>NC_079536.1:6771087-7971087 GCF_003711565.1 Takifugu flavidus
AGTCATTAATATTTCCCCAGGGAGGCAGACCTCTTCCTGCTGGACTCGCGCAGGCTGTGGGCAGCTGACGAAGGCTGGTTAGAGTTTGACATCACCGCCACCAGCAACCTGTGGGTGATGAGCCCCGTGCACAACCTGGGCCTGCAGGTCAGCTTGGAGACCAGCAGCGGTAAGAATGTACATCACATCTATACAGAAACAGTTAGAAGAAAGTGGGAATTCTTAGCAACAGAAAGGAGAAAGTTGAATTCTACTTTAACTTATTTACCGTTGTGATATCTTCTGAACCAGGGCTGAGCGTCAGCTCTAAGGAAGCAGGCCTCGTAGGCCGCAGCGGAGCACTGGAGAAGCAGCCTTTCATGGTGGCGTTCTTCAAAATTAGCAACGTGCACATCCGCGCTCCCCGTTCCACTGGCGGGAAGCGTCGCCAGCAGAACCGCAACCGATCAACGCAGCCACAAGACGGATCGAGGAGCAGCGCTCCGGCAGGTCGGTCTAATGTTTGGAACCCAACTTAAAGGCGGAAAACAACCAAAAACAACCAATCAGAGACAGAAGGCCTGACTGAGGAGGTGTCAATCATTTCTCAGGCACTCAGCGGGCACAGTCATAGCAGGAAGTTCCTATAATCACTCTAAATAGCCAAACAACACAGGATAGTAATTCAGCAGCCGTTGTTTCAAGTAAAAAGTGGAGTATTAATATTCATAGCTTTTACCAAAAAGTGAAGGAAGGTTGGCAGTTTGAAAACCACAGTTTCCCTCTTCAACCTCTTACAACAAACATCGTCCCAAACGGGCTATTTTTTCTTGGAAACCGAGCGTTATAAAAATCCAGAAACTAGTAAAATAAGTCACCTTTTGAGGGTTCTTTGGGAATTGCAGCAAAACCTTTCAGACAAATGTTTAAAAGGATGGTGTGGAAATTAAAAGGGTTCCTGGAAACACAGATCTGGAAGTGCTAATTGATAAAAGTCTTAATTGGAAACCTCACACAACACATCAGAAATCTTAACACAACACTCCACCCACTCTACTGCACACTTTATCCCCATACCGGACGGACCGTGCAGGGATCTGGGCCAACAATTATTGGAATTCCCTGCTGTCAGGATAAATAATAAATGTACTCAAGGATACTTAAAGTCACGTAGACTACAACTGCACCAATCTTGTTCAAAGCAAACGATAACCAGTAACCAGGAAACATTCTTCACATGTTCAGCCAGAGGGAAAGAAAATATCATTCAAGGGGATTGTTTTACTTTAGGAAGACAAGTGTGAGTACAGCAGCAAACACATGTCTGCATGTGGGGTGAATATATAGAGCAGGTGACATAATTGTTTTATTTAGGATTTGTGGAAAAGAGATGGGTTTCAATATGTTTATTTTCTTTTGGAATAATGCCAGTAATAATGCACTAATAACAATGATAATAATAATAATAGATAAAATGCCCCCCCCCATTAACAAGGCATCACAAAATGTTGCTCACTGTCTTTTATTCTAATCACTTATGACATCACACCCTGCAAACCTGCATATGGAGTATAAAACGTATTGAAAATGATGTTATTTGTGAAGATGATCTCCTTGGAACATCTGCAGAGGAGGGTGTAGTCGGGTGAATTTGACCCGAGTGGGCTTTTAATTGGCGAGAACAGAGGCTGGAAGATACAATTAAGGGTGTAAAGGGAAGGCCGGAGTCTAATGCCCCAAAAATAAAAGATGGATTTCGGTAAGAGAACATTTTGTTTGCTCTCTATGTCAATGTTGCAGGGCTGCATGAATCATTGCATATTCCATGATTCAGGACACAGGCGTTCGATGAATCTTGACAGATGACATCACCCCAATCCCTCCCTTCTTTTCATCTCGTTCGGTGGATGATGTAACAGGTGATCTTAGGAGTTACCCAAACTTCTCTGATCCAATCAGAGCCCACTGCTCACCTGCTGTAGCGTCCACACTGGCGCGTGAAGAGCGTTGGCAACTGATGTGGAAATTGAATTCCACTTCCTATATTTATATATATACTTTATATTTCATGGAGGGAAGGAGAGGGGTATGTGAAACTGTGTGGACATTTTGGCTCCGTATTTTGGGATTTTACATGCATTAATGAATTTATACAAACATTAATGAACGATTTTACCAGAGATTTGTGTCGGGGACACAAAAGCTTTTGCTTTTGTGTGGTTTCCCTTTGTGGAAACAAGCCAAAGCCGGAGTCTTGCGCTTCCTCGGTGGGTGACAACATGCAACAAGCGGCTGCAAGGACTTTTTGGTGCGTAATTGCAATCCGTGAAAATTCTGGCTGATGTTACTTCAAAAATGACTCACCACCTTACAGCAGAGTCTGTGTGGACCACATGTTCTGTCTCGGTTCCAGATGTGCAGACACGGCTTCCTAGGTGTCTTAAGATGGCAAGTGTTGAAAAGGCTGTTCCACAGAGGGGCGGGACGGAACCAGAGAGCTATAATACAGGGAATTCTGCACCAGACACCATCTCTGTCTGCAAAGAAAAGTCGTTTCACTTAAATGTTTTTATGCATGTAAATGTTCATGAAGAGAATGGTGAGAAAACTTTCTCTGCTCTATAATCTTCACAAACAAGCACATATCTGTCAGATGTGTAGCAGGGGGACTGGACTTTACGTGACCCAAACATCAAGACTTCTCTGTTTCACTACTTGGGACAACAGGGAGTGTAAATATTTAGATCCTACACAGGAAGTGGGGAACGCCCCCCCCCACCGTGACTGCCGAGCCTACAGAGGACTGCTGCAATCGGACAAGCTGGGAGGATCTACAAGGAATCCAGGAGGGCATATGGTTTTAATATGGCCTCGCTCACTCCAGAGACAGGGAGGAGGACAGAAAGGACGGGGAGTGCATCTGTCTTGTGGCGTGCTCGTGGGGAGAAACAAACTGGAGATGTTGTCTCCCAGTTTGCGCCTGGTGCAGAGTTACTGCACATCAGAGGAGGCCACCCTAGCTCCAGCTCGGAGGTGTGTTTTCTCTGATAACTCAGCCCTGCCCCCATAAAGAAAAGAAACACAAGATCTGAAGGTGCGACATGTTGGTTTTTACTCTCTTGACCGAGCGTCCACATCGAAGCTTTTTGAGAATGGCAGAAAAATGCAGTTTGCGCTGCACGTTTCCTAAAAATAGTTTCCCGACCGTGGCGAAATTGCACGCTCCTGAACAGTGTGGGTAACCGCCATTCTGACTGCATTGCTTCTTTTTTAAACATTTTAGTACAATTCTGTCATCATTTAAGACATAACTGATGGGGAGATTTTGTTGGATTTTATGTAGCCGCTGAATTGGCTGCATTGGCTAAAACACACCTCATGCTAACGACATGCAGACACCTTGTTGTGTTCTCATTTTTAAAATTTAAGTCAATGATATCAACACACTCTGAGCCAAATACATTTCTCCAGCCTCAGAACCATAATAACAACCATAACAAAACTATGTGTGATTGGCTTATGCAAATAAGCCAATCACACATGAATAGTTTTGCTAGCATAATGTTTCCACGGCATGGAAAATACTGTTGCGGAGTCCACCAAAAGGACAGTGCGACACCTTCAAAGGTAATTTGGGGTTTGTGGGATGATGAAGGTTAGAGCCGTAATGAGAGTTGGGTTGGTCTTTGGCTGCTGGGAACGTTAGGGGCCATGTGAGGAAGGGATATTACTTCCCAGCATCGTGCAGGGGGCCTGTAATTAGTTCCAGCCAGTCATTAGCCACATAGCTAAAAGACTGGCCACACTAACTGCGTCACTTAAAGAATAATAATAACACGGCACTTGGCTCGCGGTGTTGTTTCATCTTGCCGTCCTATCCTCCCTAGGCCTCCTCGTCTCACCCGACCTCCTTTTGTTTATCGTTAGGAGTAATTAGATGTTGTGGAGCTCCCTCTCGGAGTTTAATAACCTCCGTGATGAAAGACAGGAAGGAAGATAAACTTCAGTGGCAGCGTCTGCTGGAAGGCAAGAAAAGAGTTTGAGGGGACGGTGACATTTTTCTTATTGGGACCTACATTCCTTTGTGTTACGGGTGCAGATTTTTAAAACCCTGTTTCCACATTTTGTGTCCAGTTAAACAGTTAGGCTGTTGTAATATATCACTGCCACTAACGCGGCAGTCAAGCGTACTGCCAGTGGCAGCCTGAACATGCCATGGCAACAAAGGATATCTTACTTCCAAATATTTAATCCTGAACCCAGTGTGAAGGCGACATATCGTTTAGCTGTTTTCAGGAAGTCCTGCTTTGCATTTGCTGTCCCATCAAGAATATTTCACTAGTATACTGTCATTCAAATATGTTTAACTAGTGAAAGCTTATGCCAGAGAAGACACTTTAATATAATATAATTATTTACCGTACATTTACATTCTCCTTCGCCAACTCTGCTTTCTATCAATGAACAGGCAACATAAATGAATAGAAACCTCCTGGGAAGTCAGCAGCAGCTCTGTGGTACTAACTTTTTACAGGCCGAAGGGAAAATGTGGTTTATGGTCAAAATAAATTGGGGTCTTTACACTCAATTAAAGTCCACAGTAAACATCTGCTTTATTCCTCCTAAAGAACTTGAAATGCTGATAGTTCCGAATGCCTCACGGTGCAAGAAAAATGAGTTGCATCCTGATGTACGTGGTGATGACGAGGAGAAATTTGATGAAATGCTTCTCACAGCTCGGCTGATCAGTGAGATTTATGCGATTTGAAACAGACTGTCATTAATACACAATCCTAATCAATAATCAATATAATACAGAGCAATCAGTCCACAGAGATACAGCAGAGGCACATTCACCCAAAAGCCATGTGTAGCATCTGCAAATACACAGCTGCAAATGTTGTTTACACACACACGCACACACCCAGACACACACGCACACACGCACACACGCACACACACACACACACACACACACACACACACACACATTTTCAGACAACCAGATAACCAACTTTCCTGTTGGGAAGGAAGAAATCCCAAACTGGGGAAGCACCTGCCCATATTTGATGGTGACACTTGCACCTTTGACGTCACAACACAGCCATCAGAGTTGACCAGCAGTGCGACCTTTCATTTCCTGTCTCCTCCACAATCAACCCACCTCATCCCAAAAGTCCCCAGTATTGCTCCAGCTCAGGGAAAGCATGGCACATCTTCATCCGATGCATCGGATTAAGAGATAAATATCGAGCCATTTGTACATGAACGTGCTAATAATAATCAGCTAACCTTGCCTGGTTGTTTATTAATAGCGTTTATACCGTATCCCTTCAACTCCAGTTCCCGTCCGTGGAGAGTGGTTGGATGGAGGCTGACTGACAAATCCCTGTCTGGACTCTGACTCACACACCCACAAATTTTGTAAATAAAGTTTGGTTCTTGTGTCATTCAGAGCTCGGCACCGCCAACCCAACTGGACCAGCAAAGACTCTTAAATCATGCAAAATATATCAAATGTAGCTTTCTCGACCATACAAAAGTGCAAAAGAGCAAAAAAACAACAACAACAAAACATTTAGACAGTACTTATAATTCTTTGAAGAAAGCGTGCGAGAGCCGCCGATGCATCAGTGGAAAGTCCATGTCAGCTTTTTGAGGTCGACGGATGCCAGCAATGACCTCCTCGGCTCTAAAAGGAACATTCCACCTGCAGCCACTGGCCGCGCGTCTGCAGAGTGGAAAACGGATAATTCAGTGAAAACTGGAGCGCTTATAAACACACTTGGCAGCATGTCAACGCTGTGACTGCCGACGAGGTCAGTGAGTGACCGACGTCGTGGCCGCGCAGCCCACGGCCTCGTGTTTCCCCACACGATCAGTTACAGGAGAGGGATTAAGCTGTCCCGCCACTCTTAGATCTTCAGTGGAATGTTGATTATGGATGGACATTATTGAAAAAAACATGGGGAGGATTTTTGCTGGCTGTAACTGATGCAAGATTCCTTTTCAGATTACAACAGCAGCGACCAGAAGACGCCGTGCAGAAGACACGAGCTCTTTGTAAGCTTCAGAGAGCTGGGCTGGCAGGTAGTGCTCTCTTTTTTATACTTATTTACAATTATTTAACAAATGACAGTATATCCTGTCCAAACCCCAAACAGATATACAATATGTATAATTAGATTTTACATTAAGAGCCCCTCTCATCTTCTCCATAGCAGTGGGACTTAAATTTCATGTAAAAAGCAACTAAAAATGTAATAATAAAGATGAGAAAATACTGTATCAAGCCACATCAAATCTGACCCTCAGTAGTTGTATTAGAACGCTGAACACTGTAAAATGCACAGAGGCGTAAACCCGAGTGATCCAGTGGATTAACGTATCATTTCTGTCAGGATTGGATCATCGCTCCCGAAGGCTACGCAGCCAACTACTGCGAGGGAGAGTGCTCTTTCCCCCTCAACGCCCACATGAACGCTACCAACCACGCCATCGTCCAGACACTGGTAACACTGATTGATGGCCGTATTCTTTACTCCTTCCCCTCTGGCTTTTCTAAATAAGTCCAATGTCGGAATTTAGATTCTATTATAGTTAGCAGGAAAACATCATTTTTCAGAGGAAATGTACAACCGAGCAAACATGCCATCACTCTCACAATAAGCTGTCGTAAACACGGGAATTCTGCAGACATGCGTTTCATTGTCTTCAGGAAAGTTGGAAATAATATACAGATGTGTACTACTGCGCCGCCAGGACATGCTGTTTTGATTTCTTTCAAATAAAGTTATCAGTCATGATTTATAATGTGACATGACAGGAAGTGACAGGATAAGCTCTTTTTCTTCTTCTCAGAAAAATTACACAAGGTGCAAAATGTTTTACAGAGTACAGCCTGAGCTGGAATGATGTGAAAAATGTGGCCAGAGGCCCTTTAAGGATTGTTTCTTTCTTTCAGGTGCACCTGATGAACCCAGAGAACGTGCCAAAGCCATGCTGTGCCCCCACCAAGCTTCATGCCATCTCAGTACTGTACTTCGACGACAACTCCAACGTCATCTTAAAGAAATACCAGAACATGGTGGTGTTGGCCTGCGGGTGCCACTGACGCACACTGACTTTCCACCTGTATCAAAAGAACTGGGGACGATTACAAAAATGGGACCAGAGTGCTGCTTTCCCTCTACGCTGGAAACACATGAAAACTTCGACCCTTTTTAATCTTCTGACAGCACATTACTCAACGCATATATACGTCTGTATAAGTACATACACGCGTTAAAATTGGACACATACAGGTGTGTATATATGGTATATATACATGCATATGTATGTGTGTGGTCAATTTTAATTCAGTTTTACCAAAAGAATGAAATATATGAGTTTGGGGACTGAGCCCACCTCCTTGTTTCCTAATGTATTTTCTGAAGCCATATTTGCCTAACTAAAATATAAAACGAACTGTACCAACATGACCACAGGCTATATTGGTAATTGCACTGCTCGAAATATCGTCTGTGTCAATATTTGCCAGACTCACACTGAGCTGATTCATCAGACCAATTCACCTCACGAAGCATGTTGCGAGCAAGCTGGTGGTTTTTCCCTCCATAGGGAGGGAAAAAAGGGGCTTTATCCCTCAGACGCGCCACAAATGGCATTTTCCATGTTCCATTTTCCACCAGACGACCCAAAGCGATGGCAGAGCAACTTTTAGCCACATTTATCTTTTTGTAATTATCCTTTTCTACCGGAGGGAAAGCAAGGCTGCATTCAGTGGAGACTAGTCATCACTGCTAGTTAAGACCACCTTTAGTTGTTAGAAACATATTGTGAGGAACACTAATACCAAGAGAATCAAGTACCTTTTGTGCCTAACCAGTCATAACGTATACCTAAAATATACCTCTGGTAAGCTACTGTTTACATTTGTGATCATGTTTAGACTTTGTAAATACTATTTTTGGCTTATTTATTGCACCATATGACGCATCAATAAGAGACAGATACAAGGAAAAAAAATTCAAACGCAAACCTCTTTTTTTTAAAAAAAAAAAGTGATACAACTTGCCATTATGAAGTCTTTTGTCACAGGCAGCCACAACCCATGAGAAAAGAAAAAAAGGACTTCTGTCTGGACTTCCTTGGACCACATGATAACCATAAAACATAATGACAAAAACCCTGCGAGTGTCTGTCTGTGTACCTGTGTCGGACGGTTCTATGGTGTCAGGAATAACCAGGCCAAAGAGCAGTTGCAGCACAATACCTTTGAATGCTACCAGCCAGTATCGATTTAATGTTTTGTTGCATTTTACATTTGGAGGTAAAAATCAGCAGCTTTACATCAAATTTGTCAAACCGCTGTCGATGCTGGTAGGACATCACATTTCCACAGTACCGAGATACATGATTGCGATTATAAAAAGCCTATTTTATTGTGGTTCTTTAGAACTCCCCTCGAGCTCTATCAAAGGAAGGAGAAAATGAAACACCAGGAAGTCTAAGAGATTCAGTACATAGAGCAACACAGTCCAAGCCGGAGACCCTGAAGGCGAGGAAGAAGGGAGAGGGGTGGTGCTCTGAAAGGACAGGAGTAAGAAAATACAGCGTTTCCCTGTTGATGACAGTTTTCCTCAACAGAGATCCCATATGTGGTTCATCCTTCCAGTGAGACATCCTGCTGTCCCGACTGCCTTCACAGTGCTGAGAAAGAGGTTGTTGTTTCTACCCAACCATCAAGTTAGTTTTAGTCCACAGGAGGTGACTGAAGGTGTAGGGGAAGTAGAATTCACATTTCCTTACACGCTGAGAGAGAACAGGCATTAGCCCGTCATAGATGGATCCATTTCAGAAAACAATCTGAGTCGAGAGGTGGCAGCTGTAAGAGACAAAAGTCCTTCTGGCCAGTTAGAACGTGAGGGTGAGCAGAGCAGCGGCGAGTTGAGTGCTGGCATGACAATATCTACAGTTCATCTCTTGCAAACGTCATCACAAAGTTGTGTAGGCTCTCGAGGTCCCGCCCACCGTTGTGTTCTTGGCTCTGTTTCCCTGCCTTGAACATGATCAAGGTGGGGTAGCCATTAATCTAAAGAAGGAGAGAGAGTGTTATACCACACAGCCCCGGAACCTCCGGTCAACTTATGCAACTTCAACAAGAATCTCCTTCAGGGGTCAATTTTAATGACTGAGAAATATCCCTGAAGAAGTGATCTTTGGATCTTGGACCCTGAAAGTTGTACAATTGGGTTAATGAGTCGCCATTTTTGTAAAAACCCTTAAATAAATAAAAATAAAAATAAAAGCGGGATAAATTAATTAGTGATGGCAAGTGCAGGGCCAGATGGGAGGTGCAATGAGTTGGTGGCTCATTTGGAACAGAAGCCTTAACAAACACATCATCATTGGCGTCAGACTACGTCCACATCCCTGTTAAAACACTGAAGAACTGAAATATCCTCTGTGATCAAACTATTATCCTTAATTGTCCATGTTGAAGGCAATGCTGCGTTCAAATGTGTGGCGAACAGCCGGATACTCACAGAGTGTTTGTTGCAGAGTGTGCGTTCAGAATCACAGTCCACCTTGGCTATCTTGACATCAGCGAGGCCCGGGAAGTCCTTTTTGGACAGATCTTCCCACGCTGGAGCGAGATTCTTACAGTGGCCACACCTGCAGGTGACAGTGGGAGGATGACTAACTTTTAAACGGCGCCTCCACATCTGCAGTTGAGAGGATCTTACCACGGAGCGTAGAACTTGACAAAAGTCAGGCCCTTGGCCACCGTCTCCTCAAAGTTGTCATTCGTTAGGATCAATAAACTGGACTGCGAAGAGAAAAGAATGGTCCCCCTTCATCAAGCAACTGTTTATGAGGACGGCTTTTGCACACATGAATGTAATTATTCCAGTGAGTTCATGCTCACTTCCTCCGTAGCTGGCTCGGCGGTGGGGATTTGGTTCTCAGCTTCTTTCTCTTGTTCTTGGACTTGCTCGTTGGCAATGTTAGCTTTCAGCTGTTTGTCCACAAAGTCTTTGAAAGAGTCCAGGTCCCTTTTCCCCTTGTACTGATCCGTCTGCAGATGTACATGGAGCACCAGTGATGAGTGTCCTTGCTATTACATGGCAGGGTTCCTTGTCGCAACTTCGATCAAATCACTTACAGAGGAATTGTGCTAAATAAGTAGTTGAATATTAAAATCGCCACCTAGGAAGACGTACCTTCTGGCCATTGTGGAAGAAGAGCAGGGTGGGGTATCCCCGTACGCCGTTCTCAGAGCACACCTCATAATGCTGAGTACAATCCACCTGAATCCAACAAAGGCGGCCGTTTAGAGGCAAACTTACTCAAGTGTTGGTTTAATATTGAAATAAGGAAGTGAGCGGTCATGTGACCAACATCTGGTTCTTGTTCAGACAGGTAATGAATGTTTTCTCGTAATTGAAGTTCCAACCTTTCCTATTTTGATGTCATCAGAGTGCTCCAAGGTGGTGGCCAGCTGCTCCCAGGTTGGGGCCATGGCTTTGCAGTGACCGCACCACGGAGCGAAAAACTTAATGAAGTGGGAACCTGAAACAAGACAGGGAAAAAATAAAAGCATGACAAAGGAATAAAAGACCCTGCAGATACTTAGCATTAAAAATGATAATCTAACAATGACAACATGGTTTTCTATGGTAATGGGGGCTTTTTAAAAAAAAAAAACTCAAACAAGGAACTTTCTGGTGATTCTTTGATCTTTACCTTTGGCAATGTGGGCTTTGAAGTTGAGTGCGCTGAGCTCGTACATGCCCTGTTTAGGCTCTGGCACCTTTGGGGGCTCTAGCTCAGATTCCGGTTCCTGGGTAACAATAGAATACATCACTGAACGCGGTGTGAGGGCCAGCAGGTGGTGAAGTTGAGGTTTTAAAGGGTTTCCTCACCAAGGGTCCCTCCTGAAGAGTCTTCAGCATCCATGTCTCTAGAGACTCCAAATCTCTGGGTCCTTGATGTTTAACTGCCTCCTCGTTTGGTTTGAACAGCTTCAACCTATGTGTAACACAGCTGTGCTATTATGGGCACTCATACATGCAAGCCAGGGATTTAGGAAGATTATTAGATCGGTTTTTAATCTTCTATCAATCATTCTTCAGGCCCTGCTGTTGAGATCCAACGTATAAATTTAGTTATATGGTGTTAGAAGAGCTCTGACCTCATTCTCTCTGTCAAAACAACCTCAGTTTCTATGAAATGTTCTTAGTTTTTAGCAGACGTGTAACAACTTGGCATTTTTCATACGAAACCTCGACACGTCTCTGCTGATCGAAGGAACGCTGAATAATTTTAACTGATGCTGGCCTTTAAATTACGGTAATGTTTTTGCTCATAGCACTGGTGCTAAGCAGGTTCTGAGTCCTGTAGCACAATAAAAAAAAAATCCTTTACACATTTAACACCACAAACACGACTAGCGCAAGTTACCGTTTAAAAGGATTAAATACGAATCAGAAAGAGGTCTTGGAAAATAAATGTTTGAATTTGGGTTTCATTTATTTACATCACAGAGATTTAACTTTAACGTAGACTTCACGTGAATATTGTGTGTTTGTCCTCTAACCAGCAGGGGCCTTGTAAGAGACCAACGGTGTGTGTGGGTTATTGATCCCATGTATCACATATGGATTATTGATCCTTAGTTTAAGGAGCCTCCCAGCAGCATCCAGAGAATAACACCTCATCCACTCATCCATCCATCTGCACACACACTAAAAACATGGTGCAGAGACGTCCTAGCTTCTGTTGCTACCATGTGAGGTAACAGGAACCTTTATTAGGACTTAAAAAACACCAGGAACCATGGATAACATCTTCTAAATCTGAAAAGAACACTTTTCCCAGCTACAATCTCGTCCTCTGAGCTAAAAGTCTCGCATGATCACCCCCGATCTCACAAAGTAGCAATGTGGCAACAAGCGGAAAACAGCACAAAACATGGAAGAGGACATCCAAGAAAGGGGGAATGATGGCTGTCTTGGGACCTTTTTTAAAATGAAATAAAAGACTGGAGGAAATCCTGGAAGGGAATGCCCTCACACACATTTTAGCCAGGCTGCCATACATCAGCTGTGTAAAAAAAAAAGCAGACAGTGTTGAAACAGTGGAGCTTTTAGCAACAACTGATCTGTGGCCAAGCCGTCTAGTGAAGCTACAGCAGTCTTACGCCGCATTACATTGACAAAGACTTAAATCTCAAAGCTGTCTGCATTCAAGCCTCCCGACTTCCTGGACGACCACACGGGGGAAACGTTGCAGCTGGCCAGCCCTCTCAGACCAGCTGCAATCTACAGGAACAAACCCAAATCTGCATAACGGCGGACAGCACATCAAATATGGTGGCACCAGAGCAGCTAAATGAATGCACCAGTCCACTGTGGGCACCGTTTCCGTCCTGCCATCGGTGCCTTAATTAGCATTGTGATGTAAATGTGGGCGCGTGCATGTGTGTGCATGGTTGTTTGTGAGCAGAGAGGCAGCAGGCTCGTTAGAGGGAGGCACAGAATGTGTATGCGTTTAATCACCGTGTGTCACACAAGTCAAATTGCATCAATAACACTGGTTTTATATGACAGGAAAAGAGCCACTCAAAAATGTCCGTGTCAAGAGCAATGTGGCGAAGCAAGAAGGTGGCGGGACACTGAAGCAGAGGGAGCTCACGTTTCCTGAAGCTGCCATGCACGCTCCTCATCCTCACCCAGCAGGATATTAAGGTGCTGAAGTCTGTCTCTATCTGGAGAGGAGCACGTGAGCCACCTCAAACCACTTCCTCACCTTCTGGTGACATCGGTCCTTGCTGAAGCTCAAGAGACCACCAGCGTGACCACGTCAACCCAAACCGAGGTCTCGGTGGACCTCAATGAGAGCAGCACCCGGGAGATTTGGAGGTTGCATGGAATCGGCACCACTCATTCATCCAATTTGCCTTTTGCACGACAACATGTGTGTGAGCCATTGAAGACGTGTGAGAGCAGCACTTACGTGGGGTAGCCTCTGATTCCATGGACATTGGAGCAGAACTTGGTGTCCTGAACACAGTCTACCTTCACCACATACACAGGCGGGTCATCCATACTATTGTACTTGTCTGCAAGTTCATTCCATGTCGGCTGTAACCTTTGGCAGTGGCCACACCTGGACAAACACACCGTGGAGTTATTAAACACAGCTTTAGATGCCTGCTGACAAAATGATGCTAGCATGGGTGTGTTCTATGCTAGATGAACGTCAATCGTTTGGCCCTACGGAAAAGCCCTTTCTCATGACCACAGGCTGGTTCTTTCGATGTGTCGTCGAAGTTCTGAAATATTTGCTCGATTCAATCCAGGAGGTGCACAACAATACAGTTAAACTCAATTAACATTTGAGAAAATTGCTTTCGACGGTTAAGGAGAGCAGGTGCCATCTGGTCTTTGTGTGTCTTTCTGTTGGCAAAATAAGCCAAAAAGCTTATGAATTTAATCAGGAAATGTTGATAATGGGCCATAGAGGAACTCATCATTTGTGACCTGCACCTGTAGTATCTCACAATATGTGGGAAAACGACCTGCTCAGCGTAGGACTATGTTCTCCAGGTGCTTCTTTCCTGGTTATATATGTATAATAACTTCATATACTAGTTAAGATTGTAACCACTAAAGAACCAGCTAAAGAAGAGCGCAGGTGAGTCTTACCTGATGTTTGCTTCTGTTTTTTCAAAGTAAACAGTGTTGGAGGAAGGAATTAAAGAACTTTCAAAGCCGATTTCATATGAAGGTGCGATATTCTGTGCATTATATTCGAAAGAACTTGCTTTATTGCACTATAGTGACTGATGTCCGAGGGTCCAGGGAGGCCGACCCATATTTCTATTTACTGCCGCAACGTCACTGCTCAATCAGTGCTTGCCACGTAAGCAAGACTTACCAAACTACTAAATTAGACCTAAACCGCTATATACTGTCTGCATGCTTGCTGCGGCTAGGTACATATGCATTTAGCATACACAAGTCTATTAAAGGTCCTCTAAGCAAACTTTTATTCGTTCAAATGACCGCACCGGTAAGAGCGCACAGCGGCTTCAAACACAGCAGACCGGTCGGCTACGCTAGTAGCAGCTATGCTAGTAAGCAGCTAAGCTAAACACAACGTTCTAACAAAGGGAAGGGGCTAGTTGACCAACTAGCATCTTGCTAAATAGCTAGTGCACCTTCTTTCAAATCGAATAAAGACAACGCCCTGTCTAGACATAATGAGGTTTTTTTTTCAAAGCAACAAAAAAAACTTTGTAACTATAACTATTCACTCACCACGGGGCGTAAAACATTACAAAGTGCGGTGCTGTGGGCACCGCTTCGTTGAACATCTCCACCGTGTAGGTGTGCTTGTCGTGTTCATTGTCTGCGTCCTCGGTGCAAAACACACTTACAAAGAGTAGTGACGAATAAATGAAAGTCAACATAAACGGTGAGCAGTTGGCCGTGAAAGCCATTGTGAATGCCGGTTAAATGAACGCCGTCCCCGCTGGTGGAAAGACCGAACGTGGAAGTTACGCCCCCTGACTCAACAGTTTCAAGCGGGACAGGATGCATGTGACTGCGGGAGAAGCCTCTCAGAAACATGCTGAACATGCTCTCAGCAATCACCGAGAGGTGTTATAATAAAGAAATCTGCTCCAGTTCTATCCATCCATGCAGCCGTCCGTCCATCCCTCCCTTTGGACTATATACAGACACCGAGGCGGATCTGTGATGCTGTCTGAAGCACTGCAAAGTGATGCTGCCCCAAGTCCAAATATGATTTTTTTTTTTGGGGGGGAGGACCAAAAATAGGACGTGCTAACCCCTAACATAATACCTATTTATGCATCTGAAGCAAACGAAGATGAATTACTACAGTATTTTCCCCAATGTATGGCCTAAAGAGCTCCTGGGAGACCAACTGGAAGAAATATTGTTTCAAGTGGAATTTACTGGCAACTGCACGATATTGTCAAGCATACCAAGAGGATTTCGTTATTATGATATCAACTAAAATATGCCGTCTTCATTTCTAATTTCTAACCTGACAGATTGCCATAATGCCGTGGCTCCTGCACAATAGGTCATTGAAACTGAGGGCTGCGCTAATACGAAAAAGAAGCTGTAACTCTGAAAGCAGACCCAATGATCCGTGTCCACGTTTGAATATGTGCTCAGTAAATTCTTCCCAGTGAACAAGAGTGAAAGAAGCAGCTGCAGAACAGATGAAATGTGAGAGGCGACATAACAGACACAACTTTATTGAAGAGACATAAGCAAGAATCACTATGACGGTGTAAAAAAATATGCTTATGGTGGACAGAGAATTTACAATAACTGTTGTATTTCCTACATCTTAACCCTTTTTAGCTCTTTATTCATATTGTGGACACTGGCAATAAGGACAATTAATGGATTTAGTGTGTATTTCAGGGACTATTCCCAACTAAAGCCAATTCTGTCATGTAACCAAATGGGAATCACCTGTGTTTCTGTACAAACACTTTCAGCTCCTTCCTCCCATCATGCAATCCAAAGCAGACACGTTTCCATTAACTCCACACACTCATGCAAAATCATATCCGGCATACAGGATGTGACCAATGGAGGGGAACCAATATCATTTGCAGACAGCTTTGCTGGGCTGCTGCTGCTGCAGGCACCTGCACTGGGAAAAGGTTAGCAGAGTAACTTACTGTTGGAAGAGCTCCAGAAATACACACCAAGGGGTGGAAATTGGACCGCGGTGGCTTTAAGAGGAGAGACAGAAAGGAAAACATCCAGGAAATGAAACTATAAAAGTTCTTTTGAAAGGAACAGAGCACCATGGGTGAAAGAAACAGCCTGATTATGGAGAAGGGTCGAAATGGGTGGATGTGGAATTCCATGACAATTCTCCTCATATCTGCCTCTCCTGAGGATAAACATTACTGGCATTAGCGTAATTGTCCATATTTATCAGATCAGTTGCACGTATGGCAAGTGGAAGCATTAAGGCATGAGAGGACACATGGAGATTTTTGGACTGACCTCCATAAGAGAAGAATAAACCAATGTTTCAAGCACCAAATCCTTCACTCTAATGTTATTTTCATTTATGAACCTATCTTGTGCCAGGAAAGTTCCTAAATTAGCCAAGAAATGACTAATGTCGCTAAAATAGGTCCTCATTCCTTGAGGTGTGGACAACAGGACTTCCTGCTGCTGAAACCATCAGGACATACTGAGCTTATGAGGGGGTTGAAGGGGACTGGAGATATATCACATGGCCGTTGCTTTCTGTGTGGGACCACAGGAAGTTCACAAATATTTTCCATTTACTTTGCATATTATTTTGGAATTTTCATGATTTCATTTCAAAGAACAGATTTAATTAGTCCTCCCGGACTAGGAGGAGCCCCAATTTGTCAGCGATGCTGCTGATCCCTGAAAGACGAATGTGCAAAAGGGAAAATGACAAATTGAATTTTAACGTAACATAATCTTTAAGGCAAATGAGAACAGTGGAATGAAAAGAAAGCGAGCTGGCCTTCAAGGATGCCACCTGTCCTCTGGGAGACACACACCTGAGGCCAAGGATTGAATCAGCTCCTGGAAGCAAGAGAACGGGGAGGGTGGGAGGCACCACCCACGCCCCTGCAGACCATCACACCCAATCAGGGCCGTCACAATTTGAATTTGAAGGCTTTGATGAAATGAGATCACCTTTGAGTTGGTCCTCAATTGGTGTCACTTTACGCAGAGATAGTAAAAGCAAAATAAAACTTAATTGAAGTCCAAAAACTGAAAATCATCCGTTAGTTTCCTTGAACAAAGTTATTATTATAAAAATGAACTATGATTTCCATATATCATTGTGAAGGTGTCATGTGTGTGCATCCACCTCTTCACGCGGATTCAGATGATCATCCTGCAGTTCACATTAAAACTGCTTGATCACCGATCACAGAATGAGGACAGTACTCCATATTTTTATACATCTATCCATCATAGGTGCTTTTCCCTTACAGACTCAAAGGTATTTTCATATACTGTGTATTTTAATTACTGCATATTAAATATGAATCAGAACTACTTTTTCTCACCATATTTGGTTATAAACACGGACGTATAGATGTCACATAATTGTTGGAGGTCACATATTTTGTTTCCTTTGGGTATTTTTTAAAATTATTATTATTAAATTATTTTTTAAAAATAAAACAGATGCATGTTAATAAAAGTTGGTGGTGACAAACAGAACTGATTTTTTTGTTGTTGTATATATAGGCGATACCATTGTAACAGATTAGAACTTAACCAGATTTAAAATATTGAATCAAGAAAAACACAGGGGTGGGGGTGGATTTAATCAAATCTTATGATTTATTCTTCCCATGGTGGGGAAATGTGCACCTCAAACAACAATTTGAAAGAGACATTGAAGAACCCTTCCTCTTTTGCTGAGATAATGCCCTGCTGGTTTCCCCACTTAAAGAAAGGGAACTAAAGGGGTGTGATCTACCTACAGGGGGATCCACCGACAGGGGGATCACACCCTCTTGATAATCTCTGTTAATGGGTCGAAGGGTGCACAGATAGTTGAAGCCTCCAATCCAGAAGGGGCAGTGTGATTTTTGAAAGGGGACAAGCTGCACATCCTCTGAGGTGAGACACATTAGGGTAATTAGGGGTAATGGAGGTAGGGAGGAGACAGGAGAAGGAAGGAGGACAGACGGAGACGGAGAGGACAGGACAGGACAAAGATGCTACTAGTTCCTCTTATGAAGACCTGTGACTTTTCTCTGCATGGATTTGTTATTTTAAGACTACAATATTGCATCTGCTGCATCAATGACTGCTTTTATTTTTCTTCACAAAAAAGTGGAAAAAATACCCAAAAACTAGATTTGCTGTCAACCTGTAGTCCTGTTTGCTCTCATGGAAATTCTAAGCCTCATTCAGGCTGACATTTCCAGTAAAAAGTGGCCAAGTCACAAAACAGATGTTTACTGAAGATTTGTTCTCTGCTCTCGGTTGAATCAGGCCCAACCAGAACCAATGCCGTTTTAAAGACTGTAGTTGAGAGGGCACTGTGGCAGAATGCACAAACCAAATATTTCTCACTTTTTTTTGTAGGTTACATCAGACCTTGCTTGACGTACTTTGGGTGAGTCTGGGTAGGAAAGAGGCCAACATTTGTCCTGTGTGCACAGGATGTGTCACACATTTGTTAGCTCAGAGCATCCTGCACAACCTGGGCATCTGCAGAGGCAGTCATGGGACCAGTCATAGGTTAGCGACTCTCCGCAGAAGCCATTAGCCAGTGTGTCTCTTGGAATGATGTGTGTGACTTGGCAGTGGATTAGTGGCAGGTGCTGGGAGAAGAGCAGCTTTAGAGTGAGCTTTAAAGGATCAGTCTTCCTTTTCTGGAGCTTTCCCCTGTGTCTTCCTGTATCCTGCTTGCTCCTAAACTGTTTTCCTTCCCCCAATTCCTTAAAAAAAAGTTCTCCATCCTGTACCATTGAAACTTTCATTTCATTTTATAGATTTGGTTGTTGCTTCTGTTACCAGTTTACAAACACTGAAAAAGTAACTTGCAATTTAATTTAACTTTATTCACTGTACAGTGCCAGGAGAAATTGCAAGGAACTGCAACTGCAACAACTTCTCTATGAACGAATAGCCCATCACAGACGTGCCACCTCTTTAGGCCAGGGCTCAGCAGTACATCTACACCTAAAAGAAAGCGGGCACTACTTTGGGGACAGTCAAGTACGCGTACTGGCCAGAGAAGATCGATGGTTTGAGAGGGGTATCAAGGAAGCCATCTATGTCAAATTGGAAAAGCCATCCTTAAACAGAGGTGGTGGGCTAAAGAACTTTCTATCACCTACATACAATGCAGTCCTCATTTCCTTCCAACAACAATCCAAAAGTTCACACTGTTTCAGGGTCACACAGTGGAGAATCACCATTCACCACTGTGTGACCCAGCAGACAAAGGGGAGGCACACAAACCAAAACTAGGTGAACGACCCTGCCAACGACCCTGCTGACGACTCTCAGGTGACCACCCAGATCATTAGCATGATAATGGGGCACAAGGGCAGCTCTGCTCTCAGTGTGTTCAGAACTGAAGACACCTTCTGGAGAGAAGGCAAAACGTCTTCAGGGAAAAAACAGTCCAGTTGACACAGAAATCTTACCTTGGATAACTATGACCTGGATGATTGAGAATCTACACAGACATCTTTTATTCAATGTCTGTTTTCATCCCTATTGTCTCTAGTCCAGAGCCTGACTCGCATGCAAGCAACAGGGCCAAAGAAAAATTCCCTTTTATTAGGAAGGAACCTTCAACAGGACCAGACCAACGCCTTGCCACCAGGGAGCTTACTCACTTCCTTGGTGACTTCGGCTTGGGGGATGACAGATTCCACCTCAGAGTCCTCAGCCTCTGGTTCCTTAGTGGAAGGTATGACGATGGGATTGAGGAGCTCCTCGAAATATTCCTTCCCCTATCCGACAATATCCCTAGTTGAGGTCAAAAGGTCTCCACCCACACTGGAAACCGCTTCCCCCTCCTAAGGCGTTCGAGGCTGACCTATAGTCATTCTCCATGGCTTCCCGGAACTCCTCCCAGACTCGAGTTTTTGCCTCCAGAACAACCCTTGCTGCAGCCTGCTTGGCCTCCCGGTACCCGTCTACTGGTTGGGGAGTTACATGGGCCAACATGGCCTGATAGATCTCCTTCTTCAGCTTGACTACGTCCCTTATTTCTGGTGTCCACCACCGGGTTTGGGGTTTGCCACCATAACTGGCACCAGAGACCTTGCGTCCACAGCTCAAGGCTGCTGCGTCAGCAGTAGAGGCAGAGAACATGGTCCAATCCAACTCAATATCCCCACCCTCCCTCTGGATCTGGGAGAAGCACTTCCAAATGTGGGAGATGAAGACCTCTCTGACAGAGGGCTCAGCCAGACATTTCCAACAGACCCTCATAATGCATTTGAAGCTGCCAGGTCTGTCCTCAGGCCCCGGTAACGCCAATCTGGGCAATGTAAATGTCCTTGCTCTTGTGTTTTCTTCATGATGGGTAGGTGAACCACCTTTAGTCTGACCCATCACCTAGGACTTGTTTGCTATGGAAGGTCCTACCGGGGGCACAACAGCCCTGGACAACTTAGCTCTCAGGATCATTCAGGCACACAATCCCCTCCACCGAATTAAGGTGGTGGTTCTAGCAGATGTTTTCTGGTGTGTAATTCAGAGTCATCCAAACAACACTAAAAGGAAGGACAAATGTCAGTTCACTACTTATAGGCCAGTCATGCTTTTACTTGTGGACTTTCCCTTTCTGAGCGTGTTTTGCTCTGAGCCTAAAGGTAAAACCATTACTCATTAAATGAAGCAGCAGTAGTAAAACCTCAGTGGTTTAAGAAAGATGGGAGGGGAAAAAAAGTCCAGAGCTGTCGTCAACCTTTATTGAAGGACGCCACTCCCTTGCATTCTTCAGCCAAGAACACCCCCCCCCCCCTTCCACGGAGAAAGCTGCAATGAGAAGCCTACTGACATTCATCGGGTGCAGGAGCTCTTTGCAACATAGAAATGCAGAAATTCCATTTACGACTGTGAAGTCACACGTTGACATGCTTTGTCTATATCTGCTTCCCCATGACCTGTCAGTCAGGATGATGTTTTAGCTGTGTGATTAGCAGGGATCCTCTGTTTCCTGAATGGGTAAACCATGCAGGATTGGAGAGCACAACTGATTGATGTACTGGGATTCAGGGGTAGGTGGGATATTAGATGCTCCCTGGAGAGCCCATTGAGTGAGAGCAAAGGCCCTGATCTGGGAACAACAGGGGAAGAAGTCCACTTGCCCCCCTCTGCCACAAGAACTGCGATCATTTATTAGCTTCTGTGAAAATATGCTTGACCCGGGGAGCTTTTCCCTTCTATTATCCTCCTCATCATTCATCAGGAAGCTTTTCGTTTTTGCACATTTTATAAAAATGCCTTTGATTCAATAACAATAATTCAAACTAATGCCACTTTCAATGACAATGAATGATCGTGAGTTTCCAGTAGTGCAAACAGAAAATGTCCTCTGAAAGGAAAAGAAGGAAAGAAACATGTGGCGTTGCTTCTGCTTCACATTCAGGAACTTGTTGAACCTTGAATAATGTTTTTTCTCCTCCCGTTACATGTATTCTTCAACATCTTTGTTAGTTTAGTCTCGAAGGCCTTAAATCACTACTTTCCTTGCTGCTTTCTGTTGCATGATTTAGTTCTTTAGATATTTAAACCCAGGCAATCTGGTACAAATAAAATCAAAGCTGCGAGAAAATTATTTTCTCATTGGATTTGAATTGAATTATGTCCCTATTTCGATCCAAAAAATTTTCAAAAGAAGAAAACTTAAAACTCCAGTACAATAACCAGCCATAACCATATCGAGTAAATTAAAAATAAAATTTTGGAACTGACGTTTGCGAGCCACAACTGGCAGCCAACCAACCAAAATTAGTGTGAATGAATGGAAATGATTACATAGAGCCTAAAGACAAAATTAGCGGCTATGGCTTGTGAACAATAAGGGGCTTTTACTGCTCGAGAGCTTACTTCATGTGAATAAAGAGATGATTTATGATGCTCAATGAAACAGGCAATGTTTTTGGCTTAGAAACAGCTGAAAGCTAAGATGATGTCTCAACAATGAATGTTTCAGCAAATATAGGTCCTTGCACATTTAATACTTTAACCTTCTAGCAATAGAAACAATAATAAATATCATCAAGAACTGATGGACAGTGAGATGCAGAGATGTGGCTGCCATTGAATGCAGTCATTTATTGGTAGTTCTATACAACACAATAACAACCTGTGCCACTGTTGGGGACTGATGGCAGCCCATTTCCAGCATCCTGTCTGGCTATTAGGCCGATTACATGGGGAGAGAAATTCCTGCCGTCCTGAGTCCTGTCCTGCAGTGGAGACACGGCCACAGAGAGGTCCAAGAGAGAGGGACCTGTTCCTGAAAACTTCCTGCCCCAGTCTTTACCAGGAACTCTGGCAGTGGAAACGCACCTATTGTTTGCACCGAGATTGATGGATGAAGGTGTTTGTTGTTGCTGGGCCGTTTCTGTATTTCTTGGATCTCGATGGAATGTTGAGCTTCTGCATTGGTGAGACCGTTGGATGAAAGTTATCAGAGGCAAACCATCATGTACAAGTCAGAAAAGAGACTCCACGGCAACCAACGGGCAACGCTGACGTGTGTCCTTCAGAACAAGACAAATGGATAACATCAAATTCTGGTTACTGTGTCTGCGTTCATCAGCGGAAAATATTTCTGCTTGCAAATAAGAGCGCTGGAATTTATGGAGAAGAGGGGGCATTTGATTTCCACCCCTTTTGCTTCCAGAGATTGCTTCTATATGCCCCCCAGGGCTCATTTTCTAGGTCACCAAGATCCGAAACTACTCAGAAAAACATCAGTTTCTTACTTTATCATCACTCAGAGCGCCCCCTCCTGTATTATTTAGTGATCCACCGGGCAACTGTTGGCTAGCGCCAAGGAATTCATATTACCACCTGCATTTCTGTCTGCTGCGGAGTCATTGCCGACTCCCCGGGATGGTTTTATGTGGGAATTTTAACTTGGAATCAGTGTGCTTTTGTCCAGTGGTATTTTAATTTCAGACCCCTCTGTAATGGAGTAACAGGGGACCAATGTATGGCACAAAGGAGAGCTAAGACGCAGAGGGTGAAGAAAGTCTTCTAACCTATCAGGAGAGCAGCTGCAGATGAATACCTCGCTGCCTCCCGTTGTTGCAACACAAAACAGTGACATTGTGTTGCTGTTGGCTCTGCCTTTTCTCATCACTCAACTGAAAAGGAAAAGTGAGCCGGCGAGAATGGAAAGGATTGGTAATGGTTTGTTAGCTGTCAGAGGCAGAAAAAGTCACCCCTCTGTGGGTTCATAAGCTTTAAATCAGTTTCCTTAACTACATTCCCTCATTTTCATTTTTTTTGATGATTTTTCTCCTTTTCCGGGAAGGGTGCCCACATGGGTGAAGGCAGGTCCGCACCTGGATAAGTCACCAGTTCATCACAGGACCCTGTGTGAGCATTAATGGGTCTGGTCCCTTGCTCAAGGGTACCTGGGCAGTGCTTTGAAAGTGTTCTAGCACCTTCCATGTTTTGTCTGCACTGGGGCTCGAACCGAGAACCCTCCACTTCCCAACTCAGATTGTCATCTTGCGTCTGTGGCGTAGTGGTTATCACATTCATGCTCATTAACACATATCTGCACAAAGTACAACACAAACAGTAACACAACATGTGCATTAATACGCTGCAATCATCCTTCTGTTGAGGAGGATTTGAGCTCACAACCTAAGACACTGTCAGCTGTTTATATACATGGATGACCTCCACAGCGTGCTACTGTACACCTCAATGATTGGAACAGCCAAAAGAGCCGCATATACACCCAAGTTCATATATACTCCACATTTGCTTGTATGCAATTAGCCAGAAATAGTTCAATGATGGCAGATCAATGGCAGGAAACCAGCTGTGTGCTGCATTTAAATGCACTGTTGCCCATAATGCTGGAACAAAACCTGTTTTTTTAACCCCTGAAAAGTATTGAGACAATGCGATTGATTCTTGACAGGTGAAACAAGATCATATGTATTGATCGATCTATTGAAATGCATTTGAACACAAAATCACTCCAATTGTACACATACAACCAAATGGTATTTCTTATATTAACCGTTCAATTTCTCAGAGTTGACTTGATAATTTCCTTTTTCTGTTACTTAAAAATCAATTTATTTAAAAACCCTTTGATGAAATGTTGTGCTTTTTTATATGCTCCACTGCAAAAGAAAATGACAGAGATTGAGATTCAAAACAAGCTGAACTTTTTTCAGTTTGGAAGGGCTAGTGAAATTAGCAGGTGATAGTGGAGGTTAAAAAACTACGTCATTTGGAGCCATCGTACAAACACAGACTCCCCGGTTTCGAATGTCCCCTCCATTTCCATTATTCCATTGTGTTCCAGTGGATGAGGAAGGCTCTTTTTAATACATAAGCAGCCAGAACAGCCTTTATCTGTCTCTTGGCCAGTCGGGCCTCCAGCTGGGTGCTGTTGTTTCCTTCAACATTTATACTGGCACAGCTCTGCAGCCTGGGGCCGCTGCTCTCGCTTTAAAACAGGAAGAAGTGACTGATCTTAGACGCAAACCAGAGACTGAAAACACAGCACTGAAGAGGCAGTTAGATCTCAACTTCCATACCAATTTGATAAAAGGGAACTTGTAAACAGACATATTGATTTCAGTCCTGAACAACTTCATGTAAATCTTCTACATTACAGCGCAGCAGCTGCCTCTTTTGTTTGGCTGCATGATAGGAATGATGGGACCATAAATCTTTGTTTTCTTTAAGATTTTAATTTGACCAGGCTAAAATAACTGACATTCCAACCATGCATAAAGAAACAAAAGTCAAGTGGAGGCCAATGTTGCAGTGTGTGTTCTAGTCTTTCCAACAGATCTGAAACAACATAAGCAAATGAAAAGTTTCCTTCCTGAGAGTTGCTGTATTTTGGCAGCGCTGCTCCTTTTTTTAGCTACTATACAGTCAACAAGGTGGAGTTGCTTTGACGCAGGCCTCCACACGTCTGCTGACCACGGTGCCAGCCTCTGTGGACGCTCTTGGTATTTGCGGACTCCGGCGGCGTTGCGAGACAGCAACAAAATGCAAAAAGGCCGCATCTTACATGAAAACGGGGAGCTCAGAGTTTTTGCACAACTCTTGATTTATTCAAGCTTCTTCTACTTCTTCATATGAAAGAGTGCAGGTGTGTGGACGGGGGAGTGCATGGCGAGAATGTGTGTGTTTTTAAATATTTATTCTGTGACACTATCTGTGATGAACTCTGTTCTCAGCCATGCGAGGAATGTGCCCGCTGTGCCCACCCACCCATTAACCTGTCCAACAAGCCACTATTGTCTGGGGCTTTAACAAAACACATCTCCATGTCACGTTCCAACACACACAATTTCACCTCTTGCTTGGCTCATATTCCAACTTTTATTCATGTTTATGCTTAGAAATTGTTAACACATGTTAACACTTCCAAACATTTGCATGTGATTAATCTAATAGAGGACAAGCTTATTTTTCTTTGCCATTCTTTGCATTGTAAGTACTCATCAATGATTACAAACTCTAACAACCCACAGAACCTTCAACAGAGTCCCAATAACTGTGATTCATGCGCCTTTTGTTTAAACGGCGGTGAATATATTGGATTCATGGGTCTTTCAAACCAGATCTGGGGTGGCAGAGCCAACTAAAAGCAGCTGCTGCAGCTGATCAGAGTTTCATCAACTTCCTTTCACAATGAAATGTTTCTCCGTGGGCTGTTGTAGCCTTGAAGTTGATGTCACAGGTCAGATGTTTCAAACAAAGCTAGTGAGGGATGATGGAAACAACACTTGACCCGTGCTTTAAACACACCTGCTCAGAAGGCTTTACAGTACATTTAATGATCGGGCTCTCAGTGCTTAGCACATTTAGCCTTGGTGTCAAAAACCAGCTTCCTTTTAATTTAGAGCCAGTGGAGACTTGTCATCAGAATCTTGTAGGAATCCATTAAAAATACTGAAATGTTGAAAACTTTGCAGCCAAAAAAAACATCCAACCATTGCTTAGCAAGAAAGTCACATGTTTCAGACCTTTTGAGTGTCAAGAAAGCAAAAAATACAACAGTTTGGACAGGACAAGTTGTGAAATTCCCACACTCTTAAATAGTGTTACATGAAGCAATCGGAGAAGCCCACATTTTCACTGAGCACTTGCAGCACAGACATTCAGGTATGTGATCAACGGGTTGAACATGAACTGATTAGAGAGGGTAAGATTTAATCAGTTCCTTCTCCATTTCACAGTACTTTGAGGTGAGCTGTCTGACAACTTCATCGTGCTCTTCATCCACCTGCATCTTTAATCTCTGCTGCTCCTTTAGAAATTCTGCCCACTCATCTTTTAAATGATCCAAGTTCTCCTGCAGCTGGGTGCTCTGCAAAAACACCAGAACATTGAATGGTAGCTGCTCTACAGGCTGAGGATTTAACGATGCAAAAAAGTAGGGAGTCTGAAACCTGTAATACACACACACACACACACACACACACACAACACACACACACACACACACACACACACACACACACACACACACACACACACCTCAATATGATGAATCCCAGAACCAACTGAAATCAATTTTATTATCATAAATATGATGCCATTTGCGCCTGCAAAGGTTCTTTTGCTTTTAGGGTTACCTGCTGTGCCTCTAGCTCCCTCTGCTGGACTCGAGCCGCCATGTGATTTGCAGCCTCCACTGTCAAAAAAGGCGAAAAAAAAGGTTTTATATTTGCAATCTCGAGGCAAAACATGAGAACCAAAATCTTAAGTCATTCTACCAACATCATGCAAACTGCTACTTCACAATTATTTCAAATACATTTATTATTCCATTAAAAATATTAAGCCAGGGTTCCAAATAAATAACTTCTTAAGCACATTGGATCCCAAACTGCACGATATCATGAAACACGTATGGCAATAACAAAGCAAACACTGTTGCAGTTGCAAGCAAACACTGCAAGCATCTGATATGGATGCCCAACACTTGAAGCGATGTAGAAAACTCACAGCGTTTATGGATCTCAGACAGCTGTTGAGCGCTGGCCTCCATATTTGACATCTGCATTTGCTCCTTTGTTTCCAGCACCATTTTGTTGACGCTCTCCAGCAGCCTGCTCTCCCTGTAGCCACGCTTCTCCTTTACAGCAGAATTATAGAACAGAGAAAACATATGTTTCTGAAATCACTGCAGAAATCATTCAAAACAGTTCATATCAAACGGTGGTTTGGCCTGGGGCAGCTGTTTTCTGTCATTCCTTTCCAAGCCCTTTTAATAACACTGTGAAAGCACACAGGTGCTTTCAGAAGAACACCTCCAGCATGGGGCCACTTCTGCTGCAGGTTCCTCTTAGGCCACCTTCAGTGTCTGGCTACTCAGGGCCAGAAGTGCATGCATAAACCTCACATAAAATCGTGTCGTACGCTTTTGGAGGAGGTGGATTTGTTACAAATTTATACTCACCAGCCTCTTTATTAGGTCCACCCTTTCAATTGGCCCTTAACACAAACATCTGATCAAACGGCTTCAACTCAACTCTATCAGACATGTTGATGAGCTCCAGACAATCTGCTCAAGTTCAAACCAGCATCAGAATGGGGCAGAAACGGGATTTAAGAGACTGGGCAGACAATAGTACAGCAACAGTAACTCAAATAACCACTGGTCCCCACCAATGAATGGAGAACCCCCAACATCTGGAACCGTGAAGAAACTGGGCCACAACAGCAGGAAACCACAAGGTGCCCCTCCTGTCCGCTCAGAACAATAGAAGACCAGAACAATGCTCCCGGTCTGACAAGTCCCCATTTCAGCTGCAACATTCAGATTTTTGGCTCAGAATTAGCTGTAAACAATGTGGCAGCATCGGTCCAACCTGGCTGGTATCAACTTTTCAGGTCTCAATCCAATAGATCACCTTTGGGGTGTGGTGGAACAGGAGATTCTCATCACAGATAATCTGATAAGGTTTTCCTCTGTGTTAGACATACCAACTTTCTCAAACCTGGGCTACAGTCCTGAAAGAACTGAAGCAATGCTGAAGGGTCCAACCTTTTACCAGTACGGTGGGCCTAATAAAGTGGACTTTTATTCAATTCATCAAACGCCATAATGTAACATGAAGTACCTCAAACTCTTTTACAAGGTAGCGAATTTCTGAATTGATGACTGGTCTGTGGTCTATCAGTCTGGACTGGATATCACCCACATCTGCAAAATAAAAGCACATGGAGCGAAGTGATGAAGACAAGCTGTATTTTAGAATGTAGCATCATTTTAACAGCTACATATTAAAAGAAATGTCGCACTGACACAATAGCAACTGACGTTCGCATATTTTAAGTTCCAAATGCTCAACGCATTAATTGCGCCTCTAGTCTGTTTCTCTCTCTGCATCTCAGTGCTGTGCGTGTGTTTTTAAGGCATCCGGATCAAGAGAAACGTTATTGTGGTCAATCTTTGGGCTCGAGTTCACTCACCTTGAGCAATTTTGTCCATTTCCGTTTTAACACTACCGTTTGTCTCTCATAAGGCAGCGAGCCTACAAGCTAAATAGCGAAATATTCCAAAGGCAAGGATGTTAACTGCTAAAATTCCTATGACATACGCTGAAAAGAAACAATTGATTTCTAATTGATGTCAGATGCATAGAAGTCAGATGACTGAGATGTCAACTACTACTTCCGGGTACAACTGCGGACTCAACCAAGTGGCTTTGAAAGGGGTGTCCCAATCATTTCATTTAGAGACATTTGTTTGTCATTAGACCGCGCAAACCCAACACTTTAATGTTGTTGTAGGTGTACTATTTGTCATTTGATTAAATACGCTGAAGAGTGTGAGTGTTACACGATGAAAGTGACAAAACTGCCGCGCAAATTGAAGACAGTAGATGTCAGTGTTGCACTGTGATGGAAAGTACTACATTTCTTCTTTAAGGGTATTCCGCATTTTTAATGAGGCATCTTTTGAACACCAGGGCACCAGCAGCAGTAGAGCTTATACATCTTTGTTATTATTAATATCCATATGAATGTTACATCCGTTAATACATAAATTTGGTGTTTTGCCTTGTACATTTATGCACATAAAGATACAATGAAATTGCATAAGGATGTTCATAAGAATAGTGCAAGATGTCTGTAGTATAAGGGATATATCTACCCCCCCAACACACACACACACACACACACACACACACACACACACACACACACACACACACACACACACACACACACACACATACATGAGAGGGTGTGCAGGTTTTGCAGCCAATATCTCAAGTTGTTGAAACTTTGTTTTGGCCATAAGTTCATTAATATTGTCGTGCTCAGCTAAGAGAAAAGCATTAATATGCGACACAAGTACCCCACTGTCCACTTAGTTTAGTTAAACACTTTTTACATGCACCATTAGGCTTGAATAGAGCCTATTAAAGAGATTAAATGATAAAGAAACAAGCCCTTTTGCTGCATCCTCATGCACGAGGGGATATTCAAGAAGACTTCTGACAACAAAACATGTCAGACCCAGCAAAAGGCTTCATTAGAGGAATCTTGTTTTGCTTATTCATGACTCTACAGGGGGAAATTAAAACCATTAGGATCAACTCAGAACAGGGCAAGGAGCGAGTAGACATTAGGATAAAGCGCTGCAATGTAATGCAGAATATGTTATGGCATATTATTCATTTTGAAAATCAATAAAATACTTCTAAATTCTGAGACTTCTGGAATGTAAAGAGAATAAGAAATTGTGGCCCAAGAACAATTTGTTTTGCTAACCAGAGATGCATCTCTCTCTCTCTCCTTGTTTTTTTTTTTTTTTTTTTTTTTAAATTTAATTGACTATCTTTATTGCAAGCAATTTAACTGGTACCAAAGTACCAGTACAATGTAACAGAGAAAGCAAATTATTTTTTTTAATTATTCACCAGCCTTTTTCCTCCATCCACAATCCCACCCCACCCAAAAGGGAGCAGTCCAATTGTAATGTGTGATAAATAAAGAAAATGTTCTAAAAGTAAATAAAGAAGGGGGAAGGGGGTGTTTTGGGGCTCAGGCATCAGCATCACACACAAACATCAAAGTTAAATATAGAGCAATACCTCTTTCATTCATCTACCCTGAGATAGAGGTTGAAGGAGTTTTCAGTTGAGAATGAGTTGCCTTCCACCAGAGTGAAAAAGTGAGAACAGACTGCATGACTTTAAAGGCATTATTATTATTATTGGTATTACCGGTACATTCTTTTTTAACTCACAGGTGGAGCTGTAATTTCAAATTTGAGGTTTGATCCTCATAGTGTCATTCACTTGCAGCTCTACAGTATAGAAAATATGACAATGTGGCAGTGGAGCGTCTTCAGTGCCTGTGAACAAAAATCCAAACATTGGATAATTGGCTGTGTTTATTATTCCTATATTTGATTTTTAATTTTTTTTTAAAATATTTGCCTATGATGGTATCTTTCCAGTACATTTACAGTGTATTTGGTTGTTTTGCTTGGTGTTTTTTAATTTTTGTACATCAGACCTAAAATTACATCACAGCTACTGGGAGAAGAGCTGAGAACTCAAACAGAGGGTTCTCACTTCACATTCTGCTGTGGACAAAACTTGGAAGATGTTCTGGTAGCAGGAGAGGAGCCAGAACACCTTCAGGGCAGTGCCGAGGTTCTGTTGAGCAAGGTATCGAACCCCAAATACTAATCAATGGCCCTGTGTTGAGCCAGGACTGCCTTCACCCATAAGCATTTGGGATCAGCTCCAGCACCCTCCATATGACCCTGAAAGGGATAAAGAGCTAAAAAAAAGAGAAGAAACTGGTACCTAGTTTCCCGCCTGCATTTTCGCCACAAATGGAACCAGAGAATCAACAATGTCCGCACCGCTATGTCATCAATCAGCATGATATTAATGCTGCTTCTGATCATCACTGATTATGGTTAGGGTTAGTGTTACTAACTGCAGCGTTATTAACTACAGGATTAGGGTTATTAACTGCAGGATTAGGGTCACTAACTGCACAGTTAGAGTTACTAACTGCAGCTTTATGGTACTAACTACAGGATTAGGGGTATTAACTGCAGGTTAGGGTTTGTAACTGCAGCATTAGGGTAACTAACTACAGGATTAGGGTTATTAACTGTAGGTTATGGTTTGTAACTGCAGCGTTAGGGTTACTAACTTTATTCTTAGGATTACTAACTGTATGGCTCGGGTTACTAAATGTAAGGTTAGTGTTAGGGCTACTAACTGCAGGATTAGGGTTACTAACTCCAGGGTTAGGGTTACAAACTGCAGGATTAGGGTCACTAACTGCAGGTTAGGGTTATTAAGTGTAAGGTTACTGTTAGGGCTACTAACTGCAGGGTTAGGATCACTAACTGCACAGTTAGAGTTACTAACTACAGCTTTAGGGTAATAACTGCAGGGTTAAGGCGACTAACTGCAGGGTTAGAGTCACTAACTGCAGGATTAGGGTCATTAACTGCAGCATTAGGGTCACTAACTACAGGGTTAGGGTTACTAACTACAGGATTAGGGTTATTACCTTCAGGGTTAGGGTTAGAGTTACTAAATGCAGGCCTCGTTGTTAAATATCTCTATTCTGACATGCTGGATATCCAGAGGTCGATATTTATTTCGTTTGCTATACATTTTTTATTTGAATTTGATCCTATTAAATATACAAACACCTACACAATAGGTGTTAGAAATAAGACCTATGCATAGTTTAAATAGGATTATAAAGAGCAGGAAAAATCAGGAAATAGCAACCTAAATATCAGCCTTAATACTTATCCACAGATGAGCTTTCCAAAGCACAAAACTATTTGGAAGACCAAGCCAACATCAACATAATGAGGGTCTCTCTGTCCCTGTGCATCATTGTGTTGTTCAGTTGTGGTTTGCATGAGGGAGCTCGTTGCATGAGAGAAACCATCTCTTACTCTTTTTGTGTGCCACATATTTGCACTTAAAACATTTCTGGGACATTGTCCAAACTTGTCAATGAAATGAGGATAATAGTTAAGATAAAATTCATATTTGGAAGAGAGAATGGAAACATGTATTTTACAGTAAATATTCCTTTTCCCATTATTAATTATTTTCCACTATTTTCACATCGCGTCATTCCAATTTTCCCATTTACCCTAATATTGTTTAAAACATTGTCTTTAATCAAATGCATTACAAGATTGTTACAAGATCATGTTTTAAATATCCTTCCTTTGGACACAAATTGTACAGCATTTTAACCATGAATATACCTGAACAATATTTTTCCTATGGAAATATTCCTGTTGTTTGTTGAGTTGATTTTGACTTTACAGACTACACAGACTACTGGACAAAGGCTGTTCTTTCTTTCTTTCTTTTTTTTAGCTCTCCTCCAGATGATGTCCTGCAGCACTTCCACAGTCGGGGTTTCAGCATGGTGTTGGGAGCTCTGGGAGTGTGCTCTACCAAACCTGCCCACTGGCCCCGGTGATGCTCTTCTCTCTCAGACCGTCTCTCCTTGCCAACCTGACCACACTGTTCTTGTAACGACAGTTCTCACATTACCCACTGGGTACAATTATTCTGCATTTTACCACTCTTCATTCACTCCCCCCCACTCTCAGCTGGGTCTTGACATTGAGGTCCAGGCGGAAGGCCGCAGGGCCGCTGCTTTGTGTTCACAGTGTGCTGGATGGCTCTCGCTGAACTGGGGATCAGAGCAGGTGGGAGGGCTGTTGATATAATAGGGGTATAGGAAGAGACCCCTCTGGGCCAGAAGGGGGTTGGAGGAGGGGGGGGGGGGGTTACTGGCCAACAACCCACCTACCTGCTTCTGCCTTTTTTACTTTCCATTATCAGCATCTTATGTCTTTTTTTCCAACCCCCCCCCATCCCCGGTTCTACATTCCAGTGCCACCGCCAACTCTGTCTGCCAGAGGCAAGATGCTTCTGAGCTGCCCACTAAGAAAATGGATGGTACTGAGTAAGAGCAGAAAAGAATGAAATGTTTAAAAAACCCAGAACAGAAGGACAAGAAGGTACAGACACAAACATCCACTGTTAGACTAAGCGTACCCCGTGTAGTGTGAGTCCATCCTCACACTCTCTCTCAAGGCCTGATGGTGGTTGATGGCAGTTCAACAGCCTGAAGATCAACATATGCACTTATCCGGTTCTTTTAGGGAAGGAAACTTTATTCTGCGTTTCACAGCAAAATAAGAACTAGAGCTTGTCATCTTTGTCATGTAAGATGAGTAAACTGTCTCTCTCTCTCTCCCTCTCCCTCTCTCTCTCGTTGCAGGGAGGGACCAGCATGTCAAGCATGATTAGCATTTGAGGCCCCTGCTGCCATTGCGGAACTTGTCCTGTAGATTAAAGGGAACCACACTGCCGTCCCCCCATGGGGGACCGTCCTTGTGACCTCTTCGGTGCTGGCGAGGGGAGGAACTTTGAGTCAGCTGAGGGCAACGGACATAAGAAGATTTCAAACCTGTTGAGGAAGCGGGTCCTGAAAAGTGTTCACAATCATTGTCACAGGTGTTAGGACCATATAGGTGGGTGTGGGCTTCTTCTCATCACTTCTGTGTGCTTAAACACACATGCACACAGACAACACCTCAGTGTTTTTAAAGTCTTCTGCAGTTTCTGCATTTATCTGTGTGTGTCTGTGTGTGATTTATCTTAGGATAGAGCAAAGCAGAAAGACAAGGAGTAAGAAAAAAGGGGTCTGCCCCGGGGTCTGACTCAAACACACACTTTTCGGGCTGCTGTGGCATGTTGGGAGCAGTGCCTCGTCAGATTAGGGCCATGCTGGCTGTGTTTGATGGCCAACCTGGACAGACAAGGCCTGCCAGGCACAAACTGCTCAGGCACATGATGTCAGGGCACACACACATGCACCCATACACAAAAATTATCCCGTGCCAGACCAAAGAGACAGATGACACCCAGCATGAAGCTAAAGCCAAATCTGTAAGCATCTACTGCGATCCAGCTGGCTAGCCCTAGGGTACCTGTCTCTGCGAAGTGGAATCAGCGTCACCCCCGTGAGCTGTCAAATTAGCTCACAGGGCTGGAAATGCTGAAGAGATTTGGTCTCTTGTTGTGGAAGAGCGAAGAAGGGGGAGTGAAAATGGGGGAGGTGGCTTCAAAGAAATCTTATTCATTCAAGCTCCTGTTGGGAAAAATGGGTAACCTCCAAATAAAATCAGTAAAGGTGGTCTTTTTACAGTGAACCTGTGGAGGATGGGACACACACACACACACACACACTAAAATACACACACACACACACACACACACACACACACACACACACACACACACACACACACACACGCGCACACACACGCCAGGGGCAAGTTTACTGCTCCAGCTAAGCAGTCACCTGGGCAGGGTGCACCAAAGGCTTTTCCACCTCTTGTGTGTTGTGGTGTGTGTGTGTGTGTGCGTGTGTGTGTGTGTGTTGTGAATGTCAGCCACATGTTAAAAATAAAAAAGAGAAAATAAATGTTACTTATTTTTAAGAACTTGATCACTTTAAAACCTCTTCACTGATTTGTCACAGCAGGGAAACAAATGAAGGAAGAGTTCTTTGATTCCTATAAGAAATGAAGAAACCAGTTCTGCTGGTCTTCAAGCGTCCCGTCGCACCGACATGCTAATGGCCACAGCAGGCTCCTGAGTGCAAGCTGACATGGACAGTGAGGAGGTAGAGACCGCCAACAACAACAACACTGTGTCCTGGTGTGTGTGACCCCTCCAGTGAGGCTGCGCAGCCTTGAGACAGAGCAGCAGATGTGTGTGTTTGAGAGTGAGGGTGTAAGATGGAAGCTGACAGGAGTTTAGCGCTGATGACCACCACAGCGAGAGATGGCAGCAGGCCACCTGGAGGTAGACGTCAATCTTTCACCATTGTTGCAGTGTGTGTGTGTGTTTGTGTGAGATTGCTCTTGCTTAGCACCGAAGGGCTCAAAATTAGACTTTTTACACAATATATCATAATGGGGTTATCAACACATTTAAATTAAAACGGTTATAATTTGTGTGACACGAAAGCAAATCCTATAAAAAAAAAGTTCATGTAAAGTTATCGGCAATTTAGTACTTGTAAATTGTGAAAAAAAGATGAAGTTATCATAGGAATGTTAACCAGTTGTCATACGACATAGAATTTTGATCTATTTCAAACATAAAAAGCTTCACTGTAGCAAAAAAAAATACACACAGCAAATTAAACAGTCAAAATGAATGAATCTGTGCATAGATATGTACATTAAAATATCACTACTACAGCAACAATATGTCATCCAATACACTCATACACACACACACACGCACGCACGCACGCACGCACGCACGCACGCACGCACACACACACACACACACACACACACACATTTATTTGAAATAAAACAAGATGTTTCCCTTTTTTTGTCTCGACAACATTAAATGCTGTGAAGACTGTGTGGTCTCCTCTGTGTGGAAGGTTTCTTTTCTCCTCCTCCTCCTCCTCCTCCTCCTCCTCCTCCTCATCTCTTGTCTGATGTTTGTCCCTGGAGCTGCTCCTCTCAATGTCTTTGACTAAACTTCAGCCAGCCTTGGCAGCGGCGGCGCCCTGTAGGAGCCCAGTTGAGAGGAGACCAATATGACTGTAATGGAGGGTTTGCGGGCAGAGGCTATCACACTGTGTCACCTATAAAATGCACAAAAGCCAAGTGGCGGGGTGCATAATACTCCTGGCTACAGAGGGGTTTTAAAAAAAACACATCAGATGAGCCTCTGAAGAGTTCAGTGCTGCAGACAGAGGAGACATTTTCTTTTCAGGCTCCCTGTTGTGTCAAACTGGCCATTGAAGCATTGAAGATTATGGTTTCACATTAACTCTTGAGGTGACTTTGTCCATTTAAAAAAGCTCCTTCTGGAAAGTTTGAGGTTATCCCTTTTTTTGTAACATATTGGTGACTGCAGTAATCCAGGCATCAAGCAGGAAATCTGCGCAGACATCAGTTACAATGACTGAAGCCTTTAATTCACCTACTATTGATTTTTACCAACACAATTTTTCATTGTGTGTATGATATTGATATTCATATGATATTCCTACTTCCAAAAGCCATTTTTTGACCAACTGTACTACAGTAATATAAATCTTTCTCAACTGGTCGAGCCACTTAAAGCCCAACACAGTGTGAAATGAGAAATAACACCATGTCAGCACTTCTTTGTATTAATACATCTACATTATCTACTTTGTGTGTGTGTGTGTGTGTGTGTGTGTGTGTGTGTGTGTGTGTGTGGTGTGTGTGTGTGTGTGTGTGATCATCACATGCTGCCCCTGAGGTTGGTGTTTCAGTGAAGGCTGTAAAGAGGAGCATGACAGCTGTGAAAGTCACAAGGGAAGTCCGCCAGCACAGTAAGCGAGACAAAGTTTCCCTCCCTCTGGCTACAACCTGTGTGTGTGTGTATCTATATTTACACACACACACACACACACCACACACACACACACCACACACACACACACACACACACACACCTGTCTTTCAGGGCACCATAGTGCTGCTGTAATAGTGCCTGTTTATGCGTTTATACCTAAGTAAGTACAACTGAAAACCTTTTTGAGTGTGTCTGCGTGCACAGAAAGGCTCCTGAAGCCAAATACCACACACTGGGATCTATTGTCAAGTGGAGCTGTGATCCGTCAGCGCGCCACAGCCTCCACCACAATCATCCCTCCATGCTATCAACAGCATCTTTCATTGCCGACCCCCCCCAACACACACACACACACACACACACACACACACACACACACACACACCTCTGAGGCATGCAGCGAGGGTGACTCTGTTTGTTTTTCTGTCCTCCCCAAGGGTTTTACATCAGAAACTCCTGGTTTAGGAGGGGTTAAAGGTTGTGAAATGCTAAGCAAGTTTGGGGCGGGCGTCTGTTGGGGAATCAGGAGATAGAGAGATGACTTTGGTTTTTTTTTTTTTTTTGCTTTTTGCTTTTCAAATGTCGATTTCACGCCACCCTCATTTGCGGGTGTTGTTCAAAGAAGCTGGCAATCAGCTGTGTGTCATGTGCTGTTAAATTTAGCCAAAATAAGAAGTGTGTTCGGTCATCCCTCCAGATCAAACACCAGTAAATCCTGCTGTGCATAAACACATAAATCTGTCCCTCTGGGTTGCCAGCTTTGGGCTGCAGCTTAACTGTATTTAAGGCACACTCTAGAGTTTAATCAGTTATATTTATCTATCCGTTCTTGGCCGTTCCTCTTTTAAAATACAGCTTGAATTTAGGTTTCAGTTGCAGATGAGAATGTCTCTTCGCCTCCTGGTTATTGAATCGACAGAGAGGTTTAATGTCATGGCGCAGTTAAAATGAGAACAATCCTCAACACTTCACAGTCTGCAAACTGAGGAAAGAACGTGCCTTTAACCTTTTTACTTGCTTATTCATGCCTATGAACACACACCACCCTTGAATTTACCTCCTAATCAATTCTTTAATTCTATGATGTATGAAACGTATTGAAGCTGAAGTTCTTTGTGAGTGCTATTACTATTATTTATTATAGTTATTATTGTTACTATTATTGTTATTATTATTATTGGCATTATAATGATTACTACTGTTATTATAATTATTACTATTGTTATTGTTAGTATTAATATTGTTGTTGTTATCATTACTATTATTATTGTTGTTGTTGCTGTTGTTATTATGGGGGAAAATAAGCAGTTTCTTTCGAATCACATACTCCATTTTTATGTCATCATGTTGCTTCTTTTCAATAAAATTGTTCTAATGATTAGTTAAAATATATACAGCAACATTGAAGAAGTGAGTGGAGCTAAACAAAGAAATTAGCAACAAGACCAGAAAAAAAACAGAATATAGTCGAAACCACACACTTAATTTTGATTAGACAAAATAATTAAAAGCATGAAGCATATCAAATATTAAACAATCACTACTACTACTAATATCAATAAGACATTATTATTTAATAATTATTGATAAGAAATATCACAATTGTGGCCTGAAACATTCAACATCCCATTTGTACGGACGTTGCTGTTTTTAGACTGTGTAGATTTTTGCATACGTGCATTTTTGAACAGTTTTTCCCAACTTTTTAATTTATTTTATTGTAGAAAATGTTAAAAAAAATAGAAAAAAAAGATCTGTGCAACTCCAAATATCAATCACAAGCTGCTAACAGCAAGTTTACCTCGTTTACTCCACTTTTTCTTAAAACAAAAACCCCTCTGGTGGCTTAAACCCCACAGCAAAATAGAGCGGAGTCAATAAGTCAACAAGTTGGAGTCAAAGTTAATGACGTGGAACCTTGTTCATGGGTTAAAAGGTTGTCTGTTTCTGTTTCTTTGTTTGTTTGTTTTTTAATAATGAGATGAATGAGTCCTGAAAAGTCCTCTGTATTTAACTCCAGGTAGAAACACATTTGTCATCCCACATGAGAACAGAGCTGTTTTAATAGTAACGGATGGGGACTTAAAAAGACACTCCTGGTTATATATGGAGATGGGGAATATGCAAATGAGGAGACTGTTGCTGTTTTGGTTCTGAGGGAGGTCAAATTACAGTAAATGGCTCAGGGACGTGATCATGGCCCACCAAGGGCTCTGTCTATTACCTCCTCACCCCGGCCCCTTCAACTATCCTCTACGATTATTGCAGATGCCACCGTCCCCGTGCTGCATTCTCCAAAGAACCCGTAGCCCCCCCACCCCCTACCCCCACCGTCATAGAGTCTCAGCTGCAATTACTTTTAGGATCACCACTCAGTGAGAAGTCAACTCCCCTGCAGGCCACCTATCAGGACCTATTACAGCAGGAGGGCAGGATGAAGTTAAGTGGCATGACCTGTGGGATAGATGGAAGAGGAGGGGGCATAAATGTATAGTTAATTTGTGGGACATTTGCATAAAGGCATGAAAATTGGGGGGAAGGAAATGCTGGCATGGCATCGAGGTGCCACTGAATCAACTGAGGACAAGCATGTCATGATCAGATTATATTATACAGAGGCAGTAAAAAAGTAGATCAACCTTTAGGAATTAGAATTTGTCATAAACATGATCTGACCTTCTCCCACCTTTAACTCTGTAGCTGTCGCTGGGGATCGCTCGTTTCTTTACCCCTTTGCTTATTGTCCAGTGCGAGTTTGGGTCGTTTCCACTGGGCGCCCACGGATGGTACTGGAGCCACCCTCCCAACCTGGGACATTTGACACGTTGTACATGTGCAGAACCAGCGCAAAAGTGGTTTTGAATCCGAGTATCCACACCACCAAAGTCATCGATGCCAACTCGGACTAATGCTAACCCGACTAAGGCTAACTCTAACCCTGACTGTCATTACACCAACCATTCATGTATTTTTTGATGATAATGATGGTGATCACATCACGTTTTATGACAGATGTTAACACACTTTCTATTGTCAGTATAGTTGAAAGGGTTATCTTTTTTTCCACAGTGGTGACTGAATGCTTCAAAAGTCTCCTTTACAAATTAAACTAAACACAGACTTCTCTTCCAACCACCTCAGGCCGAAGCCGTAACCCCAACAATTGGTGCGTAACCGTACATATACAAAATATGTCGCCAACGTACAGGAAAAGAAAGGGTGAGGAGCAAACCGGGCGGCTAATTCACCCACAGTTACCCTCGTTTGTGCGTGTGTGACTCCAGAGAACGAGTTAAGGTGCAGTCTTGTGCGATCTCTTTGCCCCGGGTCACACATATGTACTTTAGCTCTGACACTGCGACGCAGCCACCCATCTCTCTGATTGATGAGCTCAACGGCTGCATCTCCGAAGAACTTTGGTCTGGCTGAACACCTGAGATCCTTACGCAAGGCGAGGTTAGTGTTCATCAGGCAGGAGGATAAATGAGAGAAAAACAACTTAGCAGGTGCTGCTAGCACAGATAGTACGGTGGGGGATCAAGAGGGTGAAGGAGGTGTGAAAGAGTGAATTTTCAACTGACAAGAAATGAATACATGCAATTCTTAAAGCATTAAAATGGGCCTTTATCCTCCTAAATAGTTCATCCTTGAGCTCTTCTTGTAATAAAACCTCAAATATCCAGAGAAAGGCAAGCATCTGTGAATTTCCTAAGTTTATCTTGAATTTCATATGGTTCATTTCCTCCTTTACACCAGAACTGGCATTTCTACAACATGTGAAGGACACGTCTTCCTCCATCCTTGCTCATATACTCACATAATTGCAGGAGACAATCAGATGCCATCTTTATAGGCGCATGGTACAACTGTCATAATGTGTAAATACATGGTAAAGTGCAGTGCATAAGTCCTGTCACAAGCGTTTATAGCACATGGACGCTCCCCTCACCAGCGCACGCTGCTGATTGTTCCACTGAACCGGTCGACGGGAGCTCCTGGGACGATGTTTTTCTCCCTCCCTGTGATGTTCTTCAAGCTTAGAGAAGGGTGGCGGCAGCATGGCTGTTTGTTGCTATGTGTGTGTGTGTGTGTGTGTGTGGGGGGGGGGGGGGCGCTGTCTCATGGGGTCAGCTAACACAAGGTGACAAAGGCGTTGGGAGGCACACAAAGGTGACGCCGTGCTGACCATCAACCCTTCATTCTTTCCCCTCACCTAAAGAATTACTAGACCTGGTGGGGTTATTGATTGATCACATGACCACGCAGTTTATGTGAGCTGCAGCAAAAAATAAAATCTAAACTAAAAAGCGAACAAGTCTGTAGTGGGCTGTTACTGATGTATTCTTTAGTGCTTTATTTAGGATGCATTGGCAATGACGTGCTCTTGACAGATTATTGCAGGTTTTAGTATTTCAGCACGTTGCTTGTCACCATTTTAGGTGGAGTCATTTAAAAGTGCCTGACCTCTGACCTCTCCCTTGCCAGGTTGCAGCAAGAGGTGGCCAGTTGATAAAGCTGCCAGAGGCTGGGAGATGGTGTCCAGGTGGGAGGGAGGGAGACCCCTATAGGTCGGTGCCCCTTCGGCTTCTGTAGGCGAAGCTTGTCACTAATTGATAGCGGCGTTGTGGTTACCTGCTGGGGCCTCATCCGTGCTTTTACTGCACTTGGGTTTGATCCAGCGGTCATAACAGTTTTTCAAAGAACTGATATTTTCAGTCTGTGGAATCATTCCCCACTCAGTCCGACACCTGACAAATGTTTGTTAGAATCGAATCCTCTGTAAAAAAATAAAATAAAATAAAAATAGAAATGCCATTGAGTTCTAGGTTCCATGGCGACGCTACAAAACAAGGCTTCCTTAAGTTTGGACTTCTGTTATCTATATCAGATATAACAGCAAATTCCTGCTGCTGAAGATCTGAAACGACATTATGAACAACTGTAAACATGGAGGACAAGGGCTTCTTTAATCGCCAACCACATCAGAAAGTAGCCAAACCAGTCACAAGGCTCGCTCAAATGACTATGCTGTTTATACCCTTCACACTTGTCAAATACAGCACTGTTCCGGCTCAATAATACAAAACACATTCTCTGGAAATAATGAATAAAGGTCCACTATCAAAGGTCAGGGGTCACCGGATTTATTGGCACAGGATATGATGGTTACATTTGATAACAAACCCGAAGAGACAAACAGATTAGAGGCCGGCGAAATGAACAAGTGGCTGAAAGTGGGATTCTTTTCAGTTATTTATGCAAGCAAGTACTCCATTACTTCATCCAAGTTGTGTGCTCCAAGAATGCTAAGTTCTAAAACCCCCCCTCTACTGCATGTTTACCATTATTGCGTTAAATTTGCTATCACTGCTAGTAGCAAAACAACCAAAAGCAACATTTCCAAACATACAGATCATTGTTCATGTCACAAAAAAGATCTCTTGGCCTCTGGGTGCTCTTTTTCCTCTGTGGTCTCCCTCCCTAAGCCCCCCCAGTAGCCCCCTGGGATTGCGAGGGTTGAAATGACACACAGTGGCTGACTGTCGCCCAGGGCTCTGGGTTCTGGCCTTGGCTGGCTGGATCTGTGTGGCAGCTGGTGAGCCCGCTGCCCTCTTTCTGGCCTGCAGCATCAACAGTGGTAGTCGTGGGACTGATTGGAGCCACACTCTGATCTCTGACTCTGGGGCTGAAGCTCAACTGCTCACTGCTACCTACAGAACTGGTGGAGAGGAAGCCAGAACCAAACTAAAAAATGGCTGAAAGCTGCTGGTGGAAAAAAAAAAAAAAGAGATAAAAACTACACTCTCAATATGGATGTCGGCAGAGAGGTTGACTAAATTTGTCAGTGGCAGCGAGACGGCAGATCAGAGTGGACTTGGCGTGGATGTTAGCGAGCAAGTAGTGACGTTAGCTCCTGATTTGACATCAACTTGCTGCTTTTCCTAAAAACATCTTTTATTGCAAGAAACTCTTTATTATTATTTGACCTGAAACAAGTGTCACTGTATGTTTGGCAGCCTTCTCGCACTGATGAACAGAAACTTGTCTTAAATAAGCTAGCATCACACAGAAGAAGATTCCCTTTTAGAATGATCTACCCCCAAAACTGCCCCAAAAGACTGCCACCCAACACAAACCTTAACTCGGTACTTTCACGCGATGGGACGCAAGGATTTCTCATCAGTCCAGCTTTAAAAACCTCGATAGTTGCAATAAAAAGTTGAACTGAGGTCTGACCGCGTGAAGGTACCGAGCGTAACACGTTTGGCCTTTTCCAGGGGCTCCATTATTAAAAGAAAAAGAAAGTTAATTTGGATTAACAGAAAAATATTTTGGAGTTTGAGGATTTTTAGATTCTAATTTATTCAAACAGATATGTGACCAGGACGGAAGAGTCCAGGCAAGGGCCGCGATCGATAAGACAGAATTAAACATAGAAGCACCCTGGTCTGCTGACTTTGATAAGACTGGATGATGCGGTTAATAAAAGGGCAGTTCTGGTGCGAAACGTTGTGGTGATTCAGCTACGGTCCAGTATCAGTGGTGCCTGCTGGTGTAAATTCTGTTCCTCAGTACCGTTACGAGGGGAAGGTGGTGCTGGACACCAGGGTAGTGCTGGACATGATCGAACCATCTTGTCACATTGACAAACTGCTCCTTCTCGTGGATGGCCATGTCCACCTGAGAGAGAGAGAGAGAGAGAGAGAGAGAGACAGAGAGAGAGAGAGAGAGAGAGAGAGAGCGAGAGAGAGCAGGTCAGCTGGATATCTGGCAGCTCATGGAGCAGAAACTCAAAGCATTATTTTCTTTCCCGACCCAACAGCTCTTACAAAGTATTCCCGCGTCTATAAACAACAGCTCCCTCATGGTTTCAAACATGAAATTGTCAAATTTTAGGATTTGAAGTTATTATTCAACAGATTATATTCAGCAACATGTTGTAGTCGTAGTGTGAGGAATCAAACTGTTCTTGCCTGAACTGGGTCTAGTAAAAATAATCAAATAATCAGGTTTCATTGGGTCACTAAAAGTTTGTTTTCCTTATTTATTGGGCAATTAGGCATCAATAAACCAAACACCGAAGAAGGGAAAAATCTTCTAATGGTCAGCATTGGAATGCACTTCCAATATTATCATTATTTCAAAGCTATTTTATGTAGATGTGCCTTTTAAATAGTTCAGATTTTTGTTAAACTATCTTTGAACCCGCCTGATTAACATGTTCATCATCATTGAGGATCCTTTCCTCTGACGGTTCTTTTGACTCCTTTGCAGTTCCTACTACTAAACCGAAGCAACAATTCCAACATTATTAAACTCAGAATGCTGCCCAACAAATATCTATGGTACTTTTTTGCTCTTTCTATTCCTGCTGTGAGAAGTTGACACATACGAATCTCCCACATGATAGTAAAAAGTAGGTGGCAGCAGCAGCAGAGAGCGACAGGATGGAAGATGTGTGCAGTCAGGTTTAATGCATGTGCCCCCCCCCTTCCCCCAATGAATTGAACATCAGGACAGGACGTGTTTAAGGCTTGGACTGGCTGACCCCTTGTCCCCGAGGTTCCAATCCACTGATTGCAAACCAAAGTGACGCCCTCCTGCCTGGTGGCTGACATGTGATCACCCCCTCCCCACATCTCATGGCGGCTTTTCCATTCCTAAACTCACTTTTGTAGAACGCTAAAAGGCACAGCAAACTTCGCTGTCCCTGGACTGAGGCTAAAGACTTCACTTTGTGCCACATCACTTTATTTCAGTGAAGTGAGAATGTGTTTGCAACCCGTGTGTTGGTTGCCAACTTGCTCCCGATGCCCTCTGGCTAAATGACTGGTCTAATTGTGTCTTATGAACGGCACCAAATTGCTTATTAAAGTTGTGGTTTGACTGAAGTTCTGTCTGATAGAAAGGGAAAAGGATGGCTGAGGTGATGGCTGAATGACTCCATGGTATGATGCTGAGAACAGCGCCGGGGCAGAACCAATCCATCATGTTTACTCCCCACCATGCAAATCCAGTTGTCCTTGAAAAGTGATCTCAAGGTTTTCTAAAAGGCTTTAAAATGACCCTGTCAAGGTTTGAAATGGACGTCAGTTGGAGAAAAAAAATGTAGATCTGTCATTAAAAAAGCACGAGATTTAGTACAAAAGCTAGAGAAAAGTTAACATACCATGAATGGGTGGATTCCGTAGTAAATAAGAATATCTGCTAAGGTGAAGTGGTTGCCAGCCAGATAGACCATGTCCTGCAGGTAATGGTCAAGGTCCTGTAAGACACCAAGTAAATCCATAACCATGCTGATAAACATGTTAAAAATTGAATCCAAGACAATAAATGGGTTTTAAACCCAAATTTTACTGTGTAATGAGCAATATAATTTAATCTTAAACTTGGGCATCGTGATGTGTTTCATGAATCGTGTATTGAAGTGCTGGTCCCAGGGGACGGGACCGTCTTCAACACATTCTGGAAAGGGGAACACACAAACACACACACACACAGACACACACACACACAGACACACGCACACACAGATCATCTTAGGGGTAAATGGAGTTATTGTGCGGTAAGAGTGACTAAAGCCAAACAAGGCATGAAGACAACAGATTTCCTCCCCTTCCACAGTCAGATTCTTCCTTTCCTTAGCCTACAGCCAGGCTGAAGCCCAGTGGAGCAGCAGCGGAGAGGCTCCTGCAACCCCCAACAAACACGTGAACCTCAAAACCTGGGCTCTTGCCCATCTTCCGCCACCCTTACTGCGTCCTCACTCAGTAGTACACTTACATTAAACAACAGTGAGTTGAGAGGAGTTCAGTTCAATGATAAGAGAAATCACCAAATCTAATTTGAACCTAAGTTAAATGAATATCTGCCCCCAAAAAGCTTCTTTTGTGGAACAGTTAATCCTTTCCTTACATTTGCGTGGGCCAACTTGAAAAATCGAAACAAGTCATCTCATGGACAATTAACTCGAATATATCTAAAGACAAATGGAGCGACTGGATGCATCTGGCTTTGTTTAAAAGCTCTTTAAACAACCCTGTCAGCTTGTTTCTACTTTACTCTGCCAGATAACTGGCTAACCGGTTTAGGAGTGTGCTCATAACTGACATAATGTTGATCTGGGTTAGAAAATTTGGGTTTCCTTATTTGCTTCCTAGGAGAAGAAAGTTGAAGAAGCTGACAGTATTTACATTTGGATAATTTAATGCGCTTTGACTGCTTCATAGAGAAGTGTTAACGCTGGTGATGAAGCAGCAGGACAGGACAGGACAGGAAGGGACAGGAGCCCAGTGGCGACCACAGCGGAGCTGCTGAGGGCAAATTTCTTCTGTAAGTGGCACCATTAAAATATTTAAGAGGCTTGTCCAGATAACATGCTGCCACGCAGCGTGACTCCTCAGACGTGCCACAACAGTGTGTCACGCTGAGACTCCATACACACAAACACTTCACGCTGACATGACAGTGCCAAGGGGCGCCGAGCATGATGATCCATTACAGGCTGTTTTTCACCAGGCATATTACATCTTTTTTCACTGTTTAGTGATGCCATGTCACTGTAGGGCCAGACTTCAGCCTGTATTCTTGTTGTCTTTTTCCTTATCAAGATGAGCACTCACAAAAAGGACCTTGCTGGTGGGCAGAGAAAGGGGATGCAAGAGATCCCGTCTCGCCTCTCCGAGATGGGGATTGAAAGCAAAACTACGGAATATCCCATTTTTTGCAAAAATGTATGAAAAGCACGGTTTTATGAGTAACGTCTAAACATTACCTTCAGAAACGTTTTAACATCGTCCTTCCTACAGCGATCCAACTTGGTGACTCTGTGTTCTATCCACTGCTGCACCACGGCTCTGCTCTCAGCAGAATCTCCGAGCAGATCTGGGCGCTTGGCTTCTTTCACGAGATGACAGGCAATGGTCCCCAGTCCAACCAAGGGAGGACCACTGTTAATCTGGAGCACAGGTACCTGTATAAGAAAGGACACAAAAAGAGGAAGGGCAGGAGAGGACACTTTATTAGGAATCAATTAAGCTTTCCCTCTGCTCTTTCTGAATAATCCCTTCTACAAAAAGTACAGACAGAATATAAAGTGTGTTCCATAATCTTACCACACCTGACATAATGTGGGGGTCTTCTCCCTTTTCCTAAATGGTCATGCACAAAATCTGAAACCTTTTTACTTTCACAGAAACCCAGAAGAGCGGAGGCTTCTTTCAGGGCACCCTGGGCATCCAGAAGCCCTCGGCAGGGGCCAGAAACCAGCCCTGACCAAGTAATGAATGCAGAACATGTTCATACTTTACAGTAGTTCGATATAGTCACGTTTGTCATTTTCCCTAATATTCGGATGTTCAGAGGCACCACATTTTGGGTTTCCATCAGTTGCAAGCCATCATCAAATTTCTAGAAATTACACTTGAATGAGCTGAGTGTAATAAATCTCTGATTTCAGCTTCTGAAATAAATCAACGTTTAAATATCTACTGAAAACAGCTGCAGCCAGCAAATATAACCATGCCTGTAGAAGACAATGACCACCACACACAAAAAGCATATTCAACACATATGGTTAGCATTTTCTAGCTTGGACCGCTGCGCAGATTGCTAGAATTTACAGGATTCTTACAATTGCTCATATCAATATAAAGACATATACGAATGCAAAATGGATATATGAGCATGTCACCTTTTTAACTCCTTGCGTGCTATACTTGTGGGGCTTTTTTAAGCCAAGAAATTTCTCCAAAGCCGATAGCTCCCGGGGCGCCATGTTTGGGACTGCGGAAATGGGGCAAAACATCCGTGTGATGTGATTGGATGAAAGCGCTAAGTCCCGCCTATCAACGTCTGATTGACAAGAAAGGGAACTAATTGGGAAAACCCAATCCATAAAAAGACGTAACAAAATGTAACGTAAAATTGCATCATGATACAATATTAAAAATTGAGCTACAATGAATAAATAAATTATCTCGTTATGCATTATTCAAACAAGTCCATAACAAGACAGAAATTTTAGTATTCTCGTAATTTTAATATTTTCAGAATTCAAAGGAATTCCCTTTTTTGTGTTAAAAAAATCTGGCGTATGGGCTGCATATTGGCCTACCTGCTTGGTTTAAGGTATTACGGTAGTGGACTGAGACAGATGATGTGAAGGTTACACAACGTAGTACTAGTAATACTGTTTGAAAGGAGTTTGTGAATCACATTTACAATTTTAAGAAATGTATCTATGATATTTTTTATTTCTCTGTTTTTTGTGTGGTTTATGGCACCTGTTACCAGCTGATTTAGTAAATATGGTCTTCTGTCACAGATACTGAAATGTTGTACAGTGTTGGGGAGTGTTCCTTTTGTGTTTAGCAAATGTATTCACTCCTCACTACACAATGTAAAATATGCCCTGGGCAGACTTGTTACACACAGAGCTAAATATAAAGGTCTATAGAAATTTATGATTTAAATTGTCTGTAAAATATTTAACTCTATCACTTCACAGACAGTTAAGTGTGGTTAATCAAATAACCAAACAAGTGCACAAATACCTTTGGCTGGATAAATGCCTATAACTAACGACTAAAATCAAACCGTGCTGTGCAATCAAGTGGGTTCCTATGGAATGACTTCACCGAGCTTCTCTATGAGAGTTTATAGTAACATAGAATCCAAATGACAGTGGACAGTCAGTTTCAGTCTGAAGTCCCATGGCCAGTCCTGTCTGCTTTAACAGCATGTGATGCTGTGTGTGTCGTGTCTGTTTGGATTTACTCTGTGCCTCTACAATTTTGCCATGAAAATGTCACCTGTCAGTCAAAATTGAAAATTCAACTTATGAACCAAACTGTCCAAGAGTGTTTGTGTCTGTGATGCTATGGGATGTGACATCTCAAATTCAGAATTTTCAGTAATAATGCAGTCTGAAACATGATAGGTTTAACAGATATAAACTTTTAAAATAACAAGAAGAAATAAACCTATCGTGTTGTGTTGGTTTTACTTAGATGAACAAGTACATGAAATAATTTTCCATTTTAACAAAATGATGCAAAGCCTGGAGGAGCTACTTAAGTAGACAACCCAAGATATGCAGCTCTGCATCAGCTGATCCATCACATGACACTCGTCCCGGATGAGGGCAGGTATTTAATTTCCTCCCTTTTACCTGGTCACCCAAGACCACTACATGCTTCTACTGCCGTTGATGCATGCTGCTCATGTTGCTCTGCCTTCTGCCGCTCTGTATAGGGGCAATTGGAAACAGGTGCTGGAGCCACTTAAGCTGACTCAGTGTGAAGGAGCAGTGACTGTACTCTGAGCTCTTCCACAGTGACTCAGTTTCTATCTGTTTCTAAGCAATCTTGTCCTTTCAGCCACTGCCAAAGGTTGATGACCATAAGTGACTATGGGAGCATAGACTGACCAGTAAATCGAGCGCCTCGGCCTTCGACTCTTCTTCTGCACCACAATGGCCCAGTACCCCAACCACATACTGTAACTACGGAGGCTGCACCAATCGCTGCAGGGCGAAACTGTCTTCAGTCTCAAAGGCTGGTGGATTTTTGTACCAACAAAATTGCTAATCTAATGCTAACATTACCTTGCAAAGCAGCTAAACTAAACTGTTTCTGTACTAAAATATAAGCAAGTAGGCTAATTGTATTTGTTCAAACAAGGACTTATGCTTGAGGTTATTGGAATTATTTTTAGGCTTGGTTAACTATAATATTTTTAAAAATCTATTTCTTATTTGCATCAGGTGATGTAATCAAATAGCTGAAATAATCACAATATAGCAATGATGTTCACTCCTATGCTAAGTTAGCAGGCTTCTATTTCTAATGATTAGTTGTGCTCTAGGTCTCAATTTGATTGGTTGCCATTGAGGGTGGCACTTGTTCAGCCTCCCAGGCTGAGCAGCCTGGAAGTCAGTGGCTGAAGGCAAACTTCACCCTGGATTATCAATCTGGCCTAGGGTGTCCTGGTGCCACATGCACAGATAGATACGCGCAAACATGGTGTTTGTTATGGACAAGTTGTGACTTGCCAGGTGCCACTGTTGCCCCACATGAATGTTGAAATCTCCCGGTAGAACAATGGAGTCACCATTCAGAGCACTATTAGATACCATTCCTAGAGACTCCAATGAAGCTGGGTACTCTGTATTGCTGTTCAGACCCAAACAATACAAGAGACCTATCCCCAACCCGAAGGTGCAGATGAGCAATCCTCTCATTCAATGGAGTAAACTCCAACTTTTGTTGGCAGAGCTAAGGAACTATAAGTAAAACAAAGCCAACCTGCCACCTCTACCCCTGGTCAACTCCAGAGTCGTGAATGGTCCAGCTCCTCTGAAGGAGTTGGGTTCCAGAACCCATGCTGTATGTAGTTTTTACCTATCAACCTCCCACAAAATCTCAGGCTCCTTCCCCTCCAGTGAGGTCATTCTGTGCACATTCAAGTGTTTGGATATATCTAGAGGTTTCTGACTAAACTCCTTTTTTAATCATTTATATATATATATATATATATATATATATATATATATATACACTAATATATATTAGTGTATATATATATATACACACCAATTACAATTTTTATTTTAGTAGATGTGCTGGGCTTATATCTGCAGTCTTCTGAACAGGGCAAACTGTTTACTGTAATAAATAAGGTAGACACATGTAACAAAGTGGAAATTTGCTTCAGGGGAAGTCGTCAACCGCTTAATTGGAGGAAATAATTTTCAGTCTATTATAGTAATAGGCGTTTACTCACAGAGGTTATTTTGATTTATTATGCTACAAAAAGCACAAATTACTAATCACATTAATGAAGGCTCTATTCATTCAAATGTCCCATTTTGCCCAGTGTGACAATGAATGCTCATTAATGGAACATTGCAATTTAGATCTGCGCCTTTCTTCTCGATATCATTCAAATCTGCACTCAATAAATAAAAAAATGTTTGAGTCATAGTGGTTGTTCCACTTGTAATGGGTTTAGCTCTTTCAGATGTACATTATAGTTATGGTATTATATGGAACAAAGGGGATGTAACTTTAAAACACAGTCTTCGGGACAAAAAAACAACCTCTCTTGCCATCAAAACCACTCTGGACAGTCGGAATGTGATCCACTTTCCACCAGACAATGTAAAGCCTGGAATTTAGGGTTCTTGAAGTCAACTCTAAGCTTGTCATAGCAACCTCTTCATGTTTGCTCCGTCCGCATGTTTCCCAACTTAAGTTTGAATTTGAACAATTCTGTTAATTCCAAATCCGCCCCCCCCCCTCGGTGCCTTAATTATTATAGTTTGATAACATTAGAAGAATACATTTCAAGACGTGAATCGTACCATTTGCTGGGTATTCCAGCAGCTGAGTTTCATGCAACTTTCACTCATGTTTGTTTCCACACAGCCAGGAACCCACATCTCTCCCCTCACCATGAAATTAATATATAAGAACAGAAGATATTTTTAAACCCAATTTGTTTAAAAAAAAAAAAGAAAAGCTGTCTGAGACAAGAAATTAATTATAGGAATGAGTCCACAGACTATCACAAATGATTAGATGCCTTGAAACAAGGTGAGGCTAATCCTCTGTGTTTTTCAATCTAATCTCCAATTTTTACTGTTTTTACTCTACGGCACGTCACACATTTTTATCCCAGTAGGGCTTCCATAAATGCACGCCTGCAGCATTAAAGTGCATCTCCTTTAACTAAATGCCTTCGAGCTGCCACATCATGTCTGTACTCAGGCGGGCTGAGTACAACGATCCCCAGTGCTCAGGACTAAATGTAGCCTGTGGGAGTTTTCTCATGCCGATGGTGATACATAATCTGGGGTCACATTAGTAAGGGAATCTAGAGTGGGGGGGTCACTGATTGTGCCGTGGGGCTTCCCAGAGCAGGCATAGCCATAAACCCAGCCTCAGTCCTGGTAGATATATCCCCCCCGCTGCGTTGCTGTACAATTTGGACTTGCACTGCTGAGCCTGGGTGGAGGATGTGGAGCCACAGCTCCGCCTGTCTCCTCTGTTACCTTTCACAACCTGCGTGTATGTAGCCTGTGACTGAACACTGCTTTAACCTCACAGATGGAGGCATCTGCTGTGAGCAGTCAAACACGAATGCTGTCAACCCGGATAGGAGAAATTGAACATCGGTGCTGGGTCAGATCTGTGGCGAGTGATCGTAGGGATGGGTGCCGGCCGGCTGGGAGACATGTTGGGAGAATGCTGCAAGATGGCAAATGAAGAGAGACAGATGTATGGAGGTTGGTGTGCTGCCTGAACCTTCAGCTTCAATACGGTTTTATCCTTTATTTATTTATTTATTTATTTATTCTTTATATATACCTGTCATGGACAACCAGCTATTGTCTCTATCATTTCCTTTTTGTGTGTTCCTATAGGTTGTAATTGATTCCCATTCACCAGAGTTAAAAACCATAATTGAATCACGACCCCATCTTGATTATTTCTTTCATTTACAAGACAGAACTACTGTCACAGGCCTCCAGCGATGTATCGGACTCACGTTAGTGTGTCTTCTGGCCGTGGAACTGCTGGCTCTTGCATGGGAGGAAAACGAGAGCATGCCAGAAATCTTGTACCTCAGGGTGGGGCCTCTGGACCTTCTTGATGACAAAAGTGATGGGATTATAGGAGCCACCCTACTGCTTCATGCAGACACACGCACCTAAGGGCTAAAATAACAAGCTGGTCTCTCTCGCCCCCACTCCCCCTTCCCCAAATAAATAAATAAATAAATAGATAAAATATAAACAAATAAATAAATAACACACACAAATGTGCAAACATGCAAAGAGTGTGTGTTTAGATATGTTTGGATACAAGGGGTGGGGGTTGAATGAGTCAGTGTCAGGAGTGGAGTGACATTTTGTGGTATTTCATGTCTGTTCCTTAACATTTTTGACACGAGATTAGCATTGGAAAACATGCTTGTGTGAGGCGAGTGTGTTCGTGTGTGTCTGTGTGTTTAAACTGTGTATGTGAGCCTCTGTGTGGCCCTGGAGACAAATGAACTAGAAATAAAGCACTTTCTCCATTTCCTCTTCCTCTGTGCACATGCCAACTCACCACAAGGCTGTGGGACATGCTGGGGGACACAGTACCAGCTCACAGTAACAGCAAACTCTGTCCCTGCCGCCCATCCAGCAGGAGTCACTTAGGACTATTAATTACTGCTCTGAATGTCCTCCTCCTTACCCGTAGCAATCCCTGTCCCCCTCAGACAAACATCCTGGGTGGGAGGATCTTGATTATTACAGCTTCTGAAAGTCAGATTGTCTTTTATTGAAGTTGCCCATTGGAAATGCAGGTCTCTCTCTCTCACTTTCTCTCTCCCTACCCCCCTCTTTCTCGTTTTCTCTCCCTCTCTCTCTCCCCCCAACTCTCCCCCTTCCCCCAACACTCATTTGATGACTCTTGATTCAGATAAAGTCTTGGAAAAAACTACAGAACTCTTACTGCGTCCAGAAGGTTGATGAGGGGAAGTCTCATGCTCTTGCAGGTTTAAAATCACGGTGCACACATAAATGCCCGCTAATCCCTGCATGTTGAGCTACAGCAACTTCCTTACGGCCATTTTGTCGTTTGGCCATCCACCAGCAGGGGGCACTGTGGGTCTTTAAATAATAATATAATAATAGTTTTAAGAAAGAAAATAAAAAAGAAAGGTACGGTTGTATTAAAACCAGAACTGCTTTGGTGCATTTCTCCGGTTTCTTTTCTTTTGATTTGGAAATGAAAAGTAATGATGATGATCTAGACCTGAAAGCAACCTACCTGAAAGCAACCTACCTTAAAAATTAAATAAACAGATAAATTATCAAATTTCAAAAGCTTAGAATTTGGGCAGTAATTCACATAAAATCTGTGATATGATTATTGTGTGTGTATGCATGTATAAAATAATATATGGAAATATTTTCAGCCCCAATGCAGTTTTCTATTTTTTTCTTTATATAAATTGAGATTATGTTTCAACAAAAGATTGAAGAATCCTCAATGTCCAATTGTGGCATGAAATTGGCCAAAACAACAGTTTGGTAGGAGAAAAAAAAAAGAATTGAAATGAAATAATGAAATGAATGAAAATGAAATGAAATAATGAAATGAATTAAAATCTATCAATTGTATTTTGGTTTTAAGACACTTTCAGAATCCCTTGAATTTATGTTGAAATCCTGACCCATAATGCATTTACACATCCTTTCCTATTAATACTCCTCATCTATTGATGTTCTCATAAAGTTCAAACGGATGTTTTTTTCAAGTAGTGAAATTTTATTTTTATTCACAGTGGGTGAAAAAGTGGGTGAAAAAGTTGCTCCGATTACAAAATCAAAGTATCAGGACACATTGACTGGTTCAGATTTAATTCTGTCGGCTTGTTAAAAAGTACTATTCAATTAAATCATAATCATGTGAAAACACTACAGTAGTGATGAGGACACATTTGGGAAATTCCTCAATGTGAATCCATCTTCATGACCTTCATCCATTAGTTTGATTCACTGCCTCTCAAGCAGGAAAGTGAAAGCTCAGGCCCGTACTCGTCTCTCCTAAGACTGTGTCCACGATATTCCTTTGGTTTGGTGCATTACAGCTCACAGGAGAAAGGACATATGAGCATGTGAGGAAGAAGAGAGGAGGTGGACAGATAGATATAGGGAGATTCAGAGGGTTATTTGTCCCTCTCCCCATCTCTGAGAGCCAGGAATCATAGTGTGCATGACAGGTCGCCAACCCCCGTTGGGGGTGATCTATATGAGACCGCCTTTATTGGCAATTTCAACCCAGGGGACAGAGGAGACTGCAGCCAGTCAGCCAGCCAGCCAGCCATCCAGCCAGACAATGATGAAAGCAGCCAGGACTCACCTGTGACTCTCCCATGGAAGGCGAGAGAAATAATGTGTCAGAGGTTATATGTGGAGCTATGGCGTGTAGATGTATGAGCCACATGTGCACGGGCGTATGATACAAATAACGTATTTCTGTGGCGCGGTTATGCCCAGGGGTGCCGATTTTGCATGGAGGTAGGTGCTGAGCTGTGTTGCGGGCAGATTTAGATGGTGATGATTTGGATACTTTACATACTGTTGGAATGTCAGGTAAATAATTCAGCGCAAGTCAACAGTCAAGGATCTGTGTCTTATTGCTTTTGTCTTCCTCTGAGGAGTATGTTGAACACGTATGTTCCCTAACAAAGGACATGCTGCACAACATGCGAGCCATATATAAACGCCATGTGTTGTCTGAGGGCGTTGTGCATCGTTCTGCCTGAGTGCGGGAGAAGCATCGGAAAGTATTCGAAACCCCTGGCGGTAATGCTGATTGTAATAAAACATTGAAAAGTACTGACACATTACTTTAAGATTCTGACTGAACTGAAGCTCCGTTCTGCCACAGACTTTTCTTAACACCCTATACTGCATAACACAATACTGATGTCACATTCAGCGCTCCTCTCCAAAGTCTGCGAGACACATTTCTCATTTTCAAAGTCTTGAACTGCACGAGGCAAATCACTGGGAACTAGCATGACAACATTCCCGCTCTGAGCAGACAATATATCCCAAGGCCATTCCTCCATCCAACATGTGGCTGAATGAAAGACAGAAGCTTGCAACGAACACCATGAAATAGCACTGTAATGAACGAGTGTTCTCATATGAGAAGGCCCATTCAGCCAGGGCCAGCCAATAGAGCAGCCTCTCTCTGTTCATTCCGAATCGATGAGTACAGTCTGCAAAGCATTGATCAGCACTTTGCTTTCAAGTATGGAGATGGTGGACGGGTTAAAAAAAAAACATCCGTGGATGCCGATTATATAGATTTGAGATTTGCATTGTAAGTAAACTGAAAGAGATGAGAAAGAAAGAAAGAGATGAATAGATTTAAAGCAATTTTTGCAGAATCTTATGAAAATGACAAATTTCTTCATGCTATTAAACACTTGTTTTATAAATCTGCAATATTTAATGCAGTACGAACTCAATGCAGCCAAATAATGCTCTATATTGCTGTTTCCTTGTATGCTTTTATGTGATGCCAGTGTAAATATGCTTTATTTTCCTTCTTAATTGTATTGCTTCCTGCAATTTGTGATAGCAGGAAACATTAATAAAATAGCAATGGTAAAAGATTAATGTCACAGGCATTAATGTGACAAAATTTTCCATTTGAAAGGTTCTAAGTGAAGTACACTATCTGTATTAATGCTACAGCATCACTTTTCTTGCAGCAATAATGATAGATGCAGACACTCTCAGGTGCTCTCATGTTACAGAAATAACCAATTAAAGTCTGCAAAAGTGCCTTATACCTAACTGCACACTAACATCACACATGTTCTGCAAGGTAAACCAATTCAAGAAAAGCTTTGTATATCGTCGGTGCCATGACTTTATACTCCGTGGTGCTTATCATTCTGTCTATTTGGTGTTTGTAGTCCATCTCAGCCTCCACGTACACTTAGCCTCTAATTAACTTAATAAAGCGAAGCAATTTTGACATTTAAGGCCCTAATTCGCCTCACAGTTGCGCCCTGCCTGACCAGCGTTGCAGATAATGTGCTCTGACAGGATCAGAGAAAAGTCTGTTTATCTGCACAATTATAGGGTAAAAAGCAGCCTGGCTTGGTAGGTAGTCGCCATAACAGCGTGTGTGGGAGAAGATTTGGCTCTTTTTGCTTTTATGTGTGTGCAACTGAGAGACATGTCCAGTCATTACTTAAATGGTTTATGATACAGGTGGATGTGGAGGGTCCTCTTGTTCAGACCTATCAGCATTGTCCATCTAAAATGTTGATCTTTGCCTCGGGTTCCTCTTAGTTTGCTGGTGGCGCTTCACGTCCGCCGTGTTCTGTCGTTGCAAATTTCCTTCTTAATAAAGCTATCAGATGTTCTGAAAGACAAAGGAAACACACAATAATGCTGTGTTTGCAGACACAGGTCCAGACAATCTTCCCATCTACCTGGGGGAAGCTGCTAGCAAAGGCGCTCGCGGGTATACACATCCTCCATCAAAACATCACTGACAGAACAGTCAAGTCACTCGCTCCCTCTCCCATCCTGCCGCCTCCGACCTATAACCCATTTATCATGAGATAACTTTGTCAGATTGTCAACCAAACTCTCCTGTGGGAGCTGAGCCCAAAGCCTATTATAGGGGAATCAGTGCAGGCCGAAGCTGGTCACTGCTAAATGGATACTCCCTCTGAGCTCCCCCTGCCTCCAACGAATTAACTAGGGCTGCTCTGCCACTCTGCCAGCTGGTTATTGGCTTGTAGAAATTGCTGTTCAAAAATAAGTTGGTTTATTGATTGCATAAACAGCATTGTTATCAGTGGGTAGATGTAATGCTTGTAAAAATGTGAGCGGAACTACATTTAATGTCACTGACCTCGGCTGCTACTCATTCCTTCCCGCCTTTTTGGTGGTTGTGAAAGCTAATTGTCAAACCAAAGCAGTGTAAAAAGTAGCTGTGCTGGTGGCAGATGTGGAATTGGCAGCATGGGTGTGTACATGTTTACCCATGATGCTCTAGGACATGTGTCTCCTGTGCTTTTACCAGCCAGTTTTTAAAACTGATTCATTTTTTCCTTTATGATAAATCCACAGTAACAGCAATTAGCAGTCACTGGCAATGGAACTTCTAGATTTCAAACTCCATCCTAAATAAAAACTAGAAAAAAGCTTTCAGAGAGCTCTCAGACCGCCACAGAACATTGTTGGTTACCCTAAGATCAAAGGCCATTGGCTTTGATCTTTGAAAGACCTCTGAAATCCAGAACATCTCCAACGTTTAATGGGATCGTCCTTGGTCCATTAACAACATTTTCTCAGAATTTCATCAAAATCTCACCATAACTCATAACTGAGTTTTGCTGACAGACAAACAAACGCTTGCGGTCACATGACCTCCTTGGCGGCGGTAACAAAAATATGAGTAGAGAGACAGATGAGAAAGAAATAAACAAAAGCAGATAGAATGACTACAACCACACAATTGCTTGAGATTAAGCAAAGCATGCATAAAATTAACTGGATAATTAAATATAGAGTATTTATATAGCAAATATCTGCAAATATGACCGTTCAAATGTTCTAGTGTTTTTGGCCTGTTGAGTAAAAGTGTTTCAGAGGCTGGTAGTACAATGCTGTGGTACTTCATCAACACGTTGGCAGCTGGAATGATCTATGACTGGGGAAGTGATCTGTTATGATCCGATGGGCCATCCCACAGCACCTCCATGGCTCGGCAGGCTTTATCCCCCTCGGTAGAGATTACATATTGAGGGCAGAGAAGCTGCCATCCCAGGCAGGTCTGTAGTGGATGAAGAGCCACACCCTTTATAGTGGTTATGATGAGTTCAGGACAGATCTTCAGTGATGTGAACCTTCTGGAACCTAAAAGGAATACATTTCTCCCCTATTGTCTCCTTGATGCTGTTGGGGGCATGTCCTTCACCCTGGTTCCTGCAGTTCACTATCAGAAAATTGATTTTGCTGATGTTGATTTGATTTGTGGTCCTGGCAGCAGGATGTCAGTGTGCCGATCAAAGCGCTTCATGACTTTGGAGGCAGGTGCTCCTTGGCGACAGCCAGCATTGGACTTCTTGAGGACAGGGATGATTCCCAGATATGTGAGGACCACAGCCTAGAGCAGTGATGCGTTGAAGATGAAGACACATGCTTGCTGTTCTATACATGCCTTGAGGACACAACCAGGGATGCCATCGGATTACAGATCTACACGTATCAGGTTATAATTAGTGTGTAGGGACGTTATAAAAGTGTTCAGTTTATTCGGTAACAATGAGGACACGGTCTACTTTTAGGTTCTTTGTGGTCTGGAATGGTTCTGGTTCAGGCCACATTACTTTGTGTGAAGCCCCAGTAATCCGATACATCTGCACGATGTATTTGTCTGCATAAAGCCCCTGTTTTGGTTCTTATGAGGCCATTTGTGTGTTTCTAAGTGTACACACACACACACACACACTGACAGCAGAGACATTATTGAAAATGTCCATACACACCCTGACAATCTACATACACTGAAATACTTGCCCATACATTAAAAATGTGCAAATACATACCAGCAAACACATTTCAATGTTTTCGCACCAAACGTCCTCCCATATTATTACGTTCACGATACCCCAACATTATCTTTTACCCCACAGCATTGGACGCTAGGAGCCCTCCTACACAACCCTCTCTTTTCACCCTGGTGGCTGCTACTCTCTTGACTGTTGGGTGTGGCAAGGTTTTGTCACAGCTGTGCTCTTTCTTTCCTGTGGCTGGATTGACCGGTGCAGGTCTGCGTTTTGCACCTTTGAAATCGTCTTGATTTACTCTTGGGTGATGCTAATATGGTGACGGAATTATACTGTATATATGGCACATTGACAGCAGGCTATGGACATTTAAAATGTAATGACAAAAATGATGCCAGCCAGAAGAATATGAAAAGTAGGTATAAATGGGGATAGAAGTATACATTTATAGTATTTAGTAAGACTCTGTTATCAAATGGAATATAATTAGCAACTACAGTTTTTCTCATTATGTCAGTTAGCGGAAATGTATATGAACGGACATTTACGGATTCAGTGGTTCGTGTTGATTGTCAAATGATCCTTTTTACATTTATAGACTATGTAATATAAACAAGCAGCCTCGATATATTTACTCGAGACATGTCTGACCATATCATCTCTTCTCTGACCCTTTGTGTGACACCCCAGTTTAGCAGTGTAATGACCCAGAACTAACAACTTTCCTGGGACTCCTTCACAGTCAGTGTGCAAAAATTCATATAAAATGTGGAGTAAAGTCTTCTGAGCTACAGTTATTAGCCATTAATTCCTTCATCTTTAAAGACTTAATTTGATTCAGAAATACGTTTTTAAACTGGACATATGAAACTCAATTTCAAGCCTTTCAATTTAATGACATCTTTTATTTTAAGCCCGGTTTATGGAGCTCTGACATTGACTGGAAGTGACACTGACTTCAAAATTGTACAAATGAACAAAGCGTAGTAAAAATGGTTATAAGCAAGATTTTGTCAAAAGTGACAACAGTCTACGTGTAATTGTGTTATGTCGACCTCGGTAAATAATGCACGTGGAGATGCTACACACTGCCAGGCTAGACAGTGGTGGTCCCAGGTGCTCTCTTATTTGTTTGGGACAAAGCACCCGAAGGACACAATGGGGTCCTGTTGTTTGGGCTGCGGGGCAGAACATTGGGAGTTGTTCCAAACTGGAGTCTCGTCACTCCAGATATGATTTAGCAGCATTTACTCTACACACCTGAGACAGAACCAATATAGAAACTAGACCCCAGCACTAGGTACCGTATGTTGAAAGCTTTTCAAGAACTTTAAAATGTTAAGAGTAAAACAAGAAGTCTAGCGAGCCATCTTAGCTTTCCACATTTCTAAATTTGCTCTGCTTTATGCTGCTGGTTTGATGTATTTAATAGAATGGTTAAAAATCTTGTGAATGTGAATCTAAGCTTCATATTTCAAATGTTAGAATGGTGTCAAATCATCTGTATTCTTTGTAAGTTAGGTTAGGGCAATAATCCTTTAGAAACTGACATACCAGTAAATATTGTGATATACTCTACAGTAGCTTACAAAGTATAACTATGACAGACAGTACTGACAGAACAAAAAAAATAGACCTTTGCCTTCAAAACACAATTCCACTGTGTGATGTTCATGCAATATCTAGATGGATGCTCTGAGCCTCACTGTTTTTATGAACTTTTAACTTTAATGTTTGCTATGTCCTATTTTCCCGGCAATTACTGCCGCACATATCTGCAGCATGGTGTCAATATGTTTCTGGAGAACTTCAACACTGAAGTGATCTCATACCTTGTGTAACTCAATCTAGCCTGCACAGTTTCCTCTTTGCATTTGATAAGACCCCAGTAACATTGTAGAAAATGTTGTTGTGGTTGTTAGTGCATGACAGGATCTCCGAATCCAGCAGTTTAAAATTGCCCCAAGGAAAAACTAACAACGAAAAAAATAGGGTACCCTTGCTGAGTGTCCACCCTGGTTCAAGAGCTGGATCAGCCAAAGACAGGTGCGTCCAAGCTCCAGCACTCATATTGACCTGGTGCTTTATGTATGGAGCCGCCCAATATAGGATGCTACACATTGAAGCCATTTAGAATCCAAGTACCGGTAAATACAGGTTTTAGAAGATTGAGCAGATTTTTCCCACCATGGATAAAACGGTAGTTTACTCAATATTTGTTGGCTGGGCCACCCCGTTAACCTTTCCTTAAAATGACAACAGTGTATGTGAACCACTTGTTAGCTAATGAAATAGGGCAGATAGTAACGAACAATAATAATGTGTATGTACTTTAGAAGAACTAAAGTGACAAGAGACCGGAAAATCCAACATATTACCCAGTGCGACCAGTCTGAAGACAACCAGACTCCGTGTGCACTGGCCGTGATTAAGAAGACACAAATCAAGGGGGAAGAAAGATATTAAGATGTATTATATCAATATCTTGTTTGGGGGTTCTTGTAATTTGGAGAGAAAGTGTAACTGACATAGATGGACAGCTTCATCATTACCCAGTGAGATGGGAGAAGGGAGCCTCCACCTCACCTTCCGAGTCAACTGGCCCAATCGAGCTGCAGACAATGGCACCGGAGCCAGAGGTGGGGGTGGGTGGGATTAGACGAGGACTCTTCGTTGCTACGGAACGGGTAGCCTGCCTGTCATCTCTGTCTTGTCCACGCTCGCCAATCTGACTAACTATACTCTCACAGCCCGCGATCTCTCTCTCACTCGTCGGCGGGGTTTTCTACCAGCGCTGACAAACCACATATAATTAAGGGCCATGAATCCAGTACTACCTATGAGTGAAGATGACAGCAAGAGGCCTACCTTTAGCTTCTCTCCTCCTCCTCTGACTTCGCTACCTCTTCTGCACCGGCTGGGCAGAGGCTCATTGTGGAGGCTGACTGGCGCTTGTAGACCCACTGGCCCTAATTGGTTTTCTCTTATGTCAGAGTGGGTCTGGGGGTTGGGGTGCTCATTTGGAGGAAGCAAGATATATTGGAATTCTCCTATTCCCTGGACCATCACCTCACTTTCCAGACACATGAGTAGTGTAAAATCGGGCTTTGTTATCACAGAATATGCCTTTTCTCCTGCCTCATGGTTTATATCAATTTCTGCATCTTAATAGCTTGTAGAGAGCACCCTCCCCCCTCAACAGTAATAGTGGGTTAAATGTGGTATGGCTTATTATTGAGGCATCTTTCCAGAAAAAGTGGCTGCATAATCAACTGTGTGCAGTTTTGAATAGCTTCTCTTGGCCACAGAGCATAACAGACATAATCAGAGAGTGAATTTTCAGAGGGAGAAATATGGACTGGAAAAAAAAGTGATTGGTGAATGGGCAGTGGGTGAATTCCAAAGGGAAGCCTCTCAGGGATCACGTTTACTGTAGCCATTTATGTTCACGTGTCAACTCAGAGGGCTTGATGATTGCAGGACAACCCCGCCTCACTCGGTACACACATGTGGGGTGGGGTGTGGGGGTGTCAAGTGATTACAGCAATTACTCGTCAAGGATCTGTCACAGTGGGTCTCATCTGTCCCCCTTGTCTCAGCGGCGACAGGCGAGGGGGTGACCCAGACCTGCCTGTTTCTACCGACCGCAGTCATTACAGAGAGTGTGTGCAAGTGATACGAGGCTGCACTGGCCTGTTGTGCAACAACAAACTCCCAGTCATTATTTCCTGTTAACAATGATTTCAATGGCGCGGAGGAATAAATGGCACCTATAAAGATTTAGTTGTACTTTGCCACAGGAGGTCTTTATCCATTTGTCACACATCTGACTGTGTGAAAGACAGGTACCTCAGTCGCTCATTTGCAGGACAGTCCAAAGCTTCAAACTCATTTAAAAACATATTTATCATATATGCTTCCTCTCTGATGTTTGTTTTCCTTTACATTAATAATGAAAATATGTGTCAAACACATAAGTATCAACACATCACGTAATACCCCATATTGATCAAACCTGCATGCAGTTATGTGTTAGTGAGAAAGCAACACTGTTATGATGTTACGTTCACTGTTTGTTCTCGCCTTCCCTCCTCTCCTGTCTGTTTGACTTTGCTAAATTCAGAGCTGTGACATTAAGCGAAGGCTTTTGGCAGCCCAGTGCTATTGTGGAGGACTTGACTGCCCCGTAGATCCCCCTGCTGCCGGAACCCTGGCCGCAAAAGCTTTGAGATCATCACACATGACCTGCCTGGTTGCTGAGTCTGTTGAGCTTGTGCGCTTTGCGTATTCTACGCTGTTGTAGCCCAAGTGTCTCCCGTTCCTGCTTGACCTCGACTGCGTAAAGTTTACTGTGAGTGTACGTACGTGATATTTCAGCGCTGGGTTGGAAAGCATCTCTTTCTTTGCCCTTGGTTTTTCCACCAAAATTTAGATACAGTCACCTGTGATTTATGGCAGCCCGTACTTGTAATTTTGCCAAAATTATACAACACCTCTAATGCACACTTTCATGACAGCTGCAGAAAACTACAGAAAGGCTGTTAATCGATGCTGTGTTAGTTTACATGGAGCACGACAATAAAACTAAGATTTGCACCATATGTGATATTCAGATATGCAAGACCCATTTAAATATAAGGTCCATGTCAGGAGAGTCCACGGTTTTTGACATTTAGAAGTTTTGTGTACATTTTGACTATCTTTAAAGATACATTTACAACCACAAGTTGCTCTAAATAGGCTTCTTTTCATATATACATATATGTGTAGCTGTAAATTTTAGTGCAAACCAAAGTCAGTGGTTGCTGACCCTCACACTGATCACACAGTTCTTCACACAATGATGCATCCTTTTTAGTGATTGTAAATTCATGGGTGTTACAGTTTAACCATGGGCACCGCATGCACAATGTGTGTAGGGGGTTTAGATGCATAGGCAGGCTATGTAATACTTCACACATCATGTTTTGCAAATAGGGGTGATTACATGTGATTATCCTCAAAATCCCTGCTTGTTGCACGCGTATATGTCATATCTATGTGATTACACATGTGCATAAATACAAGGATTACATGTGTGCTGGAACAGGCAGGTTTACATGTACAAGCACTCTTCTGCTTCATTCAACTCGAAACATTCTCTTACTTTTATGATCAAAGTGGAGGGAATGGCATTATTTAGTTTCATATTTATTTATTTATAAATGCAACATGGACGTTGCCTTTAATTAAATGCTTTTAATGCAGTAATTTGTTCTCCTGCAGATCCAGTTCTGTGTGTTAAGCAGGCTAATCTTCCTTCGAGAAGCGACCACTAAGAATAGCAAACAGTGACAATCTGCCAGAAACTGTGACTGGCTGGGAATACTGGGCTCCAGGCATTTCCTTGCTGTATCTCAAAACCTTACATCATCTATTATTCTCCTGCCCATGTTGATATGTATTTTGTTTTTTGCCTTTTATCCATGCACAAATTTAAAATGACAGATGCAGAACAGCGGAGAAGAACAAAAGAACAATATGAAGGTTCCCCCATTTCCCTCTTTGATTCCAAACATATTTCTGCAAGTGTTGTTTTTTTTAATTTTATATCTTGATCATTGCTACAATTGTTTTTGAAGTTGAAGTCAGATGTATTATTTGTGATGCCTCCATACAGTCCAGCTGTCACCAGCCCACAACGTCTACATTCTAGATATTATTTCTGGCTGTCCTTACTCCATCTTGGGGCACAATGGAGCCTCTTTCATTTTCCGTGTCATAATGCGATAGCACAAATTTCCCTGCGAGGCATTGCACTATTGGAAATGCGAATAACATATGTTGTGTCTCAGACTCACCCTTCTTCCCTTTATCCCACTGGTGCAGATGACCAGTGAGTCTGCCAGTGCCAAGGGCTGAGGACAAAGCAGCAAAGCAGGAGGAAGAAGAGAGTGTTCTGGAAGCATGTCACATTGGCTATCATTCATCACCGGACTGAAGCACAAAATAATATGAATCCTCCCTATCAAAACCCAGATGTGGAGCCATAATGCATTAAATTCAGAGCACCACCACTACTGCCACCACTGAACATGACTCTCTAATATATTGCCGGAATGTTTTATTGATATTGGAGGAGAATAGTCTTTGCACTGCCTTAAGGAACCTTCACAAAGCAGATTATCTTTTCTTTGGCATATACTTGAACTTGCTGCTTTCCAGGAGCGGGTGCATTTGTTTCTGTGTGTGTGCTTGTGTGTGTGTTTAATTTCATGTTGTGTTTCACTGGATGTCTTTGCCATGCTAATCTTTCACTCAACACCAGGCTTGCTGGGAAAACTGGCAGCTTTGTTTTAGGTAACAAACACAGGAAGGAAATAAGCACAAAGTGACAAGATTTCCACACTGCAAGTAGCAAATCCTAACTGCAGAGCCACTTGGATGCGCCTGGGAATAGTGGTTCCATTAGCATCTGTGAGATGGAGAGGGACAGTTTTGACAGCCAGGTAACTTAAGATGGCCCAACTATCACGTTATTGGAGGATGAGGGGTGGTTATTAAAGCAAAATAAAGGGAAAGTGAATGTGCCACGGAGCGGGTAAAGGAGGAAGTAGGAGCGGGTTCAGATGAGGCAAGTGAGATGATGAAAAGAGTAGCCACTCGGTCCTTTGAGACTCCCTTACTTCCCTTGCTGCCAAATTAGCCCAATTAGTCAGAGTTGCCTCTGACGACGCTGTCAAACCCCAACACTGCCAGCGGTCGTTCGCGCTCATTTAAGTCGGGCTTTTTGACTCTTCTCTGCGTCCTCTCCTGAGCCACCTGCACATCTCTGCTGAATGATTATGAAGCGTGTGAGTGAACCACTGTGTGCCTTTTCATGTGTTTGTGGAGCTTGAAAGGGAGATGTCCCCTCCATATCAATCCCCACCCCACCACCAATGGTGCCCATGTGTCCTTCTTGCAGCAGCTTCCGAAGCTCTGGCGTGGGAAAAGCTTCATTTCTCAGGTAAGGTCTACCAAGTCTCTTTGTCTTTGTACTGTTACTCTTTATTCTTTAAAATAATCTATGCACCACACTTTATTATAGGGTGTAGGAAAATAATTGAGAAGCAGTGTTGAAGATGAGTAAAATGATAATTTAATTTAAAAAAACCCATCTCTGAGCACAATCAAAATTGTCTCTAGAGACCAAACAAGCAACAGTGGCAGGAAAACTCCCTGTTAACAGGAGGAAACCTTGTGCAGGACCCCCCTATATATGCTGCTATTGCGTATATGCACTGGTTTTAAAACATAATAAAGCCTCAACCTGCCAACCAACCAATGCTTTATGACTGGTTATATGCAGTACTAAGCCAGTCTTAGAAGGCCTAATAGGTAGCATGAGCCTCCAGCATTTCTTCTGGCATCCAAATATCACCAGTCACGCAAAGTACATATAAAGGAAAACAATTATCACTCAGTTGCAACAGTCATCTTTCATTCATCTTTCATCATTTCAAATCTCTGGAATTGGAAGAACTGGTCTTGTTAATCACCTGCCCAGAGGCCTTAAGAGAGGAAGTTGGCAAGAGAAATGGAAGCAGGTATAGAGATCTGGAGAAGAAAGAGAGATGACTAATTGGGGGAGGTTGTTGCATGAACAAACACACCTTAAGCCACATGAATAGTGGCAGTGAGATGTCAATAATAGCGTACCAATACATTTTTCATGGTTTTTTTCACCAGAAATACTGTTTACTCCCTAACAAAAGCTGGACAGAACCCATAATGCATGGATTAATGACAAATGTGTCAGATTTCTTTTGAATATTAGGTTTATTCTATACGTACCAAATATGGACTGGACCAGTTAAAGCTGAACTAAGAAACAAATAGATGCACATATTTATCTTTTAAGAATATATTTCACCTTGAGACCTGTTAGATGTGTTTAGCCGTCAAACTGTTGTAAAATCTAGAATGGGCTAAAAGCACATGTTGCATGTAAAAAATAAAGTAAATATTTCCACAGAATTCCACACATATGAGTAATTTTTGAGTGGTTATTAGGTTGGATGTTAGGAAAAAAACACCTGTTGAGAGAGGAATGGAGGGAGGATAAGGTGTGTGCGTGCTCAGATACACTCCATTCTCATCTAATGTCCATAGTGTTACGCACTTAAATGCACCACGACTCTAAACTCCCCTTTGCTCGTGATGCTAAAAAATTAAATGACCTAAATGAGTGAGGCCCTCATTTAGGTCAGCCTTTCCTCACCTCCATTACTCCTAATTTACTTTCCTTCTCTAGAAGTGCTCATTCATTTTATTCCCAACACAACATCCCCACATCTTCCTTTCCCTCTTCTCCCTTCATAGACACAGTTTGTTATGGTCCACTTAATCTGCCATGAAACGTTTGCCAATAACCAAGAGACAGTGGAAGGAATCAAACACCTGGATAAATGTAACATCTTTCTCATCTTGTCATTTTTGTCGTATTTAATGTCTGTTAAATAATAATATAATCGGATAATTATAATTCAGTAATATCAGAATGAGGGGATGGGCCTGTTGACCAATCAGCAGACTGAATTGACAGTAGTTCCACTCTACTTTACTGCTGCTTGTGCCACCCAGTGGGAGGGTTATTACACAATTATTTAACATTTGACAATGAAAACAAATATTTCCAAACTATACGGGGATGTAAACACAACTTCAACCTTTCCTGGAGATACAAGTTTTAAATCACACCAACTGCCAAATAATTAACTCTTTGTTTTATGACCCTACAGTTTACCCCAAGTCAACATCACTAAAATCAAGAAGCAAATATTTGAGACATAAATGTGTTTGTACTTTTCCTCCACGACTTTTTGCCCACATGTACAATAAAATATAATGCACATGCAGTGAACAAGGGATGCAAACTAGTTTTTAGTAACGTTTTAAAGAGTAGTTATTTTACACTTCTACCCATAATTCGTAGAGCTCCATCACGACAGCACTTGGAGAGCGGAGACCTCTGAGTTATACCCAAAGTATAGAGAGCATACATATACAGTATAATCAGTATATATAAACAGTATATATACAATATATACAGTACACACACACACACACACATACATACATACATATAGCGTCTTTTACAATCAAAATTGTTTCCAGGCGCTTTACAGAATTCCAGGGCCTGAGCCCCAACAAGCAACTGTGTAGTTTTTCTGCTTCTCCCCCCCCCCCCCCCCCCGTTAGCAGAGGAGAGGAGAGAAGAGGCGGCCATGACCCAGCAGGGTGACAGAGGTATATATATATATATATATATATATATATATATATATATATATATATATATATATACACACACACACACACACACACACGTATATATATGTAAGCAGTGACAATATAGTGACAATCCTGACTTTATGATCCATTTAGCTTTTAGATGTTTTCCACTCATATTGATCTAAACCCCTTTAAACGAACTCCTGCTCTGTCGTCCCTTATCAAACCACCCAAAGATTTCTGCTGTTCCTTCTACCTTCCTCCCATTAGATTTTGCTGGAGGGGCTTCAGTAGACCACCTCATACGCCCTGCTGGCCACCTCTTAACCTCAACTACGGCGTATGTCAGGCGGCTCCAGAACCCGCTAGGCACATCCAAAAGTCCACCAACTAATTAGGTACTCCACATGGGTCTGATAAGAAGAGCTTACAAGTGAGGAGAATCGACACAGTCCTACTGAGTGGCCAAATGAGCCAGGCATGAAGACGGATGAACAGACAGATGGCTGCTGGTTGACTGGTGTGAAGGGGCTATGCAAGGCTGTAGAGGAGACCCAGGGGCCACAAGAGGTGGTTAAAAGAGGTCGAGACAACTGAGGTTTGGTGGCATCTAAATTGCAAGCAGGAGAGAGGTTGACACGCAAATAAGAAGGAAATTATGTAAAGATTGATGGAAACATCAAATGACATCATCGGGGGATGTTTCAGGATGTGATAGGAGTACATGTTGGCATGGAAACTGACAGCCACGGGGGAATCGCCTCATTAACCCTTTGTTTACCCTTCAATCCCCCCAGTGAAGTTGTTCACTACTTGAACCTGAGGCATCTTTAAGTACAGAGGCCTCTGACTTTTAAAGCTATTTATTTCATGTTAAATTGTTGACTGGGGAAATTACATTTTTTTGACATGAGAATCACATTACCATAATTTAATGACACATTATTCGGCTTTTCAAAGTCAAATAACCTCAGAAGGTTCTCCAATAATACTGCTGTATCTGGAGAGTTATCTGTGAATTGCTGTTGTAAATCTAATGAAGAGATATATTAGTGAGCCAACACAAACATATACGACCAGGTTCAAGGTCTCAGTGAATCAGATTCAAAGCAGGGTAGAGTAGCCGCTACACAAACGTGTGTGTGTGTGTGTTGCGTGCTAATGAGACAGCTAATGTCTTCCCTAGTGACATGCTAGCAGCTAGCCTTTCAGCACTGCTTAGACACACCTGAGTGACGTGCATGTGCTTTGTGAAATTGTACGATGCAAGAGGCTTTCAGCACCTTCGGGTTATTTGAAAGCGTCAACAATGGCTGTTTCCGAAACCACACACTCGTTCCCTATTCACTACTCACTACATGGGGGACATGGATTTAGTGAACTACGTAGTGCACTCAATTTAAAGTTAGTATTCGGAAAACGGCGTTTTTTACGACGCACGTAAAGTGATGTCATGGTGTTGCATAATAATTACCAACCGGTCGCCTGGAAAAGTGGCCAGGTCCATTTAATTATTTTAACCCATCAGAAATACATTCAGCGGTCATTTTATGAAAATGCAATATTTTACCCTATAATTAACTTTATATAATAAATGAAATATTAATGTCAATAATAATACAATAATAATTACTTATTACCTAAAATAATTAGTGTCCCTTGACATTTTCAAGCCAAGACGTGATGGCACATTCTCCAGTCCTATTCCGCTGTCATGAAAACATTTAATAAAGCAATTTTTCATCAAAAAATGGATACAGAGCTAATTTTCATCGTTGTAAATATTCTTTTACTGAGATTCTGTCGCCTGGTGAGGCGATTCTGAAGAACAATTTTAAGTGAGTGGGGGATCAGTGAAGATTGGTTGATTTTTTTTTTTTACTCATTTATGTTGTAATATTTTAAGATGATCATATTGGACCCCTACTGAAAAAAATTCTCATTTCCAAAAATTTCATATATCAAACCGCACAGTAGAAATTACTATAAAAAAATGTATCCAATCAGCGTGATACCGTCACGTGATACCGTAAAGGCTGATGGGATACATTTTCCGAGTTAGGGTGCTCGCTTGTACACTACTTTTTGCAGTGCATTGTGGGATACATTGAGTGCACTACATAGGGTACAGCGATGCTCATGAACAATTCAGACACTATTTAAAAATGGCGTCCACACTATTGAGTGCACTATGTAGGGTATAGGGGGTGGTTTCGGAAACAGCCACTGTCTGCTAGAGACCAGTGCTTTCAAGAAGCACTTCATTATGTGGCAATGAAAACCGTCTTAGGTGTCTATTAATCCAGCAGATATTGCTCTGAAATCTCCATAAAAACAGTGAAGTAACTAATCAAACAGAAAGAACTAGTAAAAGCATGATAGAAATGACACAAACACATTGGAATAATCAATACAATCTCCCTTTGATTCATTCAAGTTTTGAAATATAAGAACAAATCATTTCATTAGAATTTCATGAAGCATGGCATTTAAAAGATATTGTGTGAAGTGTCTGTGCCACATGCTGGAACCCCCAATAGTGCTATTCCCACTCAGACCAGGAGAATAGAACAGGTGTCGAACTCTTGGAATCGTCTCGGAGGACTGATGCTTGTGCCCTGTTTTTCTTAGTTTTTCTGCTTTGCATTGTTCTCGGCAGGGACACCCACTATAGTACCCTTAAAAGGCTAATTACAGCCATGTTATTACCCCTCTGATACATTTTCATACAGTAGTGAATGAAGGTCTTCGGCTGTTTTATGGCTGCAACAGCCTCAGTCGGCTTCACAACTGCCTTCACTGTCTGCAGAAGCCTTGCTGGAGGGATGTGGGCCCAGCTCCGTCAACAGCAACAGTGACTTAGATTAAGTTAAACAACCTGGCTTATATTTTTCTATTGTTTCTATGATTGATATATAGCCAAGGTGTGGATTAATTGCCAGTGGTAGAGTGGTTCACTAACAGTCAACCTCTCGCCTCAGATGACCAGGCCACCCTGCTATAAGTCTGAAACACTAACACAAATCCTGCAAAGAATGTACCTGATCTTTGGGTGCACCTATTGTGTGTGTTGGGTGTTAACTTTGAACAGCACATTTCTTTCTCTCACTTATTAGACCATATTCAACTTTTAGGGATCGTGTTTTACATCCAATCCAACACATTCCACCTTGTTTCAGCCAGAAAAGAGGCTTCCAGGTATCTCGTTCTCAATCTTTTGAAGCCTGGCATGCTGCACTTTGTGCCTCTCAAAGGAAGCATGATTTCAAATAAATGGACCTGATGCAGGCCATTTGATATTGAGACAAAATAATGTCTCTTGTTCCAGCAATCCGCTAGGCTACTTTTCATAAAGCATCTTTGTGGCCACCTTGGTGCACAAGCAGCTCCAGGATCCTCTAAATGCATTTATATGATTCATTCTGATTCAAGCTGATTTATCCAAAACACACACACACACACATACACACACTGCAGTGGAATTTAAAAACTGGCTGTCAAAAACTTGCTAAAACACTTGTTACTGCACTTACAAAAAGTCTAAAATTCAAATAAGCTTTCTTTATCCGATATTTCTGGTATTAAAAGTCTGACCTGTGGCATGTTGGAGGGAATCAATCTTAACCTAGTCAATTCAATGCAGTGCTTTTATATAAATAAATACATACACACCCCAGTAGGTGCTTATAAAGATGTTAAAATGCAAAAACATTGCACATTAAGTACACAGTTGTTTGGAATTTTCCTTGCTTTCAAATGAAAAATGATGCCCGTGCAGGAATTTACAATTCAGATGGGTTTCCTTAGGGATTCCCATTTAAGATGCATTGCTATAATATATTTGTTGTCTTTACCACTCACCACTGTCATTGAACATCATTAGGTAATGTGCACTCAATGGTAGAGGGAGAGCTGATGTTGATCATTATTTTCCTGGCAAGCGGTCGTTAGTGGGGGCCTTGGGTCCACCGTTGTAAAACCAGCATCCCGTATTTCCGCCATCGTGGCGCTTGAACCTACTTTGTGGTTCGTGTGATCATCTATCAGCTTTACATACTAAAGACCATGACGAACTCCATTAGTGGCTTGGTGTGTGTGTGTGTGTGTGTGTGTGTGTGTGTGTGTGTGTGCATTAGTTCTTGAGGGCTGAGTAGCAGTGGAACAAATCTTTCTGTGCATACGTTTGCGTGCGTCTGCCTGATGGACAGGAAGAAGGTAAAGGTCATTTGTAAGTCGGTTGGAAGTGACCAGCTGACACAAACCCAGGAAGTCCTGACAGCCGTTGCAGTTGAGTCCAGAGCGAGCGGATCCTTCCTGCCTGCTGTGAAGGATGATGATAGTCATTTTGTGGGGTCTTGGGAAGAGGTCTATATGGAACTGTTTTAATTCCATTACACATTTCCCTGTAGGGAGCAACCAAATCCATCATGATTTTGGAGGAAAAGGAAAATGAGGAAGTCATAACACTTGCTACTTTCAGGGTTTTCTTGGTTGAAATGATTTTTTTTTTTTTTAAATTGACCAGTGTTGTATTTTCCTAGTGTTCCAGTGTGGATGAAGTAACCACAGGAGTTAAATCAGAGATTTGAGACCTGTTTATTACTCAGTTGAGGCCTTTAACACACAAACACACACAACTAGTTCTGCCTGAGAGAAGCACACACACTTCCTAGTCTTCTTTTATGCAAAACCCTCTTTTTATGACTCTCTTTCACCTTCTATGGTGTTGTTTTGATTGACATCTTGACTACAGCTGGCAGCTGTTGCTGGGCAGATAATCTGTTTTGTAAAGCACGTCAATCACTTAATGCCAGGTCATGTGACACATTTGTCTATTAGCCCACATATCTCAGCAGTTTAGGTATCTACACATTCCTAATACTTTCATTCATTGAGTGTTTTCTGAACTACATACTGTCAGGCGATAACACCAAAGCAAGTAAACATTTCCACACCAGGCAATCATAAATGTATCTTTATGTACAGCCATAAGAACATAAAGACTTTCCATCAGCTGAGCTGATTATAATGCACGTCATTTTCCTAACCTTCTGCACAAACTCTTGCCACCTCCTAGTGCATCAAAACTGTCCTGATTTTGAATAACACAAACTTATATTGAGTTACAGTCATGCCAGGGCAACATGCTGCAGGTGCTGGAGCTTACCGGTAATATTGCCCAGGAGCTAACACAAACCAATTTTTAGTTTTTTTTTTTTTAACTGTGCCTGGAAATAATTTCTGACCCTGCATCATTGAGAGAGTCATTTGCCATGGCACTGCATGTTTAATAATGTTTCGCCCTCTCCAGTCATCTTTGTTTTTCATCACTTGATAAATATCAATGAAAATGAAGGTGATTATTCAATTTGTCATCTTTTATCCGTATTATTTTAAACTGATTTCACTATAAATTGCATGTTTTTGTGCGTATTTAGAGTGCAATAACGATTTGTAAAGAAGAATAAAGGTGCTGCGGTGCATAAAAGTCTAGTGTGGTTGTAATTTGTCGCTTTCATGCTTTCACAAAAAAATGACGCTCTTGTTCTCTCCGACTTCCAGCATCTTTTGAAATCTTTCAACCTTACTGGCTTGTAACTTGTTTCAAACTTACAATAGCAGACATTTTTATTCTGCTCCTACTTCTCCTTATCTAGTTCTCCTTATCTTCTTCTTCCATCCATGACCAAGCAGCTTCTCCCACTGTGGGTAATGTGACTGGACTCGGTCTTCTGGCTGTTGTGGCGCCCTCGCAGGCAAATCTGCGGCGGCTGCTGAGATGGGTACAGCAGTGTGCGGGGGTATGGAGCAGAAGAGAACACAGCACACCAGGACAACACAGTTGATGATAGGGTTCGTCTTCAACTTGGAGGACTGTGTTGCTTGCTGCATGTGGGGGAAAGCAAAGTAGGGAGAAGGCTGTCCAGCCAAGGCAGAGTGTTCCTGACAGGCCTTTGTTTTGAATCCACAAGGACTTGACATATGCCTCAAATCGTTTGCTCTCAACATGCTGCGGCTCCACGCTCTGTCCTGATTGGAGACAGGGTCCTGCTGTCTGCTGCTGAGAGTGCATGTGCCATGAGGATGTGTGTGTTTGTAAGTGTGTGTTTCCATGTGTGTGTATTTGCATGAAGGAGAACTTATTTATTGCACCAAAGGTTTTTGGGCATTTATATTTTTCTCTAGATGTTTGGTAGCAGTTGTCCTTGTCCTTTTGTGACCACAATTTGGCAACAGAAACATAATCAAACAAGGACAAGAGGATCAATTTCAGGAAGATGAAGCATTGGGATGAAATGAAGCCATGATGTGACGTCTCCTCATATTTGAATGAACACAGGGTATTTAGCAGGTCCTTTTAGTTAATTTGGCACAACAGGGAGGGGACACTGGTTTGAAAACGGAATCGGAAGCATTATATAATAGTAGAGGCAAAAATTTATACAATAGATAAGTCGTTATGGTAATAGGGCGAGGTTAGGGAAGGGAAAAGAAGTACATATAATTGGATAGGGATAGATTTCACAAGTTATCCAATTATTCAAAAGATCATTTGGCCATCTAAATGTGCTTTCTCAGCACTTATTCAAGCATCAAAAACAAAGACCTAGATGGAGTGGATACCTGCTTATATATTTAGGCCTTTTAAATCAGTGAATATTAAGAAAATAATTTGGAAAATTGGAGTAATGTCGCAATATGATTGTATATATTGGGCTGATGTGATTAATTGCAGTTCGTTGATCTTTATGCTCATATCAACGGGCCAACGACAGCTTTCTGGATAATAGTTCTTTGGTCAACTCGGCAGTGACTAATCACCAAAACTGTGATTAGTCACAGAATTTGGACAAAGAACGCTGACAACTGGACTATTCAAACGTTGATTTTTTAAAAAGGTAACGAAAGTGTAATGACTGGAAAGGCAGGTAAAACTCACTAAAGCAGGCAAGCAAAAGTTCAACCTGCAAAAGGTTTTTCTGAAAAAGGGAGCCAAGTGTTACCACAGAGGAATTTGCAACAATCTGGCGACAGGCGGAGGAAACGAGCTGCTCTTTAAAGCTGCAGCAGGTGAGTCAGGTGGCAGGAAGGAAGTTAGCCCCGCCCACCTGGGGAAAAGGGCAAGAACAGAAAACCCACAGGCAGGAAAAACTAACCAAAGAAACTGAATCAGGACAAAAACAATAATTTATATGAACCTTTAATGTGGAAATTATCTGATGTTATGTTGAATGAGTTGGATGTTGGCACTGATCAAACACCTCCTATATGATGAAGTAAAAGAATCCCCTTAATGAGTCACTTTGTGCTATGGACTGAGCCATCGGAGCAGAAGGAGCAACAATATCACCATAACTGAGAGTCGTTCGAACTATTCACTTCTTCTAGTAGCAGTTGCATGAGAGAGAATTACAGATTTTTTTTATTTAGAACCAAATCGTCAATACATTAATGGAGTGGAGAAACAACATTGGGTCTGAACACCTGTGTGGTGCTTCAACATGCTCTCTCACTGAAAGGATGGATGCTTAAGGTACCTAATGGATGAAAGGCTGATCACTTAGATGTGTCGGTGTACCCTAACTACTCTTGCTATCATGGCATCTTAGTCAAGTCAAGAATGCTGATATTGTCTGGGTCCTCTGTTATGAGCACAAACCTGCTCACAGATGAGCACAGACCTGCTAACACACCAAGCCCACAGATGAGAGTAGGAGGGATGATGCCGTGTATAATAATAAAAGCTTAATATCTGGGTCATAATTTATTTAGACATTTCGTTAGATCCCAGATTAGCATGAGTCAGGCATATTTTTGTAATTGTGCATTATTGCTGTGACATGAAGAGAATAAAGCTTTACACATTGCTATGATCTAAAAGGAAAAGACTAAAGGAAATACATGGCATGTACTGCATGTAGTTTTATCTGCTGCTGACTCTTTATAGTGAAGGGGTGCTGTGCAGTCTTGCATGAATGAACAGCATTCTCCCAGAGCTAACTGCTAATCAAGGATCTCCCTTAGTGCCAGTCTAATTGTCCACATCCAGCTGATCAGGCGTATGATGCCATTTTACAAGCACTTAGTAAGTTCATTGACTTGACAAATGATCCAGTGGACTCTACTAACCAGGGTATGATTGGGAGGACATTTAATAACATGTGTGAGCTGGGTCTCATCCATGTCTTCTGTGGCACTGATTGGAGTTAATTTGCTGAAAAGCAAATAATTTATTGATGTAAGGTGAATAGAGCAGTGATTTGGAATATTTTGAAACTGGACAGCTGTATAAAGCAGCTACAGGCCAGGGACGATATTGTTGCTCACCATCGTGCTGTTTATTGTAGCACCTCATCTAGTTTCACTGTATCTGTAATCTTTTCAAGTATCCATCCACCATTAAATGCATGGCCCAGAAGCAGCAGCCAGGCGACACTCACTTCATAAAAATGGTCAATAGGATACAGCAGTATGCATACAAAATAACCTGAAAATGGCCTTGGTGTAGGATCCTTGTTAACCTTCTCCCTGCCAGTGCCATCAGCTTTATGGCTGTGTAACCACCCGTAACAAAGGCGCTGGTCTGTTCTTGATGTGGGCCTGCTGGGATCACACCCACACGCCAACACTGTCGCCTCATCGGTTCCGAAGGACGACCTTTCCTTTATATGCTGAAACTCTATTGTGATCTCAGTACAGTAAAATGGCAAATCCAACTAAATCAGCATGAATCATTTGGGAAGTGCACCATCATTCCTTATTCTCTTTCTCAAACATCTCTTTTCTCTCACTTCCATTCATCCAAACAGAAAGTCTTATTATGGCTTCAGTCAGTCTCCAGGCGAGCCCGTCACCTCTGTGTTACCTCTGGGTTTGCCCTGACTCCAGACCCTTGCTCTTTTCCAGGCCGCATTATTACATTTGAACTTCAATCCTGTTTATGGCCTATCTGCTCCCCTCGCTGGCCAGCGGCTATGAAACTATTCATCCGGTAAACGTCTTGTCACCCAGCCTGTCATAAAAGCGTCCGTTAGGATCTGCGTGCTGCAGACGTGTGTTTGCGCATGCGAACGTAGATGAAATGTGTGTCTGTGGCTGAGATGCTGGAATGATGTTGCTGAAACCAAAGTTCTGAATGCATATTTGTCAGTTCCTCCAGAATCTTATGATGCCACAAAATAAGCTGCTACAACATCTTATGAACAGGTTCCATTTGTCACCCGCTCCATTAAAAATACAAAATAGTCAAAGGTTTTGTTTGCGGTTGTAAAGATGCTCTGTGATATGATGCCAAGGTCTCGCATTTGTCAATAACAAAGACACCTATGGAACAGGAGGTCACAAGACAGTTTCACTCAAAATTCTTCCTGTTAAGCTGGAAAACCTCTCTTAGTAAATCCTGAGCCCTTTGAAAAGTTGTGAAAGGGGTTAATCCCAAATAACATAATGATTAATCCATTTTATTCAATAAGGCGACTCTCAGGTCACCTTACAAATCAGTAACAAAAACACAATCACAAGCAAACAATTGTTTTAAGAAATGAAATAGGTAAAATTACAAAAATGTGTCGGAATTTATTGGGAAAGTTAGTTGGCTAATATTTAGTGCATCTACGAGCTGCCATTGCTTATACTTTATTGTGTTGTTGCACCTAAATAATGCCAATGTTGCATTAAACATGCTTGCATGGCAATATTTGGACAGGTTTTTTATGGGTATGTGCCTTTAGAATCTGCTTTAAAAATGATCCCATCACCAATTATCAAGCTCTTCTGAAAAAAAACCTACCTGGCTGTTGTCAAGTTGAATGCTGACATGAGACAACATTAATCGGGATTAAAGGAAGAAGATGTGGTGAAGAAGACTTGGATGTCATCAGAGAAGAAAAGTTAGGACACAGGAAATTAACATGTGGAAACAGAATGCAAAGACAAAGCCACAGACAGAGCTTGAACTTAAGCTGCCAATTTATGGCTCAACACATTTCCCCCCTTCCCGTCTCCCAATTTACACCCTGGTGGAACCTCCTGGATCAGCAGAAACAGAAGGCTGGGGAATGAAAGGATGAAAGGTATGCCCATCAACGACCTCTTCGCTGCTGTTTTTGTTGTTGCTTGTTGTTGTTTCCTCCTCATCTTTTAGATAGTGTCTCACACCAATTAGTCTGGAGGATGCTCCTTAACGGTTCGCTGCAGCGATGTTTCAGGCGAGGTTCTTTGGTGCGTCACAGTGAAGGTGCGCGGGGGATACTGTAAGGCAGGGAAGATGAGGGATAATATGAGATAAGCTGACAGGCATGAGGAGGCATTAGGCAAATGCCATCATTAAAAAGTGCAGTTACCTGTGCCGGGCTTCATGTGGCGTCAGATGAGAGGGGAAGAGTGAGAGGTAGAAAGAGGGAAAACACATCGAGGCTTTAAGCCTCCAGCCTTGCTGCTACTTTCCCCATTTTGATCTTCTCTTCTTCTGTTTTAATATCTGCCACCAATTGACTTTCAGGCTTGAGACCAAAGGAGAGTTGCTGCAGTGTCACTCTTTGATGATGAGGATGATGTGTGTGTGTGTGTGTGTGTGTGTGTGTGCGCGTGCTCTGCGTGTGCTGGGGTGAAATGACCCAAAATGAAAGAAATGCTATGAGTGTTTCATGGAAATAATTTGCATCTTACATGCTGATGATTTTTGAAACATATTTTGTGATGCTGAAAGAAATTAAACCTTCTTGTCTGTGACTGCAGATGAGCCTAATTTTAATTACTGGACTGGCGCCCCTCAAAACAAGTGGACACGTGTTGGTATCTGCCTGTTCAGCTTTTATGTTAGCTGTCAAACAACTTTAGTAACTTTGGAGATCACCTGTGTGAGGAGCTCCATTCATTGTTGAGAAAGTATGTTTCTGCTGGAAAACTATATGGAATAATTACAGTGGGACCATCCTCCTCTGGTGCTGCGAGGTGGCCAAGGAGAAACGTGAATATGGAGCCATTGCATTGCAGTCCCACTGGTACACACACACACACACACACACACACACACACACACAGTTCATATTCAATCTGTGCTTTTGACATTTCCTACTAGTCCTCTAAAGCAATTGTGTTGACAATACACAACCATTTATATGTCCAGAATGGGTTAATAATGAAGGGTTTCTATTTGTTAAATGCAATTAAAAAAATGCACAGCAATGCATTGTAGCCGATGGCCAGTTGAGCATAGATTGAGTGAAGCCGAACCTTGAATTAGTCTCCATTCAGCCCCCATTTGACCTGTTCTTTCTCCCTAGGATCCATTATACACAGATGACGACAAAATCCAACAACTCGGCTTTTGTGATTGCATCGCGAGAGCTTTGCTTCATTGTCGCATATATATATATATATATATATATATATTATATATATATATATATATATATATATATATATATATATATATACACACATACATATACATATACATGTAGCATGGGTGGAACAAGTTGCCAATGAGCCTCTGTGTCTGCATTAATGCAGCAGTGTCATATTCAAAGGTCTACACCTACATATGAAAACACTTTTCTCATTCGAAAGGCAAATTGGATTCTGGCGTTGAGCAATAGGAAGTGTTCCTCACATGATTGCAACTGACTGACAAAATGGTTGTTGCCAGGTGCAACGGACCAGTGAGAGAATAATAAAATAAATAAAACCCATGGCTTGTGATTGTTTCAAATCCACAAGCCTATCTCATCAGCTCGGCAGACAAATGGGACACAGTTGAGCCCTGGCTTTCTCAGTGGTGTTTGACCACGCTGTAAATTGAAGCCATTCAAAGTGCCACCATGGAGAAGCTTTGTAATAGAGCATTGATTAGCCAAGCGGGTCTGAATCTGCACACAGTCACGCAAATGACTAAATTCAGGACGACATAAGTGAACCCATTTCCATTTTCCTCTTGAGCCACGATGGGTTGCATGAGAACCCATTTTCTCTCACTATCCTATTCCTGACATTTCCTGACCAAAAAGATGCTGCTCACCTTTAATCCCGTAGTTTTTGACTGACCAGTAATAAATGAGCGACTTCCAAAACCCACCTTCCTTCCCACCTTTGTTTGTTTTCATCCCTTCCACAAATGAAGACATCTTTGTCCTCTTTTCATGACCTTGTGTGTCCCGCCATTGTTGCCAAAGACATATCCATAATTAGAAATAGGTGAGTGAGCAGTCCTGGAGCCGTTGTCCCCTCACACTCACTTTTGTCCTACATAACCATAGTTTTCCCCTCGGTGCTACTAAACTCTGTGTTGTGTTGACCTTATTGGATCCAGCCAGGTTGAAGCTTGTGCTGCCTGATGTGGGCGTCTGCCCTTGATGCGTTACTGTGACGAAGCCGCTGATGCCACTGCTCCTACGAACGTGCAATGGCGCAACACAAGACTGAGGAATACTTGGAAGAAGCCCAATTCAACCACCAATATCTACAGGACAGCGGTTAAGACGTGAAGGATGGTATTACAGTTTGTCTCACTCTTCGAATGGGGGCAGATGGTTTTCTCATCCTAAAAATATATGAGTTGAGTATTTTCTCATAAAATGGCCGTCGGTGCTACAGGGGAGACACATGTCCCTGCTCTGGGCTGATACTGGACAACTTTGTCTCTCTCTTTCTTCAGCTGTGTCTCAGCTTCATCTGTGGGACTAATGTGTCCTTGTCCATTTCCCTGTCCTGGGCGTCAGGGATTCAAGTCTAGGGCAACTCGATGAAAACCGTCTCCTGGTGTTCCTCTGTAACACTGCGATGTGACTGAACTGTGTCTCAGCATCCCCAAACTGAGATTGACACACAGGAAGTTGCGACGGTGCCTCTTTTCACCTCACATCGGAAGAGCTTTGTTTTGCTTCCTGTCTGGAATCACTCGTGTGTGCCCGCAGGCTACACACCTCACTATATGGCACAAGTATCACTGAGCCAGAGCACAGAGGGAACCCAACGTGCACAGCAGCTCCTGAGCTCCTGTTTCTGCTCCTTCATGGTTTATTCAAAAGTGAAATGTAGGAGTGGAAAAAAGAGTGTGGGAGTGACACAGAGGTGGACTCATCCTCTTTCCTTCCGACCTTGGCTGCAGCCAACATGAACTCTCTAAAATTGTGATGGAGCAGTATGAACAAATGACTGGAAAGACTCCATTCAACCACCAAAGGTTGGATTCTTCTTCTTCTTTTTTTTTAATAAAGATTATTTCAGGGGAAAAACATTGGAAAAACAGGTGAAATTTAAATGAATGATTTTTTTTAAACGCTTTTTCACACATGACATATTTTTTGCTATCATCAGCGTTGATGTTTGTCCTTGTGCTGCCTCTCAATCTGTCCTCTATAGCATCCTCACATAAGCACACTTGTAGTCCATTTCTACCTCCAAAAGTCTTTCTTCTCATCTCTCCTCCTCCCTATCCTTCTCTTTTTCCAATCCTTCAGTCCAAGTTTTTACTGCTCAGCACAGCAATTATCACCTCCCCTCACTTTGTGCTGACCTCTGAAATGATTAAGCGAGATCACCTGTTCCGTACTCGTAGTGAGAAGCTTGCTGTGAGACAGTTTTGTGCACACATATGCATATGGTCTTTAGCCAGAGGGCAGGTGAGCCCCCACGGTGTCTGTTGGGCTGGATTTTTACATATTAATGTAGCAGTAGACAAAAGTCAAATTATCACTCAAGTCAGATGCGGAAAAACACTGATTAAAATATATAAAGATGGTGCATCATGGGAAAGTTTTTCACAAAATAAAATTGTACAAATTGCATTTCCAATATCTGTTATAAACCCCATAACAGATGAAGTATTTATTGTACCCCTCTATTTATAAAATGCGGCACAGACTGAGTGGATGGCCATATCAGCTCCTTGATTTCATTTCAACATGCGTCTCATTACGTGTTCATTGCTCTACACCACCTCAGGGTGGAAGCTCTACTAATGAGGACACTACATCCACGGAACATCCTCCTCCTTCTGTCCTTTAATTACAGCATTGCGACTATCCCCGAGACACCAAGTTGCAGCAGGAACCTCGTTGGAAGACAAAAAGTCCAAATCTAAGACGACGGTGTGCTGTCGCGCCGTGTGTGGAGGATGTGTGTAGATCTTTGGAGGCAGGAGGCTGTTTGTTCATTACACTGGCCCATTAGGTGACATTAGCTGAAACAAGCTAAAGGCTTGTGGGCAGACTGCAGATTAAGAGTGCAACTAGCTTGGATGTTGTGTTGACACAGCCTCCTCCCTCAATATTTAGTGTCCATCCATCCATCCATCCATCCATCCATCCATCCATCCATCCATCATCCATCCATCCATCCATCATCCATCCATCCATCCATCCATCCATCCATCCATCCATCCATCCATCCATCCATCCATCCATCCATATAAGGCACTGCTATATTCTTAATGATTAGGGTCAATAGGTATTTGTCAACACTCAATACCTGAGACTTTTTATAGAGTTCAGAAGTAGATGCCTGTACGTTGAAGCGCACGCTGTCCTTTCGGCCATTGATGCTCCTGTCACTGGCCTAGGTGAAATGCATTGTGGGATATCCGCCGTCCCAAGGCCACACAGTTTGCCTTCCAAGAATTGGAACAGTACTTGGGTGGAAACTGGTTTGTCTTGTTTTTCTTGTCCAGCAGTTTTAGAAGTCAGCAGGAGCGCAAGAACCGCAAAGACGTGCACACCATGAGAAATGCATTATGGGACAAAAATCCACTGCGCAGGGCATGACACTTCACTTAGCAGTTGGTAGTATAGTAAAATAGGAATTTTAATATTAAGAAAAATGTCATCCTAATTAAAGTGACCAATAACAAAATCTGAAGTATCCATTTAAGCTATTTATTTTTTAACAGCAGGATTGCATTTAGTTGAAGTTCTGTTCTCTGGAACATCAGCAGTGTTTTGTAGATTGAGAAACTTCATCCACTTCTTCCTGTTGGGGAGTGAATCATGAGTGAATATGAATGGAGCGAGTGAACCATCCCATTAAGTGCCACCCTTGAAAGGATGAGCTACAGATAAGCCTCCAAAACAGCCACAAACGATGAATTTGTCTGGTTGACCAATGCATGAAGAAAATGAAAGTGTCTAATTGGTCATTTCTTTGCAGACTTGCACTCAGGGCTATAACGTGCAGATTCATAACAAGTGTTCAAAGACTGACCCAGGGTCATGACTGCTGGCTTCTATTCCCCATCAGTCCTAGCAGGATGTGGAGCCATTCATTAGTAGAAAGGGTGAAGTACTCAAACAAAAGCTGTTTCTCTTTCTTCCTCACGGGGGTTTTCACATGGCTGAGTTAGGCTTAAGTTCAGTCAAGTCCAGTCCACCATGTTCTGTTAGGATTCCCTCTGTTTTTCATAATTTGGACTGTGGGCACGAAGCAGTCAGACTTATTAGAGCCTTTTCTTATCCTTGTATCCCCAACTTCTCGTTCCTCTCGCAGCATTCTGCCGCCATTCACCTTCCTTCCTCTCGTTGCAGCGCTACCACGGACGTCCTTAACCAACACAGAATAGAAATCCATTTAGATCATTTTTCTCTAACTAGACCCTCCTGCTGCTCTTCCTGACAGAAGAGTGTTAATAGATCACATTAAGTCATTTCTCAGAGCAGATACATGCTTACAGTTTGTGTGTGTGTGTGTGTGTGAGAGAGAGAGAGAGAGAGAGAGAAAGGGTGAAGGAGCCCTTGTTGGACCTTGTTGGTGCCACTTAGAGCTCCTTAGAAACAGAGATGACAGTCTAAAAGGATGAGGGTTAGAGGTTGTACTGTAGCGTAAAACATGCACGCACCCCCCCCCCCCCACACGCACACACACAGTACATACAAATACACACACATGTGCAAACACACATGTGCAAACACACACACCCGAGAAAAAGCATTGCTGATCATACTTTCAGCAGTTTAATTAGGCTGTATTAATTAAAGGCTTTTCTCCCCCCTTCCTTTTCCTTTCTCTCCTTCCTCTGTCCCATCCCTCTCTCTTTTTTGTAATAGATCTGCAGCGTGACCCCCAGTTAATTGAAACCCAGGAGACTCTTCTTGCATAAAATCAGATTTATCTATCCATAAAGGGATTTTGTTAAAAATAGTCCAAATCCAGCGGCGCACAAATAAAAGCCTGCAGCTACTGAAGCGAGCTGCTGGCTCCAACCTCTTCGCCCTCTCTCAATGGCCGCAGTCAAACAAGTGCTGCCTACTGCTAACTAGCTGGGCTCCCATTAATTAATTGCAGGAAAACACAGACATTATGTCTGTGGGGCACATTTTTTCTCCCCCCCAAAAAGAAAGGAGCGAGTGTGTGTGTGTGTATGTGTGTGTGCGTGTGTGTGAGAGATTGAGTGTGTGTGTGTGTGTGTGTGAACTGTCTCGGATGCCCCCCAGACTATCATAAGTGGAGAGTAATGATGAGCCATAGTGATAATGAAAAAGCATGCATCAGATAAAAGACTTCTTCTCCGAGACAGGTGGAGGGGGGGGGGAGAGGGGGTGGGGGCAAGGGGGGGTAGAGTAACTGGGACTCTTTCCCACCGAGCACTGTGAGCAATTGACGTGTCACACTTACACCGAATGCGTTTGTAGGCAAATATTTAAAACTTTCAGCCCATATGATTCTTTTTTAAGTGCGCTGCCCCTGACAAGGGAGTGATGGTTCAACCCGCAGGGTGAAATTCAACCAACATGACACGGTGAAATGTGGAGCAGCTGCGCCACCTTGAAGATCGTATATTTCTTGATGCTTGTTGCCACTATATTGGTGGTGTGGGACCGATAGTGGCTCCTGTCCAAATACACCTGGATTTACTGTTCCACCGTCCCCCCCGTAGTTAAAGAGGTGTTGTTTGGATCAGTGCTGCCACGCCCCTCTTTAGTTGTATTGGAAAGACGAGAGGGGTCAGTAAATATGTACCTAATTAAAGCAGCCTGGGAGTTCCACTGAAGGGGGGAAGGGGGTTATTATTGATGCAAAACCCTCAGGACACAAACCACATATGGACCTCTCTGCACACCACACACGCACACACACATGAACACAGATAGATACATATATATGTATGCACCTTGCTCTGATGCAACCCCTAACAATGAAACAAAGGCTCACTAAAAACTATCATACTTTTTTTTGCGAGGACACATTTATGCATTTCTTTGCATCCTCGTGTTTAGCTGGGATGTGATACATGATGAGGCAGTGTTGTCCCCCTAAACAGTGCTCCCAGCCCCCCCAATCTTTCTACAGAAAATTAATAGGCAGCTGCCACTGATGCGTTAAATTGCTTTGCGCTGGGCACAGAAGACAACTGGATTATTCCGTCTCTGTATTCTCCATTTTGGTCCAAGTGCCGTCTGCTTTGCTCTCATCCTCAAATGATGCTGTGGTTTTCAAAAGAGGCTGCAAGTGAAAGTTTCAAACAGTAAATTCATCACGAAGCTCATTTTATTATTGTGTGGAGTCCAAAATGAGTGGTTATTGTTACGCGCAGTCTACAGCATGTGGACTGAAAACAAAGCATCGTGCTTTGATCCCAAGTTTACGGAGCTCGTCCCTCATGGGTTTTTGCGTCCTGTCACTACTCAATGTCAAGCTGGTGCTCTTCCAAAGGGTCTTTGAGCATTAGCTTCTCATTCAGAGTGCTGAGGCTGCATGAAGGTTCCCTAAAGAGCAGAATCGTCCACGATGCCGCAGCACAGATGTTGCGTTCGTGCACACGCAGCAGGAATATTCTGGCTTTGAGTCGCAGCTGGTGAAGATTCCATATTCTCATTGTGTGGATGTGCGTTTTCTCTGGACGCTCTGGCCTCCTCACGTGGATTAAACGATACATCGGTCTCGAAATGCACGAGATGAGCCGTGTGTGCACGTGATACACTGCTGATGATGTCACGGTGGATTCATGGATTCGTTCAGGTCCAGAAACATTGTTTGTTTATGAAGGACAGGATGATTGTCGGCGTCTTGTGGTGAAGAGTGGGTGTCTTTTCTTCTCCTGCAGCTTTTCCAGTGTCGTGAGTGGGGCTTTCTTTTTTTCCCACTCCTACAGCTCAATGGGAATGCCCCCCCCCCCCCCCCCCCAGTTGCTGCTGCCACCACACATATATACACACACACGCATATGTTACAGGGCCCGATGGCAGCATATTCCACACTGTTAGCAAAGACTCAGGTGTGTAGCTGTGTGTGTGTACAGTCATGTGTGTGTGCACTTGAGGTGCCAGTAGATCAGTCTGTGGGGGACTGGATTGGACTGGGAGAAACTGGAAAGTGGGTCATTAGCAGGAGAGGTACAGGACAGTTTCAGAACCACCAAACCACTCAGAACACCTGCTGAGGACAACACACTCACTCTGACCTTCATCTGCACGTGTTGATTACAAGTGTAACCGAACATATCGATCAAAAGTTGCTTATATATGACCTTTGACCCTTAATTCAGCATGTCCTCGTCTGCATCTTTGCTTGGCTGAGCGAGCCTTTATGTTCTGAAGATTTACTGCATGAATCTCCTGTCGAACTAAGCAGTAATTAATAAGCAGCAACTCCTCTAAAGGACTCTCTTCTCTGCCTTTTCTCATGCGTTCTCATGCTCTCCTCAAGCATCATCCAAGTACCAATTCAAAGTTCACACCTGCCAAGTCATCTCCAAGAGTCCCAAAGTGTACTTGCTCCACCTATTTCATGTATACGTCAGACTTATTTCAGCAGGTTCTCCATTCTGTTCTTTCTTTCTCCTTTTAGTCAAACCTGCTGAACATCGTGGGAAATGGAGACCTGCAAGTCTAAACTACTGCTGTTTCATCTCCACTCATGTGCAGGTTTTTAAAATACCAACAAAATAAAAGCTGTACAGACCAAAAGGTTAATATAGATGACACACTGCTACTGGGGAGAGAGCTGAGTGATAGTCAAGTTAGATGTGCTTTAATGTGGCGTTAAGTAGATTTTCATCCTTCACACAGCACAGACCAGGCAGCACCCACGGGAATCTGCGCTCCTGGTACACAGTTAACATTCTGCATTTGTCCAGTACTCTGTAATTTATTGGAACTCATCTGTCTAGGCTTTGATTTATATATTGATTTGAAAAATAAATAAAAGTGATAGGAACCAGCATTGGGGTGTAATGATGGACTGTGTCGACATGCAGGAGTCGGGATATGAAACATTGGGAGGAAATTAGATATTATGCCCTCCAGACAACTGCAGCCAGCAGCACATTCATTATTGGCTGGATATTTATTATTAAGAATTTCTCTTCATGAGTGACTTCTGTGGAATATTTTGGGACCTGCTCCTGCTGCCAAAATGGCGTGCATCTGTCTGTAGAGCAGCTATTGTGCGGGTTTTTCCGGCATTCAGCGTGTGCATAAATGTTGAGTGCATGGAGATTTGTCTCTGTCAACAATGACAACGTCGGCCATTAAGAGTATCTGCAGTTCTTGTGTAACAGGCAGCAGCTGCTTGGCAAAAGCCTTCCGCCACCGCTCTGCAGCAGTTTTAATCACAGCACAGTGAATTTTAAACTGCAGCACAGAAAAGGGCCGCTGTCCAAGCCTCCAGATTTTTTATCTCATCTTTTCTTCATCCCCTCCCACCTCTCCACTCTAATCCACTTCAATTACGCTTCCTCCCATTTCTTCTGATCACTTTACAGCTCAGCAGCACCTGTGCTAATTGTGCTGGCGATGATGGCTGATATGTTTTGCATTCTTAAAAGAGTTTGAGAGAGGGGACAACAGATAAACATCCAGCCGCAGGGCTTTTGGAAAGCGGGGCTCAGCCAAGCAGATGGCCATCATATTATATGAGGAAAGCTCCTTGCTGAGGCTGTGGGTGGGGTGTAATGAGTCTTATAGGTAGGAGGTGGGGAGGGGCCGATGTGAAGAGGAGCCACGGCATAAAAAGAACGTGAACAAAAAGAAAAGGGTAGGCAGCTCTTTCAGACTGATGTTTGAGCTAAAGAATGTGCAGTAAGAGTTTAACAGAGAAGCCTTCACAAGACTGAAAACAAAGGAGCAGATCAGGAGCAGATTATTCCAGATTTCTGGATTTGAATAGGCTGCAGCATATATTTGCAATCTTTAAATATGTCCGGAACCTACTGAAAACACAAAACAGTAACCTCCAACCTATAGATGGTGGCATTGCAGCCTCTCTGTTGCCCCTGGTAACATGCCTCAGTAAAGATATCAAGCTCCTCCTCCTTTATTTTAACTCTTAACCTAAAAAAACACATAATTTCTAGTTGAATTTAATTTCATGCCTATAAAGATTACAACTGACAGTCAATTAGCAATTAATCTTAAGAGCAATAAAGGCATATTTACAAATAATTTGTTTCAAATGAAAGTACCTGAGAAATATTAAAGGAATGCAACATTCTTTGACTTGAGAAGCTCGAAAACTCTAGAAACTCACACTGAACAGCGTAAATATAAACAAGAAAAAAAAAAAGGCCCCACTGATTTCTAACAGAGGTCAGTCTGAGTTGCTAGGCTCATTCTCCTGGTGCTACAAGACAAATGATGTAGTTTGTATGAGGTCAACTGGGCTTTCCCATCCCATAATAACCTTTCAGGAAGCTGGAAGAGAGCAGTTGTTTCCAACAGTAGTGTACACAGTGCATCAGAGGGTATAATGGCAAAGTAATGATACAACACTGCAATCTGACCCTGTGCACTTTAATGGGCTGTTTCGCTCTTCATTAATCAAATAAAAAGCAAAGTCCAGCCAGGTGCTGTTTGTCATCGAAAATAGCTCTTGAGGAAAGATGTTTTTCACTTTAAAGTAGAATCTAGGGCCACCCAACCAGATACCCAGACATTTGCCTGCTTTGCTTTCTTGCTGCCAGCGTGTGGTGCTTTGCTCTTTTGGAAGGAAATCTTCCGCTCGTCTCTGTGTACGTTATACTGCCAAAGCTTCCCTGCAGCAGTGCGGATCTTTGTCAGTTTGTCATCAAAGCAGAGCTGCCAAAGTTTGTGAAATACCAAATTACTAATTGGCCCAGCATTTGCGTTCCCACCTGGAAGTGAGACTGGAATTTCAAGGCCTGTTAGCATCAGGAGCAAACCCGAACACCTCCTGCTCAGCTGGCAGCTCAGTCTTTTCCCACCACAGCACCGACACACACCCACACACGGGTTGAGTTATGGTGAAACTTGGAATGATAGAGAATATACTAGAGCTCTTGAAATTCTATATATGAAATTCAACAGATTGTTGGACTTTGGCAAAGATTTATGCATTCAATAAATGAAAAAGAAAAGACTCATCATGTGAGCTGACGCTCACTCCGTGATGCATTTAACATGAGCGAGTAACATTCAGCATCACTAAGGGAACGTCCGTATGTAAAAGATAAAACTCTCTGCACGATGTTCCTGAATGCAGTGGAGCCAGTTGGGAGTTTCATCATGTTCTCAATAGGAGGAACCTGAACAGTGGCAATCAATTTAATGACAAACCCCACAGACTGGGATCCAAATGAAAGGATGGCCCAGGCACAGTTGGTTTTCCTGGTGCTGTGCTCTTTTGTTAGGACTTGTAATTAAAATTGCCTTAAGCCAACTGGATGAATAAACGCAGACAAGTTGGCAAAATGTCAACTCGTTTCTCAGCACAAGGGAAAGGAAAAAGCACCCACACACGGACACAAAACACAGAATTTAAACAGAAACATGTCAGTTTAATGTGAAAAAGTGGTACCAATCAGCCTTTTATCCAATTATGTTGGCAAACTATGGCAGTTTTGTTGTGTCAATGGTTACAGGAGCAAATCTCTCCACATTCCCCAAAGTGGTCCCACATGTTCACAGAATCTGCATAATTCACCAGATAGAACGCAGTCATTATAAATTAGGAGTCAAATATGGAAAAAGCCACTTTTTGTAAGACGATGATGACGTAATAGAAGGTTCTGAGCCCTCCTCCTGGCACATACAAATGTCTTTGCCATCAAGATGCTCCTTCTTAACAAAAACACTCATTTTTCTATCTAGCAGATTAACATATGTGTTTGTCGTCCTCCGACATTTCTTTTTTGGAAACTTCCAGTGCAAATCTGCTATTTGGTTAGCTGTGCTGCTGCTTCCCTTTAGTCTTTCCAGGCCTTGCTCTTCTCCATGATGGACTTCCTTTGATGAGGCTCTGAAGGATTTCTTTCACCGTCATTGACCCACTTATAAAAACTATTAAAATTCACTGTTCGAATGATTTTTGTTCCAGTTCTACACCAGCGGTGGACTGTTTCATTATCAGATTTTTGAACCCATCCTTGGTTCATCGGTAGTGAGGAGGAGTAAGAGTCTATTTCATAGGAGACGTAGCCAACTTAATCTCTGAATGCGCTCCCCGCAACACTTCCTTTATCGCCCTGTAGGCACCTTCTATACATTTTGTGAGAGAAACTGGACTTTCTTTCTGGTAAGTAGCCAGCTTCTGAGGTCCTTTACAGAGGGAAGCTTCATATTCTCTCTGTTTTTACTGTAAACATTCAGGAAGATGCCAAAGAGCACCAAAAGGCCTCCCCAGATATATCTGCAGATAAAAACACAAGGTAAGACAAGAAAGATGCATATTAGTGACTGAAACACAAAGGCAACGGGCACAAACATACATTTGGTTTGAGACGGAGAAACTGTAGGTGGGGGGAGAGGAGAGAGGAAGGGAGGAAAGGAGAGGAGAGGAAGGGAGGGGGGAGGAGAGGAGGTGGGGCAGCCTCAGCATGACTAGAAGGATAGGTAGAGGATAGAGGACAGAGGAAAGATAAAGGGTTGGATGATCCTGTTGTAACAGTGAGCTTGACAGAATAATAACTTCAGGGATGAGGGGGTTGGGGGGGTTCTGGAGGAACCAACAGTGGCTCTCGTCCTCTGCCAGGTCAAGAAGGTGGATGGAGATGGATCTTTTCTTTTCTGTATGGTTAACTTGGTGCTTGGTTACAAACTACCTGAAAGTTTTAGTAATGGTCAGATCATATAAAAATCTATATCCAGCAAACTAGTCCAACAGTGAGACCTTTTTCATGTGCTCGAGGGAGAAGGAAATTGGCCAAGGAGTTTAAAAAAAAAACCAAAAGCAACATTTTTTTAGATGTTGAGTGGACTGTGTGCGTGTCAAAGGTCCTGACAGAGGAAAGAGTTGGAGAGAGCAGAAATAACACAGCAGAAAATGAGAAGCATGGTGAGGAAGGATGAGGAAACAGACGAGGTCTGAATAGGACTTGAAAACCAGTGGGCAGAGAGGCCAAATCAAGTTCTATTAGTACCAGCAGAGGTCCACGTAGGCTAGATTAAACAAGGGATAAACTGACCCAAGTCAAAAGGTGGCGGCACTTACTGAAAAGTGAAAGGTTTTGCAAAGAACATGAAGGAAAGTACGATGGTCATTGCCTTTCTGCCGGTGGTCACTGCAAAGCAGCACAAGAAATAAGTCAAGAGTTCAGACAAAAGACTCGACGCTGTTTTGATGACGTTATTCTGGGTGGACGTCGCATTTTGTGATTTTACTTTAGTACATGATGTGGATTTAAGACTCCTTGGTGACATTTCTCACCTGTCACTGCAACCAGGGCGCCGAACAGCTTGATCAACGCCAGCACAAAGGAAATGCCAAAATAACCCGTAAGAGAGAAGAAGAAGGCATAACCGTATGTCTTCACAGGATGCTGAGGGGAACAGGGGAAGGATACCAGATGTTAATAGGCATTTACAAACTGTTTACATCAAAACTAAAAATACAGAATTGGTTCTTTTGAGAAATCTACAAAGACTTTAGATCATTAATTCGATTCTCTAGCATAATCCGACAATATAGTCTAACATATTATAGTATTTATAGTAATTCTGTAGAAAAACTTCTATTATAATTTTTAGACAGATTATTAGAGACAGCTGAAAAATACAAAATAATATCTGGATGTGTAGGAAACACATCTTCTATATGATGTTTGTAGCATGTTCTCACCTCTGAGCAGAATGCTACTGCTGGTCCCAACCCCCCCACACACAGAAGACCTGTCAGTATGTAGACAAAACCGATGGAGTACGAGTACAACACCTGAGCAGGAAATGACATCAGACACATCCAAATAAGCCTTCATTGTGAGATTTTTAGCAGACTAATCACACTCAATTAGCACCAGAGGTTTTAGCTAACTGAACTACGCACCATTTCAGAGTTGGAACCGTTATGAAGTTTCATGGCTTTTTCCTGTACGTTTCCAATGGCAGCATCAGCACAAAGAGCCAGAGAGATGAGGAGGACACCTGAAGGCCACACACACGCAGAGGATCAACTCAAGTCACAATGGTCACAACACAATGTTCCACTTGCCAAATCCTCATGAGTCAGCTGTTGCTGAAGGAAATACCTGTCACATTGAAGTTGGGGGCAACCTTGCTGTCGGCCAGTGTGAACCAGACGAGTCCCAAACTCATAGAGAGAGCAGCAGACACATCGGCCAGATTGTAACGTTTACCTGCAACACAAACACTTGTTGACTGCTGAATGTGCCGAATCCTTCTTGACACCCACGTGCAATTCTTAAGTGTCAACACCAAATCTGCTAAATAGTCGCACTTCCCCAAACTCCACAAGTAATAGGTGGGTGGGCACATTTCAGATGCACGACAACATGTCCTCCAATCAATGGTAGGTACAGGTCATTTGTTTCAAGCGTTATAGCCTTTCAGAGGAACATTTATCACACTAGTTTTACTTCTGCGTCCAGGTTTAGCTTAGCAAGTTATCATCACATTTAACTAGTGGGGGTCACATTTATACATGACTAGCTGGAATAATTTAGCATCCACCAAGTGCTGTTTTAGGTCGAAAGACCTTCTGTCATCAGCAGTGGGAATTTAGCCCAGTTGCTACTTTTGTAAACAGCTATGACAGCTGTGAATTCATGCATATATGCATACATAGAAGCACTAGATATGCTTGGTTTTAAACCATGACTATAGGTGCTAATGATCTCCGCACATAAATTACCTTTGAGATCGTTTTTAGCTGGAAAACATTTAGCATTAGACACAGGTGTATACAACTTTCATAGAGATAAAAACACCTTTTATTTAAAAGAAAATAATATGGTGTTTTTGATGTGAAAGATCTTTTCAGCGCTTGAAAAAGTACATACAGTAACTAAATTAAATGTGTGTGTGGAAAAAGGGAAAACACAACAACAGGATGAAGGCTTCTAAAAGCAGGCTGAAGGATAATGCCTGGAGGTTGACAAGGGGACGAAGCATCAGGTCGGCCATGGTAGCCTTTGATCCCCAACTTGCCTTTGAAAGGCCTCACATCAGATGCAAACTCACTCTCTCCCTCCCTTCATCCCGCTTTCTTTCCTCTTTGCATTCGAAGTGATTTCTGTTTCCCATTCAGCCCCTTAAGGGCCTGTGGTCCTTATATCTCCTCATCCCCAAAAAAGATGGAGTGGGGCCAAAAGAAAAAGCCTGATACAACCTTTCTGACGTTAACGACACAGAACTACGAGGACGAAGGAGTGAGGATGAAAGGATGGATACAAGTCAAGACTGGGGAGGAACTGAGAAGTTTACAAACTGGGGTCTGACAATCAAAAGCAGGCAGATGAAACAGAGGTAGAGGATTGTTGAAAAGTGATCTTTACTTCAAAAGCAAGGTTCTAGGGAGTGACTGCTCAGACGGTGTAGTTATACTTTATAAATATCAGTTAAGAACTGTTACATGAAGTTAATGGGTTTTTTTCAGCAGCCATTGCCAGTTGCTGCTTTGCTAGGACTGGGAGGACAGGAGTGCAGTTTGGACATGGACAAGAATAAATTAATGTTTTTGTTCATTTCAATGAAGACGTCATTTAGTTTCAGCCTTTTATTGTATATAGAGTGTTAATGCCTCATGTGTGTGTGTGTGTGTGTGTCCATGCACAGCAGAAGGGCAGCAACAGAGTTATCGGTCCATTTGTGCAACAACAATCCTCTCAAGCTCAGTGAAAACAACCCAGAGAGCTTCTAATAAAAATTAAAAATATGAATGACGCTGCAAAGGAACTGCTCATTCCAATCATAAATGAATCACACGCACTGGCAGGCCAGCTGATTCATGTCTGAACAGTTCATCTCTGGGGGGGTTAATGTTAATCAACATTTAAAGGAATTTGCTCCGAGTGTTAGACTTGGTCAGTAAGAACACGACGACTGAAACCTTGATTAGTTCTCATTTGACTCAAAACATCATTTGTGTTAATGTGGAGGGGGAAAAAAACAAAACAAATTTTGCAAGATAATACCCCCCCAAGTGTGTGTCAGACAGATGGATGGACATCCATAAAATATGCTGCCTCTGGCCACAGCTTCCACAAAACGGGGCCATAAAAATGTTGATGTTTTGGTTTACTTTTAAAGCCCTTTTTACTTCTCTGAAACATCGATTGTCCCATTCAAGATCAGATCGGCGTCTTTTTGAATTTTGCATCATCACGGAGGACCAATCAGTTTCATCAATGAGTGCATTACATGCACTCGACGTCCTAGTTATGATCATTTATGATTCATTCTGCACCAGATTACTCATATCCCTGCTGACATGATAAATATCATATGCATCCAGGTTTCAGGAAGTGCAGCAATTCTGAAATCTGCCTGAATTACACCGCTGTGGCTTCTTGTGGGGTTGGCACTTTTAAATGTTAATCACAATGCAACTTATGCTAATTAGAGTTATTTAAAGCGGTGACAACGTTCATGCTAAAAAGCACCATTGTGCAGCCTATTCACGGCTGAATTAAAAAGGTTTTGATGATGTTTTTCCATCAAAACAATGAATTATGTTTAACTTTTTGGTTATAGGACATGTCCTGACGCTGGATTTGCAGCTGCCATGCTTGGTTTGCACACGCCTGTGCAGATAGTCACAGCAGTCTGAAAAAGGGTGCAAGCATAAGAGGTTTCTGGGTAGCAAAACTGGGTTTCTCAAAAGGTGAATCCTAATTTCTGAAATTTGCATTCCATCCAAACCCAGACACTCATGTCCATGGTTACGCACTGGTCAACAAGTGATACAACCACAGAGGCAAATTAAAGCTAAATCTGCAAAACACACAGCTACAGAACAGTACACATCGATAAAGTCATACCAAACAGTGAAGCAACAGGCCAACTGCATCTAAAACTTGTGCAAATGTATACTTAGTGGAATCCACTAACCTTGTATAAATATTCCTCCAATCATGACCGGAATAAGTTTACAGCACTTGAAGATGACTTGTGTGGGGTAGTTTAAGTAGCCCAGAGATGTATTGGACAGGCCCATAGTGCCCACTGTTAGAAATGCAATTATCATATAGGTCTTCCCTGGTATCCTGGGACACAAAGAAATATAAAAAGAAATGATTTGCAAAGTTAAATCCTTTGTACTACAATGTATTCAATGTTTTCGCTAACTTCATAACAACAAAGCCAAATATATATATGCATGTGGTTACTTTACTATTGTGGCTGTAATTATTTTGATAAAAATATGAGAAAGTGAAGGAAAAATGATGTTATCAGAAAAGTTGCATGTACCTTCTGCGTTTGTCCTGAGTGAGCTGAAGTTCCACGAGTCCAAACAGAGAGTAGAAACCAAACTGGATCAGAGTGAGGTACCAGCCAAAAGGCTTGAATCCATCCACAGAAAATATCAACTCCTGTGGAAAATAGGTCAGAAATCAGGTAGCGCTAACATGGACGGGGGGGGGGGGGGTCACCATCCATCATGCATAGAAACAGGCCCATAGAGAACATCACAGTTTCTTCTATTGCAACTTTCTTCCGCTTACTTGAAGGTAACCGTAGACAAGGTAAAAGATGAAGACTCCAACCACACAGATGAAGAACTGTGTGGGGGCACCAAAGCTGCTCAGGTTGATCCCCAGGACCCTCAGCTCCTCCACGGACTTTATGTGAGGCGACATTACCTCTGTGGATGATGGGATGGAGATTGAAATGTGTTTTCTTGAATTGTTGTAGCCCGCCAAGCCATATTTGGTGCTCATCGTATCAGCGGCTTCTGAGAGCTGCAGCAGAATGAAGAGATTTAAAAAGTACTCACAAAAACTTCTCTTGCTCGAGTTTCAAGGTAGCCTGCAGCTTGACACAGAAGAATTAGATTGTTTTAACGGTTAAACGATGCAGCCGGATGTGACATAATATGCAATAATGACCTTTAATTAACTTACCTTACAGGAATTAACAAACAAACAAAGGTACTACGAACAAAGTGCATTAGCACCGTTGACACTATCGCTTGATGGGCAAACTAAATGGCCGGTTTCATATTTACACTGTACTTATTTGTGATAGTAAAACGACTATAGTAAATCAAAAGTCTCCAAGTGCTTACATAAGTGCAATACACGTGAGCCTTGGTTTATACAATACTACAAACAAAACCATTGACATCTTCCTAGGTATAAACACGTAAATTTTGGACCTTTCAGCAGTCAATACTAATAACGTTATATTTGGTTATGGAAAACATAATGGACTGAAGGAATGGCTAGGTTAGCTGCCGGGTGCTAACGTTGAACTGCGACTTTACACACCATTACACGATAATAATAGAGGAAATAGTACCGACTATCGTCATTTAAAACACACACGCTCAAAAAATCCCAAAACATTGATGCCAAGCCTGAATTTACGCCTGACGTTAATAAGAATGCTACGGTAGCAAGCTCATTACCGTAAGCTACACTTCCGGGTTTCTTTAGCGTATCCTCCTTTTTTAGAGGCAAATCCAAGAAAAAACGTTTCTCTTGTACACGGGGTTTTCATCTTTTCTTCATTTCGAACGCGTATGTGTTTTCCTTCACAGTGACATGCACCCAAAACACTGTGACATGTGTAATCTCTCATCGAAAGCTCCCCGTGTAGCTGCAGCGGTAAAAAGTGGCCAGCAACTTCCGCTTTCCTGTGACCTCTGAACTCCTCTACCATTGGTCCATGTAGCCACGCGCACCAGAGGGGAAATGAAATGATCCAGAATGTTTTCTGAGTATCTCATTAATTAGTTATTTAGTAAGCTCTTGCTTTCTTGCTTTCTTGCTTGCTTGCTTGCAATATATATGTGGAAATAAAATGAGCTTGAAGATAACTATTGTAAAAGAATATTGTCCTCAGATGCTGTGCTATATAGTGCTTTATTGCTCTTAAAATATTTTGTAAAATTGCTATTATTGACAGTGAAAACTGAGCTAGACAGTTACAACACAAGAAATGGAAGCAGGATTTTGTCAAGAACCTCACACTTTATATTTTTAGTCTTGATTCCAGGCTGTATTAGCTTGAAATGTATTTAACCTGCATGTTCAGGGAAACACCTGGTAATTGCTGGTGTAGGCTCGAGCTCCAGTTTTCTTTTTATTTTTTGAGCATAGGCACTCGATAGCAGTATTAGCAGTATGGGCTGAATTAGCAAGTATTTTCATTATTAAAAATGAAAGTCACCAAAAACACATGTTCACTTTTCACCGAGGTCATGAACCTCAATGTACAGGTTTTGGCACCAAGAGTGTATTTCTAAACTTCTAAAAGCTACAAATAACTAAAATAATTTAGCCTTGAAAAATATATAAAATAAGCTGTAATATGATAAAGCTTTTAAACTGAATTAACATTACAAACCTGAAAACGAATAAACCTTTTAAAACACCATACTTTCTGTTTGCATCTTTTATATCACTTCCTTAATGTCTCCCAGCCCCCCTGCTTCTTTCCTTTTTTTCTTCCTTTCTTTGTCATTCGCTCTCCACTTTGCACTCGTGTCCATATATACTTTTCGCCTCTCTAAATCCATATTGCATTATTCCCTACTCTTCTCTCTACTTCCTGGCTTTGTCTCTGAGCTATCTCATATTCCTGTCCCTCTTCCCCTGGCGTGAAAATTCAAACCCTTCATCCCCCCCATTCCTGCCCTCCCTCCTTTTAGCCTCCACTTTCTTCCCTGCTGTCCAATCTCCAATCCTGCTTTCTGCCTTGCTTCTCTTCCTTCCTCTCTCTGGCCTCTTTCCCCAGCTAGAGGTTAATACACTTCAGGATGGCATTATTTCCTTCCTGGCCCTCTGACAATATAAAAATTCCAAATGGACAGCTCAATCCCTCTTCCATCTCAGATTTGATTGTAATGGTATTGCCTCCTGTCCCTGGGAGGCCCCCACTGCCTCGCCAACCTGGTCTTTATGACACTAAATGGCCTGGCTACAATTTCTCCATCTATTCAAAAAAATCTGTTAATAACTCATTTGGAATGAGACATCTGCACTCCGGTGGCCCTTTACAGCCAGGTCTGTCACCCCTCTACTTACAGAGGGGTCATGACATAAAAGAGATGCAGGGCTGAGCAGTAAATATAAGGGGTTAATTAATCTCTTTGTATTTACAGTCCATTTTCTCCATCCTGCTGCACTACAATTGACAGTCCCAAAGAGACAAAAACACCATATTTCCAGTGTGGCATGAAGAAAGCGCTCAGTCAGGTGCAGCAGCCACTTTGCCCTCTCTCTCTTCCAACTTTACAAGTGCTTTCATTCATCACGTGTGATGGATTTATGTAATAAAATCCATTTCCTTCCACCCCATCCTATTAAATAATAAAATAATTATTTATTGATTATTTCAAAAGATACATATGCAAGAGTAATGACTTTGTAACACACCACTGGATCGGCAATAAATAAAGCCGACCAGGCAGACAAGGGGCTAGGGAGAAGAAGAGAGAAGGAGCATTAAAGGTGAATGAAATGACTTTTGGACTAGTGAAATCTGGATAACAATATGGCCTCTTGCACCAGAGATCAGAAAGAACATTATTCAGGCTTCGGGAGGCTCTTGGGAGCACGTCCTGTGAATGCTTTTGATATATAGATCACAGAAATTAAAATAGACAATCTTGTTGTGCTCTTTACTGGCAACGCCAAGTGTTTGCTAAGCTGAGAGATACTTGTTACCCTATTAACCCACAGTACTTTAATGATATTGATAACTTTCAAAGTCAGACTCAAAGCAACACTTCTGGAAGAATGCGAGAAATGGAAGATTATGAGTGTGAAACTTATAAAAGCTGTACAGCTGTGAGACCTTTGCATTAGTTACCTTTGTAGCAGCCCTGGTCTTATCCTTGGATGAAGAGCTCTTTCTCTTTCTCTCTCTCTCTCCCTCTTTTCCTTTTGTCTGTTCCTTTTCAGAGCTAGTCTCAAGCCTCCTGCATGCTAGAGAAAACAGATGCTATCTGAGCTATATTACTTCTCAAAGCACTCATATCCTTTCCCCATGTTATTTTCTTTGATCTGTTATGCTTGTTGACCCCCCAGCCTCTATCCTCTGTCACTGACCAGACCAGAGACACACCAGCCAGGCTGCTTCATGGTGGCTGCAAATGTTAAGAAGTCGGGTCATCTGTAATCAGGGGGAAGAGGGTAACTGGTGGATGTGATCGCTTAGATTCTAGATTTAATAGGCCTCATGCATCAAAGCAAAGCACCATATCAGGGCTAAAGATCAATGAAAAACAAGGAACCAAGGCCTTGTGAATTACAACAATAATGATAATAACAACAATAATGCATTCCCCCTTCTTTTGTTTTACATACAGTGTTTCAATTTTAGGCTACTGATTGTTCAAAACGGTATGAGAGAGATAAAACCAACATGGAAGTTCGTTTGAGTAAAATGTCACATGACTATTGCTTCAGCGTCCATCCATTAAGCATAACAAATGGCTAAAAATACATTTAAAATGATTTTATTTAACAGTATTAGTGTACTAAAAAATATTCCTTTCGTGTATGAAGGTTAACTTGAATTGGAATTTAAGCCAGTCCTGACATTTTTCCCACTCATCTTTTGAGTAGAAATATATCAAAGGAGCAGCATAAGCTTTCAGGTGTTTTCATAGACACTCGTGTGTTGTCATATTCCAGAAGTCAGTACACACAATAAATCATTGAGAACTCCTGTAACTTTCCAAAGACTTGACCTGTGCTGTAAATGTTTTCACTAATCTTGCATTCACTGACCCGTGTTACCGTGACATGTGCTGCACACAGGACACAGGACAGGCAAGAGACGAGCAAGTCTGGCTTTCTAAAGAGCAGCCAGGAGGGGGAACCATCCCTCTTTGCATGTGTTCTCTCCAGAGCAGAGGAAAAAAGTAATCAAAGAGACAATTGACCATTATGTGCCTGCTTATCCATGAATATACCTTTGTCGCATTTGCTAAAATACACATCAACAGAAAATTGAGGAAAGGAAAAAAAAGGTTTTATTGTCTTCCCAGAGTGACGGGAAATTACACACGTATGGTTGCCCATTCGTTTAACCCAGGCTGTGTTCATAAGAGAAAGGAATTGAGAAACAAATTAAGTAGTGTCATTTAATTAGAAGTTTTGCTTTGAGCAATGATCCTGTTTTTTTCCCTCCCCCCAACCTTGAGAAGCTATTACCTATTAAGATTTCTGTTTTTAATTATTTTGGAGCATTGTCACAGATATGAAATGTCAATCACACACTGGGATTAACACTCTGCTTAATCTCTCAGTTTTGTTTACTTCTGGGTCGAAAGCTAAAATTTCCTTTTAGCATTTCTTGAGAAATGTGCAAAAGTTTTCAGCCTATTTAGCATCTCACATTCATTAATTCTTTTCTGCCCATTTACCATTTTAAGACAGCCCTCATAATAAATCCACAAGGCAGTTATTTACATAGATATTAACATTATTTTATGATATGGGCATAGTCATGAAAAATCCCAAAGTAATAATAGAAATTTGCCTTATGTGAGTTTTGGATCAAATTATTATAATGACTCAGTTTTAATATGTATAAACTCAATTTAGAATTTACCTCCTTTGGCATTTAAACTGCACGAGTGCATGTGTAAAAATCTTGCATATGTGGGTGCAACTTTCACCGACACGTCTACACAACCCTGAAAGCGGACGACTCGTTTTCCTTGGAGGACATCGCAGTTCTCTGCCAACACAGCAACGCACGTGCTGTCACATCAGATTCAACACAGCCTTCAATACAATACCAGAACCACGTCAGCTATGCTTGATTGCATTTACCAGGTGAACGCGAGGCCTTCTTCCCGCTCATAAATCACAACACTGCCTGTGTGTGTGTATGGCCAAATGTTGAATAATACTAAATAAATATTTAAGCACATTGAAGTGTATGTGTTATCAGCATAAGCTGATAGCATGAAGTAATAGTTTCACTTGAGGGTGTCCAGTAGGATTAATGACGCACACTTTGAGGGGTCCAAATATTGTAAAACCATAGTCAAATACAGCAGATGGTTTAAACCCCGGTTCGACATGGCTCTTACGGCAGCCGTCCTGGCTGTCAGACAGCCCCATGGCATGGGGCATGTAATCATCCTGAAAGTCTCTCTGGGTGTCTGCACTCTCATAAAGCAGCAAAATGGATTTTGTGGCCCAAGTAGGGAAAATGAAAGAAAAGGAGAATTAAATTACAGACCTAGCTGACTGCACAAATCATGCATATCATGTTTTATAGCTTGCCAGAAGAATCCAACACCTGTGGATGGCCGTATCTGTAATTGTGCACGAGTGCACCGCGGTGGGTGGTGGGGAGAGCGCCACCGTTTGTGTGTCACTGGCTACAAGGCTGAAAGAAAATCCCTTCTTTGTGTTTGTCTTGGCCTGCTTGCGTTTTAGTGACAGGCCAAAGGGGATAAAAAAAAGTTACAGGAATGCGTGTTGTTTGCTCCTTCAGCGCATCTAGGGTGAGTTGCCCACAGGACTCGTTTACAGAGGCTTCATTTACTAATTACCCTGCTTATTTACCCTACCTGCTCTTGATGGTAAAAAACCAGGGCCAATTCATCAAATGAAGACAATGGGGCCTTGCTTTACCTTTGCCTTTTACTCTAATTAAATGAGGCAATCAGTGGCTCATCAATCAAGATCCCTACAACCACTAAAACTCCTGCTGCGCCTGTAAAATGTACACTCGTCCTGCTGAGCACTGCACTTGTTTCAATGTTTGTGCCGAAGTCATAATAATGTTTTAATGCTATAAAATAGAACTCAGATGAGTTGGTAGTGTGAATAAAGACTGAAATTACCCCAGCAGGTTGAAGAATCTCCCTTCATGCTTTGGCTGCTGCCTCTATCCTGACGCGTGAGTCAAATTGATTACACCACTCCATCTGCATCATGACCAGGCTCCTCCTGTGTTTGCCACCTCTGCCTACAGCACAGAGTTAGTGTACAATTACATATAGTTTAATATATCTGCCTGAGCACCTTTAAATACATCACAAGTCCATGAGGCGATTTGTCTTTCCAGCCCCATTACTCCATTGTACATCTTGATAGCCAGGGATCGCTCCTAGCTATGTTTAAGCATTAAATAGTGTATTATTATTTCACATAAATCAAGCTGAGATGTGAGGTGGGTATTCATAAATTTTGCATTCCTCTCAGACAGTATTTTAAAGCCTCTCTCTCCCTCCACCGCTATGAATTTTGAGACTGAAACAATTCTGTTCACCGCACTTGATAGTATATTAAAGGCAGGCGTATCAGGGGGAGGTATATTCAAAACATGTAATGTCGTTTAGATTAAGTTTGAGTTGTTTCAACACATTCATCACAACGCTGTTTCCATAATAAGTACCGCTGCCTTTGTCAGCGACGCATCCACACACATGCATCATTACCAGCAGTGAACGCTGGATTGTTAGTGTCATGAATAATGGAGAAAAATACTAATAAAATCCCATTCATCATCATATTTTCCCAGTTAGCCATGGCTACTGAACTGCTTATGTGCACTCGATGACGAGAAGGTGAAATTACATTTAACACTGATGATTTGCTGTCAACCCTTGTCTTTTTGGAGATCCCTGACTCCCCACTGCACACACAGCCCTTACTGACACACACACACACACGCACACACACAGATGCATACACATGCGCACACACACACATCTCAGGTATTAAGTCTGTGTTTGTGCAAGACGCGTACCGAGGAAATGACTTCACTCAGGAAACTGGATGTAGGCTTCACACGTGGCCAACAGAAAGTTTCAGTGGGGCTGAACCTCCAGTTGAGTGTAAAACTACAGAATGTCAGAAGGGAGGAAAATGGACTTGCTGCTGCTTTGGTTACCAATAAGTTTGCGGCACAAATCTGTGTCTTTCTCTGAGGTACAATAGACAAATCAGGTGTGAACAATGTATAAACAGCACATGTATCCAGAATGGTACTTCAAACCCCATATAAAATAAAAAGAATGGAGACAAACCATTGTTGTCACTCTTAAATCATCAAATATTGATGTTAGGCACTTCTGGGATGTAGTGTCAACATTTTAATGAAAACCCTCTTTGCTGTGACCACCATGTCACATGACTAAGGCTCATGTTTTTTGGGTTAGGACTAAGAGTGACTAATCCAAATGGCAGCTAGCCGGAATACTAAAGTTCCACAGTGATGTTTTTTGCTAACCTTGCAGGTTAATTACAGCTCATTTTAAACATGCTTGTCGTTCCCTACATGTTACAATTATACGACTCATTAAGCCAGATGCTTTTATTGCTGTAACGTTGCTGTAAAGTCAGAAAGACATCCTGTAAAATTCTTTGCAAATTGGAAAATTGCCACAACCCCAGGATTTGCGTGAACATCTAGTGGAAAAAATGCCTTTGAACTAGTTTTTGCTTGTTGAAAATGTTCTTCCTGGCTTGATATTCCATCCGAAGTGTGTAAAAAGCAGCATGGAAGGCATGCACCAACAGGTATTCTGGTCACATGACATCACACTGTGTACGGTTGATTCCTTTATTTTTCAGCATTTTAACAAGGTTTGTTTATAAAATGTGCTTGAAAGACCGGTAAGAAAGCAGCAGCTGAATATGTTCTTGCAGCAATGTCAGGCTACGATGACATGCTTACTCTAAAAGATGCTTTAATTCATTGTTAGCAGGGTTAGCTGATCTGAGGCTGTTCATTGTTTTAAAGCACTTTGGAGCCACATCAAGGTACAAGTGAACCTTCAATCTGTCTCTTCATTCTCTGGAAGAATGCATCTTCTGGCTTTGACATGTGACGGCTGGCTGCGTGTTTCAGTGCACTCTCACCTCAGCTCCTGTCATCCCCCTCTCTAAATGTGAACACACCAAAGCCTTCGTGGCTTCAGTACAGAGCACAACAAATACCTGGGAGGATAAATGCTGGATTGAATCAAATAAACACAATCCAGGCATGTTCCATTGGAGTCTCTATTCAAACCTACAGAGACAGCTGATTTTGCATGTGATGAAGGCGGACTATCAAATCTAGAGTCATCCAGACTGTCTGGCCTCATGTTTCCTAAGGCTGCAACCCTGATGGACAGACGCATGCCTGGGGCCTCTTCTCAACTGATCTCACTCCAGCCTCTCTGGGATACAGGGACCTGGGCTTAGTTTCCAAGGCCAAAGCCAGCCTTCTGACTCTTCATTGTGCGTATGAGTGCCTTGTTGGTCTAATCCCAGGAACCTCGCCACCTAGTGGTTAGAGTCCATGGAGTACTGTAGATTGGCTGGGCTCCCCTCTCTGGCATCATCCATCCATCCAGTGGACTTCTAGTATCTCATGGATTGGGTTGTTATCAATCTTTGGGATGTTGGCCACATATCGTGGATAAGTCTCATTTCTGACATTCATCGCTGATGTCCCCACGATCCTGGTACTGGTTGTCCAGTCCGTGCCCAATCCTGACCGCTGGTCTAGCTGATCGTACTCACCTGTGTGTTATTGTCACTTATCCTCTCCTCTTATATTTAAAACAACAACCCCTTCTGGTATATTAGTCTTTGTGTTGGTGATTCTCTGTGTCATCAGAACCTGGTTTTTGACTTCATGAGTACCCATTCTGACTGGCCTGGTGATCAGGACCTTTGAGAGAATAGATGAAACTGAAGAAAGATCTCTGGAATGCCTTTCACCATTTCATGTGGCCCAATAATTTCAAGAACATTAGAAAAACAACCTTAATCCCGCAAAGGTTCATGGGTGTGGCCAGATTGTCTTTATTTGAGGTGAACTTGACATGAAGAAATCAATAAATCAATAAATCTGCATCACACGTGCTCCTCTGCCATCGCAGGCTTTGGAATGGACAGGAAACTTTTGCAATGCTCTGGTGTCAACCTGGAAACACACACACACACACACACACACACACACACACACACACACACACACACACAAACACACATGTATGTATGTATACACACACATATACTGTATATATATATACACATATATATACATACACATATATATTACACGCTTATATATGCCTGTTTGTTATGTCTTAACACCTCCTATGCTTCACCGACACATACAAGGCACACACCAGGTTGAGAAACAGACTCCCATTCATTGTTTTTCTTTTCTTTGTTATCTGCAGCTTCCGTTCTGCCCTTTGGTTAAACATTCTCCTGGCACACATCATTAGTGGTTTCAATTTCCAGCCTATTCTTCAATTTTCAACCCCACTGATAGTCAGCGCATGCATAAATGGCTGTTCTACTAAAGCCTGGAATAAGTAAGTGTTGATTTTAAATGCTATTGAAGATAAAACCACAGATTTTAGCCCATTTTATTTGCAAAAGCAGAATATTATTTCAAAAAATGTGACCCCAAACTGCAACATTCAACTTGTTTTCATGGCTGAGACATATTAAGCCGACACGATTTAAAAAATAAATATTACATTTTAAATAAAGACCTGAAATATTCTCCAAATAAATAATAATAAATATGTTATTATTCTGTGATATTTTGGGGTTTATTTTTTCACAGCTGTCAAAATTTAAAACTTTGATTAGTGACGCTTGCAGATTGTCAATTAATTAAGAAATCATCACAAAATGTTGGACTTTTTGCCAGAAATGGAGTGCCTTTCTTCTTAATTTTGTTGGTAGTAGATGCTGGTGTGTGCTCTCATGTGTGTGTGAGTATGTGGCTTTATTTCCCAGCCCAGTTAGACAGATGGATGGATATATGGATAGATGTGTGTCTGTCTTTGCTTCTTGAGCTTTCCACAACTTAGCTGCTCCTTCTGTAATTGAAAAAGGTCGCCTTACTATTTTGTCTTGGGATTCCCCCCCCCCCTTTCCTCCCTATAAAGCAACTCCAAAACAGGAAAACCAATAGTGGGAATAGACCCCAGAATGTAATTAATTTTGTGAAGGGGTGGGCGGTGGGGCCAGTGACGGGGTACTATTATTGCAGGAGGAAGAATCCTAATCAGTTGCAGATTCCTTCCTGTTTGGTTAGCGTGACCGTGGCCAATTACAAGTGAACTCTGTGTTACAGTTTTACTTCCTTTGCTGCCCAGAGAACGGACTCAGGCCAGCAACGGCAGAGCCGAAGCAGAACAGAAAGGAGAAAGGCCAAAATGAGATTCAAGAAGATGAAGCTGTAGAGCAGAGAAAGGGGAAGGCACCAGAAACCGAATTTGCTTCCCAGACGTGAAGGTACACGCAGTCATTATCCAGTGAGCGTGGAACATGACATGGTTAATGAAAGGATTTGAGACCTGAATTCTCTTGATGTTTCAGATTGCTCTCATTTCGACTCCAAACCTGACCAGGGCACAAATGCAAAACCCCAACAGTGCGCAAGAGACAATGAAACAGACCAGCAACTTTAAAAGTGTTCATGAATTTAGATGGAGTGTTCTCCATGCTTGTTAAGCCAGATGCTGCTATTGTTAAAGGCACCCTGAGTCCGTTCTTACACCACATTCTAAAAGAATGATGTTGAATACATCAGTCAACATTGCATTCTGACAAATTTTAGCTAAGACAAATTTGACACTGCTTACAACTGTTTACAACCTAACCTCCCAATTTTTTTCTCTGTGGCTTGATTCTTTTCTCTCTCCCTCAATTTGCTATTTTCATTTTTTCCCAGTGTCTTTCCATAGTTTGCTTCTTTAAGAGTTTTGGGTTTTTTGATATATTGCTTTTCTTGATCCACCCTGGAGGCCCCCATTTTTGCTATCCTTACTTAGTTGTAGAATTAGAGGAGCACGGTGGGATCAGGAGGACAGGTGGGGCAGGGAGACCTTCAGTCTTTCATTATGGATGTGAGGAAAGTGGCTGTTTCAGTACAGGGGGATGAAGTACTCAGGATTGGTCATTGAATTTCATGGATTCAAATTTAGTGACCAAAACAGAAGATATAATTTTATACAGAAGATAAATATGAGATATTTTATTTATTCTTAGGAATAATTACCTAATGTAGGCAATTTCTTTTATCCAGTATGTAATATGTTTTCTATGCCTAATGCAGAAGCTCTTTATCATTTTCTAGCTTTCTCAATGGGACCAATAACATTGCAATAAACTGCTTAGAAGATGTTCGAGGGATGATGTACATAACTGGCATTATGAATGTGAATTCCCCAGGATTTTACACATGAAGATAAAATAACATCATAAAACGGGCAAAGAGCCAGAGTCCTCCAGAGGGTCCAAGTCACTAAACTAATCCTAGCATCACAGTTTTCCAATTCCAGCCCAGTATTTTGCTGCCTGGAATCATTTCACAAATATAAGGTATAATTGATTTTGTTAGATAGTGCATTGATCACACATATTGCCTGCAGATATAAGATGGCTTTACAAGCAATAACATTGGAGACAATTATATTGTTTTAGTCAAATAAGACAGAGTACAAGCGGTTAGTGCCAACAGCTGAAGCCGCGTCTGCCTCCTTGTGTTGTGCTCCATCCTCAAGTGGCACAGTAATCCACTAAACTTTCTTCCACCAGCTTCTCTCAATACAATCAGGATGCGAAGGCTCACCAGTGATTGTGTTCATTTGTAAAAGCATCCAAGCCAAAATTGAACCCCAAGGCTGATAAACTATAAAGATGCTGATCAGATTGCAGCTAAGGAGTCCACACTTGAGGGCACAAGGTGTCAGGGACAGAGCCAAAAGAGCAATGGCTCTGCACGCCTCACTCGGAGCCAGACGGCTGCCCTGGAATACAAACAAGCGGAGAGAAAACACACAGAAAGGCAGCAAACTGCAGCTGGATTTTTCATCCTGGAGCATCTTCCAGAGGAGGGGGATATTATCTGTTTAGCAGATTAGTGGGGGGGAGGAGGGATGGGGGGGTCAGATGGAATGGCTTGCTAAATTAGGTGCAATTTTTTATTTGAATGTTTTCAAATGCAATCTATCGTATTGATGAGCTCCAAGCAAATTTTTTTTGCAATGTTTCCCAAGAAAAGGAGAAGCCTGAAAGAGATACTTTTCAGGAAAGTGATATGTCTTCAGTGCCGCGCAAGAATCTTCAGAATGGGAACAACAGTCCTAATGTCCATCCCATTCTCTTTTTTAGTGCAGGCTGCACAGTCCTGCCTTTGCAACTGCACTTGAAAGGGGGAACTTAGGTGATTTCTCACAACTATTGTGCTCTCCCATCCTGAACCACCGGCGTCATTAATTTAAACATGTGTGTGCTGCCCCAATCGCTCAGTGATGAGGACAGACAGACAGACAGACAGACAGACAGACAGACAGACAGACAGGCAGGCAGGCAGGCAGGCAGGCAGGCAGACAGGCAGGCAGGCAGGCAGACAGACAGACTGAGAGAGACAGACTGACTGACTGACTGACTGACAAAATGAAAGGGAGGATCAGATCCCCATTTTTGTGGCCCCAGTGCGTCAAGTGTGGAAGAGCAGTCAGCGGGAGAGACTTGATTCCAGGAGGTGAAGTGAATGGGACGATTGAAGAGCCGCTCTGATTGACAGCTCTTCCTCTCTTGCTCTGGCCTGGGGGTGATTGACAATGTGGTTCATCTCACATTTTGTGACTGGGCTAATCCACTAAATTCCTACCAGATGCAGAACAACTCAGCAGAGACATGCTGCTCCTTCCCCAGGTGGAGGACTTTAAATTTTATGTCTTCTTCCCTAAAAATAAATGTGTTTTTTTTCCATGAGTGTGTGTTTTGGGGTGGGGGTTTATAATTAAGTGTAAGAACATAATTAAGTGAGTTAGAATAGTGCTAGTTTTTCCATGAATTAAAATGTACACTAATTACATGTGGGAATTAGTCTGCTGTTGTATTAGTGATTAATACTGTCAAAGGTTACTGTCTCAATATGTTGCCAGTTGGAAATGGAATCAGCTTACTGGAACGATTGATCCTTTGCCAAGTTTAATAATTGTCTGACCCAACAATCGCATGACGTTCTCCCATGACATCACATGTCCATGAGCTGAGCTGCTAGTTTGAGAGACCTTAAACCTGTCTGTTAATGGAGGTAGCTGTGGACAAGACCTAAAAGAATCAGGGAAAACAAAGTGAACCCAGAATGTAGGCTGTTACAGGAACCATCCACTGGGGGTGTCACATTAGAATGTTGCTTTTTTTCCCCGCCACTAAAGAGACATATGATTTGCCTGACACTCATTCTTCATCAGTTGATTGCAAATTCAAAATTCATTTGAATTCCCCAAATATATATCTTTTTTTAACCTATACTGTGTTGTTTTTTATTTTATTTTATATTTTTATGTGCTAAATTCGGTCTGTGCAAGTGATCATATCAGTTTATGTTGCGTCTGCAACAAAAGTAGAGCCCGATCCGGATTTGTTGTCATGGTGACGATGCCGGCTTCAGTATATGCGCTAGTAATGCAGGGGCTAGTGTGGTATGTCAACACAGAAGTACCAAAGATGGACATACTGTAGTCTTCTGACCTGATCTGACTTTACCGCTGCAATACCTCTAAGATTCACTGGGGGCTCATAAAGCCCTGACCCAATCGAAATCCTATTTTGGTTCCAGTTGGGTGCCACTTGGTACCAACAAAGTACGTTCCAATATCATGTCAGGTTAGGTTTATTTGCGATCTCCTAAGTGTCCCTACTGCAGCGTTCTACATATGGTTTGCTATTATTCCTGTCTCTGTCTCGATGACCCTCCTTCCCCTCCGTCTTTGTCTGTTGTCCTGCGATGCAACGGGCTCACTGAATCAAGATTGCAGGGTCAGGCACATCTGTGCTGAAGTCACATGTGTCAAAATCAGAATGGAATCTGATTCAGACCACCTCCAGAGATGGTTTGAGTCCTTGGATGAAATCAGATAGGACAGAAATCAGATTTGTGGCTGTTGGGGAGCATATGAGTCACCTGCTGTCTGAAGACAACAGCCCAGCGTGTGCACATCAGGTATTTACCAGCGAGGGCTGATGACAGCTTTCCAACCACTTGTGACAATGGCAAAGGGAGATAATAGCCGAGAGAGATAATGAGCTGAGGATGACTGGTTCCAAGCACTGACCTCATATGAGGCATCACATCCTCTGGATGGTATGAAGTCAGACGGTTCACGTGGTTCACATCCTCAAGAAGCTTTACTCCGTTATTGCCTTCATCTTCATACATTACACACACACACACACACACACACACACACACACACACACACACACACACACACAAACACAATTTATTCACATTTCAAATTCATCCCGTCCCACAAAGCCGATACATCTGTCACGTTTTGAATGATTCTAAAAAGGAAGAAATAGAGAAAACTACTAATGAGAGAACCTTACTTGAGGGCTTTGACGCTCTACTGACGATCATATTAATGCATTCCTCTGTGAATTAAACGGATCATCAAACACCTAAGGTCCCACTTTATTTTCCTGGGAAGACGGGGTGTCTACCTCGCCCTCTGTAAAAATGAAGGGCAATGTTCATTATTACACCTCTTGTGATTACTCCTTCATAGCCCTGTACTAAAGGTAACCCTTTCCAAATGGACTGAAACACTGGGAATTTAGCTTTTAATGACAAAAACCTGGTTTGGGTCGAGGGTCCCTCATTGCTGGCTCCCAATCAAGTCCCACAACTCCTACAAACTCCTCCTGCTCACCTCCAAATGTCTTCATGCTCTTGCTCCATCTTTGATGGCGTTACAGTGGACTGCTCACTACATCTCACCTTTCCTGGGCTCTAAAGAAGACTGAGCTTTCTACCGCCACAGCCACCCTCTTAAACTCTCTGTTGACTGTTGACTCTGTTTACCCCTCATTGTGCTGAAAATCAGATTGACTTTTTCCGTTTCATTTTAGCAATAAACACAGGAGCCTCCCTGGCTCTGACTTAACTCAAATTCTTTGGGAATGTGTTTTATCCAAGAGATAAAAGTTCTGCTAGCTCAGAATTTCTTTTTGGAGCAGAGACATTGACACGAGGATTCCTGCATGCGCCTCTCAGGCTTCTTCTTTTTTCTGCCTGAAGCTTTGGTGACAGTTTCATCTGTGCCTGACCTTTCCCACCTACTTAACCCTTTCTGCCTTCCTCCCCTCCTTCCATGTGTCCTTTCATTCCCCTCTGCGCTCCCGCAGACCCACAGTCACCAGAGCTCTTTGTGTGACAGCTTTAACCAGCTCATTAAGGCAAATTGGGAAAAGGAGACTAAACTGAGCATCTAGAGTTATCTTAGAGGCCGCAAACATACAACGGCAGGTCCGGGGATGAATAATTAGGTTAGACTGAATGATGAGGATCGATTGTTATCATTCTGCCTTGAAAAGGAGAACGTCTTCTGGGCTGCAAGGCTCGTTCACATTTTTCAACATGTAAATATTTAACAAGAGGAAAAAAAGACTGGTGCACCCTTTTCAAGCAAAGGTGCAGAAAGTACAAAGCAACAAAGTGTGCAGTTAAAGTGGGACATTTGAATGTATTTGCCCAGAGCCGTTAGAGAGCTAAGCTAGCAGGGTGTGATTGATCGCGTCCCACAGGGGCCACAAGCAGCGTGCCATTTCTACATAACAAAGGGTGTTGGCTACTCTAAACTATGCTCAAGCAACCCATGCAGATAGCACAGTCTTTCATTTTCACACATGCATGCTAAACCTGGCTGATAAATGATTTGCCTAGCAGCTCTTCCATCCATATTTGATCATGGCAGACAATGCTCAGTGGTGCTGGCAGAGTTGCTGTACATCCACCCTTTAAGGGGAAAAATGCTCACGTTCAACCCTTCACAGCTAGCATAATTAACGGCCATGGGAGTGAGAGCTCAGTCAAAGAAATGGAATAGGTGCAAGAAGAAATGGCGAAGTTCTGTTCAAATACCAACAGACCACGGATGTGTTCAGATGGAGATCTGCTGTCAGGCTCGACTGTTGCTGCAGATCACTTGCTCCATCATCCAGCATGTTCCCGCTGAGAGCAGAAACGTCTCCTCCAAACACTGCAGCCGCTCAACACACGGCAAAACTGTTAAGCCCTGGACCCAAAAGTCAATATTTCTATCAAGTAAATTCAGAAAGAAATGGAATTCAAGTAAAAAATATACATTTATGTCTACACTACAAGAAAACAGGCATTAGCCAACTCTCTCTCTCTTACGCACACACACACACACACACACACACCACACACACACACACACACACACACACACACACACATGCTCTTGGCCTCTGCTCTTCCTTAGTGTCTAACCTTAAACAGACCTATATTCTTCTCTCGGGGCTCAGCGGGTCTTCTGTTCTCTCTCATTGGACGGATCCTGTTCATGCTTTTCGTTAAGGAAAGGATCATTAATCGCTGGCGTTCGACCTCTGACCATCCCTTTAAATCATTAGGTGGGCAACTGATGGTTTCTATTTACCGTCCCCACAGGAAACCTGAAGGAGGAGATGAAGACTTACCATTATGAGGATGTGACACTAATGTTTTGTATGTCATATAGTCTTCATCGGTCAGAGACTAATTTAAAAAAAAAAGATTAAAACTGACTCATCAATATTTAATTCTATAGAATAAAATAACTATATAGAATAAAATAAAAAATCTCATGTAGCTTTGTCCTATAAAAAAAACTAGAAAATTATCAAAAGCTACATTGACAGTTCTTAATACATGATCATTTCTTCATTTGAATTTTCTTTCAGTCTGCACACAGGCCTGCTCGCAGACATGTGCCGTCCACCCACTGGTGAAGGTGTGTTCATATATCCAGCGCCGAGAGAGCAGGATAGCTCCCATTCAGTAAGCCATCTTTTAAATCTGGCCGCGGGGCACAAAGTCCATTTCTCACATCACACCTTTGTTATGGTGGCGCTCGTCAGAGAGGACAAGCACCAAAGAGTGCAACAGAAAATGCTGCCTCATCCAAGGAGACAATTGTCCCAATACGATGAAGGAGGAGGGATGCGTGTTCATGTGTTGGTGACTTGCATGTTCAGGGAGTGAGCTGGGGGATCCGCAGTCACACCAGTCTGTGGCTACATCGTGTGTACAAGCTGTTTCCAATAAACTGTTAAATTTGATAAAGAGCCTGGCTATTATATTACACAGCCCAGAGGCTCCTTGGAGCTCTGCTATCATGAATACATTTCACCTGATAATAATAAAGGGATTTACAGGAAAAACCTTCTGGAAATCAAGTTGTGAGTCGGGATGACACCTGTACAAATGGACAGCTGATGGGATTATAAGATCTTTCTGCTCCCTGGTTTAGTGTTAAGGGACTTTCACGAGCGACAGGGAGGTGGTGGCTGGCACTGCCAGGTCCCCCCATTCACAATGGAGTGCACTTGTTAAAGCCTGTTTATTCAGTTATTTCTGATTTTCCATTTAAAATATGTCTCATTGTGTTACATTAAATACATACATATGCTTTCAATGTATAGGGCAAAAGAAAGCAAAATGATATGGAGTATTAACTACCCATATTTCATTTCCATCTGCATTTATCTTGTATCATTTTAAATCAAAAGTGGGTGGTTGTTGGATTTGCCATGTGAACTTGGATCGGTAGAAATATTTCAGTAGAAATATTGATTACAGGAAATATTACAGATCTAAAGTTTAACTCAGCGAAATGCGTTTTTAAACTGAATTCCATCTAATTATGTCCAAACATCCTTGAAGATAGACAACACATAGAAACTCCAGATTCAAGATTTCCAATTTCCCAGCATGACAAGTCATTTCCACGTTAGCAGCGTTTTCAGTTGGGATTTCCAGCCTGCACCAGCCGGCTCCACGGCTCCCACCTCCATCCACCATCCTGCTACGGGAGGCAGGTGATGAATGTTTAGTAATTGTACGAGTTCAGTGCTAAAAAGATTCAAATCCACGACAGTGAGAAATGGAAGGAAGGGCCCTGGGGAAATTTGTGGCTGTGAGGAAGTGCATCCAACCTGTCCAAATAACAGATCACACTCCTCAACTTGGTCACTTGCTTAGAACATGTTCCCATATTAAAAATGTCCCTTTTATTGCAAATGAGTTTGGCGGTGCGATCTAACAAGGCACCCAGACGTTGAGATATACCTTAAACACTTTTATTTGGAATGAATAATTCACTTTATAAAATGGAAATAATTTGCATAATTGAAGCTTGCAATCAAGGACGTATAATGTGGGCTTCTTTCTAAGATGACTGTGCCTTATAAGCTTTTCAGAGGCGCTTATTGTCAAATACCACAATGTAAGTTCCATGTCTTACTGGTAATGCTCACTGTGTTAAGGCCCCCAGCTTTGACCACGTCCTACTGGTTCTAAGCAAACATTCCACCGATCTGTGGGATTTGGATCCTCATTTGTGTGATTTAATCTGGGAAATATCTCTGTGGTTAAATATTAGCATATCCCCTGATGAAATGTTTGATTTTTCCCATTTTACAACAGGCACTAGATCAAACAGCCTAATTTCATGATCAGTATTTTAACTGGGACGTTGCATGAAACAGGACGCAGATTCAATAAGAAAAACAAAGGAAGATGATCTTTGGAACACTAGCAATACATTTCCTCAGCCTCATCGACAGAAGCCACCTCACCAAGTGCATAAATCCAAGAGGATACTTGCAGGTTTGCCTCTAGTTATTCCCTAAAATACGAGGATCAAACTTTGCTAATAATCAGCGCCACTGTTGTCAGAAGTGAATAAATGGTGACACAGTTAACGTCCATGCAGATTTGTAAAGAGGACAACTTCAAAAAGGAGGTCCCCTGAAAGGAGACACATCTGCAAATAGGATGAAGTGAAAGGACAGAACCCAAATTTTGGGTGACTTGGGCCTCCCTGGTTGTTGATCAGGCCCCCACCTCAAGGCCCAGGGGACCATAGGTCGGTCATTTATGGTTGGATACTTTTAAAAGGGAAAGTCAAAAGATGCAATTCCCTATGAGTGTCTAGTTAGTATGAATAAGGTCGCTGCTTCTCCTTCCGTACCCTCAGGATTTCACCTTTTCAAATATAACGGATGCCTCAAATAAAATCCCTCTCAAACACCGCCTGCTTTTATTCTGATAACAATCGTCCACTGTAGATTTACAGGAAAACTACACCCCCCTCCCCCTTACACATGTGCGCACACATGCACACACACACCCTTGGACTCTCAGGAAGTGTGTGGCAGGGGGTGGGGGGCAGGGGGTGAGTTCTGGATTCAACGTCTAAAATGATGTGAACCAGCAGATGGCAGGGTAAGAACAGTAATATGACCAGTTCCACACTGTACGCCTGTAGACAAACAGTGGGTCAGTGGGAAGTCCTCTCTCTCTCTCTCTCTCTTACACACACACACACACACACACACACACACACACACACACACACACACACACACACCACACACCACACACACACACACACACACACACAGAGTTTCTGCTCTTCTTCACTCTAACTCTAAACAGACATAAACTCTTCTGAAAAATGAAATCCACTTCTGAACAGAAACAACGCACAGATATCTGACAAAACCAATGCATGCACACAGATAAAGATTTCCTACAGATGTGCTCAAAGATACACACACACACACATTATGACCACTAGCAATATTAAAGTAGTGGAGCATAATAACGGAGGTGAAACCTCAACATTTTCTGTAGCCTCTGCAAAAACTGTATTTTCCTTTCTTTCCACTGAAAGTTGATGAAGTATCCTCAGTCGTTTCCATAGTTGCTCTGAATTTGCACGGTTCCTCCCAAGGCTGGTGGGTGGCGTGCCTGATGCGAGTTAAAACTCTAATGGCTACAAGACAGTTTGTCGCCATTTGAGGCTCAAAGGGAAATCTAGCTAAAGCTGAATAATGCATTCTTAGGCTGTCATTAGCATGAGAATAGTGAAATGTATTGGGGTCCTATGGAAGATGGCTGGATTTAATAAAACACCACTTAAGGACACAAACAACAGCAAACAAGTAAATCTGAAAAACATGGGCCAGCTCACTCACGTAAGACCCGTGGACATTATCAGCATTTGAACTGTATGTTAGCGGAGATTAAGTGCCTGGTGTTGTTTAGCTTAACTTAATTTTGGCTGCATTCGATTAAGCTCCAGGGAGGAAACCAAAGACAGACTTTTTCCATTCAGTATTGACTAATTAATAATTATGTCAATTCCTGCCTTTCAGCTTTTGGTTACAGGCTGGTTTGGAGTTTCCATGATCAGAGTGGGTTTGGTTTTTTTTTAAAAATTTTTTTAGAAGTCCTGCTTGGCGTTCCCTAAAAACACCTCCTAGCTGCACGCAATAAAAATGAGCGTAGATGATGGTCCAGGGTACAAGTGGAGGGCAGAACTGGATCAGTCATCAGCAGCCTTGTTGTAGATGTGGCTGTGGCGTCTCCTGGAGAGTTGCAGCTGTTTTACACAAAACAGACTCAAAATTATTCTCTCTCTCTTTCTCTCTCACTCTCGCTTGCTCTCTCTCACCCTTTACACTCTTTCTGTGCTTCTCACTCACTCCCTTGTTCAGTCTAAACAAATAATCTATGGCCTATTTATCTTGAGAGTCCTGTAAATGACCTACAGTGGGAGATAATAATCCTGGAGCACAGTCCTCAAATCCATCTGATCATTTTCTTTCAAATCTGTCCCTTTTCTTGAACTGAACTGTCCCTTTTCTTGAATTTAACTCCAGCAAAGTGGATTGGTGAATTCCCTGGCAACGGTGTCCCTGACAGAGCCACTGCAGTTCCAGTAAATAAATCTCTCACTCTCCAATAAAATATGTTATTTCTACTCTATAAATCATACAACATGGCCAGGCTTCATTTCAGACCATACTGCAGTGGCTGCAGGCCCTAAAATATTTCAGGGAGACTTATGAGATACATGGAGTAAGACAGTGGTTGGAAGACTTTGTCATAGAGTAACACTCTCAAAACTAAAAAATCATCCAGAAAACTGATTCTTGCTTTATTACATTTCATCCATTTTGATTGATTTCCTCCTGAGTTCAGGGGAAGACCCTCTCATTCCACATTTTTCACCCAATGTGTCATGTCTAATGCAGGGAAATGTGATTTAGGTATGTCGCATGTATTTTAGAATAAAGGTGTGCGGGGGGGGGGGGGGGGGGGTAGTGCTGGAGATGGACGTGTAAACCGAAGGAGACTAGACCACGGGGGAGACGGGTGATTAGAGACCGGTCCTCAAAGTAATTGGTGGAAGCAGCAAACGTAAAGGTCCATCAGACTGTCTCGTCCATCTTCCAACTCTTTATCCACTTCATGAAGTCATTCTTGCCACTTCTTTCCCTTTTATTTTATTTTCTTTTCTTTTTCTTGATTTAACTTTTCACCTATCTGCACATTTTCTACCCACTTTCTTTACCTTCTTTTTTTTAAGTACATGTCGTTTTTTTATTTCTTTTTGCAATTTCATTTTTAGACCCTCTTTTTGAATCGATTAATCAAGATGCTGGACTGTGGTAACGGAATTATCATTCAACCTTTAATTATTCTTCAAACTTTAGCCTCAAATATTCATTTAAATCCACTTTTTGTTCTTATTCTGCTGATGTTAATCTTGTAGCTATTGAACATTAAATACATTTTTGGATTTGCAGCTTTTCTTCTGAGTAGAACATATCCGATCTGTAAAGTCAGCCCAATATTTTCTTCCAGCACTATTTTTATCTTCATCATCAAGTGTGTAAAATGTTGACCAGCTAACACCCTTCAAACAAGCCCAGGAACATACTTTTATTTTTCTTTTTGTAGTATGTGCTATATGAATACAATAAAATACAATAAAATTGGTGGTGAAATTGCCATTCAGTTCTTGATTAGCAATTAGTCATTTCATAATGTCAATAAATTTGAAATGCTAAATGTCAATGATTGCAATTTAGTGAATGTTTGCATTGTTATTAGCCACACTACCACAGTATTTTTGTTATTTCATTTTTGTGCCCCGATAAGCCAAGAATAAAAATGAGTCCAGCTTTACATTGAGCGGGAGGATAACGAGTGACCGGTTAGGTATGCGGCACAAGGTCCGAAAGGAGCTCACAGGTTTCTGTGTATGGAAAGTGTGTGAATCCTATGGATTTGTTCGTTCATTTTTTTTTACCATAATCTATGGAGCCCTTCATTTATTTCATTGTTGATATTTTTTGCTGAATAAATCTGAAATGAATTTGTGGAAGACACACTTTTTCTTTGGAAACACGCATAAGCCATAAGCTCTGGTGGAAGGTTTTATTGGAAACGCTCCAAGGATCCTTTTGTTATATACTATTCTCCAAGGCTTTCTCCTGTCCATTGTCTTTGGCGTCTGCAGTCATCTCTTATCTCAGCTCCATCTATGTTTTATCCAGGTTGTATCTCTGGCTCGTCTTAAATCTCTTTCTGAGTCTATTTTCTTTGTTGGGAGCTCTTTGACGCAGGAGCGTGTACACAGTCAATGAGTAGCTCATTTCTAGGGGGACACAGAGTTGTATCAGACTTGTGCCTATTGCTGCTGCTTCATTTTTCCCATCTCCCACCCCTGAGCCGCCATTGAGGCAGAAATATTACCCTTCTCAACCCTCACAGTGGTTAGCTCTGCCGGCTTTCACCTTGCTGAGTCGTAATGGAGCAGACATGTTGAGGCAGGACTCTATTTACAGATTGTGAAAATGTTTGGGTGGCTCAGCCCTTTTCAATTAAAAGGATGACATCTCAGGCAGACCTATCAAAAATGATTAAAAAGAGTGGAAGGCAGCCTGTGTGTGAAGTGTCAAGACGAGTTGACACAGGTTAGCCGGCCTGCGTGGAGAGCCAGGAAGCTTATTAGCATTTCAGCGCATAGCAACCTGCTTTGCCCCGAGCACTGATCTTAACAGAGTCCAAAGCCACACCACCACCAGTCTCTCTCTCTCTCTCTCTCTACTTCTTCCTTCTTTCTATTCTAATACATAATTTCTAGATTCTAAAAAATCAATAAAGGTAAGTTTGTGATTCACTAAATCAGGTATGTTTTGCAAATATATGCAAATCAAAAATTGTATTAAATGCAGCATAGAACCTGTTTGAGGTGGCATCTGGATGAGGCACCAGTGCTTATTAGCCTGGATTCAGAAATATTTCAACTACGACTTTAATTATGCTCACTAAAATGCTAAAATATATGTTTTTGTATGCACGCTTTACCATGATTCATATACTTTTTATTGTTCCATCATCTTGGCCAAGTCTAAAAGATGTATGGAAGATGAATATGTTTATGGTTTGACTTAGTGAAATATACCATATAGAGCATTATTTGTGTTGGTATTGACTTCACAGCAGGGAAAATAATGCCACTGCAGCCTCAGACACAGTTAGATACATTTTAACCACACATCTCAGCATATTCCATCCATTTTAATATTAAGTTTATTATTCACCAGTTAATGGGCCTCATCATTCACTGAAATATGACCAAAAAAGATTTAGATTACAGAATTAGGTGTCATTTTTTGAGGGTAAATAACATAAATCATAAAGTTAGTTTCCAAAAATGTGAGAACTCTAGACAAAGATTTTTATTTCTCGCTTTCAAAACTCCACCTTCTTCCACAAAGTTGCAAGCTCCCCCACCCCCCACGCTTAATCAGTCAACAGGGAACATGTTTCAGTATCAGACATTTCACATGACTTTGACGCAGTGTTTTTTTGCGCTTCTTCATCCTGACAGTATAAAGAATGGACTGATGGCGCCCTTGCGTGATTGGAGGCTGTTTTGTCACTGAGCTCTGTGCTCCGCATCGTGACTAATGGGAAGCCCTGGAGGACTTTCAGAGGTATCACTCAAAAACAAAGTTTGAAAGAGCGAGAGGGGCATGTGTTTACAGATGTGCATTGGCAAATGAATGTGGTGTACATTGCAAGGATTTCTCAAATGTTCTCAAAAAGCAAATTTTAACAGGAATAATTTGGATTCCCATATAGAGGGTATCCCTGGTCTCCAGACTAGCTTATCTCTGAAGCGACCTTATGAGAGGGAACCTGCCTGCCTGCCTGCCTGCCTACCTTATAGCTTCCAGCTCTGCACGAGCCCCACAGAGCGTCTCATCATCTCAAATTAAAGATAAGGTCTGTGTGCACAAGCAACCCTACCTTTGGCATGTGGTCGTTGCTAATTACTCTGAATTGTTAAGAGAGACATATCTAGGGACACGTGCAGGAGGGAGAGACCTACAAACCCAGTTTAAAAGAATATTCTGATTTTCCCATTGCTCCCAATGGCTTTGCTTAACCTGTTGGATGTGCATTGTCTTTTGTGGTGCAGTGCGTTAGGTTGGGTTAAACCTGAGGTTATTCTGAGGCAAACGCAGTGGACACCTGGAGTTCTCAGATGTGCTATAAATACTTTTTAATAACTCAGACATCATTAGACAACTTTGTTGATTGTTAGCACTCAGCTGTCATAAGCAGGTGTAATTTGCTGTAAAATAACAACAACCAAGTGTGTCTCGGGTTGTATATTTCATAGGGAAAAAAGGGCGATGAATGGATGAGGAGCTCATGAAAACAAGACAAAAGAGCTGGTAATCAATTTAAAAGGGTAAATTAGTTAGCATAAATCATCATCTGTGTGGCAGTATGCTGTGGCGGCGGTGTCAGGGATCTGGTTTAGCTCGCTCGCTGCCTGGTAAACTGCTCCATTTAACTTCCCTCTGACTCCCACTGGCTCATTGCTAAATAAGGATATCAATTAGGCTAAAGCACTCAGCAAAGGCTCCCAAGTTAACCATCAGCAGAGGCTTGAATGGATCTTTGGGGATATCGACTGCTGCAGCAATAGGTTTGTAAGTGGGCTGACCAAGGGGTAATTAAAGCAACATTATCATGTTAACACACTTTATGGCACTTTTACAGCTCTATGTCATCCACACTAGCAAGAATCTGAGTTGTTTGTGTAGCGTTAATGCACTTTAATCATTTAAATCGAACCACGTGTCTGTGTGGAGCTTGCAGTCATTTATTCCCTCACATTCAGTCCACAAATTTTAGCATCTCACCTGCACTCCTTTATTTCACCAAGCCAAGTCCGAATGTCAATTCCTTCCATTCAGTCTCTGTGAGTAATGTCTTTACACAGCATGTAAGAAAAGAAAAAAAATCAGACGGAGGAAGCTTGAGCCTGTCAGCTATAAGAGGTGGCCTTGATGTATGTGCAATTACAGCATAATTACAGAGATAATTACTGTATGGGAAAGATTAATAACTTTATTAGCTAAAATGGTTCACTATTGAAAGTGGGAAATGCACACATTGGTCCTGCAGATCTAAATTTGCTGAAAGTCAATTAACGGGCTGCTTTTGTATCTCATTACTCACACGTTTCACCTTGGAAAAGCACCTTGAGAAGCTAAATTTAAAATGTAAAAAAGGTCAGGAAGTCCCCCCAAACAATTAATCCAGGAGTTTCCCAAGAATTTCTTCATTAACGGCAGGATGACAAAGTGTCTATTTTGTCTAATCTAATGAGAACATCCTACTGCAAAATTAAATCTTGTTACTTTTGGAAACAGCCTCTTCAACATATCTCAATTAAGGACGTTAAGACTAGCCTTTCCCTAGTTCTAGTTCTTTCCCTCACACCTCTTCATTTCTGAGTGATTTTTGACGCAGCGAACCCCGTAGCACCTTTGTACATTTTGGCTCAGCAACAATGGGGCCTTAATTGCCTCTTGAAACAATAATAACTTCTCCTCTTTAATTTAGCCAACCTAACCATGTTGCACCATTGGCAGCTCTAGATTTGTCTTATCAAGACCTATTAACCATTCCCATTTTTTTATTAAATGCATGCTGTCTAATTTGTGAATCCCCCCCCCCCCCCCCCCCCCCCAACATGATGTAATTATGATGTATCATTTCCCTCAAATAAAGGCCCTGTCCTCTGGTGTTAATTTGAACGGGTGAACTTTCTACTTTGAACTAATTGGTTGCTGTCGAAATTCCCTGAATGTGAGTAATTCGATCAGGTATTCCATAACCATTGTACAATTTAATTTGAGTAATTTAATTGGATTTGACTGCTCATTTCTGAGCCACTCGCCGCTCAGTATTCAAGAACTGCGGAGGTATCCCCGGGCCAAAAAACACTGCTGCCTGCCACCGCTCTCTCCTGCCGACAGAGCTGGAACTCCTCACTCGATAGCACGACTGGATCAGACAGTAGACAGCTGGAATGCTGCGTAGAATACAGTCAAGGCAGCTGTGGGGTTACGGTTACTTCCACAAGATCGGCCCACTGTGGAGCTGAGGTAATAAGGAGATAATATGTTTAGACAAGCTGTATTTTTTTTCTATTTTACACTCAAACTGAGGCATTGTCCTTCATAAATGTAATTAATGGCGCCCCCTTAAATCTATTGAGCTCGAACAATTCTCGTAATGGAATTTGCACCGTGCGGCCGAGGGGTTTATCCGTCCTCACAGGGTCGGCCATCTTGCCTTACATTAAGCTCGCATCAGGCTCCCCCTGCAAGCCTGCTGTTATAGAAGCGAGTGGAGACAGCGCTGTGAGAAAGAAGGAAAGTCAAACTGAAGGGCCTGGATGATGAGACCAGTATAGAGATGAGACCGAGATGCCAATGGGCAGGCACCAGCGTGCTGGTGGGATGCTGCTGCCTCTGTGCGTCAGGCTTATGGAGCAGTTGTAGCAGCAGGTCCCTCTAACACAATTTGTGACCTCCACCCCAGGAATATTGGAGTTTAACAATGGGCAGATCTGTGGGGAGCATGCACATCGAGACCCGCCGCCTCGTCTATTATTTCTCTTTTTATATATTGTGTAGAATCTGTCTTTTCTGGGAATTCCACAATAAAATGACTGTTATTTATCATTACCACCCTCTTTATCATTTAGTCAATAAAAGCCTCACTCACTCTCTCTCTCTCCTTCCCTCCATGGCAGACTGTGAGTCAGATATCTGTATTAGTCCCCCCAAGCCTCAGGGCAAGCTGTGTCAAAAGCTAAATCATGATCAGCTATGGCTTTCTGGCTAAATTGTGTATGAAGGCCCCGGGCGGAAAAAGGTGCCCATGCTCATTATTGGAGACAGCGAGAGAGAGAAAGAGTGAAGTTTGCCCATGTGCGCTCAAGCTACGTGCACACAAACACATAGCAAAAACATATATGTTAAAAGTAGGTGAGATCATGAGGATCTATAGGAACAGCTTAAGTGACAACAAAGAACAGAGATGAAATGATAATTAGAGAAACCAACTGTTGGACTGAGAAAGGGCGATAGCACAGCTAACAAGCAGTATGGAGGCTCCCATTATAATTATGTAGCATTATCAAAGTTGTATTTTGCTATAGTCATCTTTAATTCCCATTTAAATGCATCACATTTTTCTACTTTGAGGGCTGGAACATGACCAGCCTCATATCTACAGGGGAAGAGCAGTTTGAGTATTGCATTTGTATTGAATGTCTGATTTTCTAAGATTGATGAGAGTCATCCAGAACATAGAGGGCATATTAAAACCTAACATACAGAGATTAAAGCATCAGTTAAATGTAATAATCTAACTCGAAAATAAGACAAAAACCATGTTGTCATGACAGTTTCATACAGTACACCATGGATGTGCAGTATGAAATAGTTGCATTCTGACAGTGTACTTTAGCATACCTTGAGGTGTTCAAATACATCATATATTATAACTCAACTTAAGAAGAAAGAAAATTTTAATGGAGGACAGAACGACATTGGATCTGCCACAGATAAACTAAAGTTTCCTGTGAGTTAAGGCCTTCGCAGCAGCTGCAGGCCTGATGGAAAACATTAGCCACCACTTTTTCACTGTACAATTTAGAGCCAAAAACATCCTGTAGCCACGCGTGAGTATACGGGACTTGCTCTCCCCTTTAGGACATTATCACCTTGTCCATTCTTCTGGAGGTCCCTCCTCTCCCCTGTGGGCCAACGCTTCCTGCTAGCGCTAATTAATTAAGAGGGCATGTTGGCCACAGCGGAGAGTCGGCCCTGAGCCTTTTCATCTACTACGAGACAGGGCGCCTTGAGACTTATCGCCTCCTCTCCCAATAACGCCACTGCTCAGCCTGCAGAAGTCAGCAGAGATTTAGGGACAGGTATGCCACACATGGAAACTGTATCATACAGGAAATGAACAGGATGTTCCTTTTCTATCCTCTGTTGTTCACATTTAGCTTCCAATGGGTTGAAAACTCACAAAAGCATTTAATTTCTACATTTAAATAACTATAAACCACTTATGAAGGCTGGTTTAAAGTTGCAAATAGTTCTTGTAATAAATTTCTTTTTAAAAAAGAGCTGGGAAGCAAGGGGGGAAATCATACGACCACATTTAATGAAAGGTTACATTTTCATTTGCTCAATATTGACTGAGCTGAAAGGGCCATTATTTATTATATTGGCATGATGTGGCCCATTAGTGTCGTATTGGAATCGGGTTGGATTCTTTTTCTCACTGGTTCTGTGTTGTTCAGCGTCCTGCTATCGCTCCAAGCTAGAGTGTGAGGACGAGGACGAATGTGTAGATGTGCGCAATTTCACATAATCGGGGGGGGGGGGCTGTCCTCCCCCTCCCCAATTCCTCTTGCTCATTTATCCCTCATCTGCATCCCCACATAGAGGGACGCTGCCATCGATCTGTTGTTCCCCTGATCCCACCGACGCATCAATGACAATCTAATTCCATTCAATGGATTTTATCGGACGCTGCCTCCACAAAGTGACAAGACACATGGCGATTGCGTATAACCCAATAAAAGAGCGCTCAGCTCAATCCCGATTTAAGTCACGAGACACCCCGGTTCCAGCGACACCCAGCTCATTCATTTAAAAGGTCTCCTAATTGGGATGGGGGGGAGGCAACCATTGCTTTGTTTGAAACCCAACTTCGAAGAGTATTTCTTCATTTGTTTATGAGCATCCTGGTGTGCACCAAAAACGTGCTGCAATGATGAGGCAATTCCACACTGGAGAAATACTCAAACTCCCTGTTTAAGCATTTTCTCCCTGTTTTTGCTCTTTTTAAGATAATACAGAGTTGATACTTCCACCACTGAAACAATAAGATGCCTGCTGTATGATCCAAAAAGCCAAAGTGTGTTGTTTCTTCCACCCAAACCGCTGACCTCGGCAGTAAAAAGCTGTGACATCTTTAATCCCGAGCTGTGGGCACCACATGGTCCACCCCAGGTAGACCCCCGCCCATTCTGCATCCTCCCCGTGCTGAAAATGCTCATGCTACAGATATCCACAACCAGGCGTCAATGTCAAAGCTAAACTTTGAACAAAGATCAGTTTTGAATTTCCAAATTGCAGAATCAAATCTTAAATCAAGTCATTTTGAGCTAATCATCTGATCCAGATTCTCTCCCTGATTATGAAATTTTGGGAAAAAAACATTAAACATAGCCAATAAAGCAATGCTGTTTTATTCAATTTCTGCTATAAAGGATATTACTTAGAATAATCAGTACTTATTGATGTTTTTGACCCAATATTTTTGTAGAAATCATATGATTACAGCTCTAATCCTCTGGAATACTTGATTACTATACACACACTCATCAAAAATGCATCGTTTCAGTGTTACGACTCCATCATTTCCCCTTGACACGCTTTCTTTCCTCCTGCTTCCTAAACTCTACATAAACAGCGTGGGGCTTTATTGCCTTGTTTTCTGTCTGTCGTCTGTCTGCCAGCATTCGACACCAGCTCCCTGCCACTTTCACAGGCTGTAAACATCTGAGCAAGGCCTTTCATCTGGTCAATGTGGCAAGGGGACCCAGGGGCTCTGGATTAGCGCCACGATAAAAACAGGCTCCTGCGCATGGTTTTAGCCAGCTGCAGTGTGACAAGCTGTGTTATAAAAAGCCAATGGGGGAAGAAAAAAGCTTCCCAGACCAACACAGCAAATTAATAGTTTCCTCCAGAAGGCAAACTTGTCCTGGAATGGGCTCATTAATTTAGCATTAAAGATGGCAAGAAGTACAGATATTATGATTCTATTAGCTTGATGTTTCTTTCTTTTACAACCCATTTTCACCAAATAATTGGCTTTTAAGTGGACTTCCATTTGAGAAAAACACGTTCAAAGACAGAAATGGGATGTCAAACTGTAAAGGTCATGAGCTGGACTCCAACTACTGTGTTCCCGGGCCACTTATCCCATCCTAAGGCTAACTTTAGTACAGATTTTACGCGGTAAATCTTCAGAAACAAGGTGTCCATCAGCTCGGCTGTCATCACCGGGGATGATGTCGTTCATCTGCCCATACACAGGGCCATGTGGTTGTGAATATGTCTACAGTGTGTTTTATCTCACTGAAGGAGGAAGCAATTTTCTCTCACACTGTGTCAGGGTCGAGATGGACTGCACTTCGACAGCATTAATATTTAAAGAATCGTAGCAACCGATCTCGCCTTCATCCATTATTTGGGTTCTTTCTGGCACTCACAGATTGTTGTACCTGGGACACACACACACACACACACACTCGCTTCATCCAGATCTGACTGAGAGGTGTATGTGTGTGACTATATCTGATAAATTTTATCATGATTCCTCAGTTGATGAGACTTAGTCAGCAAATGTAATCAATCAATCAATCAATCAATCAATCGATCAATCACTCAATCAATCAATCAATCAATCAATCAATCAATCAATCAATCAATCAATCAATCAATCAATCAATCAATCAATCTTTATTTATATAGCGTCTTTTACAATCAGAATTGTTTCAAGGCACTTTCCAGAATCCCAGGGCCTAACCCCAGACAAGCAACAGTGGCAAGGAAAAACTCCCCTTTAGCAGGAAGAAACCTTGAGCAGGACCAGGCTTATGTAGGGGGACCCTCCTGCAGGAGAGGAGAGGAGGGGAGAGGAGAGGAGAGGAGAGGAGAGAGGAGGAGAGGAGAGGAGAGGAGAGGAGAGAGGAGAGGAGGGAGGAGAGGTAGAGGGAATACATTATATTGAATTAAATTGAATTGAATAAGCTGCTGGTTGAGTGGGTCAGCGGGGTCGGAGGTCAATGTAAGCTGGTCATGTGATCTGAACATGCGTACGGGCACGGCTCCAGTAGAAGTGAAGTGTCCCATTGTGATGATTAATTAGGCTTTGTATTGAAATCAAACATGTTTGATCCAGTACTCAACACTGATTTGAAATGAAGGGAATCGGAAGGGAACCAGCAGACACTCCAGATGAGACAGTAAGAAGCGGCTCCTGCTCTCCTCTATCCTCAACCTCATGTCCCTCCAACACACGTTTCCTCTGTCTGGGGCCTCGAATGCATCCCCAAACCCCAGCCAGAGCAGGGGCCCTTCAACATGCTAGAGCAACTCAAGTATTGACCTGAAGCACTTATGTGCTGTAGAACAACATATTCTTATCTGGGTGGCACGGCAGCTGTAAAGAACACTCTGTTTGCCGTGAAACATGGCTTTGCTTCCACGCTCGGCTGCACACACGGGCGCCCGCGTTGCTCGTTCATCAACCGGCGGCCTTGTCGCTCGCTTTATTGAGAGGAAAAACAAAGGGTTGAGCCGGTCGGAATAATTTCTTTTTCTCGGGACGATTTTTCAGCACAGCACCAAAAGCTTTCCTTTTGGGGTTTCATGGTGGCCGAGGAGGAGAAAACAAGTGATAAAATTGATGGATGGTGGATTGATGGATTTCAGTCCTCCGCCGAGGAGAAAAACAGGAGATGCACATCAGGCTTTTCATAATGTTTGGAGACTTCCTGAAAGTTACTTTTTGACAGATGCAACCACTCATTTACACATTCTCATGAACTGAATTTAGTCACATTTTTAGTTGTTGTATTGAAATAAGAATCCTCTCATTTCAGAGTTCTATCACAGTGCTTATTACTATTCTACTCCTTATTACTTATGGTAATATAATAGTAAAAGTAACATAGTAAATTTTAAATCTTTGAACACTTTAGACCTGACATAGTGTATAACAACAACAATATTATAACAGTACTATAATGCATTTAAGTATATACAGAGACATAAAAAGATATTTAACATTGAAACCAAGCAGATTTTTTTAGTGGTAGCGGTATCACCAGCACGATACCAAATATCTCATAATTTTAGTATTGTTCCTCATTTACCAGTTGTCAGAAAAAGGAGGATTCGAATGCTGCTGTGGAAGCAGACAAGCTTTTTTTTGACCCCCGCAAACAAGTTGTAGCTGAAGGGACCACGTGTATTATGTACATTGTGTTAATGAAGACATTAGAAGTGCGTCATTTGCACTGTCATGATGAGGATGTCGGCATTACTAAGGTCATGGAAATAAGAGCATCAAGCTGATACTGCAGATATGACTGACTCATCGTATACATCATTTACGGGTCTTATCTTGCATGAATATTTCTATATATAAACTATATAGAAATATGTATATATTGGATGTGTAGGTCTCTTGTTGCAGGCAGTTACAATTCAATCATATCTCAAAAATTAGGGTTTTTTCCTTTTCAATGGTTAGTACCCCCCCCCCCCCACCCCTTTCAAATTATACAGAAAAAAATGAAGACAACATTTTTAGAACATTTTGACATATTCCTTTGTATATATTCCTTTAATGTAAGCCAAGCAGTATTAGACACAATCAATATAGACATTTAAATAGATCCACTTAGGGCAACCAGCTATCAAAGCTATTAAAGTTAACCATTAAATTAGCCATTAAAGAATGTTTTTCGTGAATTGATGTGTGAATAAACAGAAAATCACCAAAAGCTACTAATGACATTCAAATTTTTTGAGAGCTCTAATTTTTCTTTTCATTCCAAATTCCATTCTTTTGCCCCTATTATTCCTCTCTTTCTGTCCATCTAATCCGACCTTCTAGTTATAGATTTGTCCATATTGCTTGTTCTCGCTGTGTTCCTCTCCCTCTCCCCTTCCCTCTGAAAGGACACAGGTGACTGAACCGATGACTGTCCTGGTGTCAGCGGGTGATACATAACAGTTCAGGCTCAAATGACAAATCCAGCCAACACTGGGCCAAGAAGAGACATATTGATTTTTCAATGATTAATAAGTGGAAAATAATTGTGTTTCATTAAGATGGATGGAGTTTCATTTAGTCCTGTCTCCTCTTTTCTCTTCAGCAGCAGGCAGGCAATCAAATTTAGCACCACTGCACCTGGTTAGCCTGCTATAGCAACAAGACCAGCCACATGTGGTCCGGGGTGCACGCACGAGCTCGTCTGCAGCCAGAACACGGAGTGGAAATGTGAAAAGAAGACGGGAGTCTGTCTTTTTCTCTTAAAGGGGTATGCATTCACCAGCAGCAATAGTGGGATTAAACACACAGACCCTAGAAAGTGATCAAATGTCAACCACAACAACACTGATTATGTTTACACATTCAATGATTTTCCTTCCCAACCAGGTTGGGTTTTTTTATCTTGGTTTTAGGTCAGCACATTGAAAATATCAACACTTAGTCAGAAAAAGCCTGCATAAATCCGAGAAACCTGAAACGGGAGGCCAGACGTGGTGCTGACTGGACAAATGCGGCTCTAATTTGTGGGTCCCTGAAAGGCTTATTTCTGGACTAATTATTCTGTGGTTATATACTGTAGATCACAGAAGAAGAAGATAAACAGATTTCCTGACTTTGAGGCAACTTTAACATACATCAGATTGTACTGTCATTACAACACACACACACACACACACACACACACACACACACACACACACACACCCACCCACACACACACACACACACACACAGGGACACACAGATACTTCAGTTTGTCTTTCAACTTGCCTATTTGTAATAAATAAATATATAACTATGCAGTCCATAGATCACTGTAGACTGCAGCTGTTTTCCAATTTAAACATCATTTTGATTGTGGTAATCTTACCAATACTATTACTATTAATACTGTTATAAGGAGAAAACGCATCAACCCTCCCCCCCAAAAAAAGTCTGTTCTCTCCAGCAGCTGCACGCCAGCAAGGATGCCAGCCAATCGCTGCCATTTGGCCACAATAGGAGTCTCTCCTTGCTTACTTTGCTGCTATTTCTCAGAAAAATGTTGTCAATTATGCAGAGTTTATATGTGTATCTACTAAAATATTTTGCAGTATAGTATAGAGCAACATTTCAGATTTTTTGAAATAGTTTATTTGCTTGATACATTTTCTTGTTAACGTTTCATGATGCAGATTCAAGACTCATTAATGAATCTATCAATCTAATAATATTACCTATAATACTTCAAATCTGTCATTGGGACCAAACACCACGATGTGCCGATGTTGCGTTCAGGCTGAGGAACTGGAATGCAAATGTAACAAATGCACTGCAGCGCCATTTTTCTAAACGTTTGATTTACACCCACTACATGCAACATCCTGTTTCATGGCTTCATACACCACATTCCCAACTGATACATAGCAATGTTTCATTCATTTGAAGAAAAAGGATATTTAAAGGGATAAAGTCATACAGGAGAGGGCTTTGAGGTGGGGGGATGGCCGCTACACTCTGGTCCTCCACCCCAACATCCCTGTGTATCACTTTAATGTTCATATAATGACATCCCCTTCAAGTTTGTGTCACGGGCCATCAACAATCATAATTGTAAAGTGATTCATTGAATGATGTTGTCAACAGTGTCAAGAGAAACTGATACCAGAGAAAGAGAATAGGGCCATCTAATGAATATATCAATAACCAGTGACAGGTGAAAGAGTGCTCCTGACAAAATTTCAAATAAGCTCTTACACCTCTCATAGATGCCATCATTTGTTTTGCTACCGTCTGTCACAGCGAAGAAGGAAACAAAATTAACTGCGACACCATGTTGATTTTTTCGCAACCTAGCGCAACAGCTGCTTTCGTCGGTGTTTGCGGTGGCCGTAGTTCACACTCACATTCACGCGTGTTAAAAACTCGAGTGGGGACGTTAAATTGTGCCGGACCTTTTTGTCATCTTTCCCCTTGCGTGAGTGTTTGTGTTTGTTTCTGTCTGTATGTAATCACCTACACACTCCACAGGGGAACGCCAGTGATACATCACCCAAATGAGGTCCAGTTGGACCCGTGATCCATCACCCAGCCAAGGTAATGAGAAAGGAACCTATGCAACATTGATGGGGCCTGGCCGTCGACAACTCACAGCACTGGTGACTGAGTGAAGTGACCGTTACTATAAATGACTATTCATTTGTTTGTGTAGCACTGAAAAAGGATGGTGGGTAAATATATGGTCATGTGTTTGCATTCACAACTGCGTGGTCAAGCACAGTCGAGTCCATATCCACCTGCCAGTGTGAGGGACAAAAATCTGGCCAACATACAATCAAAAAGGCTCTCTGGCGCTCTATTGTCCCATCTCACCGGGTCTGCCTCTTTCTGGCTGCTGCATTAATAGGGTTTCAATTGCCAGCGCCTGCTTCTTAATGGCTGATTTATTTCATTTTAATACCCTTGTCACAAGGTAAGGCCTCAACTGCGGGCCCCATAATAGAGGGCCATTTTCAGCTCTCTCCATTGGGAATGCTTGGCTCTAAAGATCCCATTTGATGTGGGCCACAAGCCTTTTGACTAAGTCGGTGGGGGCGCGTGAGGTTGGGGGATGGCGCGTTTGAATATAAGAAGTGCTATAAATACTCGGTCATAACTGATTACTTATTTAAAAACACTCTCATGCATTTTCAATGGGGTTTTTAGTAATAATGTTGGCAAAAGATTCACTCAAGTGTGATTATGAAAGCGATGTCCCGTATCGGAAACTCGTGTCATTGGTTAGCACCAAGAAACACTGGCAACATACATCAGATGTGCAGAGCGTTGTTTTCAGCGCCTTTGTCTCCATCTCTCTCTGTGTTTGAGGACAACGGCGACTCTGTTCCCAAGAGAAAATAAATTGACCGGAGCCCCCGTCATTTAACACACTATTAATTGACTAATGTGCATCACATTGCTCTGCAGCATAGGTAGACGACGACCATTGGGGCTATATCACAGTGGATTATGGGAAATTAGCAGCGGCAGCAACAACACAGGCTGTGCTCCTGTGTTTTCTCAGCTCCGCACAAGCACACAATCAGCCGTGCGAGGGCGGATGTTGTGGTTTGAGATTATTCGCGCAAAGGTGATTATTCTAATCTCTTAATTCAGGAATTAGGCAACAGCTCTGCTAAGAATTATACTCCCATTCCCCAGACAACTGTAAGCAGACAAGACTCCATCAATATCATTACTCACCACATTGTTTTACTCAAATGCCTGCGTGAGTAATGATTATGGCCATTATTCCCCCAATTCAATTGCACTTGCAAAGGAAGCCGGTGTTGCAGATCATCCTTAATCTAATGGATCATATCTAGCGGAGGCCATAAATGAAGTCGCACGATACGTGGTGTGTTGTTGTCGATGCAATTGAAGCATATGCAACATCATATGGGTATTACATAAAAGCGTAAAGAAAGACAAATTCACATGCTCGACCTCATCAGCAGATGTTTACAGTATATAGAACGCAACTGTTTGCAACTTGTGCATGCTTTCCATTAGCATAGGGTGCTTTCAGTTGCTGCTCAGTTTAATTTCTATTTATCAATGTCTGTCTGTTACAACCAGAATTTTCTCCTGACACAGAGCAGATCCTGGCCCCCAACAAGCAATAGTAGCAAGGAAATATTACCTTTTAATGGGAAGAAACCTTAAGTAGGACCAGGCCATATGGGGGAGGGGGGGGGGGGACCCTCCTGCTGATGGTGGGCTAAGCAGAGAAGGAGGAGAAGGGGGGGGATGGAAAGAGAAGAGGAACAAAGTGACACAGTAGACAGACTTCTTAATACAAACTTTCCAAACCTCAACCAGATCATTATTTCAATTCTGCTCCTCAGGCTGTCGCATGAAGTATATCCTGATTATAGTACTGCGAGTCATCCATCTGCGCTCCCTCCTCATTCAGGCCTAACGGCTCTAATTAGCTTTTTGTCTATAAGCTAATCTTTCATTCATCAATCGATTGATTTCCCTGTCTTCATTATTACTCAGCCAGCCGACATTGTGCTGTTGAGTTAAAAGCGCAGGCGGCCAATCCCATGCAAAAGGTTAATGTGTTAAGTGAGGCAACTATCGGCAGACAAGCCACAGTTTGATGCAGGTTTGTAAATGATGTCAAGCTTATTTGCTTATTTCTTTGGGTGAAAATGTGTCAATAATTGCACATTTGAGGAAGCATGTACATTTCGAAGGAAGAAAATCAATTATTCTTACTGATCTGCTTGAAAAGCTCCACACTTACTGCTTTGCTGCTACATGGTGCAAATAATAAAATTCATTGACTGACGCAGAGCAAAACATTTGCAGTAAGTCTAAATTCATGTTTGTGTCTTCAGTAAATTGCAGTCATTTCTGCTCTGAATGCTGTATGTGGTGGGAATAACTCCATTCAACCAGTGGTGCTGAAGGCGAAATCACCAAGAGGCATCTGAGCTGCCTCCTCAATGCCGAACCAACCCAGCGTCTGCTGGGCGGTGGCCATGTTTATTCATGTTTCCGCAATTTCGAGTACTATTTCCGATCATCGTAGCTTTTCAGACAGCTCCTCCTCACCGACCCGCCGCGATGGTGGCGGTATCGACGCCAGTCACGGTTCAAAGCGGAGATTACTTCGGATTTATCTAGGAGCGGGTAAACTTTTCTACAGTATCAACCTTTGCACAGAGCCCGCTGCGCCTGTCAATGTGAAAATAAACAGATGTTCATTTTTTGTTTAGAACAGCTCTGAATGATGGATTACAGAACACAGATAGCGGTAATTATCGGAAAACCATTAACATTCCGACACTATCCATACCCTCAAACACAGCCTGTATGGGACTTTGGACATGGGATTTAGTCTATACTACAGTATTCAGGAAACATATGCTGAGCGGAATAAACGTTTTCTTAAATCCCCTCGCCTTGCCCTTGGGTTATCTTTATCCTATATTTATTTTTATCCTCATTTTCCTCCATTGCCTGTTTTCTCAACACCAAGGTGTATGGGTTTACAATAATGCAGAGAGTATAGGAACAGCGATGGCATGCTTTGTCCCAGTTTGACAGCGTTTCTAAAGATAATCTCCCTGTGTCTTGGATTTTGTTCAATCTATTAACCATAATAGCATATATTTAGTGCTTTCTAACTTTGCCTTGGGCTTCTGTCACCCTAACACACTATTGAAAGTGGCAGCATGGTAAAAGCAACAGAATAGAATGCTATTTGGTTGTTTTATGAGAAGTGAAAAGCATTCGGTTTATGTTGGAGGAGAGACAATTTACATGTAAGAAGCACTGATACCAGCATTCAGTGGTGCGAACGGAGGCGTATATAGGTTAAAACTGATAAGCCCTAATAAACTGAGGTTTATTTTTTCTGAAATAAATTACAGCACACAGAAAACAGCTGATCTCATGAAGGGGGAATAAAAAAGTAGAATATTGCCTATGATTCACGTGGCTCGGGATGTCATAAACATTCAGCTTTACTGTTGTGTCCACAAAAGCTTTAGCTCCTAGAATGCAGAGAGCTGATCTCCACACACAGATATTGAGGATTACGTTACGACTATCTCCTGGTTTGCTGTAGCTTTAGTAGACAGGAAAACCCACATTCAAATATTCTTATCATGGTATAACAGTGACGTGCTTATTCTATAAATTGCTGCATTAAAACACTAAACACATAGGAATGATCACAATATTTATTTACATTTGTATTACCTGCAAACCAATTACTGAAAGCTTAACCTAAAGAATACACATGTAAATAAAGTTAGGATTACACCATCATCTCACCTCTGCTCATCAGAATATTTATTTTTGTACTACAATAGTTACAAAATCTAAACTGCCCCATTTTCTAATATGTCCCCCCCCCCGAAGAAATACCAACAAAAAAGAGTTTTACCCCAACTTTTTATTTATTTATTTTTTACTTAATGCAATAAATGTACACTTACCGGCCTCTTCATCAGGTCCGCCCTTTCAATCGGCCGTTAAGACAAACATCAAATCAGACCTTCAGGCCTGTAGATGAGCTACAGACAACCTGCTCAAGTTCAAACCAACATCAGGATGGGCCAGAAAGGGCATTTAAGAGACTTTGAACATAGCCTGGTTGTTGGTGCCAGACAGGCTGATCTGAGTGGTTCAGAACCTACTGCGATTTTCACCCACAACCATCTCCAGGGTTTCCAAAAAGAGAAGCTATCCAGGGAGCAGCAGTTGTGTGGATGAAGATCAGGTCAGAGGAGAATGGGCAGACTGGTTCAGATGATAGAACTCAAATGATCTCTAACTGGTTTCTGGGCCATCACAGTGGGGTGACTGCCCTCAAGGGGCCTCCACAGCCACCGGATCTCAGTCCAGCAGAGCAGCTCTGGGAGGTGGTGTAACAGGAGATTCTCATCATAGATGTGCAGCAGCTCAGTGATGGTCTCATGTGACTATGGAGCAACATCACTGAGTGATGGTTCCAACACCTTGTTGGAACTGTGACACAAGAATGAAGGCAGTTCCGGAGGCAACAGGGAGCCCAAGCTTTTACTAGCTTTTACTAGTGTAGCTAGTAAAGAGACTGGCGATCGTACACTAAGGTGCGCTTGGATTTACATTAAAACCTGGGTGTGATTTTGTGCTGCAATTTGTGTTACATCATGTGTATGAAATTTGTAATAACCCTGTTTCAACAGGAACTTCTTCCCCTTTAACTTACTCTCACCATATATTTATATGTTGTCCATTTATGGGTTATGTTCCGAATAACAGTAAACTTGTAGTATAGGGGAGGAGCTCCTCTCTTCTGTGTTCAGTGGTTTGGGCTGAATTTAGGAAACAAATCATACCTAACAAGAGGTAGGTTCTGTAATCTTTCCCCTTCATGGGAACAAGTCTAAAGCATGGACGGAGCAGGCACTGATGTTCAGGTAAAACGGACAGCACCGCATCTTGGCGCTTCGAAGAGGCTGTAGCCCAATGAAGGATGGGAAAATAAAGAACGTGAGGCTTATTTCTCTTTTCTGCACCCCTGACCTCTGCATTTATGCTAATAATAGTAGCATTGTGTGATTAGTGGCAGCATTTTACAGTAGAGACGTTTGCTAATCAACCTTTAGAGTTATGTTGCAGATCTGGGAGCAATTATGTCTCCACATGGAGCAGATATTTTAACACACACACATGCGCTGAAACTTACGTTCACACACTTACATACAGCGTTAGAAACACATCAATTACCAGGGCCGGCATTTTACATTTAATCTTATTGGATCCTTGTTAATTTTAACCACTTCCTTCCCCTGCTGTTTATTTTGCTTGTGTGCATGTGGCCTGAGAAGAGTCTCAGTGAGTGTTCATAACTCTGACAAACAGGCAGGCAGGCAGGCAGGCAGGCAGTGGGGAGATCCCCTCATCGCTATTGGTTTTACCGCTGCGTCTAAGAACAACTATCCATCTTTATTTCATCTTTTAGAGTTGATGCTCTTTTAATAGTTTGGCTCCAAAGCAACATAATAACAACAGCTATGATGCTAATTTCATATGGAAGCTTAACCAAAGTCACATCATCCCACTTGCATCTCCGGATCGGGATCCTAGGAGTCATCCTCTGTCAACATTGGCTGGTTGTAAACAGGTGTGACGCCAGGGTGGGATCTTCTGATAGACTAAGCGTCAAAGTTCAACATGTGGCATTTGCTGCACGATTGATAGCTGTTGCCATTCTGTCAAGTGCTTCAGCAGATCAAAACAATACAAAGTCAAACTATTCCAATCCCTGAGGGATGAGATGGCAATTGAGTCATGTTGCATTGCTGACATCAGCTTCCTACAACTTTTAGCTTCTTGAGTGAATGGGTGTCTACCTAAGAGTTTCCAAGCTGCTGTCCAAACGTTTTCACGAACCTCCTCTAAAGTTGCGCAATATTTTTCTATTTTTCTTTCCTAAATATGTAACAAATTGCCTTTTAACCCTAACAAACCCATGGTGAAACAGTATCACCAACACTTTGAATGCCCTAACCTCTATTTTATCTACGGTACTTTTATGTTTGACCTGAACGCACCAAATTGTGCAATATCATGTCATTATCAGGTGGCAATAATATGAATGGACAGGACGTGTCTTCTCCTGAATGATGATATCCAACATTAAGGGAGGAGCTGATTGCTGTTTGACACCACAGCTTAAACACATTTGAAAGTTCTAGAACTTTGATATCTGCTAATTTCCCTGATGGACACCCCCTAAAGGGATCAATAAAGTACTCTTGAATCTTGAATCATGTTCTGTATTAAATTAAGCTGACCTGACTAAACCTACTGATGAAATTTGTATAAAAGAGTAATATAAGGGGCACGTTTTGAGTTATAGACAATAAAAAATATGTTTGCTCACATTTAAATGTGGAATACATTTAGCAATAAGGACCAATGTATTGTATATGTAACAACATGGATCTTTGATAAAAAGGAGTGTTAATAAAGAAAAAAGGATGAAAATGTGTTGTGTGTGGTCTACCAGTCTACGGTATAACGCCCATAATTTTCCTTTAGGGTAAATGGGTCACGGTTCTTATGGGTTAAAGCTACAAGCAAATCACCAGGATGGCGAGTGAATGACCCTCTCTGAGGACCTTCGAGGCTAAGAAAAACTAGATTTGTACCAATCAGGGAGAACTGACGGTTGACTTGGAGCCATGGACAGAGAGTCAGGACCTCTCATTAGGACTCCTAACCCCATACTGACAGACAGATTTGTTTTTGCCTTGCATGGTGTTTGGCCAGGATCTGCTGGGACCAGCACATACGAGTCGGGAACTATCAGCATCCCGCAATTGGTGTTCATTAACTAACTTGTTCAAACAAAACACAATCAAACCCAGAAAAACTTGCTGTGCAATCCAAATAGGCCCAATAATGAGTGTTTTCCTTTTTTTTTTTTTAAAAAAAAAAAAAAGCTAGAAAAAAACTGAGGCAGCGGCTTCGGGAATTATTAGCTTTTATTTTGCCAAGAATCATGCGTCATGAGGCCAAAAGAGAGGAAGAATCAGACTTTAATCATGCGCATTTTGCTAAACAATATTAGAAAATAAGGAGTGTACTGAACTTGTACATTGTAGTTCAGCTGGGAGAGGGATCTTGTTGGCTAAAGACTGAATCCAGGCCGTCAGTGCTTCCTATTAGGCATCTCTGGTATTTTCCAAACAGCTGTCTTTGATTATTCGCAGCAGGAGCTGCCACAGTACTGACATGAGATAGCATCAGCTGCCTCCGATGGTGCAGCCAGGGACAGGCTGCAAGGACAGGATATAGATGCAGAAACACACACACACACACACACACACACACACACACACACACACACACACACACACACACAAGGAAAGACAAAGGCCGAGTGGCATAGAAGGGGAGGGGGAGGACATGGCCTGCAGTGACTCTCAGGGGCTTCCTGTCTTTTTTTTTGTCTCTTGAGGCCACAGATACTTCCCATGGCTGGTCACGCTCATCTAATCCCTTTCACATAAAATCTAACCCTTATTTTACGTCAAAGATAACCCCAAATGTTCCAGACTTCTACTCTGACCATTTTCCTGCTAAATTAGGAAAGCGAGATCTGCGGAAACTTGATTTCTTTGCACAGAAGAAGGCAAATTATTACAGCTTTAGCATGATCGTTCCCTTTGATGGTATTCTGTTGAGAAGATGCAAATATTGCTGGAGCTGACTGTGCTGTAATACCCTCTTTGTTCAAGTCTGATTAAAAAGCCACAGTAAAGTTTTCTACCACAGTCTGAATGAGGCTCAGTTCGCCGCAGCGGCTGAAGGCTACGCGGCGCTCGTGGCCTTCTCTGTTTTGGATCAAACCGTGAGGAAGCTTCCCTGCACTGTTTGTCTGTGCGGCAGGTGCTTCCTGGTGTGCGCTGCTGTAAACTCAATCCCCTTTGAACCACTGACATTTAACAGAGACACACATTTCATCCCCTTCTGCCATGCTGTCAAATATTGAGAGGCAGCTAGGAGCAGAGATAGCGCTGTATTTACTTGGTGCTCTGAAGTGACACTGTGCAGAGGGGACGGAAAGGTTATGAGAAAGAATAAAAATCATCGGGACTAAATTTGCCTCTAAAGAAAGCTCAAGTCAAGTGAATTTGTGATCTCTGTGTTAGGACAAGTAGGCCTTTAGGAAAACGTTAACTCTCTGGAGCCAATTGGCAAAAAAAGAGTTTCTTTTTAGTCTTAAATTGCATCTAATTAAATAATTGACCCTACGTGAAAGAAATGAAGCATCAGTGCCAACGGTAGTGGGTCCTTTTCCATGAAACGGCCAGAAACACACGGCCCTTCGGCCCCCACCGAAGCCTAAAATAAAATGAAATCGCAGAATTTGACGTTTCCACTAAGCGGAGGTCCTGGCGCTGGTTGTGCTGCGATAACATATGGACAAGTTGGACAAACTGAAATGAAATGAACTGAAAGTTGTAAATGAAGCTCATGTCAAAATGCTGGAGATCAGGGAGGGAGAGGGAGAGCGAGAGAGAGAGATTACTGGTTCGGAGAAAATGTTTATTTTCACACTTCAAAGTTCGCTGCTCAAAGTTCCCTCGCTCGGTGTGTGTGTGCACGTGTGTAAAATCAACAGACCCTGTGATGAACAACCTGTTCCACGTTGGAAACACATTCTGTGAAACACAAGAGTCCTCTGGAGAAACCTTGCAAAGCACTGACTGGGGAGTATTGGATTACGACTCTGCTGCCCTGCGAACAATACCAGTTTAACTCTGCCGCGTTGTCACATCTGAATGTGGAAATACGCGCACACACGCACACACAGACGCACACGGAAACATGTCACAGTCTGATCTTCTTGCACGACTCTCCTAATCTGCCTTTGGATCAAATCTTGTATTCTGACTGAACTCAGCAGGGACGTGGCCTCTTGTGGCCTTTGACTTTTGATTGAAGTCTGAGTCGTTTAAGCCGCCGAAGCTCCCTCTAAAAAGAATCCCCATTCAAAGCACCAAGAGATGGCAGTATTTCACAAAACATGCCGCGGCGAGTGGAAGTTGGGAGAGGGGGGCATTGTTAGAGCCCCTACGTCACTGCTTTACAGCTTCTTTACTCTGTTTGAAATGGGGAAAAAAATCCTTATGAGAACTTTTAAAGGAATATCTAAGGAGTGTATTGTCATGGCATTGTGTACCTCTATCAATGTTGATTTAGTATTTACATCCCCCTGCTGCAAAAAAAACCCTGTTATTGGGCCTCAGCCCCAGCGTGTGTTTAAAAGAACAAAGAAGCGGGACTCGTTGATAAGCTAATATACCCAACAAGAGTCAGCTTGTTCCAACAGTAGGAGTCATTTCCTGCAGGTTCATTGGCAAAAATTTAAATAAAGATTGCAATTCCTAATCCTCCAATCATACAAATAAAGTTCTCTTGATGAGATGTATGCATTAATACAATCCCTTAGTTTAAAAAAAAAATCAATTGATTCGGCAATAAAGTGTGTGAGCATGTGTGACACGCATATTTGTGCCCTTGAATGATGTGTTTGTAAAGTGTGTATTCAGAGGCAGCTGCTCCAATCTTATGAAGAGGAAATCAAATCTAAATAAACAAGTGATACCAAATGTTTCATCAGCTGTCACGACGCAAAAGGAGGGTCACACAATCGGCGAAGAGAAAAGGAGACATGGGGAGGGAAGAGAAGAGACAGCAGACGGCGCGTGTGTGTGTGGGTGTCTGTACAGTAATTTTGTCTTCGGCAGCAGAAGATTTCAACTTGATCTTTGAGTATCGATGGAACACATTTGCAATATGGTTTATTGATCTGGTGTATGCGTCAGATAAAAGCATCCACCAAACAACAGCTTACACTACGATGCCCCTTCTTTATTGACACGTGTGTGTGTGTGTGTGTGTGTGTGGAGGATAGAAGTCAGGCCCGGGTCTTTGTAATGAGCAGCCTGGGTTCCTTCTGGTTCAACGGCTCCTCTCTCTTATTTCACGCTGTGCTGCTCTCCAACTCCAGTGGTCTGGTGACTACAGTCCTGCCTCCCTCCTTTTCTACCTCTTTTCTTCCCACTCATGTCCATTTCTTTTACTTTTCCTCACGCCGTCTGTCCATTCTTTGCTCATGGCAGCGTCCTCTTCTCACTTCCCCTCCTGTTTCTTGCTACATGTAAAATAAAATGATGACCATTGAGAGAGGGGGAAGCTGTGGAAGGCGCATGCATGAATGGCCACTACTGGCCCATACCATTCATTCCAGTCAGGAAAGGGAACAGCCCTTAAGCACTGCACCTCACTTGACTCCTTTCCCTTCACAGACTCTGTGGTACGACCGGGCCTGATGTTTCTGCTCTTAACACACTCAGGAACTATGAAGCCACCCTTCATCTTTCTCTTCACCCCTTCACTGCAACTTCCATACATTTCTATCTCCTTATATATGCAATATCTCAGGCCACAGAGAGAGCTGCTCTTCTATCCATCCCGGTCCTGCATAGACTCACACATTCAGCGAGTGCATTGGAAGCACAAAGGCTTGGACAGATATGCAGTATTATTAGAATCTGAATAAAAGGAGGGGGAAATGCGACCATGCCTGACTTCTTTACCTTCTTTTGATGAGGAGGAAAAAAGACTTCCACAAAGGGCCAAATAAAAGAAGGCTCCTCAGAGTGGAGGCAGAGTTGTGTTCTTCAACGTAGGGTCGGAGTGTGGGGGCACTTCCACTACGTTAAACGAGTGGGAATTTGTCAGTTACTTTGGTAAAAGGTGGTGCAAAGCTTTTGTTTGCTTTCCCAATATCAGTGAATCTGTAGAAATTTCTATCAGTCACAGCTGACAGATAAAATCTGCAGACCTGACTGTAGGTTCTTGGCAGCATTTCCTTTTCCAAAGGCAGAGCGTGAGAGGGAACTTCATTTTATTTGGAATTCAATGAGAGGTTTTTTCACTGTTAAAAAGTTACAGCACACGCTGGGTTGCAAACAACTGATGAATTTAAAATGCAATACAAGTAAGCAAAATTCTAATGATTAAATTACAAAAAAGATTCACGAAGAACTAAAAAAAGATTTTGTACATAATGGAGAAGATGCGACTTCATTATTCAGCAGCCCAACTATAAAGTAACAGCGATCTCTGACTTTGCTTATGCGACAATATTGTGTAAAATGTCAGACGTGTCATTCGGAGGCAGACTTTGTCTTCACACCGTGCTCTCTGTGACAGTGATCTCTGCAGCATGAATCAATTTACACTCAACTATGGGTATTAAAGCAGGTGATCAATCGTCTCTGGCGATCACCTTCTAAAGGAGCCGTGTAACTGTTTTCAACTGCGTGAAATCCTTTATCAAGCCGTTACTGGTTGACAGAAACAATTATCTAGAGAGGAAGGTAAATGAATAAAATTAGCACTCTGAGCACCCTTGCACATTTGTGCCTTTGGCAATCACAGCGCCAAGACTTCCCAAACTCTTCCCATGGACAGAAGAAAGCAGAACTAAAAGAGGCTTGGGGTTCAGAGGATCCCCCTTTCATTCCACAAACCAGTGCAAAACGCACGCGCATATTTGTCTCATCACGGGTAAGTTGGGTAAGTTCTCACTTAAAAGGCTTGAAGCGCTGAAGAACCCCGGTTCGCATACTTGACGTACATTTTTATTGCTACAGGAAACACTTAGGCCAAATGCTTCCATGTTCAGAGTTGACTTGCACTTTCCAAACTGGGCAATCCTTTCCGATCTCTGCCTGGGAGCAGCGAGCGAGCCGGAGAGAGAGGGAGAGAGACTATTAAATGAGGTCATAATTGTTTCCTACCTCCCCCCTGCACCCCGTCTTAACCTCCCCAGCTCCGTCACCGGACTCCTGCATAGCATTTCCTGTTAGGCCAGCAACCAGACATTCCTTATTTACCCCGTGTTCACTGCCTTAATACCCCCTTTTCCCACATCTATTACATGGAATGTGTTTTTAAAGACTAATAAAAGTTTGGGAAACTCTCTGCAATTTCAGTTCCAGTTGCACTGGAAACAGACGGGCTGAGAGCCAGCGAGGTGTGTTTAGCTGGTGCTTTTCAGCAAGGAAAGATGAACAAAGTACTCACAAACTCATTTCCTGGCATCACCACTGATACACTAATGTTACACACTGATGGAATTCTTCTGAATTGTGCAAATGGAAAACTGAGCCGAAAGTTCCTTTAGGTTTTGATAGAAACAGAAATCATTTTAATGCAGCCTCCCCCGTCTGCAACGACATTCTTTTGCGTGGGATTAATTTGCAATCTTGTTGTGGTTAAAAACACATCATAACTTTGACAATTAGGTTAATTGTGAAGTGTGCTGCACTACGTCTGTCGCACAAAGACTCCTGGGGGTTTCTTCGCTGTGAAACTTAATAAAGTCATTAGGATGCGCAAGCCGCCGTTAAGACGGCATAATCCTAAGAATCTGTTTTAATATTGTAAAATAATTCAGCTTCATCTGCAACACAATCTACATCAAATGCTGGCTGGGATAGAAGCCTTCTTTATTTCTTTTAAAATTGTTCATTCAAGTGTGACATGAGACATCCAGATATTTCAGCAACAAAAAGGCCCAACAACACAAGCTCTGGTCTTCAAGGTGACACTAAAAGAGACTTAATATTCACCGATGACTCATCTTATATGTCAAATTACATTTTTCAAATTAACGACACAACTCTTATATTACTGTTCTTTCAGGTTCTTCTTTAAAGTCGGCCACTCTTGTTTACGTCCTCAAAACTCTTTGCATGAGTGTATGTGTATGTGTGTCTGCGTGTAGTTCCTTAAACCAGACAAAAATAACTTTTGCGAGCACCCTTTCCCTGTCTTCCTTCTCCTTCTCCCTTCCATTGGACGCTATAGAGGTGGGAACCTGTAATGATTTGCCAGCTCTACATTTGCTGCTTTTTTTGGCATCATTATGTGCAATCGGCCTAATAGGGAATGTCGGAGGAAACTGGCCACGGTCTGGGGTGATGAGTTCATTTGATGAGTTCACCCTCCTGCGACGGTGGCTGGTGCCGACATCCATCAGACAGAGATGAATTTTCTAAGTAAACAGAGGGTCTCGGGTCACAAAACGATAGTATTGATGCCATCCAATATGCCCCATAGCCAGAACTGAGACAAGAGGAATGGTGAGAAGAATAAGAGACAGAGGGAGAAAGGAATCGGGATAAGCACTATAGGATATCCAGGAAAACGCTATTGCTATGGCTTAGCCCGGAATAATGACTTTATTGAATTTCACTGTGGTGCATTATGGTCTTGCATTCTTGAATGATTGTTTTAATGTTTTCTTTTCTCCCTCTGATGTTCTCTTCTCCCCTAAGACATTCATCTTTGGACACACCAAGACAGAAAAATAATGCTTTTTTAGAGGTGGTTGGCAATGGACCTTGAGGTTTTGTTTTCACTTGCTGTGAGCCAGTTTCAACAGAAATTGTACTTCACTAATTGTGTATGAAAAAGTACTTTGAACTCAGTGGAGAACTTTAACTTGCATTATGCCCACAACTGGCGCCCTGGCACTATTAATCTGTCAGTGTTGTGAAAATACTGTTTTTTCCCGAGTTATTTCATTTCCTGACACAAGTACAATAGCTCATCACAATCCAAATCTCCAAAGGCTATGCCTCTGCTTGAATAGTTTAAAGAAAAAGAGTGCTACAGTCAAATTAAAAAGCTCCTCATTTCTGCTGACTGAAATTATGCATGCGTTCAGACTGTACTCACGCATACACACGGGCGTCCACGCAGTGCCACTGACATGGCCTGGCTTCATGAAACCCAAGCTCCACTGACACACACGCTCGCTCACCTCCCAGCAGACCCTCTAAACCGTGACATCCAGGACCACATTATAATTACAAGGCAGATGAACACATGGTGACAAAGCGGTCCCTGGAGGAGAGCGATGCAGAGTAGAGCGACAGAGGTAATGATCTCCCGAACAAAGAGGCAGACCTGGGAGAGCCACATCACACCACACTGGTGACCTTGGAGAACTTTCTGGAGCACTCCAGACTTCAGAAATATGGCGATGCTGCTGCGCTCCTGCTTGCGAGAGCGCTCTGTATGTGTGCTCGGTTGTGTGTGAGCGTGTCACGTTCAAAGGCAGACATGTCCTCGGGGGAGGAAACCCTAGAAATTGGTTATTGTATCACTGGGGCTATTTACCTATTTTGGGGATTAACATATTTAATTCCCCCTCTTAATCCCATTGGAGTTAATTCCCTCGCATTTCAAATGTGTAACGCAGAGGGAGTCAAGGCTTCCTCACTTTTCTGAAAGTGGGTGTAGCACGCAGGTCGCAGCACAGGCGTTACTCTAGTGTTTTCAAAATTGACCTCTTTGTACAGTTGTGAAAATGACTTAATTCTCTTATTTTTCCAATCCCTGCTTTCATTTAACCATCTCAGATCGAGGAGAATTCTTATAAATTAAATGTTTGCACGTACTATGCCGTTTAGGTGTTTCGCACTGAGACAAAAAAGGCTTTTCAAACCAATGAAGCATTACGGAAGAAATGTATCCCAGCCTAGTTTAACGCCTGCATCACCTTTTTTTAGCTAAATTACCACCAGCAGCTGTTTGGCTGATAATTTCATGTGTTGTGTGGTTTGCGACTGTTTGAAGATTGGTTCTCACAAGGATTCACACTCATTTGCACTGTCTGACCGTGAACAAAAACTGGTGCTGCTTTAATAATTTAATTGAATTTAATTCAAAAGTTCCACTAGGGCTAAAAATGGAATAATAGGAGTTCCACTGAGCACTTCCTAACATGTACAGCATATCAAAATATGTCAGAAAAGCAGATAATCAGTACATTCTTTACATACGATTATCCAGAGAACAGTATATAGGATACGTCTTCATGTTCTAGTTTCTGTTGTGAGAAAGCAGCTATCTTCGTCCCTCAAGTTTCATGAAGGTCGTGTACTGTATATTGCGGCATCTCGTTCTACAGTAAAACCTGATGTTTTCACGAGATCATGAATGCAAGGAAAATTTAGAAGCAGTCTCAGCCAGTGCCAAAAGGCTGTTCAGTGCTTTGGCCATTACCCATAAGCCCTCTTTTGTGGTCGCAGACGCTCCCTGTCACATGACTCTTCTTCGCTGGCACATCTACAGAGGAGCGATCCTGCGAACAAACATCAATGAATCCATCAGATTCATAATTGCAACATACTGTAAATCGCCACCACGTACCAGCCCCTGGAATGCTCAGTGCGTGCCAGTTTTGTTGAGTTGCTTTTATGAAGTATGATTTTTTTGCACAAGTGCAGGAAGCCTCGTTGTGGGCTGACAAAACAACTGATCAAATCTCAGCTTCACTTCTACACACTGTCAAAATGACCTTTGGCTACAACATACCCAAGATTTGACTCACTGTGGCATCTAAAACAGAGGCACACAGACACAGACCCACACAGACACGCTCACTGACATCGCTTTAGTTTATTTAAAATTAGGCAGAAGGTCATGAAAACATCTCGTTTCAACAGGAGAAGCAGAAACATGCTCTGGGTATTGAAAAGGTGATAATTGTGGAAGATCTACCCTTGCAGTGGGGAAGAAAGGTCAGGAACATTGTGTAATGTGTGAATTTATGTAAGAAAGCGATTCAAGCCAAATGCTACACATTCACGCTGTTGAAGTATTGGAAAAGTCGAGGTCAGGCCATTCGCTGATGGCAGTAATTGACTTAGTGAATGAAAACAATAAAGTGAATGTTAACGGTGTCGTTGCCAAAGTTTAAAACTTACACTCATGGGATGATTAAGGAAATCAAATTTAAATACATTTATAAATAAATACATCTAATAAATGTATTCATAAATACATTTTAAAACAACAGATGTATAATCTTGTTCAATAACTCTCTAATCTCTCACTTAAAGGGGAAACAAGGGGCCACATTATCCATGTGGAGACACACGGCCAGATCGTCGTGGACAAATTTGCCTGCCTCCAAAGAAAGATCTCTTTATCTGCCCCGTCGACTGACAAGACCAAACTAGTGTCTGTCTTCTCCATCAGCACTTGTTGTCCTGCCTCAGCTCATTCCTGAAAAAGAGAAAGCCCAGTCTTTCATCCAACAAGTTGGGGTCTTCCTCGTCCTCCTCCCTTTTCGTTTCTCCTCTGCTCCTCCTCCCTATTTGGTGGTGACAATCGGGTCATTATACCATCTTCACCCTGTCTGAACCCCCCTTCAACACTCTATACCTCTGTGCTGCCCTCCACCCTTCCCTGTAACCCCTCCCCAACTGCTTGGCTACTATGAGCTATATTACTTTGACCCCAGCCCATCAATCTGCTTCAATTGGATAATGATCTGTAATCACGTTCTTTCAGGGGAGTCTATAAAATGAGCCGGGGCCTCAGCACCCCTCCTGAGAGGGCTCCTTCTGTTCCCTACACACACACACACACACACACACACACACACACACACACACACACACTTGATCCAGGCGCTTCTCCTTTCAGCTTACAGGCCCCCACTAAATACCCTCGCATTTCGGGCATTGTGGGTGAGCGTGACCCTTTTTACACTTAATTTTTTTTTTAAATATATTTTTTAAAAATGTTTTATTTCTGACAAGTTAACGTTGTGCTTGACGTGACTGAATCAAACACTCAACAACAACTGTCTATAGAATAAATAAACAAAAGCTGTTGATTTTTCACGGGCCCTCACTCTCCACTAGAAAGGGAGCCAATGGAGACAAGGTGGAGCCCAGCAGGAGGTCGTATGGTTGAAGGAGAAGTGAGTGAGAAGGGGTCTGCCAGCCGATTACATTAAAGCTGACCCTCCATCAGGTCGTTTTGTATGTCAGCGTTAAATCGATAAAGCTGAACAGGAGGAGTGGCGAGCGGTGAAGCAAACTGGAGTCGGGGTGGTTGTTGGGGCAATGGGCGTCATGGGTGTTGAGGAAAGGGATAAAGGAAGAGATTAGGATAAGGTTGATGGACAGGGAGAAAGAGGCAATGAATACATCAGCAAATGAATGAAGCAGAATGGAGGGAAAATTAAGCCGCCAGCTTTTCCTCCTCCCGTCGAGTCTTGAGCTTTTTCTTCTGCAGGTTTAGGGTGTGAGATGAATATAATCCCGACATCAGAAAAATAATCTGCTAAACAGACTTTTAGAGATTAAAATCAAGAACAAATATTAAAAAAAACAAAAAAACACCACCAATCTGGTATACCACATTTCAGCTTGTACTTCTTTCCTCCCGACTTTCCTCCAGTTTGTTTGGAGAGGGAAATGACTTAATATGTGTTACTGTATGAGATCCTGAGTGGTGTTATCACATGGGAGATAAGATCTGGAGGGGGAGAGGGAACACAAGGGGCTGTTTTCACAGCATATTGCACTTTGCCAAGACAAAACTGACCTGCCGCTTCACCTCAGTTAGCAGTTATTAATTGTTCTGTTCAACTTTTATTGTGTCCAGCAGGCAGGCAAGCCGCATCTCCCTTCATGCAAAACACACTTGCACGTTTCAGGTGACGAGAGAGCAGCTTGACCGCAATTTAAAACGCCATCAGTGCAGTAGGGGCCTTTGTGTAATATTTTCTGCCCTCTTGAATATCCATAAAAAGGCTGTAGAGGTTTAAATTGATGAATGAGTATTTTCTCCCCCCTCTCTCTCTCTCACTTTATGAGGTGAGGGGCCCGTCTTGTATGTCATTATGGCTTCCATCCATTCTTTGCAAGTTTAGGGCTCTTACATGGGGAGCATATGCCTATTGAAAGGGTGGCACCATGCAAGGCAGGCACAGATGGAGTCACCCTCCCTGTCAATGTGTGGACAATGGAAAATGGAAATCAAAGCTAAAGCCATGCATCCAGCTCCATTTAGCCCACACAAAAGCTGCTTGTAGGAGGCAGGGCACATGGGACAAAGCAAGCGAAGGGGTGGAGGAACACGTCTCAGGCCACAAGCGTCCATCCTCAGCTGGCCTTTCCATCACCGAGATGATAGAGACATGCTCACACTGTGCTAGACGCCCCAGCTTTTTTTTTTTTTTAACTCCCTGTCGCACTGCCTGATGAACTGTGCCAGGTGATAATTGAATTCTTGTATTTGTTTTTAATGCCGGGGCTCCAAGCGCAGTTTCTCACCTAAAAATGCATTAACACTTTACAGCGTTAAGTAAAAATGTAACAAAATAAGACTCAGATGGCCTCTTTTCATGTCCTCCAGGACAGAGAACTGCTGACGTGTCACTGCAACGCCTTGGATGGACGAAAGGACTCAACTCGAATGCGCCACAACTCTATTTATTACATTGGTGAATTGACCAGACAACCTCAAGTGTTGCTCAACAGTGTGGGCACAATTCAAACAGCATGTACAACTAATGAAAGTGTGGAGATTTTGAATTTGTAAAATGTCTGATAAATGTCATACGTCTTCGCACAGAAATCTATTTGTGAAGAGACAGTATTTAATCAGGCTAATTCCTTATACTTTGGAGACAATGTGTAATATTTGTAATCTTTAATGTTTCTGCTCCTTTGTGGAAAACTTTTTATCTCTCTTAAAATTTCTCTGTCAATCCAGTGGCGCAAAAACAAAATCTCTGTTTCTAAATAATGCTGAAAATTTGGATATTCACATATATCTTATTCATTTCTGAGTAATGGCGGACTGAATGTGGTATTAAACTCCTTCCCAGTAATGTTGATGCATCATTCTTCCAAAAATAACCAAAATCTACAACAACCTCAATGAATCACTGCAAATATCAACAGCAGCAAGAACACACGCGCCCGTGTTTGTTGTTTTTGCACAGGCGTCCTTTGGCTCATCCTCGTAGATCGTACGCAATATCCATGACGACCTCATAGTAAACAAAACTGTGTTTCTAAGAGAAAACAAAACAAACCAGAGCAGGAAGCGTTGCGCTGTCCACCCTGTTGCCGTGGTGGATTCTTGCTTTGAACACAGCCATGATGTTCACTATAAAACAGTGTGTGTTGTTTTTACCAGACAGTGATTTCACTCCCATTAAAAATAACAACCGCGCCAGAGTGCGCAACACCTCCTCAACTAATTGTACGGTTGTTTTCTCGTTTCTCAACATGTGGGAGCAGGTGAATGCACCATGTCAATAAGCCATGTGGTAACAGCCTGAGGCAAAGATGGGGACACAAGGGGTGACACTGGATTGACACTGGACGGGAAGGAGAGTTGGGTTTAAATATGCAGGAAAGGGGACAATAAGGAGCAGGCGAGACAGGAGGACAGGGAGGACAGGACAAAAAACAACTAAACTGTTCCTCAGTGCTGCTGACAACGAGGGGCTGATGGCATGTGTGGACGCTAAAAGAGGGCACGCCATAATGAACCCTGGCTCAGACCTTTGAACTCTTGCCCCTAACATCATCACCAGCTGAGCACTGCATGTGTGTGGGCACACCCAAACACACACAAGCTGCTGTCTATATCTGCAAAGAGATATGAATCTCCCTAACATTCTAAAGCTGCTTGTTTGGGATTTTATTATTAGTTCTTTTGGCTTTATTCTGTCTGTACATGTTTTTGTTTTCTTAATTGTGCAGGTTTTCCAGCTGGAAAGTATTCATCTTGGGTATGTTTTGGACTGTACTGCGCTCGGTGTGCCAACACAAGGGGCACGGCACGGCTGCTAATGTGTGATACCCTCTGACATAATTGCACTGTCAATCCACAAGATCTGTAATGCATGAATAACTCATCTAAGTGTGATGGCTGCTGTCAAATGAGATTTTTGTTTCCACTTGATGTGTCTTTTGTATCTATTTTATCTCATTTGAAGCAGAATAGGTGCATATCCATGAAGACTCCCGCCAGCTTCTGGCAGTAAAATTAAGTTCTGTTGTAAATAAAACAAAGAATGCATAAATTCCTTATTTAAATTACAGATTGACTCTTCTCAGTTGAATTATCTGCTGCAGTTTATAGCCTGCATCAAGCTGTGATGCAGGTTCTGAAATCACTTATTTCACCCTAGCTTTAGTTACAAAAATGTCATTTTTGTGAAAAAAGGGGTTTATTGAGCAGTAAAAAAAATCCTAAACTAATAGTCACATTTCTGTGATGTTATCAGAGGAAACCGTGCAACAGTTACAGCTCGCCATTCTGCAGATTTTGTACTGTTCTGGGTGCCAAAGGAATATCATTTGTAACCTATCCCATAATGCGAACACCAACAAATTCATTTAAAGTGTGTGTAAAACTGAAAATCCTTTCCCTACTGCATCTTGTTATAGTTAAATCTTCATCCAGTTTTGCTGAGGTAGTGCTGTGAAGTCTTCCACCTCATTAATTTCCGTGGTCATTTCTGAAACACATGTAATCAGCCGCTGTAAACCACTGGGTTCGGACAGCAGGAAGGATCAGCTTTGGTTGTTAAATGGCCAGCATGCCATTGGTTTAATAGCCTCATAATGATTGCTCCAGAGAATGATATAAATCAGAAAATATAAAGAGAACGCTTTGTAATATTACAGGCCTCCTGATGTAAATTCGGCAGTGCTACTCGTGAAAAAAGAGACAACTGTCAAATATAAAAGTGTTAATAATGTTTCATTATTCTGTAACACAGAAACACTTGAAAAGACACAAAAACACACACTGAGATCATGGCAGGGCGGCTCACACCAAGCCGAGGCAATAATTGCCTAATTGATCTGGGTTGTCGCGCGTCCAGCCCGCCTCCTCTCAGCGGCTGTCCAATCAATCCAGGCTCTGGTCCGAAATGGCAAGAGCCATAACAAATTACAGCTAATGAAATAACTATCACAATGACATTACATGGGCAGCCTGACAGCAGCGCTGCCCTGCATGTGTGTGTGTGTGTGTATGTGTGTGTGTTAGAGTGGCTTTAGTGTTCATAAAACCAATATCACTGCAGCCATTTAGCACCTGAGTTGTGTCCATCAGACCTAATGAAGGATCTCAGTCATGACATAAAACACGACCTCAACGATCTACCGCTCTGCCAAACACACACTCATTTGACAGCCTATTTTTGCCCCCAACCTCAGTGCTCACGCTCCTGTGGTCCTTTGTTTGCAACAACAATCAAATTTAGCTTTTTCTGCTTCTCATATGCTGCTGGTGTCCCTCCGACAAGAGACCACCGTGGCAGCCTGCACTCTCCACGTGAGTTGAGCCGTTCCGCCGCCAAATTCCTCACTTTTCTCCCATTGCCTTTCCTCTTCCATCTCGTCCTCTGCTACCCCTTCGTCCATTCCTGAGCTGACGGCAGATGGTGTTTTAATAAAGTCCAGTAGGAATAGGACTGTGAGTAAACAATGCAGCACATGCCAATTCAGTAATTGCTGGGCACTTTTACAACCTCTGTGTCTGGCAACAGAGGGAAGGATGAGGCAGGCTGGATAGAAAAAAAATCGGACGGCTGAGAAACAGTGAGAGGACAGATCAGGACGTAGAAAACAAGAGAACAAGAGGGGGGGATCAGAAAAAACAAGGGATGGAGGGAAATGAGAGGGTATGGAAAGGGCAGGCTGCATACACACATGCACACCTAGCAGCAAGAGCCAGAAGAGCGCAGCTGGTGAAGGTGCTGGGGGGCCATAGGGAGGAGGGGGCTGAACAGAGCTGGGAGTGGCTAGTCGAGGCATTGCAGTGTTGGGCTGAGCTGCTGTAGGCCAGCGGGTGCAGTCCAGGCCCACCAGCCTCCAGGCTATGGGCTTCCATCCCAGTTTCTCAGTCTCAGGAGCTACTCCCTGGTCTCAACCGCTGACATTGCCAATGCAGCCCCCTGTCAAAGCCCAGGTCAATGGTCGACATTCTGGGGGGAGTGGGTTCAAGCAAGAGAAACTTATTGCTGTTGTTTCATAGGACGTCTAATGGGAATCAGATTGATACAGTTCCAGGATCACCATGACAGCTAACGGTTGATTCAATACCAGTTTGGTGGTTTAAATGAACATTACTTCAATAATTTAATCATTTCAATTTAATTTTCTTTTACATATGATGAATGTGTACATGTGCCTTATTCCATTGCAGGAAGATACACATCCCATACACACACCTTGTCATTCAATCCCTTATTCATCAGGACTTCCTTTACATACAAATTCACAAATAGCTTTCCCATGATGCACCATTACACCAATCGCCTGCAGGGGTGTCAGTCAGACACTTTCTCCAACAGCTTATGGCTCTGCGACATTACATCACACACAAAACCTTATCTCAAAGACTGACAAAAATAAATCCATTGTCCGAGTTTTTAATTTTTTCAGATGCTTTGGCACCAAAAACAATCTCCTGAACTGGATGAGTAAATTAAGCAATAATATTTTCATTTTTACCTGTGAAAAAGACCAAGAACCTCTCATGAGTTATGTGGCTAGTGGCTCTAATGAAAGACAATTACTGCAAATGTGTTTTATCTCAATGCTGAGGGTAAATGACCGGTTTCCTTAACCTTGAAGCTCACGGTCCATATGAATATGAAATGATTCTACACCTTCTCTTCGCTAATTGGAAGAGAGGGGAGAAATTACATATTTGTAATTAGGGGCTGTCAGATAGGGCTAAAGCTCTGAGCCACAGCCTAATCATGAGCGCCCTATCGATTATGCAGGTGGAGGTATGGCGGTAATATCGGAAACATTCGGCTCTGGAGAAAACTTTTTCCCTGAAGAATTAGTGAATTCCTCTGGGCACATTTTTCTCGTACACGGAACAACTGCGATCTTATTGATATTGTGGATAAGCCTCATCATTTTGCCACATCTAATTTTGTTCATCTCAGGTAAGGGAAGTTGCACGAAGCTAAGCTAAGTGCCCCAGGGCATCACCCAAATACATCATCAAACGGCTTCCTGACAGGTTTGCTGATGAGCACAAACAAGGCCTCCTCATGTCGAAACACAACTTCTCCCCATGACATCTTGAACTTCTGTCCAACCAGATCTTCTAACATACTTCCAGGCCCTGAGACTCTGTTTCCCCCTCAAGGGACAAGGCAGAGAGGTAGACAGAATGAAAGACAGAGAACTCTGCACCTTAGAAAGTGTAAAATAACAGCTACAACTCCTGCAACAAGATGTTTCCACTGTACGATCTGTCCCCAAGGACTTGCCATAATTCTATTTACCCTCAAAGTTCTTCTGTTCCAGACACAGAACCGGCCTCTGCATGGACATTGTCCTTAAATCCAGGTTTGCCAGAAGGTTTTGGTTCACACGATCGACTCGAGGCATTACGTGAGTGAAGAGCCAGCGGAGAGGGAAACACAGGGAGTCAGAAGAGGTCTGAAAGTGGGTCAGAGGACGTGGACCGAAGCAAAAGCAGCTGCCCCTCAGCACTCCACTCTTCCTCCAGAATACTCCATGTGGCCATTGTGTCCTCTCAGAGGTGAGGTAGACAGTTGGTTAGGGCCCTTGGAGTCAGATATTTGGCTCTGGATTCACTGAAGCAACCACGACCTGTATGAGAAACATGAGACCAGAGTTTTGAGCCTTGAAAAAGCTCTTTTAAGAGCTGGGAAGAGTCTCAGCAGAGAAGGGCTATTCTAAGACATGTCACACTTACTGACATGTTTGGCTCTTTTCACTTCCCAACAGACATGACAGACCATCTGCACCAAATCTATCTGTGACTTGGACCTTGTGACATGTGACATTTACTCTAACGTGGAGGTGTTCTGATGGAAGAAAACCGCTGCGCTCTGAGTACTACGGTGGTTCCCAAGCTCAAGCATCAGTACTCGAGCCCCAAGCTGGTGGGGCAGAAGAGCACAGATCAGCGGCGTTGTTGATTTTTGTCCAAAATTCATTATTAGGACACGTTTTATTGATAAAGGTACTGTTTAATTGGCATTTATGCAATGGATACACTATTGATTTAGAGTGTCTTAATTTGTTTCTTAATAGTTGCCTGTTAAAAAATTCTGACACCACTAATGTGAGTTAGTTGTGACTTAATGGATCACATTTTCACTACTACAGAACACTGACAGGTAGAAAGAGCCTGCATCCACCACTAGCAACTTTATTGAGGAGCACAATTGCTATGTTAGAGTGAGATTTGATGAGATTTGTTGAACAGCATGAAGATGCTGTTGTGCAAGCCTCCAACAGACAATGACTGATTCACTCTTGACTTTACACTCACTTTTGTAAAAGGCCTGGTGACAAGAACGTAATGCCCAAACATATACTTAATTTGGACTGATGTGTTTCTCTATTAAATAGGATAGTGGCTAAAACGTGGGTACAGACTGGATCTGCCTCCTTCCTTCCCTGTGTCAAGATATTTATTTCTGTGAAATGATGATGATACGAAAGTCGAACAGTAAAATGTGAACTTTGCATCAAGTACAAAACGTGTTTACTAGGACAGGCATTCTGCTCTTGTCATTAATAAATGTGAATTGAATGTTTAAAAAGTGCAAATATTAGCTTAACCAGCTGTTAATAACACGTAGCAGTTTTAATAATGTGTGAGTAAAAGCTCAGAGTGACAGTTACAGTTGTAAAAAGCACACTTTTGTAGCCCGGCAGTTAAACCGAATGTCATCAAATCCAAACCCTGTTTTATTGCTCAACTGATCTAATAGCAACTTCATCAGTTAACAGTTCCAAAACAGAGTTTCAAGTTACTTGAGAGTATTTATTCCCTCCCCAAAGAGGAAATGGGACAGCCACCGTGTGTTTGTCTTTCTGTTAGGGAAGTAACTCAGAAGGTTTCCAAGAGATTTTAATGACATTTTCAGAAAATGCTTATAATGGGCCAAGAATGAGCTTTTAAAATATTGGTGATGTTATGCATATGTGAAAATTATACTACAAGTGAAAGTTGGTATATAAAGAAATGGTGTTTAAATTAGACCACCTGCATCCACTGAGGCTCAGGACTGTGCTCTGCGCGGGCTTTGTTTTGTGTCTCCTTAAAGGAAGAAGATCAAGATACACAACAATTCCTTCCAATAAAAGTTTATCTAACTACAAGGCCCATTCACTAAGCTAATGTTGACTTACCACATAACATTTCAACGGGTTTATTCCACCCCCTCATTTTTTCAGACAAGCTGAAAATGTAGCTGCCGCTTTCCTGAGGGTGAGCTGCATGTCTTCACAGGCATTAGAGAAGAAAAAGAAGAAAAGTCGCACGTCTTGATCCCCTCATGCTGTGTCAACCGCATCCGGAGATGAGGAGGACTCAGTCAATGAATGAGCACTAACCACTTACATCCACGTACATGTTTGCTCTGCAGTGCATGTGCGTGCACGGGGAATATCTGCCACTCTTCTCAAATGAGGAGGTATCTATTTTAAAAGAATACCTGGAAAACTTAAAGCTTTAACCCAAGTACAGCATTGAAATACGGCATATTCACAATGTTATTTCCATCTTTAATAATTTTCTTAACAGCCATTAAAAACCCCCAAAGAATGAAAACATTAGCAAATCAAACACTCCTCTGAACATTTCTATATATTACCGTAATCATAATGATTAATGTAATAATTTGCCGAAAATAGAGGCTTAGTGTTTTGGAAGACAACACATCACTTGTTCCCAACCTTGTCCGTTTCATCACGGCGGCGCCGCGGTCGCTGCCAGCTACAGTACCAGCTCAGAGCATCTGCCATGTGGATGTCATTTTACCAGGATGCACATTTAGTTATTTATTTATCTTTTCCTTCCACAAATCAAATAAAAGGTTGGAGCTTTGAGGGTAGAAAATAAACCCACAACTGATCTGCATTACACCGAAACAAACAAGAGTTAAGTAAGAAAATGAGGGAGACAAAATCTAAATGTAATGGTTGTGGAGCCATACACATATCCTTTGATTACAAGGTATTAGTGTCATCCGTGGATCCATTGGCAGCGAATGCTGGGCTGTTCAACACATTGGAACAAACACAAACGTCAATGTCTATTAATTCAGCTATAATCATATTTGAATGGATCTTCACTGCCTTGCCATATCAGTCCTTCTCCCTGAGGTTTGAATGGGGGCTCTCGGGCCTCGCCAATGATATTCAAGCTGCACGACAACATTGTGTCTGCTGAATGCATGTTTAAAAGAAGTTCTGCACCAGGCCATGATTGATAGGGCAGACAGTGATGCCAGAGCAATCATAAGCTACAGAAAATGAGTAACCGAGAGAGCGATTAAGCATAGTTCTCAAAACACTCATTTGCCAAGAGCGGCTGCATGCTAGTCTACAAAATCCTCTTGATTTTTCTTCCTGCAGTTTCACTGTGGTTGAATTGTTTTGATCAACTGAAATCACATTTTTAAAAGCAAAGTCTCTAGATCCCCACATTATTGACATTGATAGTCAGTGATAATAAATGGTGTGTTCCTGTGATTCTATGAGCTAAAATGTAAAGTCAGATGTAAGATAACTGGTATTCAGCAGTAAGATGCAAACTGCAAAAATTGAACACTTGAACACAATTGAATATGTGTTTACAAAGACAAATGTTCATAAGCATTTAGCAACATGCTAATTTTTTTCATTGTAAAAAGATGGAGACCATGAAAAAGGTTATATATGAAATATGTAAGAACTTAAAAAAAAAAAAAAAAACTTCATTGCCACACCTATAGAACCCTGTAGAATGACATCAAGAGTACGCTTAAAACATCGACCGTATTGAGCCAGATTCACCAGGTTGTTTGGAATATAGCTCTGTCACGGGGCCCCTTAAAGAAATGTTATATATATATATATATAAATGTATGCCCGCACGCCCGCTACTGTAAATGGAGCTTTATGAGGACACATCAATCTGCTCTGAATACAACCAGCAAACATTGTTCAAAACAGCCACAAATAGGCCATGATACATATCTAAAGGTGAGGGGAATCTGTTTGACATTCTCCTAAAATAGGGTGTAAGGAAAATCTTGGGTTTGTAATTTCTGACATGCCAAAATTGCCATGGGACACTTCAGCTCTTTCTGCCAGTTTTGGAGAATCTTTGTTTTGATGATGTGTGTATTTATGATACCTGCCAGAGTGCACGGCAGTAACCGCCGAGCCGATCCTTCAGCTAAATCTCTGTCTGTACAACATCGGCCTGGTGATAAACGGGTGACACTGTCATTCCAGCCCACACGCACAGTCAGTCCGATCACTCCAATACACACAGATGTGTGCGCGTGCAGGCAAACAGCCTCGGAGGTGTGCGCCGTGCACAGGCGTGTGGCAACATGCAAATTGTCATTGTTGTGATAAAAATAAACAGGTCTGGGGAGCTGAATCTGAAGGCCCGTGGGTCATGGCACGCTTCGCTGACAAAGGGGGAGGGGTGTGATTGGGGACGGCTTTGTGTGTGTGTGTGTGTGTGTGTGTGTGTACGTGTGTGTGTGGAGGGGGTGCTCAGACTGAATTACCCTGATCTGGTGCGACAGCCTCACATCACTGTCACCAGCCTGTTTGAAGGCGCTTGATGGGGCTGTGGTGCTAACTTGAAGTCGGGGATGGATGTGTGTTGACAGTGTACCGTAGTCAAGGGCACATTGAAATAAGTGGTCCAAACAGGGTAAAGTTTGTTAAGCCATGTGTGCTATAATTACACTGGGTCGCCCTTGTCCTTATCTTATCTGGAGGCTGGGGCTGATGGCCAGATGATGAGGAGAGAAATTGATTGTACGGGATATATTCTGATTTACTTATGATGTACATAAGTGTCTGTGAAATACAAGAATAATAAACAATAAAATATCTTGAAATAGCTACATTACAAAGCATTTCTAACTCAATTTACCTTACTATATATTTCATTTTTTAACAGTGTGTATTTTTATTAAATTCATTAAATTCATATTTGAGTTGAGGTGTTTTCCTGACAGGAGAGATGCCACAATTCAGCACTAGGTGGTGCTTGAACACAAACCTCACAAACACACGCACACACACGCGTGCACACACGCGCACACACACACACCTATACATGAGCAAACACACACTGTTTACAGTTTACACACTATCATTGACTCAATATCGATACAACACTGCTGCCCTTTCACACACACATGCAGCCAAACACACACGTGCACACAAAAACAAGTGTGCGCACACACACAAATGCCCACAATCCCAGCACAGCGTGCTGTAACTACACACCAAGCAGGCAAAGAATATCTAAGTCTCACCTTACGGCCCCTTTCTATGCTCATTTGATATTCACCGGCTTCCCTTTGCCCTTCGTTGTCTTCTCCCCCCCTCCCTGGTTTAGTCATCAAGTCTGAGCTACACGTGTCTCCAGATATTATATCCATCTTATCAACCCCCCCCCCACCCGACTCTGCTCTGTTTTCTTTCAGGACGCAGAACAAGGGCTTGGGTAGTAAGCTCCGTTTTTCAGGTGCAGACGACCAGTCGCCTGTGAAGGCAGACGCACATCAGCACAAACACTTGCACATCTGTCCTATATGGAACCTAAATGCTTAACTAATTCTGACTAAATTTGGGAGGTAAAAAAAAATCTTTTGAGTTTTCAGGAAACTGAATTTCTCTGAGGTGATTTATATTCAGGCCAGGTAATTAAATCAGGGATCCCTAAAGGTTATTATTATTATTATTATTATTATTATTATTATTATTATTATTATTATTATTATTATTATTATTATTATTAGTAGTAGTAGTAGTAGTAGTAGTAGTAGTAGTAGTATTAATATTAGTATTGTTATTATTAATAATAATAATAATAATTTTATTATTATTATCATTATTATTATCATCATTATCATTATTATTATTAAGTCGCTGGTGGTTTCAGTTAGACTTGATAGCTAAAAAATAAAGCATCTCTGTAGTTATTACTGATATTTCAAACCAAACTCCAACAGTGTTAGGAGGGCTTTGATGATATAGATATTGATGTGTTTTTATGTGAGTAGTCGGTGTCCATAGCGCTGATATCGTCTCACAGCAGAAGAACTAAGGCCTTTGTCTTGTGCTAATCACCAGGCAGGATTGTAAAGCAGGGATCAGGGGGTTGCCATATTATATATATTGATCAGTTATCTCTGTATTTATATGTGACGTGTTTGTGTGTGTGACTATTCCTGTTAACATGAGCCAGCTAAACAGTACCAGCCTGCAAGTTTGTTACCCTCCTCTCTCAGAAAGAAGACCTAATGAAGTCCTGAAAGGCTTCCTGACTCCCTCATCTGGCTTTGTTTATATGGTTCTCCCTCCTTTCGCGTGAGGGAGGCCATCAGCCCACCAAGCGATGGTCACGCAGGCCCCCACAACAGGAGCCTGAAGCTTTAAAAATGAATAATGGCAAATGAGATGAATTCTCAAATGCAAAAATGATGTTCATGTCTGGAATCATCTGAAATTATTATAGTAATTACATTTAACATGATCTTAAAGAGGCAATGTACACAATGTTTGCTGGTGAGCCAGGGTCAATAATTTGTCATGTTCCAGCTAAGCTCAGTTAGCCACAAGGCTAACGGAGTGGACTGAAGCACACAGGATTCCTCTTTACTGGTAAGGAGTATTGGAGTATTGGACCCCAGAGACCACGGCCACAATAGACGCCATAGTCAGAGCCGGGGATGTTGCATGGACATCACAGAAGGGAAAATTGTTTTTTGGAGGAAATGCTTGTACTTATTTCCTGTTAAAGGTGAAATCATTTCCATTGAGAAGGTTTCACCAGTCGACACACTGATTCACATCTGCCACTGTGGATTAGAGGAGGAGGTTGGGAATGAAGAGCTACAGGCACAGACAGATGGATGGATGGAATAAAGAAAAATGGTGGCATTAAACATCCCATATCTCCTTTACGCACACGTCTAATAGCACTTCATTTTAATTTTATAGCTTGTGTACACTCAATAGAGGTAAATCGTCTCATGGTACATGGTTATGCCAGTCTATTGAGAGCAAGGCAAGTGAAAAGAAAAGAGGGAGGGGGGGGGGCGCACATGGCAAATAAAAAACTGTAGCAGTTAAAATTGAATTTGTATTCACCAGGAAGTGGGTTAACCCAGTTAAAAGTCAGGGAATCCAATAGCAGTGGCGGGTGTGTGATGTCGAGACAATCTCCTTTGGGGAGCTCAGGCACTTGGCTTTATATGCTCCCTACCCGGGCTCATAGCATGTTGTCAGGTAATAATAATACATCATATCGCTTAACGGCATATTTATGTAAGAACCCAGCAAGGGGACGCATCTGGAATGCTTTGGTGTTGTTTTTTGAAATCAGCTCCTTTAGATATGTGCCACTCGCTGTTGTTATGTTTTCTCTTCCTTATCAGTTTAGCGGAGATGGGAAATTCTATTACAGAGCGTATTTGGTTTGTCACACTCAGATGCCTTCTCTTCATGTTGCATTAGAAACGGGGCACAGGAATTCTTCCTTAAAATGTTCCTTTTTTTTCCCAGCGAGTGCGACTGTGTGTATGTGCAGCCTCTGTTCTACTCCTGGTAAAGAAGAAAGGCATGTTTTCATTAAAAAAATACGAAAGCAAGGAGTCGGGAAATGACAAATCTCTCGCTCTTTGTTATTGGAATATATTGACTGCGCTTGGTTCATTGACTTTTTATTACAAGAGGTAGCACAACTGTCAGCAAACAGGGAGAAATTTGTTTCAGCCATTTGCTTTGGAACATTTGAAGCTGATCATCTTTGCGCTCCATGTGTGCAGTATGTGCACAGGTTTTGTGTGCGTGTCAGCAACGTTTTTTTTTGTTTTGGTTTTCGCTTTTTTAGCGGATGCATGTGTGGAAGTGTGTGTAGGAGGTGCAGCTACAAGATAGGATGGTAGTGGGTACAATGAAAAGGAAGAAGTAGAGACAGAGAAGAAAAAGAGAAGGGAGGGGTAGAGCGAGGAAGACTACAGAGGGAAAGCCAGACAGTGAGGTGGTTTCGCTGGGAACACTCAGCTCTCGCCGCCAGCAGTCTGTCAGTGGTGGTCCCCCTCATCCAGGTTGCTGCCAGCGAAGACACCAGGCCTTACAAGCTCCCACATCTCCAGACCATCAGGAGCCTTCTGCTCCAGGCCGGTCTGTCCTCTTCCACTGATTCAACCCCACACCTCACTGTTTTCACACCATGTTAGTAACCCCGGGTCAGGACCCTCAGGCCTTTATCTGCTCTCGCCCACAGCCGTAGCTCCTATCAGCCCAATTCACTCATATTCCTCTGCTCATCATCAACACTAAAAGACCAACCCGGCATCCTTTCCAGCCTTCTTCCATCTAAATGGCTTTCTGTTCCACCATACACACAAAGGAGATTATTTTAAGCCTGTAAATACGCACAGTAAAGAGATTAAACTACAAAAAATGGATTGGTAATTTACTGTGGTCTTGATTAAACCAGTTTTTGCTCCACTCCAATTTTCTCAGCTGATAGCAAAAAGTGAAGGCAAAATCTGTACAAAACCTGTGTCTGATTTCCTAACATCTTTTTATCCAGCAGTCTCCTGCTTTGTTGCCGGCAGCTTTATTTCTTTCTCCAAACACCGTCTGTGTTACTGTAACACAAAAAAGAGCAGCGTAGCTTGCAAATGAAATGAAGAGGCACACAGGAGCCAATCGGAATTTTTGTATGGCGGAAAGAAAGGAACAGATCTCGAGAGAGCAACATGTTTTAAATAATCCAAAAATCTCCCGTGGACTTAATCTTTTACCACCATCAAGAACTCGAGTGTTTCCTCCTTCTGCGTGCAATTATTAATATATCATATGCTGAGATTTACAACAGCAGTACATTTTTGCATCTTTGAACTCTCCTTTCTGCCTCAACCATATCTTCCTCATATATCAGCACCTATCTCATAACCTTTAAACTCTGGCTTGACCTTGCAGTTTGCTTCCATTAGCCGACCACAGCTGTCTTCCAGCAGCTTCATCCCCATTTAAAGTCCTTTTTCTTTCATGCTGAGGTTGGAGGGAGGCTGAAACCACAGCATCTCCCCATCCGTTAGCCAGGAGCCAGAGATCCCAGCCAGAGATGCCATCTGATACAAGTCTATCATAATGAAGGTCCAGCATGGGGCTAAATGAGTTTCCACCTCAGCCACGTGAGGGGCTAATGACAAAACAGCCTCCCCTGTGCTCCTTGGCCTGCCGCTAGCTTTAATCAGGGCATATGGCACTTGCCTACACTGTTTGGCTATGAGAAACAGAAGACAGGGCTGGAAAGTAAAGAACATAGGATTGCTGAGGAGATCAAGGGAAACAAAAGGGAAAAGGAAGCTGAAGAAAACTTGTTTAAGTTCTAAAAAAAGAAATACTCTTTTTGTATTATTCTAAAAGCAGAGTTGACAGCAGGGTCTGGAGTGGACAGACCGCGCTACTGTTTGAGTCCCAGTTGTGGACCACCCCCGCCTCCAAAAGAACGAAAAGCGGAATGGTAACAGAAGAGGTGCTGGAACAATTCTAGAGCAGTCATGAAGTGCCCTTGAGCAAGGTCCAAACCTCAAACGCCTGTCCAGGGCAGCTTACTCACGCAATGATTGCATGTGTTTGTCGCTTCTTTATCCTCATTAAGAATCATGTTGTGATCTAGAGTGCATGAAAAGTCCTTTTCCCTCTCTGGAGACTAATAAAGTACGCTTCCCTTTTCTTCTCACTGTATGTGGGTGCTTCATAGGGGGGTTACAGTCATTAATAGCATTTCTAGATTAATATTCATTTGCAGGATTTAACATGCTTTAAATAGCAGATGATCAACAAGGGGAAACAAAGGTGCATTAGTGTCCCGATGGCCTACAAAGGTGTAGAAGGGGGTGGCAGCTTAACAAATAGACCCAATTTTCACAGCCCACTTTATGGCTCCCCAACTTATCCAAATTAGCTTAAAGGATTGATAATTATTCACTAATATGAAACTGTTACTTAGCCCCTAAACTGTGGCTTGCCTTTTTTTAAAGGTTTTGTCAAATCTTAAATGGAGGGCTTGGTTGTGGAAATTAATTTGACACCGCATAACAAGGCTTCCTTTTAATTTGATTAATTCTTTGTTGTTGTTTTAGATCCCCGGTGAAGACACCCATGACATTTCGAGGTTATTTGTTCCACTCTCTAATGATGATTTTCTTGCACAATAACAGCAGTTAAAAAGCCGCCTTAGAGCCAGTTTCTTTTTTCTTACTTTTGAAATTAGAGCCTAGTTGAAGCCAAACGGAAACTACTGAACTGCAGAGATGGCTGATGCCACAAATTTGCTCCTTGTCTCTATTAGAAGGCCAAAATTAGGTTGAGCGTCTATATCTCAACATTGGACACCTACATCATTAGACAAAAGCCGATTTCTTAAAGTTCAATTTAAAAGCATTACATTGACATTTCCAGTCTGCCTACCTCCCAAATGCACATGCACTCTGAAAACTTAGCTTCAGTTTCAAGCTGCTGTAATCGAGGATGCTCTTGGCAGCAAACAGATCCGTTGGGCTGCACCAGGCTGTACTCAGCATGGAGAAAATGAACCTCTGAAACCCATGCTGACTGTTTTGGTCCCTACTGTTATTGATTTCAACAACACCATCACCAGTGTTGGCATCTAACAAGCCCTCAGTACAAATTAGCCAGCCGCCAGCAGGGTGCCTGGTAGCTTTTTGGGGGGACTTTCCTTTTGCTTTCTGGATCTCCCCCTTCCTCACGAAGAACATCTTTACCCAGGTTCCTTGGTGATTGTTTACAGCTGGGATGCATGGCAAACATTTTAATATGCACAAGATTAAAGCAACTATGTTATTCTCCACTTACATTCATTCGACATTCAAGTAATGTCTTTATATCCTTGCTCTCACCTCAATTAGTCTAATGTGAAAATGGAAAGGAGGGGGGGGATACGCTTAGGACTGTACTGATTGTTCCTTAGCTGCCTATTATTCCACGGCACCATTAGAAAGGAGGCGTCTTTTACACTGACTGTAAATAAAACGATTAGGGACAGATCCAGCCGTGTGCTGGAGAAGATTTCATTTTAGGGATCTGCTTATCACCGCTCTTGGAAGGTTTGGAAGGATTGCGAGGGCCCGCCGCAAACGAGAAGATACCTTCCCCCACCTTCATCCAACAATGGCTCCCCCAGCTCTCGCCGCAGCCGTATTACAGTAGCAAATCTCACACTTGTTTGGCATCTTTGTCGTAAAATAAATAAATCAATTACATCCCCACACACAGCCATGGCTTCCACCGCAACACGAGTCGAAATCGCTTCGTCTCACATATCAGTAAGCCTACTTAATATCCCGCCAAGCATGCCCAAATTATTAGGAAGTACACAAGTGACAATCGTCAGCCAATGTTGCGGATCCGAGTTGCACGTTATGGTAATGCTTATGCGTGTGAATGTGGAAAAGAAAAGGCATCACTACCTCATAAACCCCATGCTGAGAAGGAAGCTTTTTGAATTGTGGGTGTTCTATACAAAGCAAACATGGCAAACAACATAGAAAAAGACCTCAAACCAAAGAGATCCTCCAGCATTATGACTGTAGGGCTTTTTATTATGTGCATGCAACAAGTCTGTAAGCGGTACAGAAGAAAATAAATTATTATGATGAAATTACCAAAGGAATGACCCTTATATCTTCAACATCCATTGAGAAAATCCATATTTACCTGCAAATCTACCCAAATGCTGAATATGGACTGACTGAAATGAGTAAACAATATAAACACACATGTACACAGTGGATCAACCATACTCATGGCCATTTGTGTTTTGCAAGACAGTAAATACATTTGGTAAAATCCTTTTTAAAAAAAGAAAGAAAGGTATGTATTATTATGACATCAACTCATTACACATCATAAACTATGTTCAGCATTAATGTGATATTATGTTGAAACCCCTTTGGGCTCCTGGGAGGCCCCCTTGTAATGTTTGTTTGGCCTTTCTTTCCCTGTCTTTCTCCCTTCCCTTGCCCTCCTCCTATATCTTGGATTGACTTTCCTTTTGTGCTGGATGGCAGAGACACGCAGTGTTGATTTCAGTTGTACGTCAGTTGTTTTGTTGTTTCATAGCTTGCAGCGTGTTTGTCTATGGTGGCATTCCTCAATTCCATTCAGCACACAAGAAGATCCCCTCAGGCCTTGCGTATCCTGGCGTCCGCTGCTTCTCTGCCACCAAGTAGATGGACCTGTTACACATAAGTGTGTCCACATATGTAAAAATATAGGACTATGAATATGAACAGCTAGCGACACACATACTTGCACAACCCGCCATCTACACACTCAATAGTCGCACTGCAATAAATCTAGTTAAGAAAAAGAGCTACTCTTCCCACCAGGTCTGGAATGGTTTGACCTAAGCTCTGTCATGGCATACAAATGCTATTGCCTGATGAAGTGTTTGGCTGTGACAGACACACAAAACCCTTTAGAGTGTTAGCAGTGGAACATTTTCACTGCTGAGGTTTGAAGGAGTCCTCAGGTTAATGTGTTTCTCTCTGACAGTTTGCACTTGGCAGAAAAAGCCTTTAAAGCATTTGATCCAAACAGATGACATTAAACTTTCAAAGCTGGGTAAGAATGCCCAAACATAGTTTGGTAGGCATAGGAACATATCAGAATTGCTAGGTATAAAAATGACCTGCGGATCACTTGCACACTCAAAACTCATTTGAAAGTCTGATATTTTGACCTGCTCACAAATTAGTCCAATCAATTTAGTCATCAGGAAGCAAATCAGAGGAACACAAGAAAGAAGAAAAGTTAACTTCAACCCCCATTGACTCTGAGAGTATTAGTGGCTCTCAAAGCTGGTTCCCTGGATTAACGCTTCATTAGTATGACCTGTCCGACAGAGACAACATGGTTAGGCAAGGACAGGCTCATGGATGAGCCTTGAAAGCGCAGTAGACATTAGGATAGATGAGAGCAAACATTAATCTCCAGAATAGCATGTGCTGGTATAAAAATTGGTTTTAAAGTCTCACATATTGTAGTAAAGTGGAAATATGAACCTACTCATTTACCTTCACCTTGCCTTTCACCAAACCTATATAATATAATGGGATGATAAAGTTCAGATTTTCATCTAAATGCTGAACTCAAGGATCCCTTCCCTTGTGTGATTTGGAAGTTTAATCATCATCACAATCATAATAAAAGATACTTACACTTAATATTTAATACACTTCAGCTATGCAGCAGGTGAAATAATAGGTCAGAAGAAGACCCCCAACAGAACTCAGATTCTTCCCTTTAGTCAATCTATGGCTATGCCTTGTTTTGGAAATATAGGCTGTTGGTATCCCTAAAAGTGCTTCAGGATTGTTATTTCCTGAACAATGAGGGTGGTTGGATCTACTTTGAGAGGAAACTTCAGCGAAATTGAATGACAGCAGCTTCCATCTCCTCTTCACACCCCCTCTTTCTGCGATTAGTTAAAAACAGATCATATTTCCACAGGTGGCTGCGTGACGAACTCGCCCAGGAATGTTGAGCAACATAAATCTCGGTAATTACCAGGTATTGATCTTATAACTCATGGTGGACAACGCCCATCACCACTGCCACCGTTTTTTCCCCAGTATTTTCAAAGCTTTGATCTGGCCTGGAGCGTTAATCACTGCATGTGTGCACACTGCGTGTGTGGTTACTTTATACACATGTGCAATGGGTCCACGTCTGGAGGGGCTGCAGACAGTTTAATGGGATAAAAGTGAGGGTGTCAAAGGCGTGTTGGGAGGGTGTTTCAGCTGCATCTTTTGAAAGTATTCGGCATGATGTAGATTAGGCCCCAGATGTCAGTATCCTGTTATTGGTGGGACAATGTCAAGACTTTTAAAATGCATACTGATGACTGAAGATCAAAAGACAAATCTTATTCAGCCCATCTGACTTCCAAGACATGTGCTGGACTGTCTCCCCTCCACTAAAAAAATCCAGTGTCTTGGTCACTGCTGTTTATCTGTTTTTATGTATAGGTAATCTAAACGTAAACAGCTTTTTAGTCTCCTATCAGGGAGGGTAGCAGGTGAAAATATAATTTTTTTTGATTTTTATAGATCAATAAGAAAACATGTTTCCTTTATTGAACTGGCTCATGCCATTTCGGCTGACTGCAATTTCCATATTTGTTCCTCTTAGGTTTTATAAAATAAACGCATGTGTCTCTGAAAAATCATGTCTTCCATGGTCTCCATGAAGTTTTCTTCCATGTATTTTTTCACCACACTCTTGTTATCATGCTCACCAGAACTACAGAACCTGAAAAAACAGTGTTCTGCATTTGTTTGTCCAAAACACATTTGAACCACATTATGAATGTGACATAATCAAAATTCAACCATTCCATCTAAGGCATTGGAAAGAGGATGGGAAAGTGGATAAAAGGCAGGAGATTGGGTTTAGAGTCAGATGGGTGGAAGGGTGGGCGTCTCCATCTGCTTCTTCTCCAGGAGTGTGCAGCCAGGAGTCGGTAGATCAATTAAACGATCGATTGATCTACCGTCTGACCGATCAATCAATCAATATTTATTTATATAGCATCTGTTACAATCAAAATCATCTAAAGATCCTTTACAGAAACCCAGAGTCTGACCCGCAACAAGCAAGAGTGGGAGGAAAAACTCCCGTTTAACAGGAAGAAACCTTGAGCAGGACCAGGCTAATATGGGGGGACATTCCTGCTGATGGGTGGATGGGCAGAGAAGGAGGAGGGGGAAAAGGTCAGTTAGAAGAGAGAACAAGCATACCTCTTGCAAGTACATTAATTACAATGGGTCAGTGAGGTCAGAGGTCAACGGGTCAGTGCATAGCTATGAAGTCGATGATACCTGTAGATGGATACAGAGAGAGGAGAGGAGAGGTACATGTAGATGGATACAGAGAGAGGAGAGGAGAGGAGAGGAGAGGAGAGGAGAGGAGAGGAGAGGAGGAGAGGAGAGGAGAGGAGAGAGAGGAGAGGAGAGGAGAGGAGAGGAGAGGAGATTCATACCTCTACATATATTTGTGATGTTTGATAGGATAGAAGTGTTTTTAGCAGCTGATATAGCAGAGGTTTTTGAGTCATGAAATTAAAAATAAATAAATAAAAATCATGTTGCATCTCAATAGGCGTCTTAACTGGTCATTCAATTTCATTCAATCAGTCAGCAAAATAACCCAAAACAGAATAGCAGTCAGATTTAATCAGAAGAAATTTATTTACTAGAATTAAATGTGGACAGCTGACTTCATGGGTTCTGTCTTACATACACATATTTTCCAAAACATCATTCATGTGCTTAATAGCAGCATCTTTCTTGTGGGCTCATATGTTTCCATTGACTTCTTTTTTTAAGAAGTTGAATCTTCTTATATTAAGAAGTTTTATCCCACACTTGCAAGTGTGGAATAAATTCTTATATTTGTAGAGGCTAAACTAAAGGTTGTATTTAACCTCAGGTTTTATTAAATCATACCATCATGCCAAGGAAGAAAAAAATACCGTTATTGCTCATGATGACGTAAAAGGGGAAGAGGAAGACATGAGTGGCTCCAACTTGCGCTGTTTTACGTTACAAACATCCCTGTTTCACCATGTCACTGCGTCCCTGTCATTAATTACAGTTTAGCCAGTGTGTTTAAGACACTCCAGATTAACTAAGGATACAGCAGATTATCTCCGGATGTGAGTTGTTTAGAAAGCGCACACACACACACACACACACACACACACACACACACACACTCTTCTTTTCTCCTCTGCATTTAGCCGAGCCTGAGGTTCATCACATGGTGTCCATTATTGTAGAAAATGAAAATGACCGTGTAGGACCACCACAGTGGTTGTTCATGCTGCTAAGAGAATCCCCTCTTTTTTCATGGGACATATCTGTCTGTCTGTCTGTCTGTCCGTCCGTCCGTCCATCCGTCTATTCAAACACATACTGTAGTGAACATTTACTGGTTAAAGAGTACCGTAAATCAGTTTCAAAGAGAGCCATTAGCCCTGCTTGTGAAAGCAGACTGGTAACAAGGTATGTGTGTGTTTGTGAGTGTGTTTGTGTGCATTTAAGCAAATGTTCATTCAACTAGCCACATTTGGTTTCTCACAACTAATCTCCCAAAACTATTTAAAAAGAATGAAATTGCTCAATAACTTTAGGTACTAAAACTAAAGGTGAAATGGTAACTGCAGATATTGTTCAGGTATTTGCTCTTGTTGCTCAGACCTGATGTCCATTTACTTGGAAAAGTAAATGTGGTGAACTCACCAACTCCTGGTAAGATAACTGGCTGTCTGAACAAAAAGGCGTCTATGGTTACATCTTCTTGGAAATATGAAACAGTGGTTTGTTGAGGTTTTTTGTTTTCTGCTTTCACTTTCAACTAATTCTATGCTGAGTTCCCCAGGGGCTCATGTGTAAAGTGGTGACTTGTCCGCCACTAGATCTCAGCCGTTTTTACAACTTTTCGGAGGAATGGTGTTGCACAAAAGGCCAGAGTGGCAGAACTGTACAGCACAAAACAAACATGCAGAGGTCTGTCCATAGCGACAGTGCATCTGTGTGGTGTTTCTGTAACATCTCTGGTTTCACCTGCTGTACAATGACAGTCTTTTTGGTTGCCCTCATGTGTGAAGAATTCCCCTGTTCTAAGAGGTTTTGTTGAGGTGTCAGTGTCATGGTGTCATCTTTGGATGCTCTGACAGTGCTGCATTGAGATGCATGAAAATCACACAGGCTATTACGTAATTCAGGACGACATTTAATAATCTTATAATTCTAATATTGTGTTCTTATTTTGCTTGAGAGTTTGTACAGCATCAGTGGAGCCTAGAGGATAAAGCAAAATCAAAACAGATCCAGTTTCATCTCTGCCCCTCTTTGACAGTATGAGCACATGGGTGGGGGAAGAACCACAGGACACAGAGACAAGCTAGTGTATTGGCCATTACCGACTATGAGACCACACATGGCTGATACGTCCTGTCACCCTTCTATACAAATCCCCCTGATATCTGCCACACACATGCTTACACTCAGAGGCAAGCGGCTGTCTGAATTTGCTCTGTCACACCGTACACAGATTCCTACAGAGGAGGGAAGGGGCCCCCATGGGGACCCTAATCGCCAAAGCAAAGGGTCATCCATCAAGTCAGCCTCAGTGGGGACATTAGGGGAAAAGGCAGAGGAGGGATGAACAACATAAGGGAGGGAGAAGTAACAAGGAGAGACAGAAGCAGACAGTGGGTGGGGGTGGGTCTGAGAAAGAAACAGATTGAAATACAATGGAAAGAGCCAGGCTTGCTGTTTGTTTAGGGTCTGTCTCTGTCATTGTGGCTCCGTAGCAGAGGGGTTACAGGATGTCTCACACGAACACTGGGGGCCGCGTGCTATGCTGATGTCCCCGCGCTTGAGCATATGTCACCAGTCTAGCGCGGACAAGGGTGCAGCCTCTGCTGGGGCACACGTCATTAGCACCATCTGTGACAGTACCCGTGAGGCCTCTGTGTGGGCAAATTCCCCGTTTTTTGTGAAGGGGTGGAAAATGAGAGGGAAAAAAAGAGAGGAAAGTGCAGTTTTGGGAGCAAATTTGGGGGAAAGAAATCCTCGGCTGTGTATCGTGCGCAAATGCCTGCACAAAGCAGCAAAGAGTAGTACTAGTGAAATATTACCTGGTATAGGGTACTCTGATGAGGAGGTATATGTGTATGTGTGTGTGTATGCATGCGTGTGTGTGTGTGTGTGTGAATAAATGTACTGTCATGCATATGTACGAGTGAGTCCAGGGCACCAGTATGGCAATGATTACAGCCCTTTCAGTGGGAAGGGAAGACAGCCCTCAAGTCCGCTCGCTGCAGTCGTGTTGAGTCAAGATAGAGGAAATGCTGGAATAATAAGAACAGGAAGGGTAAATGGTCTATCAAACACACCCCACTCTGACCTCCCCTGAGCCCGGCCAACCAGGATGAAAGATCTAGCCACTTTCTTCTCCTTAATGGTTTCCTCGGTAATCAGTGCAGCGGAAGTGCTCCAGTCCAGGGTGATTAGCCAGGGCTAGGATTCCTTAATCGCCCCAACCCTGTTCTCATGCTTTGAAAAATAAGGCAGGGAGTGGAAAGAAGGGAAGAGGAAGCAAGGGTGATAACAGGGTCGTATGTTTAAGGCAAAAATGAAGAGGGGAAAGATCTTTGGATACATGAGGGCTCACAAGTTTAAAATTCAGGCCTGACATTTGGTGGGTTCGACTGGATTTGTCTTTGTCATTAATGTTTTTTCAAAGACACACGCATGTTAATAAGAAAACATTTTGTTTAATAAAGCAAATTACTTTGCAAGAAAAGGATGCAATCACAGATGTCTATTGATCTCCCTGAACCTCAGACAGATGTGACAAATATCAATGCCTCATGAAATTGCTGCTGGATTTGACATATTTACTGAGGATGCTAACCCAGTTTTTATTGAGATGCTTTAAACATCCACGGGACTTCTGACTGTGGATCAATAAGTTACTTGGACAGTAAAATGAGCGCCTGTTGTATGCTGATGGTGACAGATGCATTTTGGAGATTTGCTTTGATTTACACCACGATTGACAGGAATTATACATTTAAAGGGTCGTTTTAACTTTAAAAAACGCCCACCAGATTGGATATATAGTCTACCTGACAGTCTTCCAGTTCAACAGTATCACTGAGAAGTTTAGTAATTTGCAAAGACACTCTTATCTGTTGTCAATATCCCTTACTGTTTAATCCAGGTTTTTCTTTTCCCTGTCAGCAATAACAATATTCAACATTCTTCAAACATGTCTAAATACACAAAGACTGGTGCAGAGATTTGTTTCCATTTAGGAATTCCCCTTCTGCTGCTGTAGTCAAACCTGCTTGCATCTTTTATTGTTTGTGGTCTTCAGATTTTTAGCGATCACCTTTCAGCTGTTGCATGAATGCTTTTGGTAATGTGAACATTCTTACAAATAGATATCATATGTGTCCACTTATGTGCATTACAATGGGTGACCCTGCCTGGGCCTTTGTCTCCAGTGAACAGAGAGCTGGAGTGGAACCTCTCGTGTGTCACCTTGTTTGAAAGTCCTGCTGTCTGTGCCTTCTCTAACCTGCATAATGGCTCAGAGCTCATTTGACTGGCAAACACGTGCACACCCTTTCACAAGCTCACACCCTGGACAATAATTACCGGGCAAAGTATATGATCCGAGAGGATTTTTGGTACAGAGTGTGTCTACGATGCCATTACTGTCATAGCTACCTCGCCGTACTCGCCAAGGCACTACTTTCTTCTTGATATAAAGGTTGCGAGCCATGTGGTTCTACAGAACTTATTGGGTACAGAGTGCAACTTGTTGTTGTAAAAGTCCTGCTGTGGTACAACTGTTTTGCTACCCGAAGGACTAAAGTAAGATACACAGAAAGCACAGAATTAAAGTGAAGATGATGAACAGGACTGTAAAAAGAGATGAGACAGAACAAAAGATGGCTGCAGAAATGAGGATGGAAAACTCAAATAGATGCGCCAGCCATTTTTGTCTCACTATCCTGTAGTCAGTGAGCTGTCAGCGATCCTCCCTCCCTGCACTCTGGGTACAGCCCCGCAAGCGATGGCATTTCAAATAGCCTTATAAATCAAGAGTTATGTTATGTCACCCTGTCACTGCCATTAACACACAGAAGAGAAAACCACCACAGCGATTCTTTTTTCCAAGCACATAGGTTTTAAATTACTGTGTGCATCCCCTACTGAACCATTAATTCTCTGTATCAGGTTCGTTCTCAGGCTGTAGCTGAAATTTTAGACATTTATCTTCATCCTGGGTCCAACGCTCAAGCGTATAGGTTGAGAAAGTTACCAAGCAGATTCCATCCAAAAGGGAACTTGACCTCAAGTGGGCCAGGAACATCAAATCCAATCAATGTTATAGCAGCGGCAGGTTTCTAGCTCCTCATCACTTTGATCAGACTACATGATTTCAGGTTGATTTTCCCAAAATATTTAGTTATGGCCAACAAATTTCCAGCATTCAGTCCTATTATGAACCTCAGGGGCAATGAACAGAACTAAAAGCAATAATATTGCATCCTTGAAAATCTAAAAAGGCCTCACAAAAAGTCTGGCATGACGTCTTTCTATTTCTTTAATGATTTTTTAAATTGTCTAGTTTGGCATCTCCTATCATGATGGTTCTTGACGTTGACCAATAGGATAACTGTGTACCCAGTAACGGTACGTTAGTTTGCTTCAGGTTAACAAAGTGAGTTATTGATTTTAAGGTGTACACAACTTTCCCGACGCGCTCTCTGAACAGACAGTCTATGCTCTGGCCTTTGTGAAAACAGTGCAAAGCAAATAGAATCAGGCACCCCGGATACGTAGACCATTTCTTGTCGCGACTCCCCCATAATGGGTCAGTTGTGATTGATGATTGGTTGGTGTCAAACCTGTAGTGGTGCCATTCTCTTGACCAAAACATGGCAGCACTCTCTTTGTTTAAACTGGCATGGTGCCCATCGTGAAAGACTATATATAAGACTATATAAGACTACCGGTATATATCATGTCATCTGATCCTGTCATAAGAGAGAACATATGCCCTTTCCATTTTTTTGGTGCTTGGTCAGGATTCACACGATGGCATTCACAACAAAATACTGATAATTTGGGGGTGCCATAGAAGCTTCATAAATTTTATGAAAAAAGCAATTACCCTCTGTTTAAACGTGCACTTGTTTTGGAGCTATCCCATTTTGCTTGACAAAGTCATTTACTGCTTTGTGCCAGGACAATGCTGTTTCCAAACAACCTGCTTTAATGATGGACAGATGGCACCTAAATTCACCGCTACGCCAGCGTCACCTTGAAACAATTTCAACCCACAAAGCTGCTCATCTGTGTTACGTGGAAGTTATGTTTGCTAGGGTTAAATATAGGAATCATGCATTGAAGGGATAATCAGGAGCTCTCATCACAGAATCCCCTGAGATGGATCCGAGGCTGCTGACATGACTGTCAAAACACTGACAGACTGTTTAACCAACACACTCAGCTGTATGCCTGTATACACACTCGCATTCAAACACATAGTTGTGAACACACACCCGTGCACACAGAATCACAGTGACAGTTTACCCACGCTACAGTTATGACTGACATCAATTCTCATGGGGATCCTTCAAGCTTCCTACTTTAAAAGACACAATGTGGCACTGCAGGTTATTTTTAAATACTATAAGAATCTTGTGTTTTTAGTTGCAAAATATGATACATTTTGGTTGGTCCACGATAACAAACAATCCAATGTAGCCACAACAGTGAGTGTACAAAATGAGGTGTATAATGATGTTCAGCGAATGGTTAAAGCTTCATAAATTATACATCATATTGATTTTCCTTAATGCTTTTGATCTTGAACAGAAAACAGACATGCAGATGTGCAGCAGCCAGGTAGCTTCTCATATTTGGACATTTCAGTATGTGTCAAAAATATAATAACCCATTAAATCACTTTGACATATGACAGTTAATTCTGTTGCCGTATGTCACTTTGGACAATCTTGGTTAAATGCTTCCTGGGACAGATGCTACTTTGAGGCTAATCAGGAGTAATTGATGGTCCAATTGGGTTATCGTGGCTTTGCCCTGAAGGTGTCAGGGGAACAGCCACAGGAATGGACAGACACTCATGCTTGCATTGCCAGTCCTTTCATGAACTAACACCCCCTTTACCCCCTTTGATATCAATTTGTGGGGACACCCCGACACTGTAACTAAACTTTAAACAGGTTATTACTTTAACCTTGGAAAATCAGTTGCAAATTTTCTGAACTTATTGCAGTTTCTACATTAAGGTGCCAAATTAGCATCTTACAATATTTTTATTATTTATTTTAATCACTTTTTTCATCATCTGAGCTTAAAAAAACTGGAAATTTAGAAAATCAATACTATTGAACATAAATGTGAAAAATATTTGAAATCATATCTAACTGTAACTCTTTTAGCATATATATTTCCAAAGTTAATGCTTGGAAGTTGATAAACACTAGTTAATGGCGTGTCACACTATCTGACATGCTCGGTAATGACCTTCATAGTTGAGTGCACAGAACCTCAACATATAGCCTGAATAGACATTTGAAGTGAACATCTTCAGTCATGGGTGGAGGAGGAAGGAGGTGTGCAGGCAGATTTCTGTACTAAAAATTAGTGTGGCCAAGACCTTCAGCACAATTCAAGCGTGTGCTCTCCCCTCTCGTATGTTGCAGCAACAGAAATTTGTACTTTTTACTTCATCCCTGCACCACCACCCCCAACACACACACATATAAACACACAAACCTAATACCAATGCTGACAATGTATACCTAACATACAATAATGATATAGAAGTGTAATGCCAGCACTTTTCTGATGATCCATTAAATGGTGTAAAGTTACTTGGTGCTTTCTCTGCACCAGTATGTTTGTGTGTGCGTGTGTGTGTGAGAGAGAGTGTTTAGTGCAGGGGCCCTCCACCTGTGCTGGTTGAGAGATAATCCGGTTAGGTCCTGCGCTGAGTGGAGTGGTTGAAGCTCCAGATTACCCTGCGGCATGTGCGGGGTGCCTCTCTAGCCCAGCGCCTTGGCTTAAGCGTGGCACAGTAAGGAGATGAGGCTCACTCGGCCCTCGTTACAGAAATTAGATGGATCAGGGAGTAAACATAACCAGCCTTTTATGTGATCCCCCGCTCAGAGCTGAGAGAGAGCAGGCAGGGTAGAGAGGAGGAAGGGAAGGGAGAACGGGAAGGCGAGAATCTTCCTCTAATTACTTCATGGGTCACTGCTCCTGCAGGCAGATGTCAAAATCCTACAATTTCTGACATGAGGAAAGCACTGCGGAATGAGGATGAAGCAATACTGTGAGAAAGAGGGGAAAATGAGAACAGGAAGAGGGATGAGACGCTCCAAAAGGAGAGAAAATTGGTAACATAGATTACAATATTAATGACGATAGTGTTGGGGGCTATGACAGGAAAAAGTGGAGGGAATATACTGTGTTAGGGAGCAACATTGGGACAGATTAGGATGACACATGTTATCAAGAAAAATGGGAGGAATTGGATAGTGACCTGGGATGGCTCCTACCTGGCAGACAAACATCGGCCCTCTGTGGCTCTTGGCCCTCTGCTAAAACTCACTGATGCCAACTGAAACAAGAGTACCTGAAAGTCCAAATCTACATATTTTTTTAACATTTCAAACAACTTTAAAAAGCTGAAATCACAGCCCCTCCCAAAATGTAGCTGTCTCCTTCTCTTTTTTAAAGACATTTTGATATGACATAAGAAGCTTTGGCTTTTTCCGAAGAAAACAGTCTAACTGTTTCTTCAATGTCTTTGCATTCCTTCATTGTACAAGGCCTTTCTTTCATTGACGTGATGAGATCTTTGAAAGCCAACCAAATTCTGGCATCAAAGACAAGAATGTGAGCTATTACTGTTTTGATGTGATGTATTGATACTTTCACGCCAAGAGAACTCAAAAGCAGTTGAATAGATTCTACAAAACCTTCTGGCAGACACACAAGTCCTTAGCTGTACAATGAGCCTGCACATTATGTCTCTCCAAACCCATCCATCCCTCCATTTGCTTTTGAAAGCGATACACAGCCTCTAAAGCTCCATCCATAAGGCCTGTATGTATCATGTCCGTCTGCTTGGCTTTTAAAGAGGAGAAACAAAGATATCAGTCCACAGCAACCATGCTGCTCTTGCAAACACCTCCACACTTTGTCGAAAAAGCAGGTATTATTGCTGGTGTTTATAGCAAATCTTGAATATACAGTTAATCTAAAGCCTCTTATACTGTATGTCTGTTTGCTCGTCATTTCATCACATCTTTGCTAAATTATTTATTTATTTGAATCCACACAGACCATGAAGCAGATTTACAAAGGAAACTATGCATGGGGAGACATGTGAAACAAATGAGTAATTAACAGAAACTCATAAGAATAAACATCGTTGGTGGTTGGTCAGTAGTACACAGAGTTCTTTGACGCCAGACTAAGGTTGATTTGGTCTTAGTGAATATGTCTCACTTCCCCCTCAGTAGAGCTGGCATGCCCCCAGGTCCTGCTTTACTCCTGATTTGTGGGCTGCTTCTGTCAAAGCCAGGCACTGTTTGGGTCTGTTTGATATAAAAACAATAAGCATACAGTAGACATACTCTGCCTGACCAAAAAAAAGGTCATACTCTAATATTTTGTTGGACCTCCTCCAACTCTGATTGCGGATGCACTCCCTCTAACATTGTTCCCATAAGCTTCTACAATTTTACAGATTTATTTCCATCCATTGTTGCATTAACTTTTTACCCAGATCTAGTATTGATGAATAGAGAGTTGGACCACTGAGCAAAGCTTCTCCGGCACATCCCAAAGGTTCCCAGTGGGGTTGAGGTGGCCCATCCATGTGTGAAAATGATGTCCCATCATCCCTCAACAACTTTTTCTCTGAGCCTGAGAAATACTGGCATTACCTTCTTGGAATATGCCCGTGTCATCAGGGATGAAAACCTTAATTGATGGAAGAACCTGGTCGCTCAGTCTTCTCAGGTCATTAGCCGATCTCATTCTTTGCGCCCATAATGTTGCTGAACCAAGTCAAGTTGATTCAGAGCCCAAAATCACAAACATTGTTGCAGAGCAGAGGGTTAATTGTTGATATAGAGAAACTAAGACAGATCTGATAGGTAGGATCTAAACCAGTTCAAATCCTTTAACACCAAGTTGTTTTATTTTCATTCCTAGTAACAGAATGTGATGGTCAACTGTTTCAAAAGCAGTCCTTTATCTGATGAGGAAAGAACATCATTACTGACTTTCATGAGTGCTGTTTCTCTATTACGATGAGCTCTAAATTCAGAATTAAAGACTCAAAAAGACAATTGCTTTGGGGGTAGTCACATAGCCTAGAATTTAGACCTGAAGATCTACTGTACAGCAACCCTAAATCATAGCTCTGCCCTCACTTCTTACCCCAAAGCCCCATTCCACTGGAACGGGGTAAATATGGATCTATCAGACCACATGACCTTCCATGGCTCCCACTGTGTGGGTGGCAGCTCTTATTCTGTATCTTTTTAAAGGGCATCAGACCTTCCAAATTTGAACCATTTGTTGAGATTAATCTGGGTTTCAAGGTGTAACTAAGCATTTACAGGTTTTCCGTTTTTATATGTTTCCGGCTTGGCTGATTTGAGCCTTATCCTTTGGTCGGGGCCCCAACAGGTTTCTTTTCATCACCACCATCACATCACACCAAGTCTAACTGAAGGTGAGAAAGTGACGAGGCAGGCAAACAGACAGGCTCTGCGGCCCAGAGTGTGAGGGCTGGGGTTAGGCTGCAGGGTGAATCCACTCACCAAGAGAGCTGTATTCAAACCAGGTGCACTTTTTCCATTGTGCCCTTCGGCAGAGAATCTGATGGGATGCAGAGGGTGCTGCAGGGGAACATTTTCTTTGTTGAAGAGGTAAGTACTTGTAGAACCTGCGCAATGCCATTGAGCAAGGCATTTCTTGATCCTAGAGGACGGAGTGATGAGTGAGTCCACATCACTGGAAAGATCTGCTGTGATGAGGGGTCAAACAATGGAAAAAGGTGTCAGCTAACAACGGCTGGTTACATCCGATTTCCCCCAACAAGGTCTGGAACTATAGTGTATCTAGAACCATGTTATTTAAATATATACATTTCTGTTTATTTTATGTTTCTAAATATAGCATCATCGTTTTACCCAGGTCACAAAGGAAAGAAATAAAGATCTGATCTGGTCAGAGTTGGTCCAAATACTAAATACAAACGAACAATGTAACCTATTTGCAGTGAGCAAATGATTGATCCATTCTTTAATATATGTATAACTTAAAATGTGCTATGTACTACTTAAACCAGGGTTGTTGATTTGTTTATTCTGAATAAACCCATGCACCCCCAAGAGTTATAAACATACTACAAAATACCACACTTGTTCACAGCACCCTGTAAAGGCATGCATAATTAAAATACAGCAATTTACACATTATAAAGTGACTTTTACTTAAGTTTCGACTGTCATTCACTATTTTTACTACTGTTCATAATGTATTTTGCACATTTAAATATCTAAATACTTGCTTAAGGGTTCTTAAAAATCTTGCGAGGACCTCACATATATTTGACGTCCTCTTGGTCCTGTTGGTGACCAACTCTGTCCATCCATTTATTAACCTTTTGTTTGCCAGGACGTTTTCTGCAACTGAGCGCTAAGCTGTGACACAAAAAGGGTGTGTGTGTGTGTGTGGGTGTGTGTGTGCGTATGTGCGTGGGTGTGTGACATGAGGGACATGGCTGCAGGTCATTCTGACAGTGACGGTGGATCTATGATGGGGATTTCCAGAGTCCCTTCCTACTGACATGGATCCAAAGATCAGGAAAGAGATACTGCGATGTGTCATCACAACAGTCAAGGATCCCGTTACCGCCATCCTGTCTTGGGAAAATAAATTGCTGTTTTTCTGGGTTCGATGCTAGAAGAAGTAGGTAAACAGGGAGATTTTGAAAAGATTTTGTAACATGAACTGCAGACAGTTGAACGTTGGTGTGGACTTCCTGATATGCAATCAACAACGAGGAATAGATAGTAGCCGGGAACCTTATGACAGTTTAGCAGACAGGTTATGGAGGTCATATGACAGTGCAGATAAAGGTGCAGGCTTCATCTCAGAACGTGTGTTAGAACAGTGTTGACGCTGATGCCAACAAACTGGATGGAAACCATCCGTCCAGTCAGACGCCTCATCATTATGGCTGCGCTCCTTTTGATCCTCTCTTCTATTCTCCATACATCCATCTCTCTCTCTCTCTTTCATTTTCTCTCTGTGTCTCTCTCCCAGCTGTCTCTTCTCCACAGCCAGATGAGTGATCACCGCCGTGGCACATGACACACCTCCTTTTGTCTTTTGAGATCTTCCAACTCACTGATCTCTTCCCCTGCTCCTTCTTGCAGCTACCTACACACTTCTTGCATACGTGCACACATGCACATATGTGCTCCTGCCTCTCATTCCCTAAGAGGACTCATAGCGGGACTCCTGCTGCGTCACTCAGTGCAAATCCGCAGCGGTAATGGTGTTGGGCCTATAATGACCTAATAATGGCCATTCATCATCCCCACTCACACATGTGAGCATATCTTTAAAATTAATGTACTAGTTTTGTTGCAAATGCTTAATTTTTTTGTAATAGTCAAAGGGGCACTTTTCTCTTTTATGATGTCATAAAGGTCCTACATTTTCTATAGTTACACCTTTAAGAGAAAGAAATTGATAATCTTTATTTTATAAATGTCTGAAGTAATGCAGTTATACTGTTCCCTTTATACTGTATGCATTAGTCAGTGTGTGTGTGTGTGTGTGTGTGTCTGTGCGTTTGTTTATTTTATTCCATTTATATAGCATTGTAGTCCTTCATATTGTTTTTACACTTCATATTGCTTTTCAAAACTTCAACATAAGCTTCCCTTTTTAAAATTATTTTTATGTAGACTTGTGTGGGACCAGACTTTAAGTTTATATGACATTCATTAAGTAAAGGTCGGTCAATCTTAGTGGTTCACTGCTAAATATGGAGACAGACAATCACATACACGACGAGAGCAACATATTTAACTTGCATGTATTCAAAATCATATATAGAAGACTGTAAACACCGATTAATTAAAAAAATAGAGCTTTAAATGAACAAGAAAGTGACTAGTGGACGTGAGTGTGAAGCTGTATTGTGCAGCAATGGGAGATCAAATAGTTACATGGTGGAGTCAGCAGGACACAGAGGTCAAAGGTAAAATCTCCTTTTCTTCCCATTCAAGCAGCAGAACAGGTAATGTGATCTAGATGAAGCAGGCTTGAAAGGTGAGTAATGGAATCATTGTGATGGTAAATGATGGTGACGTAATTAGAGGGTTTGACCCAAGTCACTCTTTTGTACATTTTGAGTTATGTGATCAAAATTCTTCTTTTTTGGTTTTTCTTGAACATTTTATCCCTGACATGAGGAGGGTGCTACCGGTTGCACTCAGCAAAGGCAGAGTACCCCCCAGAACGCATCTGCAGCTCAATGTAAAGCCCCCATGTGAGCATTTGGGGGTTCAGTTAGTCGCAGCCTACCTCAAAATTTATAATCACAATTTTTTTAGAGTTTGTTTCTAAATACGGTCCAAGTGTTTTTAAAGATTGGGATTTAATGTATGAGCACAGAGCTGGCACAGGCACACTCAGCTGAGCAGTTTATCACAGCTTGTCAGTTGCTCTTGCTGTGGGATTCGGCAACAAATGTCAGAGCATTCACGAGTGATCCTTTGTTATTAAGATGAAACTGGCCCCTGAAGTCCCTGCAAACGGAGTAAACAAAGCTCATATAAAATCATGGCGGCCTGATTAACCCACCATATTACATTGTTTGCATAAAAGATCATTAGCAACAACAGTCATTTCTCATGGCAGAATGCCACCAAATACATCAGTGTTTTACAGACATTTGTAGTTTTTTTTAGTTTGGTTTCTTCTGTCGGTGCTACACTAATGTCCTGGTAAAATCTTGGATCATGATCAGCTTTAATCAGCTAATGATGATAATTAGCAACATTGATGATGATAATTAACAAACATTGAACCAGGTTGCTGCTCCATATTGCAGAAAATTAATGTAGCATCCTATGTGCAATAGTAAATTCCACAGCTTTATAAACCACTATTGTAAATATTGCTGATTGAACCCTGTAATAGATTATATAAATCGTATCAACAGAACAGTCAAAAAGGTTTAAAATGTGCTTCTCGTGTCAGAATGCATGTTACTTTACCTTGGATAGAATGGTATTTAGTCATCCAATGTAGATCATCTTGGAAATCAATCTATTTATTGCTTTTACAGTGAAGGGTTTTTATTTCTAGGTTAACAATCAATAGGTGAAGGTGTTCCCTGAGCATGTACTCGCACAGTAAAACACAATCTTCTGAAAGGTGATATCCCAGGAAAATCTTTGTGCTTCGTAACAGGTAGGGAGGAGAGCACAAATAAAATTAGTGCTTCTTAGTGTTTGCCCCTTTGCTCTTTTTTATTCTTTCCTCTGGCAGCTATGAAGCACCAGTAATTGTCCCCTATCGGTCTCTAGGTCCCTGCGGTAGAGGCCCACCCTACAGCCATGCCCCCAGACACAGAGTCTGATGAGAAGCACAAGGCCACAGAGGCTTAGACTGAAAGCCCAGGGGAACACACTCGTATACAGAGAAAGAGGGAGTGAGGCGAGAATGCACAATTGCATGCACAATAGCGAGCAGGCATGGGCACAATCAAGCATGTCCAGCGCACATGTGAACACAGAGGAAGATAAACAGAGAAGCAGGCTGATGCACAGACACAGGCAGACACACTGGCACAGGACCAAAAACACCGTAAGTCATGAAGCAACATGGACCTGCTGGTTTTTCCCAGTAAAGTAACCTTCAATCACATCCCACCATCACAGCGTTGTCTCTGAACCCTGCACCAAGTTTCTCTTTTATGCTAATATTTCAACCTGTCCCAGTGCACCTGGTCTTTTTAGGCTGGTCATAAAGGAAGGCTGGTAGTACAAACTGGAAAACTGTGCAAATCTCTATTATGATATCTAAATGCATTTATAAGAACCTTACTCATTACAGCGAAGGGTTTCAATGCAACATTTAAGTCCTTTTCAAAATGATCTCCTGCAAGAATGAGTTGAAATGATAGAATTACTGTTCTGGAAATAATTTAGGACAAAAGAAACCATGTCATAATTGCTGGTGAAATTTTCCATCACCTCAGATCGATGCCCAAGGCTCGGTTTTAACCACAAAATGTGTGTACCTCTGTGGGACCAATTTTGGAGTTTTTCCAAACGAACGCAAGCCAGTGCAGAAGAATAAGGAGTCATCTGTTATTGACATAAAGAGAATAATCCTGCCCACCACTAACTAGCTCTTCTAAGGGTCGGCCTCTCGGTCTGCTAACTAGCCCATCGCTGTAGCCTCTTGGCTACACACCTGCCCCAATATCACCTGGAGGCAGAGGTAGGCCCCGAGAGGACTCTCTCACACAACACATTTGTGCATGAAAAAGGAAGCACATCATGCACATCAACTACACACAGGTTCACAGAGGCATACACACACTCCCATTGTTTCATATATGACCGCGCATACGTTCCCGGGAAGCTCAATTAAATAGCAACATCAACAACGTGCGCTCATCGTTAGCAGTCAATTTCCTGTTACTGTATTAATAAGATTAAAAAAAAAACAACAACACTGTTGTTTCAGTCAAGTTACCACCAGCCATTGCTTTAATAATGGTGAACCTTGGGTATGATGCTGGCTGTGGCACCACTCTTTTATTGCAGTTGGGGATATTTACTTGTACGTGTTAGTGGATTCATATTAACAGTAAATGAGGTGCACAATATGAAAATATGACTTCCTTGTAGAAATGGCAAGGGAATGGGATATTAACAAGCACAAACAAACAGTTTTAATTGTTTTGATGAGGGTTACTCAAGATATAAAACAGTAATAGAAGTGTATCAGTATGTTTGCCTTTATTTTATTTTTGACTTACTTCCTTCCTACATTCATTCCTTCCTTAATTCTTTCCTTCCTTCCTTTTTTCCTCCCTTCCTTCCCAGGCATCTGTCCTCCCATACACCCCTACACACAATGGGGAGTGTCTGTCTGGGGCAGTTGTGACCAGAAGAGGGCAGACATACTGTATGTCATTCCTTGGTACCCCCACCACCACCACATCACCTCCCCATCTGTCAGTGTTCTGTTCAGGCGGAACCACCTGATGGTGAAGTTCCAAACTACAAAACATGAGGGTAACAGTACTTGAACTGAGTCCCGAAGACACATCCCCTGTCTGTTTCGCTGATGTTGAAGTCCAAATTTTCTTACGTACAAAACCAAGACAAATGAAACAGTGTCGTTCAGTGGTCGTACACGGTCTGCACTTACAGGCCTGTTTTATGGGCTGCACAAATAAAGCACTGCTCGGGTTAATAAAGGGTTTGTCCTGGGTTAATACATGCAGCTAGATTACCATATGATCGAGGACGTCGTCACGATCCTTTAACACCTACCTCCCATCGCTGATGGTTTGTCTGTGTGTAAATGCAGCCAAACGCCGTCTCTCTGGCTCCTACTCATCCAGGAGAAAGCAGGGCTGCAGACAGCGCTGCACATTATTACATATCGATTTGAATCCCTCCTCCATTCCTCTCTGTTTTATCTGATCAGACACAGACACAGTGACCTCTCCCCCTCTTTCTCTCTCTGCTCTTTTGTTGAAACGTCCCTCTGGTATATTTTAGATGGTGGATGCCTGAAGCCTTTGCACACCTCGCTCTTCTTCCCTCCCTCCTCTCAATGCTAATGAGTCGGTGGTGCTAACAACGCAGGGCTAGCTAGCCCTGCTGATGAAATGTAAATGGCAGTAATGAGCACGGACCCTGCCACTTAAGGGGAATCCTACCATAGCTATGCATTCTGTCCTTCTCTACCTACATGTTTGAGTCACTCCATCCCTGATGGACAGGATCAAATCCCAGAATGGGCATGTGAGTGACAGGGCCTTGTGCCTGTGCTGCAGGGACCCCAGTGGGCCTATTGAGTGCCCCTTCATCAGTGACCGCAGGGACATGGGTTGTCATGACGGCTTGGGTCTCGCTGGCTGTTCTAAACTGGTCCATTAATTACACCAAACCCTCAGAGAAAATTAACAGGAAAATTTAATAATAACCGTCAGGAGGTTTTTTTTTTCCTTTCCTTTTAATGTCTGTGTGTGTATGAGCATATGATGAGTGATCCTTGACCTGTGTGATGATTTACAACCTCTTATCATTTTTCCTATATGGGCCCATATTCCTTTGCAATTGTTATCTGCTAATATGCGGGAACAATTGCTAGCAATACATAATAAAATGCAGTAAAATGTTTATAAAGTGGGTGTTTTGTTGTGCAGAAAAGTCTTATTTCTATTTTTCATATTCATTTGAACACAGTGGAAAAGTCCATTTATTTTATTGCCCTTATGCACCAGCCCCTCGAGTTTATGTCAGTATATAATTCCAAATAAAATGTGTAAAAGGACAATCAAAGTGCGACAGTAAGCATGAATCCCTGGGCACCTCTGCTACATGGAAAATGTTTTGCTCATGTTCAGTATCTCTCGCTGCACTGTTCAAAGATTGATAAGATAATGCAGCGAAGACTTGAACTACCCGTGTCCTGGAAAACACATGGAGAAACCATCAGCTCTGCATATACTGCATCAAACCCTCACGTACATGTGTGTGAAAAAGAAGAAGAGAAGAATTTGGGGTTGCCGTTTTTTCCCTTCTACTTGGTGTTGCCTCTTTCTCTGCTGGTGCTATCAGTTTCCCTGGGGTCGGTTCAGTGCCGCTGCGATAGGTAGGCCGAGGCTATCAAAGTACATGTTTTAACTTTTTAAGACTTTGCAGGTTGGCTTTGTTCTCCTTTTCTCTCTGTTGTGTGGGCTCTCATGGGTCCTGGGATAGCAAGTCTCTCTGGGTACTGGTGAGTTGCTTAGGGCTATTAAAAAAATGCAGGTTATCTACTGGGAAAAGTGGAGGAGCCTTTCAAATTGAAGTGAGAGCCCCCGACCAAAGAAGGGAGTTGGTTTCGATGATGAGCCTGCGTGTGTTTTCATCAGTAGCGTCGTCGCTGGATCTGCTGGTGAAGCTGAGAAACATCATTAAAGTCCCATGACTGCACATATGCATTTATTCACAAACATATGCCACGTCCACCATCCCTAGTGCCACCACCTCTACAAAAAAATAAGAATTAACCTCCCTGGCTCAAAGCTTTTGGCCTGATTTGATTAGCAATGATATCTGAAAATGGCCTCATCGCGCTAATGAGATCAAGTTGAGGCCTTGTCTGTTTTCAGTGCTGGAAATTTGCTAGGTGATTAAAACTGGCTCTCCCCATTGGAACGGGAGCCTTTCCTGGCAAGTGGGACGGTTGCCAGGTAACAAGACATGATGCCGGTTTTGTGACACCATAAGCAAATAGCTAAAGCCACAAGGCTTGAGATAAAGAGTAAAATAAAAAGGCCTCTATAAAAGTAATACAAGAAGTGTGACCCTTCCTTGACATGCTGTGTACAGCAGCAGCAGCACGTTAGCACTGTTCCACAGGAGACCCCTGCAACCATGTAAATAACAAAGAACAGTCAGCCGGACCCTTTTCTGGTCATTTCCCTGCCAGATTTCCAACTTCACAAAGAACTGGATCACAGATCAAAATTTCTATCCCTCAATAGAGTAAACAGAGTTTACACATTTACAACATGGTTGTACAGGATTGTCTATTTATTTTAATCCTCATCACAGTTTAGGCTAAAAGATAATCCAAATAAATTTCAATAAAAGACAAAAAATGACTATTGCAAATCTATTTTACCATTCTGCTGCACAAGTCTTTTTTTTATTTTATGTATTTTTCTTTCTAATTTTGGGGTAAGTTAAAAGAGTTTAATGCATGGCAAAGTTTGTTGATCAAAATATATGAGGTAAAATGCCTCAACACAAATGATAATCAACACTGCTGTTATTGGAGGTGATAAAAGGAGGGAAGCTTATGTTTTGCAAGTTGGGAAGACAGGTCTCCACAGAATCTCAACCTACAGTTTAGCATATAGCAGTGATATTAATTCCCTGCTCCAACATTGTATTTGTTCAATTGGATTATGCATGCATGGGAGCCCTAATGAGGACTTAAAAATGCAATTATTGCTTAAGCAAAAAAATGTGACTTTTTTGATTAATGTTTCTATTACCTAATAAATGGAGAATCAACACACTTCAAAAACTGCGTTAGTCAGGGGTTGAAATTAGCCCATCAATCATTTGCAGAGTTTGTTAACTATTTCTCCCATTCCTGTTTCCGAGAGTTTCCTAGAGCCCCATCTTTGGAGAGATCCGGCAATATGCAAAAAGAGAGTGAGAGGGTAGAAAAGAAGTTACAAAATAAATAAAAGACAAATTACATATGATAACCCTGGAAACAAACAAAGAAAAAAAAACAGTGATGAGAGAAAATCAGCTGTAATGGAACAAAAGAAAAACACAGTTAATGATTGGACTATAATAATAACGTGCATTTATAATTCATGAGGCGTATAGGCACTAGTCAGTGGAGCAATGTGAGTAAGGTTAATCAGAAGCGAGGAGGTCACAGGGAGCCAAGAGGTCTTCCTGACTGTTTATGAGCATATTGATTCTGTTTTCAGAACAATGAATTGCAGGTTGTGGCATATGTGTTTGTTTTGGTCTTGCTGAGTTCCCATCAATATGTGGTCTCTAAGTCACACATTGGCCCCAATAAAGTGTAAATATTATATATAGTGCAACTGTTGAGATATATACAGTATAGGAAAACAAATTCTCTATCCAATGTAAAGGAAAGGGGAGGAAATCCTCTTTTTGTCGGCCTCATTGTCATCAGCTTCTGCATGACACCAGACAACACCAATGCACGTGCACAGCACTTTACATCCATTCAAACACAGACGAAGGGAACATTCAAAATATATTCATGACATGTACGGAGCCATTTCAGCGAGGGATCACACAATATTACCTCGGCACGATGATAAGATAAGGTATTTTTCATACTTCCATGTATTTTCATTCATTTTCTCATTTTGGGAAAGGAGGAAGAAGAGTTTGGCCTGGGGCAAGATTAATAAGCATTTAAAACGGTTTCAGTGCTAACCAGCAAATCACAGTGTGTGTTTCAGGGTATTGTTCACCACTGAGTGACCACGGATGACATAAATAGATCGCCTGGTATATTTCAAAAATAAGCCATAGGAAGCAGGAGCAAATAAATAAGCTAAGTGCTTTACATATAGAACATCACACATACATATGAAGACACAAACAGAGACACAGCGAACAGAGCATCTAGACACATAGTGTTTTCCATCTATAATTAAGTGAAGGCTGTTCTTCTGGTGGCTTTTTCTTTCTTCCAACCCAGCACACTTAACCCTGTTAGATAACAACTGACAACAGGGGCGAAATGTGTTGATGCAGGCTGAGATGGAGTGAGTGTCGATAGTGGGCCTCGAGCCCATGTGTGGCCTCCTCTCCGCACCACCAGCAACTGCAGCCATCCTCCCACCAATGCAGAGCTTTGTGGAAACACACGCTGAAACACACACACCAATGCACCGATAAGCAAACACGCTGCCATGCAATTGTAAGCTACCAAAATGGCTGATATTCAGGCAAGCGAGCATGCAAGCCATAATTGAAGCCCTCCCCAAATTGTGTTTTTATTTTGCTCCCCAGTTTTGAAATATAATCAGTTTGCCTAATTTTATTGCATTTCCTAATGATGCTCGCCCAGAGCAATTGTTCTGTGTGTTCCTTAGCAAACAGCGCATGTCAGCTTACTGAGATTAATCTTGATTACTTTAGCCCTTGATGAAGTACGCTACAATAATTCTTTAATTGAGGAATATTACCACATAGAGGAAAAAAAAATGGTGATAGATAGACCGGGAGATGGATGTGTGAGTCTAAACCAAAGTAATTGTAATGCTATTTGGAGGGGTGATTAACTTTGAATGGATCGATGGCTGTAGCGAAAGGCACAACACGAACAACAAATGAAGCCCCCACTTGTATGATTGTGCCTTTGCAGTCACGTTTCATGGGAGAAAAACAATGACTCAGATTTTATCATCAAGTCAAAATTCAGATGTGGCTGTGAGCACCGTAGCATAAAAGCTATAAATTAGATGAAGGAACAAGTTCTAACTTTCTATGCAGTACCTTTAGCAACTCTGGAGACCCCACCAGCAAAAAAAAAACAAAAAAACCCCTAAAACACCCCCCCCCCAAACAAACAAACAAACCAACCCAGAAAGAAGGCCCTGTCATGTCGTTCCTTATGGAGACAACAGCACATTCCCCGAGGCAACACCCAAATCTGCTCATGCAGCTCTCCTGCTATTCTGTCCTATCTTCACTTGTGTGCTATTATACATGACACTGGCGAGTGCATGTGGTGTACAAAAACATAAATGGCATTATAAAACACACACACACACACTGCTTGCTCGGGACAGTTGTCTTGTGAGGTGTGGTACACTGACTGGACATATGCTGACCCCTTCCAATTTTTTTATGTGCTGACCTTCTCAACAGTGCCTCTTTGTGTCATGGCGTTGTTTAGAGTTCTGCCTGCATGGGGTGTTTGTCTAGTTTTTGTTTGTATAGTACACTGGTTTTACATGTTTGGAGTGTGCAATAAAATGGTAACAAATGTTCGAGTACAACATGTGCGTTTAAGTGTTGAGCTTTATGAACCACATTGTGGTCAGCGACACCTTCAAAATCTGCTCTTCATCATCATCGTGTGGATTCTTGCAACAGAATGGCTGTGCACGTCAAACGGGCGCTCCTGTAGGACGTCTGACAAGACACAAAAGGATCAGTCACGCTGCACAGAGAGATAACGTCAGCCAGAATCTGTTATGACATTTGGGGAGGGGGGACTTCCAACAAAAGCTTTGCTCAAAACAGGAGCTGTACAGTTATTTGGTGATATTAATGCCTGCTGACAACATGTAGGCACACAAAATCTATACAAGTGTTTATGACACTGCCATATCCCTCAGCCAAGCATTCAAGAGAAAAGGGGGCGAGGATGATAAGGCCTGGCCGAGGTGTCTACGCAGGGGTTAGAATGGAAGAGAGGGGGTGATAGAGGGCCTTCAGATAGCTTCCTTCAGGCTGTCCGCGTTGCCATAAGCTGTTGTTTTATTTCTCGTTCGGTGGAAGTAATCAGGCGAGCAAACAGAGACTGTCGTTGGCGGGCAGGTCTGACATGTTATCTCCACTTCTCAAATCACACAGCACCTAATCTACATACTGACTGTCGAAACTGTTGCATTCTTTGGCAATATGGCCAGACATTTAACCTTTTAGTTTCAGTAGGACCAGTTGTGCAATACCCGCCACCTTGGGGCTATAGCAAGTACGAAATTATATCCAACTTAAAACTTTATTGCTTTTAGACTGCATCTTCTGTTACATTTTTATTCTAAATTGTCTGTAGGCGCTTTACACAAATCCAGGGCAAGGCCCCCAACAAGCAAGTGTCAGGAAAAGCTCTCCTTTAACAGGAAGAACTCTTGAGCAGGCCCAGGCTCATATGGTAGGGGACCCTCCTGCTGATGGAGGATGGTGGTGGTGGCTCTGTAGTCTGTTGGGAAGTGGGCTGAGAGGTAGAGGTTTCTCATTCAATCACCAGGGTAGAGAGGACATGGAAGGTGTTCTGACAATAGGGTAAGGTGACTGAACACCCTCAGAACCCTGCCGAGGTGCTCCAATAGGGCCCTGCGATGAACTGGCGACCCATTCAGGATTGAACCCTGCCTTTGCCCATGCATGCACCCTCCACGACACCCCCGACAGGGGTACAGCAGTCTTGAAGACGAGATATGAGATGTCTTTAAGCGCTTCATCTTATAATATCAGGGTGAAGAATTTGATTCCACAAATGTGGTTTTGCTTCATGTACAGTCCAACATCCTCGTTAGCTTGGAGGAATTTTGGAAAGTTGATGGGCATCCCTTGTGGTCATCTCAGAGCTCAGCTCGCACACTTGTTCACACACACACACACACAATCTGACAGAAAGCCAAGTGTGGACTAAGACTAAATCAACCGGCTGGTCATAATACCCACAAGAACTGACTCTATTATGATCTTTGGAGTTTATTTGTACGATTTACTGCAGTCAGAGGGACACATGCCTGGGACCGTCTCCAAGGTTGCTGTCAGGGACAATCTAGTGTCCTTGGCTTTAGCATCTTTCTGGGAGCCTGTCAGAAAGACTCAACTCTGGCTGGTGTACCAGTCAGGACCTCTGGCAGCATGAATATTAATAGAATATTGACACCACCAAAACAGATATTGTGAAAGTTTGTATGGTCAGTTGAAGATTTAACATACTCTCCACACAAATGCTCATGAACATACCTTCACATTTCATGTGTACATGAAATAAGCTTCTATGACTGTCTTTAATTCGCAGACATCATATGCTGGCATGGCCCCAGTGGCATTAGATCTTATCATAAAACCATATGACTGGTAGTGGTTTACTTTCCCAGGCCTGTTTTGGAAACTATTTTGATCACAAAACGAGCTGATGCCAACAAATGTGCCCGCTGGAATTCTTGAAATCATATAATGTGCTTCTTAAAATCTTATATCCTAGATACCTGTTTAGATTAGCCAGTAATAAGAAGATAATTTTGGAACATTTGTAAGAGTTTGAATATGTGGGGGCCATAGTTATGGTTTCCACAACTTTTACATGGATGGATGGGTGGCTGGATGGATAGACAGATAGATAGATGATTTAATTTAATGTGACTTCCATATGAGAACTGATTTTGTTGCCCACAGTGAGGGACACATTTATGTATGGCCATTTACACCTATAGATGATCTAGCTTGCACAGGTTATTGAACTATAGCAACTGTGGATGCTAAAATGCAGCTCCCCTAGGTTTTACACTCACCTGGAACTGAATATGAATGTTTAGAGTCCAAATATACTGTATGTCTCAGCTCCAATTTAACCCTTCTTCAGAATAAAACTACAAATCCAATTGCACCAAATCTGTAAACTGGATGTACCTTAAACAACCTTTGCAAAATCAATTTTGTGATTAGGATCTTTGAGTAGTCAGGCAGGACAGGTGTTTGTTTCTTGGAGTCCCTTTATGCCGCACCACCTCAGTCCCTTTTTTTGTATCCTCCCAAAGAGTGATGATGAAGAAATATAAGATATGTAATCACATGAAGCGCTGATGTGTTGTAAACATAATTATCAGAGTTTGGATAGACAAAAGAGCAAGTTCATCATCTGCCAGACCACTCGGGAGTGTGTTACGCTAATTAATTTTCTATAATGGACCCAGTGTTAGAAATACCTCAATGCTAGCTGGTTTGCAGGGAGAGCCCGTTCCCCCCTCCGCCAGTTTTTCTCGTGTTTCGTGCTACACGGCCCTGCTACATTTCATCAGCACTTAAGATGATGAAAGCACTTCCATGAGAAACTTCAGCAGTTTGAAAGTTCTCCCATTTTGGTCAAATGTGTACCATTCCATCAAGCATGCAGTCCTTCTCACCATAAAGGCATTGGCAGCAGGAACCATTTTCAATAATTGATTCCACAGTCTAATTGAACATCACGACTGAATGGCATAGCTCATTACTTTACTCATTAGTTAATTATCGGAGAAGTAGGACAAGTCAATAAAAGTGGAGGTTGTAAATTCCGATACTAATTAGCCGAGCTTCCTTCAAGACATATTTAAAGGCAGATTAGTTACCTGAATGTCCCACAATGTGCCACAGTGGGATAGGAGTGTCAGGGGGGAATGGTTGAAGGAGGAGAGGGAGGACAGCAGGAATATTAGCTAAGGTTAGCTGCATCCTGTCATTAAAGCCCATTGTTACTCAAGCAACTCCTCAGATGAACAAAAATTGTTCATCTGAGGAACAATTGTATTTCATTTGCTACAACATATTTATTAAAAAAAAAAAAAAAGATAATAAATACTAAACATCTATAAATTAACCATTACGGATTACAGATCAATATAATATGTGATGACCGGGATTGTCTCAGGTTTTATCCTTGACATTTTGCCCTAATTTGATTAATGAGGAGAATTGATTAAATGTGTTTATTACTTTCCTTCATGAGCCTCTCTGTGACTATTTGTTGCCTCGCCTAATGTAGCTAATAATAACCGTTTGACACGTTGGGCCCGCGGTGAATAGCCGTAACTGGGTTCATGCACTCGCTGACGGGGAGGATTTGCAACAGTGGCGCAGATGCCCTGTCAGCCAATCACAGGGCAGCAATGGGAGCTGGCTAAAGTGTCCCTTTCTCATGCAAATGCTGCAATGTGATAATCAACACCTGACATGGAGCATGACTGAATTATCCTGCCCGTTTAATTAAAGGCACTCCTTATTGCAGCTCCCATGCTACTGTCACCTCCCTCTTTCTATAATATTTCATCACCCTCTTCTTCCTTTCTTTTGCCACTCTTTTTCTTTTCCTGCCAATTTATCTCTTTTTTCCCCCTCCCAATATTTTTCTTACCACTCTTCTTCCGTCAGATCCACTTCCTGGTCTGTTTAGTTTGCTTTCCTTTTGGGCCCACGCTTCTATCGCTCAGCTGTTTTCACACTCATACATTATCACTTTTTCCGTCAATTGGCTTTAACCACGCAAGTTTGTGAGAACCCATTGACTGCGGCCCCTTGGGAACAAGGAAATGACAGAAGGCGTCCTTTATTTACCTCTGTGGCCCCTACCGTGTCGTCTGCTTAATCATGTGGCTAATCGACAACACTGTCTCCCCACTCGCCTGCACTCGGACAATAGGGAACCTCATTCATATTTAATACAATGGAGTGTTTAAGTCATTGCACGTGTCTGAGGAGGAGGATATTGTGTTTCATTGTGAAGGGTTCCACAGGGACCACCTCCCTGCCCACCCAGGCCATCCTATCTTCCCTCCTCCTCACAACTAGCATATGCTTGGCACTTCTGGTGTTAAGCAGACGGGCTCTGGCCAGTGCAGCTGGCTGGATACAGGGGCCCCAGCCGGGTACCAAAGAGTCCATTCCAATGATTAATTCAAATGGTTAATTCTGCTTTATCATGGTTAAAGGAAAAAAAAAAATTAGCAAGACAAATATGTCTTCCACCCCGGAATGAATTACACATGCGTTTAATAATGCAACAGGGCAATAGTAGGGGCTCCAGTCCTTCTGCTAATCTCTTCAGCTCCTCCACTTTAGCGAGCATGCTGTCAAACGCTGGGGACCATCCGCTGCCTGTGTTCATTAATGCCCATAAAAAGGGATTTATCCAACTGAAAAGATCCCTGTGTGATGTGTCTGTTAACATGTCTGTTACTACTTAACCACTCCAAAACCACTTGAGATCGTCCGTTTTGCCCCAGCTGTCTGTTTTGCCTACTGTGCATTGCTGCTCTGACATCTATACGGCGTCCCCTATGCCCCTCTATCCTTCCCCTCCCTCTCTCGCCATCTTCACTCCTCGTTGTTTCTTTTAAAGATTAACCAGGGTCATTAAGGACACCGAGAAGGTTCTTTTCGTTGTTACGAGTGGCAAATTAATCATGAGGGGGGGCATTTAATGACACACTTCCCTGGACTGATTACTTGTGTGCTTGCTAATTACATCAGTTAACTACAGTGCACCTATGAGGGTCCTTTTGGTATTTGGTCTCTCAAGTCTAAGGGCGTCCTTACAGACACATACGCACCGTTTACTTTTCCCTTCGAGCAAATTAAGGAACATAAAAAGAACATCTGTGTATGCCGCAGTTCCCCTGATGAGACCAGTACCAATGCACAGGAACTAAAGCGTGTGTTATAACCTTAAAATGAGCTCACCATCTTACTGTTGTAGAGGCATTCCTCCCCACTCTGAATGCACAAAAGTGGAGCGTCATTAGAACCCACAACCGCAAGTTCCAACTGACTTCATTTGTTCTCCATTATTACTGGAGTTGCCTCTGCCTTGACAGAAGGAGCTGTGTTTTGGGGAGAAGTGATGTGCAGCAGAATCCAGGTGAGTCTGAGGACCACAGCCCAGTTAATGTGCAAGGGACTCTTGGGGCAGGGTTAGGGTTAAACTGGACACTTCCTAGCATGCAGCAAGGAACCATTCATCTGAATGGAAATGTCAGCAGAGAGCATCAGGTCAACAGCTCCGGGCTAACGTGGACCTGGGTGTAACTCCTGACACTCAGCAGTGGACGGAGGCCAGATAATGGGTTTAAGACCCAGATGGTTATCTGCTCAGCTCTGGCTTGTTTTCATTCCTCTCCTCCCCTCTCATGTCCCCCGATTCCCCTGTCCCACTAGAACAACTGAGGGGTTAAATGCTTGGCTTCCTTGGGTTGGGGGGGATGGGGGGGGGCAAATGATGCACCATCATAAAACTCAGACAGAAATGGCAATTTTCTTCATATCTGCCCTGACAGTAATGTACTTGAACAACTGGGTGATCCTGCTGTCCCGATCATGTTATAAGAACCCCAACAAAACTGCTATTACATTGTCCTTCCACTGTTCCTCAGATACGAAATCATCGACCTCATTTATCTATTTTCAGCCACCGAAAAATTATTGCTATAAACTGCAATAGTAGGACCTGAATTTCAAGGGGGGGACTAAAAAAGCAACATGTAAAATGAGAAAACAGGATTTTTTTTTGCCAGGAATGTGAGGTCTTTAAAAAAAAAAAAAAAACACCAGACAAATATCCTCATCTTCCTCATGTCAGGATCTGTCAAAGCATCTGGAGTCCTTTGATATTTTTCCTCCCTCTTACTCATATTGAGAGGGCTTAGATGAGATCCTGAAAGGACCTTTTCAAATGGACCAGAGTTGGCAGTCTGGCTATTTGGTAACCCCCTCCTTTTCCTCAGCCTGTTTTACAATCTCATTAAATCGGCCCTTTGTTTTGCCACTTTCCAAGCTCTGATCTCTGGCTTAGGACGAGTCAAGAGGCCGAGACAGTTTGAAAAAGGCTCCCTCCACCACAAAGGAGCTGCTTGTTCGCAATCATTCCCCTCTTCAACGCCACCCAGACAAAAAAAGAGAGGCAGAGAGCAAGAGGGTCATTCACGAGCACATTATCGTGAGAACTTAATGAAAGTTTTATAACTCTTGAAATATTTATGACCTTCCCACTCAGCAGCTTGTCCTGCCAATTAATGGCTGCCTCTGACAGAACTCCATAAGCCCAGCTCACACTACGGGCAAAAAAGTGAGTTAAGGGACAGTAGAGAACATTTAAAACTGCCCAACAGAGATAAAAACCTCATGTTTTAGTCACAGATATCTTTAATTTTTGCATTTTAAATGAGCCATGTATTGTGTTGCAGTACTGATGGCAGGTGCTGCAACCCTACCCACCCCCCTGAGTGCCCATCTCTAGATAAAACTGCTCTATTGTGCGACATTATGTCACCGCTAAGTTTACGGGGTTTCAAAAATAAAAAGACTGAAAAACAGATCACGCTTATCTTACTGTCCTTACAACTGCAGTTTTTATTAGAAGATCAGCACAAAAATAAGAATAAATGCCGAATCTGGGTTCTTTCATTCACTAGAAGTTACTGAATTAGTGCTCCTGCAAGGACTTAGCAGAGATCCATCTTGGTACCATGAACCTGTCATTGGGGCAATGAAGAGAAATCCAGCTTCCATCTGAAACAAATGACAAAGTCTATCGCCCAAGGCCCCTTCTCTCCCTCTTCTTAACAGCTATGCTGGGAAGCCATCACTGTCCACAAAATATGATAAAACCCATGCCATAATAGGATTCATAAACATGCCTAAATACAATTTGCTGAGATGTATTTCAGGAAAAGACAATCATTTACAACTTCTGAGGGGGATTTAGAATAAGTATGTTTGTATGCAAATCCGGCAAACACGTTTTATGTACTCCTCTCCCACAGATCATGAAAGCGCATTAGATTTATGGCAATGCATGTGCATAATTGTGAAGATGGCAGGGTGGGGGAAAAGAGGAAGAAGTGGAGGAAGAAGTCTCTGGATTTACACAGACCTTTTTTTTTTTTTTTTTTGAGAGCTACGATTAGTGCAGAACGAGCCCGGCTTTCATGCCCCCAACAATCGTTGCCACTTGGCTGAGTCGTGGGCATCCAGGCTCACCTTCGCTTCCACATAGGAGGCTGCCAACATTCGTTTTTGGCAATAAAGATAGGTGAGGACAAAAGACAGGCGGAAAGTACCTCTTGGCAAATTCCATGTGCAAGCATCTTGCTTATTCTATTTAATATATTTTTTTCCCCCATTTACTGAAAAGTTAATGATTGACATTAAAACTAATGTTTTTCTAGTTGGATAAATAAATGTAAATTCTCAAGAAGACGAATTTTAAATCAAAACTTCACGTGTATTTCTAACCACAGTAACATGTTTGTGTTATCTACGTTAGGCCTTTGACACCTGAGTAAGGCAGTCACATTTAGGATTTTACATTATTAGCTAGTAAAGTAAAAATAAGGCTTCTTGGTTGGTTCTTTATAGACGCAGAAATACCACTAAAAAAGAAGTTCTGCAATGTCTATGTTACCATTAGAAAGTTTAATCCAATAAAGTCCCATTTACAGCCCATTTATTACCAATAAAGCAGGGGAGAAACACCTGCTTCGTGCCACTTTAACCTCAGGTTTAGTTGTTTTCTTTCTTTTCACTCACTCTGTCTGGAGAGTCTGTTATGTGCAATGTGGCATGAATTTGTGTGTCTGAGACAGCAGCCTCCTCTTCCTCTATCTCATTGGTGGAAGAGAAGAAGGGAAGGAATGGGGGGGATTGACCCAGGAATCTGGAGGGGTTTTTTTTGGAATGAGAGTTCAAAGGAACTCCCCGCAGCCTGTATAAACCGCCCTCAATTGGCACAAAGAGGAAACTCAATTTGCAGGGAGCTGTGCTGTATACTTTTTATAGAGGAACTTTTAGTCATTAGACCATATACCACATCTCGTCCCAAGCACCAGGCAACACAGCAGGAGGTCCAAACATTCTTCTTCTACAAAATAGTGCCACAGAAATGGTCCCCTTCCCACCACCCCATCCAGAAAGGAAAAAAAAAATTCTCTTAACAAGAGCCCAGTTAGTTCCTGTGTCTCGAGATGGTGTCCTGTTTGTTCAGCAAAGCTGGGGATCTACGTTAACCCTTCCACAACAAAATCTGCTTAGGAGGTGTAATCCTATCTAGTACGCATGTAGCAGTCTTCAGGCGGGGCTGTGCAGGAAAAACAGCCAAAGATGCTGTATCAAATTAAACATATGTGCGGAAAAGAAAGCTCACTCTGTTGGGGAACAATCAGCCAGAGCTGAAAGAGAATGAATTTCTTCTGGAAATCTAGTTTAAGGTTGTCATATTCATTTCAGTCAAATGGGATTTAAAGACAAAACATTTTGAGAGGTGACAAAAACGGGCCCAATATGTGTGATCTGTTTACCGAGTCATTATGTGGGTCCGCTGCTGATAAAAATGAAACATGGCCTACTGATGAGACACATTTAGTTTAAATTCTTCTGCTTTCGTGCACATATACCCTTTGTTACATCTTCCTAATGATTGTTGGAATACATTTTTGTTACTGTAATGCACGCTGTTTGCATTACTGTTAAAAATGCACATAAAAAACAACCAAAACATGTGACGGCTGTGAGAATATTAATATAGGAACAGATTGAAAAATGCTAATATGTTTTTGAACTGAATTTTGAATATGTTTTTTTGAAGTTGACTTTGGCTTTTGACCCACCGCCCCTTTTTCTCTCTGTACGGCAGATTAATGACAGCTAATAATATCTGATGTTCCTGGACATTGTGTCCGGTAATGAGATGCATTCCCAGTGGGTAGGCAGGGTGTCACCACAAACAAATTCACTGTCTCTGCATGCAATTAGTCTGTAAAAGGGTGGAAAAATACAGTAAATCAGCACTGGCCAAGACGGATGGAGCGAGCTGGAAGACAAATCCCCCTTTGTTACCAAACATCCAACACGGTTGAGACCAGAAACAGACACAGAGAAAAAATGTCTCCTTCTCTCCTCCACATCGCTGCCCGAGAGGAGAGGTGGACAGCTTACCTTTATGGAAACATTATTCCTTGACTGCTCCCTGGCAGGAGTTCATTACAGCTCAGCCGTTCATCGTTGAAATATTCTTTGCGAAATGTCAGCGTATGTAAATGAGGACTCAGCCCTCAGTCGCATGTCATGTTTTGTTAAAAGTTGTCGCAGCCTTTCTTTCCAACTTGTGTTATTCGCTGTCTCTGCCCTGCCCACTCCCTTGTCACCAGAGAGATGAAGATACTCCAGATCATTTCAACGAACTAAAGGGTGACGAGAACAAAGACACATAGTTTCATCGTGGAACCCAGCTTTTTAAGCAGCCTTGATTAAATTAACAATTTTCAGTTATTCCATTATGCTGAAACTCACTGACGGCCTTCCTGAGTCTAAAGTATAAAAGAAACAAGATATAATCAATTTCTCCCTGTTGTGTGACTGTATCTACATCACTAGCAAAAGGCCACATTAAATCACATTCAACAACATTGATCCCTTAGGGCTATTTAAATATTGGTGTGCATTAAATCAATATCATTGCAGGCTGTTGTTACTCTCTAAAAGGACTCTGGCATGATTCAACATTTATGCAAAACAACAGCTAAACTCTGGCATAATGTCTTGGCTGGTGCCATCCTCGCTGCACAGGCCCTGTGGCTACTCCAAGTGATGAGAATGGATAGAGGCTCCATTCACAGCCAATCGTGTGTGCCCAGTAGCTCAGAGGATCCACTATTTTCTTAGTCATCCCACAGTGTGACAGCTAGCTTGCTTGCGCTGTCTGCACAAAGGAAATTTGCCATATGTATGCCGTATATAGCGGTTATATAGCGTAGGCTTATAAAGGCGTCTGGTTAGCTCCTGTTCGAAACATTAATGCAAAGTCTGCTAATTGTACATAACATAACATTAAAAAAGGGGTGCAAGGGCATTGGAAATAGAAAACCCTATAGGACCTATTGTTTAAACGCAGGCTCCAGGACACCCAGAGGTGTTCTGGAGCTAACAGCTCTGCTTTGTGCCCCTATCATGGCCCAGTGCATGAGCCGTAGCTGTGGGGGCTCCAAAAGCCTAATGAATATGTATTCCCACCATAACCCTCTTGCTGTAAAACCTACATTATGCAACAGATGAGCACGGTGACTGGGGTGTCCAAGTCACTTCAAAATGACAACATGGGTGTAGTGTTATAGTCAAACTATTCACTTTTCACCTATGAATTTGAAGACTTCTTCTTTTTTGGTCGGGGCGGGGGTGGAGTCATTTTTGCAATATCATTATGTGGAATAAAATTGATATAAAAATGAACTTTTTGGAATAATTGACTCTCGCTCAAAGCGAGAGCTGATGCCGTCATTTGTTATAAGCCAAATGTATGCCATAATATAGGAAATCCAGTTAGGAGGAAAGTGATGAGTTTCAGGAAGGCACTGAAATCTACATGCAAATGCATAATAATCACACATCTACAATATTGCACTGTTAAGAAAAAAATACCTTGAATTCAATTATCATGTGGGCTGAAATAATCATAATGTTATTGGAAACTCAATTACGGAGGCAAGCCATGTCTGCAAATTAGCTGAACTTAGCTAAGGCAAGTCAGCCCCTTGAATTCATCAAGTATGGATTATCACAATATTACATGTTCACTTTGATTCCGCTGTCCAAAGACACGTTCACAGTTACTGCTGCATACTCCCCACGTTTGTTTTATTCATGAACTGCACTCTGATCTATTATACATACAAAACTGATTGCCTCGGGCTAAAAGGCTCAGACATAGAATTAATTATATTATATACACACGCATGATAATTGTGTACGATTCGGTCAAACACAGAGGTATTTCTCTATGTGTGATTACCATTGTTGCTTCAGTGGCAATTATTTTCGTTATTGCTGCTAATATTGTTAATGTTATTGTTTTCTCATTACAGCATTTCTCTGGGGCTTAGTTTTAAGATATTAGAATGTATGTGACCGTTACTCTGAAATAAATTGTGGCATTGGCTGGTGAGGCCCATGACATTAATGCATAAATGGCATGCTCATATACCAAGGAAATTACTTTGAAATTAAACACCAGGCTAGCACAGGTCGGGCACGGGAAGTAAAGATAAGGATGCTAATTCATTAAAAAAATATTAATGAAATACCCCCTCTACACAGTGCAAGGGGAGACAACCATAGTTTTGAATATTGCTACATTAAAAGCATTTCCCCTGGCTAATAGCAAGGCCCGATCGTTCTTTGACTGTTACTGGCTGATACATGTAAACGGAAAAGTTTCTTTCCACTTGTTACTCGCAGCATCGTGCCTGATTTCATCGTCAAATTCCAACACATACAGCATGAGGCGATTCCACGTCAGGTTACTCCAAAGGCCTTTAGCATAAATGCGGCAAGCTTATACAGAATTCACTCTCAAAAAGTGGCAGCAACGGAGGTCAATTGCATGCCTGGCTGGCATTTATAGGAATGATAATGTGTTACGGTGGAGAATATGGAATGTTCTCCGCTGATATTTGCACAGATCCACAAAAGAAGGAATTTGGATGTGTACGCATAACACACTCTGTTGTGTTTATTACCATTGTCCTTATTTAACACACCTGTCACTACCCGATCAATTCACCTCTCAGCCACGCTGTGTGACGCATTAAAAATGTAAAAAAATAAAAAAGTTCTGTATTTTCATTAATGATTCTCTTAAGTCTCACACGCGTGTGTGACTGTCAACTTTGAGAATTTCCCTGTGGTTCACTCCGTCTTACTGTTGTTCCTCCTGCTCCACCGCCTGCCGCGGCTAACCGGGGAACGCGCAGTCTCGCTCCAAGACGACTTCAATCCCCTATTATCAGGAGAGCACACATTGCCGCTCACAAGGTTTTAATTTATTTGTGCCTGTTTCAGTCCAAGATTAAAGTTTAATTGGTGCTGACTGGCAGCTCCCAAGTTTTGACTAATTCTCCTTATCGGGAATCCTTACCGAGTAGCTGTGGGCAATGTGAGGCCTGCCTGCATGCCTGCCTGCCTGCCTGCCTGCCTGCCTGCCTGTGTACAAGGCAGCACTGCCTACACGCATATACATACTCATGCACACACATTTACATGCAGACACACACTTGCAGTCAATGCAGTAATCCCTTATTTTAATTGGTCGTTACATTGAGTACCTGCGATGGGCTTATTTGAATTGTGTAGTTTTTCAGGTGTGTGTGCCCAAGACTGGATGCAATTACGCGTGTTTGTGTTTGTTTGAGTGGTGGTACACGTGTTAGCTTATTTCTTGTTGGCAAGAGCCCCAATTGTTTTTGGATTGTTGGGTAATTAGACATGCATCATATTATTTACTCTAGACTTTTTAATTGATTTGCCAAGGTGGAATCAGCGCGCTATGGTAGCAACCGCTGCTCTGTTGGGAGGCAGGGAGAATGTATATGAATGTACAGCGACATTCCTGCAGTCAGTGTCACGGAGACAAGAGGGGACAAATGGCGGCTGAGAAAACAGCATTGGATTGTGGGTGGATGCGTCGAGTCTGCCGCATTTCCAATGAATCGTTCTAGCATGAATCATTTTAAAGTGCATTACCGCAGAGGGCTCGCGTTCCCATAAGCGTTTATGTCAAAGTCATATGCAAGCGTAAATAACACTGATAATCCCAGCCTGTGTTTGATCAGCCAAATCTGAGTATGAGGGTGCAATCATTTGTGACCCGTAATATTAGTGGCAGCTATTAAAAGCTGTGGAGGATTTGCAAAGCTTCATTTAGTCTGTTGGGGAGATGTGCGTGAAATAGAGTTCCTTTGGTTGTAACTAATGTCTCTAATTCTAATCAGAGCAGCTTCTGTGTCGTAGCTACACGCCTCTAAACTGGGAAGGAGCGACTTCCTCATGAGGGCAAATGGACCAGAGTTCAAAGTCAGTGGCTTTGATGAGGTATGTAGATTTATACATTGGCAGCAAATCTTATAAGAGATTCTATTGATGTATATTTACTTGAAAGGACACTTGTGGTTATGCTAAATTAACATAAAAAAGACTCAAGGTAATGACAATTTAAATGCAACTGAAATGTTTAAATATGTTTAAATAAACACTTTATATCTGCAACATGAGCACTGCATGTTTTAGAAATACAGTTTCTTTCCTTTTCTCTTATTTCTACCATTTATTGTACATATTTTTTAATTATTTTGTCTCTTAATGTTCCTTTTAAATTGTTGATTGAGCTGCTGTAATGGTGAAATTTCCTCCATCTTATGATCCTATATTAACTATTGTTGCAAGAGTGGAATTTCACCAGGGATCTTTACTAATCACACTGGACTTGGTCTGGCGATTTGGCCTTTTTTAGTATGATGAGAACTTCATTTTCTCTGCACTTCTGAAATGTTTGCAGGGGTGGTTCTTCTTCTGTCAGTTAGTTGGCACCCGGAGGAGGATACATTCAATACTTTTGTTGCTTAGACTCTGCAAAATGGTACTAGATTCACTTTAAACAGGAGCAACTGGATATGTCAATCGATGGGGAGTTTCTCTAAGAACCCGGTCACCCTCGTCATCTCTGCAGGGTTACTTTTCATTGACAAAGATTAGTAAATGTGTTATTAGCCCAACAGCAAAATCTGAAACATACAGTATTTAAGGGCCTGATGCGTGGAAAAGACACACGTTTGGGGTTAAACACACAAAGCAACACACACATACACACACTCATCTTTTAGTTCTATTTTTAAGAGGACGTTCATCTATTCTCAATCTCCTTATAGCTACATACCCAATCTTACGCTGGTTCGAGCCTAAAACCAAATCTAACATTAAAAACCAAGTCTTAAGGCAGGCACACACGGTGCCGTTGTAACAATCTCATAAGACTGTTTTGTCACATACTGTGTGTTGGAGATCTCGTAACTTTGGTATCGACTTTGACGTGTGCAGACTGCACAATGACCGCTTCCAGGCTGCCATGTCTGCCGATACCCACCGTCATCAGCAGGCACTGAACACATGATCAATCTATGCCATAGAAACAAGAACAATGAGAAATCGGGCTCCAACCCTTGTTATATTGGCATTGGTGTGTGCAGAAAAAAGGCTGGCGAAGCAGAGAAACAGAATGGAAAAGAGACAGTTTTGCAAAAGGTGTTTGGGGTCCTTATTTATTAATTACTAATGCTACTCCTACTTCCTGCTGTGTATCGGTTGGTTAGTAGATGTAAGTCATAGCAGCTGCCACAACCGATGATTTCTCCCAGATTCCCCCTCGATGGTCATCATTGGTCAGGAACGGCCCCCAATCCTACAGCAGATGCCGGTCCTTAATCCTCAATCAGCATTAAAAGTTGTGAGGACCAGCCAAAATCTCCTCACTTTCCTTTATAAAGCAAAGAGAGCCATTATTATTTATGCTTGATATCACGCAAAGAAAGTTCACAATTGAGCGGCAAAAACTTTGACATGTTAACTATCACTTCTGTCAACCGCAACTTGAGGTCTCTTCCTAACTCATGCATACAATTGTATGTTACTAGTTCAATAGTGAAGGCCAACATGCTCACTAGTTAGAGAGACAACTGATAATGATGAGGAGGGAGGAGCCTACACTCAGGCCTCCTACTGGCTCTCCAGTCTAAAATTAAACATGACAACCAATTAAAACTCAGCACTTGGAAATGTAGCAGGTTAACTCGAGAGTGTATCAGGGTGTGTACATTAACAAATGACAGGAACAGTGCTAACAGTTAACTAGTTAGGATCTATTGTGAGTTTAGGTGTGCAAAATTGCACATGTCAACTAATGCGCGCAACCAAATCTCATGCATATGCATTAGTTAACTAGTCACACAAAACAATTTAACTTTAATTTTAACATGTTAACATGTGTGATAACATGTTTGGCAGTCACACCATTTCACTAGTTAACTACTGATACAAAATATTTTCCACTAGTTAGCTTTTGAGAAAAATATCAGTTCTGCTAGTTAACTTAACTATTTTTTCAGGATATAACTATTTCATGAGAAAGAAAATTTGCACTTATATGTGAACATTCACAGTCAGAAATGCTAAAAGCAGTGGGTACTAGACAAGTACAATTTACAACAACAATTTAAAAACGCAGTTGACTAGTGCAACTCCCAATGTGATTACTAGTCAATTAGTTGGAAGCAACTAGTAGGCCAGGGCAAAATAGGCTTGAACTACAATAGCGAGCATTTTGACCTAGCAACATAGAGAGATATTCACTCGTTAGCAGCCTTAAATCATGACTGACTAGTTAACATGCCAGAATTGTTGAGCTCATTAGTTAACTAGTGTGTTTTGTCCCATGTGATATCAAGGACAAATTTTGGTCGTGTCATACTAATTTTTGTTCGCAAAATGTAGCTTGCACAGAAAAGAGCGTGCAGGTTAAGAAAAGTGATCTGCTGAGTCCAACCTCCAGATGCTCCAGAAGATGAGTGACTTGTCACAACACTCGAAGCCTTCCGTTCCCACCTTCTCAACAACCTAAGCTCCTGATGACGTGGCTTCGGCTCACCGCCAGCTTTGGCGCTGCTCATGACAAATCCTGTAAAATAGTGAGTCCTTTCAATGTGTGAGTCAAGAACAACCAAAAAGGGGCATAAAGCAGAGACAGCGCCCCTCCCTACAGAAGTGAAGCTGAGTGTCCATAGAGCAGGTGTGTGTGGTTGTTTATATGTCTGTTATGGCTTTTTACTGTTTAGCGTGCCTCGCCTCCTTGAGCTCTTGAAAGGTTTCATCCATTGTTACACAGGTCCTGAGATCTTTGCCAGGCTGGTTATCTGCTGGTTAACTGCCATGCACATAACAGAATAAGTAAAATAACAAAAATGGAGAAATATTGCAGTGTCGTTTTAAGCTAGTTCTGTGCAACAACTCACAAGCATGCCCTTAATCAATAAATCTAGCAAATGTGGAACTGCGTTCTTGCTTTACTATTCTCCAACTGGACCTTTTTTCAGGTTGTTAGCCCAGGGAAAGAAAAATGTTAATTCCCACTCATCCAGTCTCGATTTATCGTGAATAAATTGTGAGGCGAGAATTGTTTACAGGAGGAAACAAAACAAAAAAAGTTGAAAAATGTCCATCGCTGTTAGTTTTTCGAACAACAATTAATGTTGCTTGCGGTGAGCAAAAAGCGCTCAGGGCCAAAAATCTCTCTCTCGTTGTCCTCAGCTTCTATATGCAGTCAGCATTCTAGGTTCCTCACTGTGTCAAAAAAGAGCATATTCAAATGCGTATGACTATTAAATGCTAATTTGCACAACAGATGAATGTCAAGTATGGTACTTCATCAAGAAAATGTCCCTCTGTTTCAGTATGCAAAGAGCAAATCTTTCAGCCCGATGAGCTTGGGCATTAGCTTACCTCAAACAGCGCTAAGCTTTTTTAAACGTCAGCGCGGTACGCTCACACAGCCCGAACACAAAGAAATGTACAAAGGCAACACTTCATCGAATTAGGACTTCCTTACTTCTGTTTGGAATCTAATCTGGAGCAAACAGGCCCCAGAGACGCAGGTGAAGGGTGATCTGAAACAGTTTAGATGTGTCCCTGAAAGGATCTCTGAGTGCTGACGGACGCGGATTATCACAGCAGACGGGGAAAGTTCTCTCTCATCACATGAAAATGCCACAGCTTGCGTTGGATCTTTAATGCCTTTCAGTATCCTGCCTTTAAATGACTAAAGTTTACTGTATGTTTATATATTTGTATGTAGAAATAAACAAAATTGGCAGACTTTTGTGTGAAGACCTGAATGTTACAACTTCCACATGCGCAGACTGGAGATGAGGCTGGAGGAGAAGGAGGGTTTACCCTGCCTGAGCTTGAGCTGATGTTCCCTGACACGGTCAAAACAAAGCTTTTGGTTTCTTCACCGCTACGTTAAGCATCGAGGCTGGGGTGTCAGGCTTTACCTGCTTCCTGTTTGGAGGGCTCTGTGGACAGGCGTTGTGACCGCTCCACCTGGTCGGTGTCAGTAGGCGTCAGCGGCAGAGCCTCCAGAGGAGAACAGCTGAGGGGGAACGCTGCACTCCTCTCGTGCTGCCAATGAACTGTGTAACTACAGAAACAACTTTTTCACGTATCGATCAATTTGTGGCCTCTTGCTACATTACACAATGACCTTTGCCCTTAGTTCAGACATGTATTAACATTATTTACTACAAATCACGGTGGAAAAAAAGCATCATATAGATCCTTACTTATTTAGCATCACGATTCTATAAAGGGCAGATGAAGTTTATGGGCACATTTAAGGTAAAACACGAGAAAGTTTCAGGCATCCTGGGCACCTAAAGCATAGTTTACTTGGCAGCAGTAAAACGGGGCTGTATTGAATTCACCATGTACCTTCAGGGTTTATTATTATTATTATAATTATTATCATCATTATTATTATTGTTGTTGTTGTTGTTGTTAATGTACACACTCATAATGAAGCAGAAAATATGTTTGTTGTTACAGTCGACTATTTATTGATCACAACGCTGTTTGGTTCATGATATCGAATTAGGATTGCGAGCCTTTATGGGATGAAGCCACATGACTTTGTCATCACAGGCAAAACCAGCTTACTTCGCATACAGGTAAAATCTAATAAAAAACATTACCGCAATCTGGAAGTCATCTGGAAATCAGCAGCTCTTTTTTGGTTGTTAAATTCCTATTCTCAATAAATAGATTTTCTATTTAATTGCTTCAATATCGATCCAATTCAATGTCTCTTTGTTGTTGATGAAATTTTGTTGTTCAAGAAAATACCAACAACCTTGAATTAATTAAGCTTTTCTATACTCCTGTGAGTAAACACCTAAAGGTAAAACAATATATAATATTTACATGTGCGTGACTTCCTCCAGCCTGAGGATGAGGTTCGGTTGAAGGTCAGCACAATGAGAAGAAAAGTGGAGTGTTTTGAATTGCACTACTGAACCCAGCTGACTTCCTGCACCAGTATAACCACAGAGAGCAGTTCAAATAGAGCCTTTATTAAAGCATAAGCCCACAGACCGCATTGATGGAGAGAAAATGGTGCAGTTCGCCTTTTCAGTGGGAAAGGATTTTTCACTCTGGCTCCCACAAACACACCCGGGTGTCTTTGCACTCTCTGTCCCTGCACTTTTGGAAATAGACAAGGATAATGGAAATTCCAAATGAGAGGGCCGAGTGATCCCGATGCTCTACTCAAGACTCTTTCCTCATCTGTGAATGCATTGTTTTACTGCAAATTATAACCATAAAAAACCTCTGATCCCCCATTCTGTTAAATTAATAGAATTACGCAAAAAAATGTAATGATAGCAATTAAGTCTTGAAAATGCAAATTTTATAGTCAAGGACGATTACCTCATTTATAGCATGTGCTGGAATGATGCCAGACGACGGTAATTTAGATCCGAGTTGCTCACGGTTACATCATGATGAATATGAGACGAACGGGGCCTCATCACGCACCTCCAGTCGCTCAACTCTCAATCAAACGGAGAGGTGAGCAACGTGAACGCTATAAGGGACGACCGTCGAGCAGCAAAGACATACATCAGGAACAACTGGGTGGAATGAAACGGGAAGAGGGTTATGGAGATAATCTGATAGATAAATAAAATAAGGGGATAAAATAGTCTCCCGAACATCTTCTTGAAGCGAGGGTCCAATGTATTCTCTGACAGGTTGACAACGTCCCAGATGAAATCATCATTTGTCCCATTGATTATTTTTTTTTGTATTACAAAGTGAGGATTCCGTGCTCAGCTAACATTTAAATACAAGGATTTTAAAGCACAACTAGAGTTGGCAGAGTAAAATACTTGCGTTACTTAATTATTGGGGGAAAGCAGATGTAATAGCATGAATCATTTATGGAGATATGACTGGTGCCATGATCTGTAAGAGTTTAACATTTCACTTCAGCACACTCTCATTAATAATAGGCTCTTTAAATGACGTGCTCTTTTACATAACGGTCTGGGATGAAGAGGGCAGCGCGCGCATCAAAACTTCATCAAAAATTTGTTAGCACGTCCCTCATAATTTAGCTTTATCGCACCTACTAAACGCATAAGAAAAGAAAGAAGGAGAAAAAGGAGAAGCTACGCTGTTTGCAAAGAAACAAAGGCAGTTTATTCATATCACGATAACATAAAGCTAATAATGGAACTGCACATACTTTGAGTTCAAATAGTGCAAATATTTCTTTTGCTTCCTTTAAAGGTGGAAATCCTTTCAACTAACATTTCCCCCAGCCCTGCCTATTACACAGTCTATTGACACACGTTGCGGCCGAGCTGGACTCTTTCTCAACCCCGTCTATCGGTCACACAGATTGTCCCCCGGTAGGCAGGGGCCTGTGACGTTAATGGAAATGGGGCGACGCTGGGAGCATAGAGCCTGGAGAAGCCTGGATGATCCCTCAGGCCATGGCTGCCACGGGATGAAATAGAGAGACTATTACAGTGGAGTTGTAAAGCCCCACACGCTCCGTGCACTATCATAATAGAATATTGATTCTATCAGAAGCCAGGCCCCGGCCTGTCCCTGCAATGAAGAAAAGAGAACTAAAGGTCACTGTGTAAAAGAACAGGGAGAGAGGGAGGAGCGGAGCAGAATAACGGACAGGAAAGGAAGCTGACGGCTCCTGCAGCTGCGGCTGTACTTGTGTAATAACCCAACCATACAGTTGCAAAAGGAATCTCAAAGTAATCAAGTAGAAATAAGTTGGATGGAGTGTGTACAAGTTGAAGCGATCTTAATTTCTGCTGCTCAGTTAAGCTGCCCCCCCCCCTCCTTTGTTTTGCATTGGCGCATCTGTCTCCATAGCCATAAGTAACAAGGAAGCAATTTCAACCATTAATTGTTGATCAAGGCGGTTGGGAAAAGCGCCAAAGGAAAAAGATGACAAATATGTGCCCACCACGCGAACAGCAGTACAAATTACTCCACAAGCAGGAGACGTTTATGCTTGATTGGAGCAATTTAATGTTTTCTTACAAAAAAAAAGGCAGCAAATCCTGGGAGGACAGTTAAGGAAATGACTTTTTAATCATCCAAGGAGTCGCTGTGCCTTGTCTCTCCTGATGTGGAGCCATTAGGAGAAGCTGCTCAGAGTGGCCACTCTTTGCAACACTTGGACTGATTTTACTTTAGATGACACATGGAGGACCCAAAATCCACATTCTACTAGCAAAGTGGGGACATTTTTGTGTCTAGTGCTCCTTACTTCAAAGGGCTCTTTGAGGATTAAGATGTGGTTTTAAGGTTGAGGTTAGACTTTGGGTTAAAATTAGGACGAGGGGGTTTGTTGGGATGGTTAGGGTAGGGAGACAGATAACCTATTACGTATGCCTGAATGTCCCCACAAAGATAGAAACACAAGGGTTTGTTTAAGTGTGCAGTTGAAATCTATTTGCCATATCGATCCTGCAGTTTCAGCTCTTTGCGATTTGTTTAAAAATTTCAACTTTTATTCGATGCTTTATTAACTTCCAAATCGGTTAAAATTTCATACACACATAAATTTAGAATATCTATAAATATAAAACAAGAGAAGGCGTGTGCCTGCAACCATTCCACTCCATAACCCCGTCAGTGAAAACATGCTTAACAATGCACAATACATTAGGAAATTGACTAATCTTTGCAGTGACATTCTGGCCTGTACAAACTTTATGATAAATCCTGTTTTTCTAGGGCGCTAGGAAAATGTATTCATGAAATTTCAATGTCCAATGACACAAGTCATCCTTTAACATGGGCTTGACGGTAACATAGCGTTGCTCATTTCTATTCCAAACAGGGGGCTTTATTTTAGTCAAGTAATACCCATTTGTCGTGTTGTATTATTTATTTCTTTATTTTAGTCCCACACAGCCCTGGTAATTGAACAGTAGTTTTTGTCGAGGGCCACGGCAAATGAAACTGCTATTGTTGCATCAAAAATAATCAATTTGATGAGTTTTTTATATACTCCCATACTCGAAGTAATGTGATATTGATTTGCCGTCCTGATATAGTACTCTTCTTCTGCACCAGAATGATTATTGGCTTTTGACAGATTCCAGCTCGATCTTTTCTTCGAGCCCCCCATTTTTTCCACTTTGCACAGCCACCTCTTTTGTTCCAATGCCCTCAGCTCCAATTCTCCTCCACAGCCCCACTTTGGCGCATGTTTGCAATGCACTTGGACAATGAAAGACTCTTTCCTTTATTGCTGAACAACAGCAGGAATACCATTTGCCTTGATCAGTCAGCATCAAACCATTTTACATGGGGCTCCATTAGCATGTAAAAGAGTTTGCCTTTTACACACACACACAAACACACACACACACACACACCAATATGTGCATACCTTTAAGTTATTATGCTTCACAGCAATGTGAGGTGTTCTGGAGGGTGGCTCTGAAAAAATCTTATACATTATTTAAATCCAAATCACCTCCCCTGTCCGGCCATGTTATGGATGACAATAATGTTGCCTCTCCCTTTTTCCGTTCCTCTCGCTTTCTCGCTCTCTATGGATCAAACGATCACATGGACGGAGGGGACGGTGGAGTGTAAGGTGAGGTGATAGTGGGTGATGGATGCATAACACTCAGGTGTGGAGAGACAAAGAAGACATATAAAAGCAATAGAGGGAGCGGGATGGATGAATGATGGAAGGAGGGATGAGGAGGGAGAGAAAAGACTGCAGAGGAAAGTTGAAAGAAAGGCAGGCCTCAACAACAAGCCTGTATTGATTAGTGTTTGTAATAAAGAAAGCAAGACACTTGGCCCCTGAGAGGACATGGTTCACTTGGTGCCTGCTTTAACAAGGGCTCCGTGTGTGTGTGTGTGTGTGTGTGTGTGTGTGTGTGTGTGTGTGTGTGTGTGTGTTTGTGCATGTGTGTGTGAGAGAGAGAGTGTGTCCAGATCTAAAGACAGTAAATATGCTGATGCCTGCATTGTCGACACATGAATGCCTATGGATACTGTAAATCAAAAGCAACATGAAAAACTGCATGTGTGTAAGCATGAGCAGCTTTAAATCACTCAGTCTGTGTGTGTGTTTGTGTGTGTGTGTGTCTGTGCATGTTGGCTGTAGGCTGCAAGCTCTATGTGCTAGAAAACACCTCACACATACAATAGGGGCCTGCTTGTGGAAAAATCAATAGTCTGGTGATAGAAATATGCTAGAATGTTCTGTAGGTGTGAGATTGATCTGAGCTCCACTGAGGGTCCAAAACCAAATAATGGTTAGAGGCCAGCGACCTCCAGATCTCCACAGAAAACAATAATTATAAACACGCTGGGTATGCCTGAACTAAGCATAAAGACTGCGGTCAATGAAGGCTAAATGCTAACACTGCAAAGGTGACGGCTAAGCAACAATAATTAGGTTTGTAATAGAATTGTCAGATTTGGACTTTTAAAGTCTGCTTAGCAAAATGACACAATAAGCAGGATTCCCGCTCATTTTATTCACTGGTAAACATATTTTAGGAACACTTCTGCTGAGCTTAAAGTGAAGAAAATACCAAACTTTAAAACTACAATTATAAAACAGTTTTCTTAGGATATCAAGTGTACATCATTGAACAGAATCCAGTTTAGGAAGTTCAGCTTAAAATGGCCGGCAAAACTGTTTCTTTTTACTGCCTTTGATATGTTTATCAGTGTGGCTGGATCCAGACTTGCAGAAGATTTGCTCTGCAACTCTTTGTGTGATGCTTAATCCTCTGAGCAAAAGAAATTATTTCTATTTATTCTATTTATCTGACAACAACATATTTGTATATTCTTTACTAGTTGTACCATTTCATAGTCCAAACGGGGGAGACGGTCTATGGAAACGTCAGCTCTCAATTAAATCTCATTTCTTTTTTATTTTTTGCACACAAGACTTTAGTTCCAAGTATGATAACAAAAGAGCCATGTTAAAATTTAAAATGCTTTTCTAAGACCCTCCAAAATATAACTTGTTCTCTTGTTCCCCACTGGGTGGACCAACCAGCAGAATAGGCTGATATTGCCCCGCCGTCATCAACTGTCACTTTTTAAATGATGAGCCTCCTACAGGAACCAACAGCTGTATGTGCAAATCATGCATATAAATCAATTATGGGGGCCCTATGTACTTTAAACGCAGCCATTAATTAAGCAACGTCAGATGCAATGAAGCGTGAAGTTCATTACATTTTTAGTATTCAGACCTGCTATTATTTGAGGAGCACGTGAGAGAAGGAGATGCACCATTCTACCTAATGCTTAGCAGCATTGCTCCATGTCAGGGAGACAGATTTTAAGAGAAGATCTTGGAGACAGAATGAAAGTCAGGTCGCGCGTGGCTTTCAAACAACTGTAACTACCAGTTTTACCAGGTAAACTGGCCGTAGCATTTGGCTTGTAATAATTTTGTGTTTGCAGAGTGAAATCTAATGATCTTCTCTCTGGGCACCACTAACAGCCGACTGCGTCAAGGAAAAGACGAAGGCTTTATTACAGCAGCTTTGCAATAGTAAATATCATCATTGAATTTGATGCTACATATTCATTTATTTGGTTGCTTCTTTGAATGAATGCGTATCGGCGTCTGGAACACTGATGACAGGAGTGGTTGGGAGGTGGGAGGCTTGAAGAAACCAGGCCCAGCTGCCTGGCATTAAGCAATGACCTCTGCATAATGAAAGCCAGCGACAACATATTTAGCTTATTACAAGGTTGTGCAACGTGACACGATTTGCATATTCATATATTTTCTCCTTCACTCCCCCCCCCCCATGTTTTCTACCACTTTTCTTGAGTAGGTTATCTGCCTGACTGACACCACTGAGGAAGTGGAAAAATAAATAAATATGTGTACAGAGAGGCGCATGATCTATCCAGATGCCGCAGAAATATGGCGCCATGTTGACATCTTGTTACATCCCGACTGTGTGTGTGTGCGTGTGTGTCTGTGTGTGTTTAAGCACCAGGAAATCATGTTCGGGTCAGTGAAAATGAATACAGTATGAACTGGAAAAATCTGACAGGGGTCTGGACTTTAAAGGTGTTTTGCATATTGTTTTGTACATATGCGACTTTAACGGCAGCCGTGGCTTTAATGTAGCATCACGGAGGCCGCCTTTTTTTCATTCTTTTATTTTGTTCCTCTTTTCCGATCAAAGGAGGATTACAATGCAGCTCTTCCTCTCTGCAGAAGACATAATTACAATTTCAACATCAAACAAGAAAAAGCCAAAAATGAAGTCAATAACAAATGCAGACATGTATGCAAAGAGAACAAAGTCCTCCATCAAAAGAAAAACGTTTAAACAAATCACAAAAGCCTGCTGTTTGGGGAGGGTATTTGAATTCCTTTCATTTAGTCAGGCTACCTAATTCAAATGAATGAGGCTGAGCGGTGCCCGCCAACCGTGCCCGGAGAGGCGCCCATCTAGATGTGTACAGTAATGATCATCGCAGCACTTCTGAATGCAAACTGCTTTATGCCGGTACCTGAAGCTAAGGGCCACAAAAATAGAGTAAGTCGTAGTTTTTCTTCCTTTTTATGTTTTCTATTTTTTTTCCTGAAGCATCCCCAGGTCAGCTGGCTCTGCGCACAGGCAGGCACCTACTTCAAAAAGTTGCAGCTCCCTTCTGATAGATCTGCAAAAATGCTTTTCTTTTAACATAAATCAGCAAATGTGCGGAGCCGGGACCTGCCGGCGTGTTTCTCTCTCTCTCTCAGAAGTAATGGCTCCCAGGGATCAATTTGAAATTTAAATTGCAGTGAAGCTGTGTTTGTCATTAACAATCAAATATTTGAACCTTTCCAATATTTGCGCCCTCTTCCATCTGTACCACTGTAACATAGCCAAACAGAACATTTGTGCTCTGGATGCAGCTGGTTGCTGCAGACAGACAGAGCAGAGGTAAGACAGAGCTGGATGGAAATATGAACTAAAGACAGAGAGAATCAGGAAGACGAAGAGCAGCACATCTGCTCAATGTTCATTTGGTGAGCTGATTGAATCGGGGGTGTAGCACTGTCACTGTTAATGGAGTGATGTCTAATTGGAGCGAATCAGCTCTGAGAGCTCTGGCCAGCGTCAAAGACCGACGGCAAGCGCACGGAAAAACTGAAATAAACCGTCGCTCACGTCAGTGACAACATTTAAATTAAAAAAAAAAAGGTTGGTGTCTTGAGAGGTGTGTGTTTGAGTGTCTGGGTATGTGTGTGGGTGTGGGAGTGTCTGTGTGTGTGTGTGTGTGTGTGTCTGAGGGAGAATGAGTCTATGTGTGCTGAGCCTGCAGGGCTGAGACTTTTCAACACAGAGGTTAGGAGCCACTGGAAGGCCCAAGAAGCTCTTTTCCTGATAATGATGGGCCCAAATGGCCACTATTGCACCCCCCACAAGACCCAGAACTTGATCTCTAATAGCTGCCCATAAAGGAGAATCATCATCAATGAAAATGGCTGGTTATCAAGATTTGATTTTAGAGGGGAGGTGTAATAGGTTTGTTATCTATAAAACCTTTTAAAGCCTGACCGTCAGTGACATTAGCCCCATTGCCATTCGGAGATACATGCTAATCATCCCACAACCTTTAATTAAGCAATATGTGTAAGTAGGCAGCTATTATTGCCTGATTTGTGAGCCACTTCATTACACCGAGCAGTTGGAAGCAGACACATATTCAATACAAATCAAGCTGTCTGGAATATTATCCTGCTTAATGTGAGGACAGTATTGATATTTTATCACTCATGTTCTGATGAGGGACTTCAAACATTTCATTTTCAACCACGCCAGGACAACCAGCACCGAAGAAGCTGCATTTAATTAGAAGTACTGGTGATCAGGCAGGCTGCAAACAGACCATCACTGTGGACGTCCACGTTCCTATTTATCAGATGAACAGGTGATACACAAACGTCTGCTGCGATGGAGACACGGACAGTTGATTAGATGACTCACTGATTACATTATGGTACAAGTTTCACCTCTTTTACTTTGATATCGTTCATCTTGCTATGCAAAACTGGAGCCGCACCCACTTCCTCCTACTGGCTCCACACGATGGCACCCTGGGGGGACAAATCATAGGACGAAACTGTGTGACTTCGGCAAACAGCAGGTAGGAAGGGCGTGGCTGTTGGACGTCTCAGGTGTTTGACATGAGACAAGTTCTGCAGAATGTGTCCTTTCCTCTGGGAGCCTGCACACACACTCGGCAACAGTGTGTGTGTGTGTACGTGCATGTATGTGTGTGTGTGTGTGTGTCTGAGGGAGAATGAGTCTATGTGTGCTGAGCCTGCAGGGCTGAGACTTTTCAACACAGAGGTTAGGAGCCACTGGAAGGCCCAAGAAGCTCTTTTCCTGATAATGATGGGCCCAAATGGCCACCATTGCACCCCCCACAAGACCCAGAACTTGATCTCTAATAGCTGCCCATAAAGGAGAATCATCATCAATGAAAATGGCTGGTTATCAAGATTTGATTTTAGAGGGGAGGTGTAATAGGTTTGTTATCTATAAAACCTTTTAAAGCCTGACCGTCAGTGACATTAGCCCCATTGCCATTCGGAGATACATGCTAATCATCCCACAACCTTTAATTAAGCAATATGTGTAAGTAGGCAGCTATTATTGCCTGATTTGTGAGCCACTTCATTACACCGAGCAGTTGGAAGCAGACACATATTCAATACAAATCAAGCTGTCTGGAATATTATCCTGCTTAATGTGAGGACAGTATTGATATTTTATCACTCATGTTCTGATGAGGGACTTCAAACATTTCATTTTCAACCACGCCAGGACAACCAGCACCGAAGAAGCTGCATTTAATTAGAAGTACTGGTGATCAGGCAGGCTGCAAACAGACCATCACTGTGGACGTCCACGTTCTTATTTATCAGATGAACAGGTGATACACAAACGTCTGCTGCGATGGAGACACGGACAGTTGATTAGATGACTCACTGATTACATTATGGTACAAGTTTCACCTCTTTTACTTTGATATCGTTCATCTTGCTATGCAAAACTGGAGCCGCACCCACTTCCTCCTACTGGCTCCACACGATGGCACCCTGGGGGGACAAATCATAGGACGAAACTGTGTGACTTCGGCAAACAGCAGGTAGGAAGGGCGTGGCTGTTGGACGTCTCAGGTGTTTGACATGAGACAAGTTCTGCAGAATGTGTCCTTTCCTCTGGGAGCCTGCACACACACTCGGCAACAGTGTGTGTGTGTGTACGTGCATGTATGTGTGTGTGTGTGTGTGTGTTTGTGTGTGTGTCCAGTGGACATTCCTGCCCTCGGATGCATCTCACTCACTCTTGAAGCGTCTTTTCCGTGTTGGTAACCAGGTGCACTCCTGCACGTGTCTCTGACTGGCAGAGCTCTGACTTGGGGACGCCGCCTTCCTCACGGCGTTGTCACTTCCTTCAATGTCACCAGTGACCTTGAAAAAATAAAAAGTGCATGTTGTAAAGCAGTCATGAAGAAATCTTTGTAAATGTCTAAAAATCTTAAAAAACAGTGTTTTGAGAGCAGCCTGGGGCCGAATGTATCAGGCATATCAAAATACAGGTTCAACCTGGATGAGAGTGACTGAGATTAACACAAGTGCTATTTTCCTTCAGGCCTGCAAGTAATGTTGTCATAAATAGTCTTTTCTGCCTTGGTCCTGCTACTGGGAGTGAACTTGGAGGAGACACAGATATTGAGACTTTATATGACACACTACCTCTGGTCCCAGAGGGGGAACAGCTCACAACGCAGTGCTGGCCTACTTTTGTACAGTTATAAAATAATAATAATAATAATAATAATAATAATAATAATAATAATAATGATGATGATGATGATAATAATAATTATAACTATAATTATAAAAGATTAATACTACCAACTGTGAGCCAGAACACAGATTGGGATATTCTGTAATCTAAATCTTTATTTGGTATAAATGTACGCTACTCTGTGTTCTTTCCACGGCAGCAGGAAGCAGTTGTGCTAAATTAAATGAATTGGCAGCCTCCTGGAGCTGCATGACTTTGATTGAAGAGCAGAAAAATGTGCCACAGTGTGCGTGTTTGGGTTTTTTTAAAATCCAAAACTAGTAGAAACTTGCCAGATAATTACATGGGATGTACTTTGGAGAGGTTCTCCTTCTTAGCAGATATGGCTGCCAGGAAGGCATTAATCTCCTCATGCAACATACAGTAAGTAGCCAAGGACATTCCTCACACATACACACACACACACACACACACACACACACACACACACACACACACACACACACACACACATACACAGAGCGTAGAGAACATTCACTTCCTGTTAAATCATATTCATATTTCTGAGGGCTGCCGATGACCCCATGGCAAATGAAGCGTGGGTCCTCAGCTCCACGCCGGCAAGCAAATGTGCGTGGGGTAATTACAAAAGAGGGGTAGGGGTAGAATTTATGCGCTTTATCAATTAATGTTGCTGCAAGGTGTTTTTCAAAAGGTTAATTCCTTCATATTGTCCACGTGCTGAATTAGGTCATTATTGGCATCATGGGCGGTGGGCTGAGTCATGGCAGGATGAGGAAGGGGAGACTTTGAGGGCATATTAAGATGATAAGATGATAAAAGCGCCCCCTTCTCTGGATTCATCATCTCCGCCACGAGCACTTTGATCTGGCTATTGATTATTATTTTTAAAAAATCTCCAGACTAAATCCAGGCCTAAATATGTAACCGAGGAATAACGTAACCCTTGTGCACACGTGAATCGAAATATAGCTTTAACAGTTTTTATTTATGCCACGTGCCGGAGATGCTTGTCATCAGCGTTTTTTTCTGAGCCATAAATAATTTGCACAGCAAGGTAATATTCAAGCTGGCAGAGCCTTAGTTGTGCATCTTTAATGGAAGTTTTACAGAAGCGGAGCCAGTTTGTGCATATGCTGCAGTCTCCCATATGGAGGAAAGCAGACAAAAGGAGCACAGTTGGTTTGTCCTATCTTTTTAGAAGTCCATCGACAGTTAAATGCTAGCCCCGGAGAAAGGAACGGCACAGGGGGACATAAACCCACTGTGGTTTTAGGAAGGGAGATAATGACTTTGCCTGCATTAATTTCTACATCAGCCATCTTGTTTCTCCAGACAGAGTGTTTATGAGGCCCTCTGTGAAGGTCCGCGGTTATATAGATGCATCTCCCTGCATAATATCAGCCCCGACAGTTGTTGTCAGCAGTGCAGTTTGTGAGATGGCAGCTGTGGAACATCTGTTTATAGGCCACGAGTGTTTGCAAAGCAACACCTCACTTTACCTTTTAATGTCTTTTATTGGAGCTCGCTGATGGGAACATAACTCCAACTTTTTTGGTGTGTTGTTGTGATTCGGCTGGACGATTTTCTGCAACACGGTCAATATTTCAGACACCTGCCGTGGGCAATAACCGGCTCGATGGAAACATATGATGGATCATTAATATTAACTTTCTTTAAACAGAATTCAATATGCAAGTCACTAAAAACATCATTATCATTTTATATTTTACCGCACACCCCCTTGGAACCCCCCCCGACACACACACACACACACACACACACTTATGCGCCATACGTTGGAGGCAATTCATAAAGAGGCAAGAAAAAAAAGGCCTTTCAGTCAACACAAATGAATAATGGCTGAACAAACACCAGAAATATTAAGTTCCTCATGACTCTCACTCTGCTGCAGATCAAACAGGACACACCTCACTGTTCGGTTCCAGAGTCTAACAGTGTCTATAGCTCAGGGCATTTCTTCTAAGAACTGCTTTTTAAGGTGTTCGTTTAAACAAATTTTGGGTGTAAATTTTAGGCTATTATGCAAAGCTTTTGGCCCCTGAAGCTGTGGCCATGTTAGTCTAAGGGAGGAGCAAGTCCCCCCGGGCATCAGTGTCCAGGACACTGCCTGAGAAACAGAGCTCTTAAAGGGAAATGAGCCATCCGTCAATATTTCCTCAGTAAATGGAAACAGACTTCTTAAGTAGCAGGATAAGTCTTTTAACTAATTGAGGTAGAGGATGCAGTCACGGTATTACACTGTTTCTCTACACTCACAAGCAAACTGAAGCTCATGAAACCTACAGTTTCTCTTCTTCTCTATGACTCCCTGTATTTTCAGCCAATAAAACCATCACATAGATTTCTCCCTATTTGGTTTGAAGTGAAGCAAATTCATATTTCTTGGTCCAAATTAATGCTAAAAAAAAAAAATTACGCCCTTATAATGTAACACCATCTCTATAGAGCCAGATTCTGTTCCGATCGATGAATAAGGTAATAAGCCTGGATGGTAAATCCCATAAAGCCACTTTACAATGTCATAAATCAAATAATGGGAGGACATTTTTCATGAGGTCACCGCATCAAACAGAATATTTGTTGCTGTTGTTTTATTCTCAATATTTTAGCTTTTGATTTTCTTGCGCAGATGTCTTCCCTCTCAGAGGAGCTGTCACTTTGGATCAGCAGGCCAGTTTGTACACAGCATCCAATTGCAGTTTGTATATCACTGCAGGAATTATAGAGAGTGACGATAAAATCAAATCAGACCTACGAGTGCCGGGAACCCTTTGGTGATTCACAGCGTTTGCTCTTTTCATAAAACTAGTTCATATATTCAGGGGAGGATTAGTCTGGAATATGGAAAGTGGGGGTCTGAGCTACGAGGCAAAGGGGAATGGCATATTGATACCCTGGTGTTATCGCTCCCCGCTCCCAGCGGGTGAAAGAAGACGCCATCGGCAACTCTCGGAGGTCTCTGCTTGTTATGTTGGAAGGAATGGACAGCAACACCCATGGGACCCAGTGTGAGAAAAAAGAGCAACGGGAAGATAATGCGTGTGAATATGCTTCCCAGGGACAGTCACACCTATCTTTCACTTACGGTGGCCTCTATCAACCCCCCTACACACACACACACACACCCCAAAAGCTAAAAGGAAAGTGTTCTCACAGTGAGGTAGCTTTGAGTGTGAGCATCTGTATTGGTGTCGACGTAGACGATTTGTATATGTAAGACTGGCTTTTTAGATCTGAACATCCCCTCAGACGGTGTAACGCAGTTACACAGACGCTGCCACGCCGTAAGAAAATGCACAGCGCTGTTTATTTATATGAGCGCGCCATCAGTCAAATTATGATGGAGAACCATTAGAAGGCAAGGAGAGCCTCAAAGCTAATTGTTAGCATGTACATCTCCCCCCCACACACACACCCTTCTGACATTCAAACTTCAAATATTAATTTTGTTGGGATGATCCCGGTTTGCTCACGGGCAACTGACAGAATGATTGAGGAAAGGAACGAGTCCTCGCTCGCGCAGCAGTTGTAACAAAGCATTACTTTTAATTAGGCAACAATCTGGGAAGCAGTCTGTCTCTGACCTGCCTGTCTGGCAGCCACTTGGATTAGAAGCAGCACGTAATTAGAATTTGTTGCAAACTCTTTTAGTCTTTCAACCCACATTTCATTTGAATCGTTTCAAACACCACTACATAATGGAATTTTTTGCATCTATATCTAGTGCAACAGTCGTGGGGTCATGTGCTGTTTATTTATTTAGGTCTGTATTTCTTTATCCATTGACTTGGCTTTCTTGTAAGAAGAAGCTCCAGACACAGGACCTGATTGGTTTCTCAGGGCAAATCTTGTCATTTTGTGTTTGAAGAGCAGGTAAAAGAAAAAAAAAAGAAATTACCCGAGGAGAAAAAATAGAAATCTGTAAATGTTATTCACCCTTTCAGACCACAAAGCTGTACTGTTGTCTTCCTATTTCTCTACAGGCAAAATAAGGAACCAGTTTTGGCATTAGTTTCTTTTTTTTCTGCGTTTCACTTGGGAGGGAGGAGAGACTTAGAAAATGGGAAGTGTTTTCTCAACCCCCAGCCTATCTCTCTGTTTACTCCATGATAATTCCTTAAACCATTTAAAGAGGACGATGTTGGAATATTCTCCCCTTCGTTTTTGTCGGTTTAACTGAAATATAACATGTTTATTTACATCCTACCTCAATGATAGCGCCGTCTGGCTGTCGAATAAACTGCCTGTATCGCTGTTTCAGCCCACTCAGGTACAGGGTGTAGACTGCCACACGGGTGCTTATCTCTCCTGCTGATAATGGTCCTCCACCTCTCTGGTGGTCACCGGGGTCTGGAGGGCCCACCGAGGGCTCCTCTTGTGTCCAGACGTGGTCATGGACCGCCACCTGATGTGGGTCAGCACAAAACAATCTCATCTTTTTGACAAAATACCAGCAAAATACCATCCTTTGTTTGTGTGCCCAGCGCACATTCATTTTCTAAAAGGGATTTCAACTCTACTAAAATAAATGAAACTGTTGATTTTGATTTGTTGTATGTTTTTGTGTTGTTCTTTTCTAGGGACATTCAGATGTGTTTATGCTGCATCAATTGATTTTGTATCCTTTAATTACATGAAGCTGCAGCCATCGACGCACCCACTCATCCACTGGATGAGTCCTGTGGGACCTGAGCTGGGGCAGGTAAAGAGGCAGGTTGTGTTTGTGATCATGCACACGTGTGTATTACTCTGGCTACGGGTTGCTTGTGACACTGTCTATGCGTGTGTACGTGCGTGTGTGTGCGTGTATGTGTGTGTTGCAGGCAGGCACACCTGCAATGCCATGCCCCGTTGTGTCAGGGTTAGACACGTGGCGCAATCGGAGCGTGTAACATGTTTTATAGGTCATGTAACTCGAAGTCATCCATGTGTGAAGATCATGGAAGCTCACAGCCGACACCACAGCCGACAGTGTTGGCTAGCAAAGACTTTGTCTGTCTGTCTGATTGCTGCACACATCATCATAAACGCTCATTGTCATTATTTCTATCATATTTAAGAAGAATAATACCATAATATTTTTTAACATGTATGTACTACTGTATGTACTACAGTCATGGAATATAGGTAATGCTCCTACTAATATTTTCCTGTTTATGCTCCAGAACAGAGACAATGACAAGAAGAAGGAAGATTTTCTAATTACTGTAGGTGACCTCTAATTACGGTTGCTTTCAAATATAGCTGAAAACAGATGCATTTGTTCAGGAGGGCAGGGTCAAACTCGGAAGGGCTTTCATTTTGTTCGTGCCCACATTTATAAATGCTTAGTCAAACATGAGGCCGGACGCTCGGCAGGGGAAAGAGGCACATTACCTCTCTAGTAAGGAGAGACGCTGCAAAATCTCCGAACCTCCCATGCCAAAATGTCAAAGAGCTGCAAAGTTCATCATAATGAAAATGTGTCTGTGTTCAGCGTGTGAACGGAGGAGCACGCAGCTCCTCAATGCTAATTAAGAGGCTCATTAGTGAAATCAGCCCAACTGCTGCCTGCCTCTAGCTTGGCCTCAGCCCACATTGAGGGGAAAGTGATTACCCGAATTCCTTAAGTAATCAGCACCTCTGCTAGGCAGCAATCAGTCTGTGTGGACAGTGTGTGTATGTTGATTTGCTGGCTTTTATTTTTTTGGATGAAACACAAGCTGTGTGCAGAAAAAAAAAAAAAAAAACCCTCTCCACGGCTTATTTAAAGTCGCTAACAGAGTATAGGAACATCCTTCGCTGTTATTCCCAGAACGTGTATCTAGAGCATGGATGGGCTATGTCCCAAGATTCTATAAGTCAAGTCTTGTATACTGATAGAAATGTCACCTTGGTTAAATGCACTTGCTCATAGGATTTGTCCTACTGTTAGCTATGCTACCATTCTATGCATATTATAATGTGAAATCCAGTTAGCAAGACTAGACAAAAGCACAAAAAGGTGTTTGTTTCTTTGGGTTAGGGTGATGCCATTTCATGCAACGCACCACGGTTCTCAGGATGGATCATTGCTACAACACAAAATGGAAGCAGCTTTAGCAGCCTGTCTGCTGCACAATTCTCTGTTCTGGTTTGTTCTGTGATGGTGGTATCCTGGCTTCTAGCCCTAGCTTGAGTGCTCTCTCCACTCACCATTGTTCCATTTGATAGCACTAAGTGATTGATTTAGGTTCAATGCCTGCATGCAGCAGGCAGGCCGGCTGTGGGTTAAGCAGATAGCATTCAAGTGGGCTAACCCAATTCAGACCCAATCAAGGCAGGATTTATTGTTGGGGTCTGTATTTAGAAATCTGATAGAGTCTACATCAGTCCCTTGACTTGCATCAAGAGAGATGGGCCTTATTTATTTTAAGAGAGGACTATAAAGAGCAAACCATGTTTTCCAGCGGGGACATAAATTTCGGGATTTGTAGACATTACCGCAAATGAACAGACAGAATTGAAGAGACGGACAAGGGCACAGGAAGTGGGGAAAGTACAGCTCCAGACGGGGCTTCATGAAAACGCACTTTCCCATCTTCTGTATCTCAGTGTCAGCGCTTTAATTTCAGGCAATGTAAAAAAAAGGTCACTACCTTCTATTGAACGTAATACGATCATATATAAAAAAAGGGGGAAATGTCTGGTAAGAGATGTTAGTTTTTTGGGAGAAAACAATAACAATAAAAAGGTTTCAGTGCTCCACATTCTAAAAGGAATCATTTTGTTAATATTGAGGAAGTCACCCCTATTCTTTTTTATTTGAATGTGAGATGATAACTAAATTAGGGGAGGTGATTAATGGAATTAAATATTATTAACCTCATCCTCTACTTTATGTTCACATTTGTGTTACATGTGTGTAACTAAGTATTTGTGAGTGAGGAAAGGAGGAAGGATGGGTAAAGAGGTCTCTCCTCCTGGATAACGTTGGATCCAGACTAGGGCGCCATCACTCCCATGCATACATGCCACCTTTGTCATGTCTCCCTTCATTCCCTCTGTCTAATTTTACCTTTCATTGGCTTGTTCCCATGGACTAATTCAATCATTCTCTTCTTCCTCTCCGCCTTGTTCTCTCATGCTCGCTTCCCCTTCTATTGGTTCCCTTCTCTTCCTGTTGGTTCAGGTTCTCTCAACCCCATTTGTAATGCGCTCAGAAGTACCTCTGTGAAGCTGCACCTCCAGATGAATTCTCTTTAAAGACATAAGCCCTTTCCCCTTTTGACCATCACCCCACTTCCCTCACACACGGGAGGACCTGGTTTTTCTTTTGCTACTGCTGTGAACACAGAGGTGAGCAGTTCCTAGTTCTGTCCCGCTTGGCTTTAATTTTCAGTGGGAAAATAATTAGAATCTCACTTTTGTGAAGAGTGGAGTGAAAATGTAAACAATGCTTCCCTGCGGGCGGGTGCTTCATCACTTTGACAGACGCATTTGAATTTGCCTGGGTGGCGGACAGACTTGGTTATTTATGTGTCAGTCGCACATGGAAGACCCGGCTGTGGTTCCGACTACAGCTGGGAGATGAAGAAGCCTAGAGGGTGGGGGTGCAGAGGTTGGTGCTGGGTGGCCAACGTGGTCTCCCTGCCATTTTCTCACAAAATGACCCCTGTTGAGGTGCAGACTCAGACTTCATGAGACAGCTATTGCACCCCTCTATTGGCTCGTTGTTATTTATACTTTTCCAAAGATCCAGCTTTCATTCAACATGAATCAGAGAAACACTGACCTTAAGTTTGCATTAGTCACTAAAACAGGGCTTCTGCATCTCACCTGTCCCACATCATCTTCCACTCACTTACCTGGCTCAAACTTTGGTCACATGACTTGTCTGAACAAAGAATGCACTTTTTTTATGGCTGATTCCTGAGTGATGAAGAAAAACACCTTTTTTTGTATCAGCAAAGTACACTTATGGAGTTAGAGGAATACTAAAAGGCCAAATACATTTTTGTTCTTTGTTGTTGTTATAGTCTTCTATCACTTGTCCTTTTCATTGCAGACCTTTTTTGCATTTTTTAACACCTCAAAAATAAAAAAAGGCACAAAACAGCTGACCAAACAGAGCAGGAGTTTCTTGATTATTGCTAAAGAATAAAGGTAGACGAATGGTTGCTTCTTTTGTCCACAGATCCTCAGCTCCACACAATAAGGCACATGCGCGGCAACACTCACTGCCATGCTAACACTCTCTACACACATACACACACACACGAGCAGACAAAGCTTCACACAGTGAGGCAACGCATGTGTGCATCTCTGAGGCCTGCGGGCACATGGGGCTAGGCAGCAGGGTATTGGGGGAGGGATAGAAGTGAAGGAACAAGAGGGTTCAGAGATGGGAGGAGGCAGAGGAGAAAAAGGGGTGAGGAGTCTGTACTGCACAGAGGTTCTTTAAACTATAGGAGGTCAGTCGCTTTACTCTGGTACTGCTGCCCTATCTATCAATACTGGACTCCTCTCAAAGTGCCGGGTTCATGCCACAGATTGTGTGTTGGCATGCAAACATATGTGCCAGCTCCAGTTTGTGAACAGGCACACCAACATATATACGCCCCCTGAACTCACATGCTGTTGCAATGATTTAGAAAACTAGACGCACAGACTGTGGTGGAAATGCACAACTCAGAGGCTGCTGTGCACAAATGCACATGCTCATTCACAGATTTGAAGGCATCCGCATAAGCACACATATACACAAAGCCAAGGCAGGCTACAAAACACTGCACATGGCTCTGAACAGACCAAATCATAAAGCATAAAAGCCCGACGACATACATGCATGGATAAGCCAAGCAATGTCAACCATTAGGATAGAAATAGATATGCTATTATTATAAATCTGGCCAATATGTCGAAGGTCGGCGGATATAATTAGAGCAGCTTGAAAATGGCACGGATGCACACTGTCTGCATTGGGGCGTGATTTGGCTGAAGCAAAGGTCTGTGTCTGGTTAAACGCACCACTGGACGAGACAGGCAGGCCATTTGCATGTAGTGGTGCACACATAACCCCAAACATATGCACAAAATAGCCACTACGGTAGAGTAGCTTTATCCCATCAAAGTGTGTGAAGCAAAGATCATGTCTATAAATATGCCAACGTGAGTGAACACATTTTTAGTGCAAAAACACACTATTTCAAGAAAGTAGCACACATCGAATTGGACTTCGAGTAAAGGTAAACAAGAAACAGTCAGAATAAAGTGACGTTAAAAAGAGATTAACCAGGAAGATAGTATCTGTATGTGCCCGAGATAATCCAGAAAATAAGATATGCATAATTTACTGTTACTAATCTCCTTAGTAGAAAATAAAGCCGTCTCTCAGCCTACAGTAAACAACCCAGATCTTCAAATTTTAGACTTCGTCACCCTAAACAGGTCATTTTTTTATGGTTTGCGTCTTGAAGCTTAAGTGCAACTTTATTCCCTGCCTCAATATTGACCCCTGAAATCAGACTCGACGTATTAAATTCATGAATGCATTTAAAGTCGACACACTGATGAAAGTATTGCAAAAACAACAAATGATTAATCAGGTTTTTCAAACGTAAGGGAGCGGACCCAGGTACTTTCCAAACGCATCCAGCATCTGTGGTGAGTCTGTGTGTATGTCCACGTGAAAATGTGTTTCCTCACGTCACATGCATTTTACTACGTTGTGTTCACTTTTAAAAATGTGGGGCGACCGGGATTCATATTAAGATGCTGCAGACAGATGCCAAAGTTGAGGGTTGCCTTTGATATCTGGAAATTTGACTTTGGAGTGGCTTCAAACTAATCAGGCCTTGGAGGCTGAAGGTGATAAGTTTCCAAGTGAGTAACCAGAATAGGGGAGCTGGGAGGACACACGTGCAGATAATTCCCCTCACATAGTTACTATTCCTGTGCACATACATACACTTTGCTGCCCTCTTTAAGGATGTGGCTATAATCCTGTAAAAAAAACAAAAAAACAAACTCGACACCTGTCGCCATCGCCAGACCTCCTGCTCCCCCTCTGGGCCGCAGGCAAAGACCAAGGTCAACTTCTTGAAAGAAAGGGAAGCGACAGTGCAGGAAAGAAGTGACTAACCAACAGAGCGTCGCAAAGAATCACATCCCTCAAGTTTAAGCTGTAAAACCACATATGCCTCATCTCCGTCTTCTCTAGAAAATGGATCGGCATATGTGGGAAGTGCTTCATGGGCCTCGAATTCCACTTCCATCACCTGGTGCTGGTCTACACGTGCAGCATTCGTCACCCCCTCAACTTTCAGTGGCGCTTTGGTTGGTTTGGAACTGACTTTGGGCTTAAAATAAGCACTCCTCATGTTTGCTTTGAATGTGCTGTGGAGTTCATCTGTTTTGTACTCTTCAGGAGCCCAATTTGTTGCCTTCTGTTTCATATTATGGGATGGCAGTGGAGCCCAGTTTAAAGGTCTGATTGAAGATTTTAAGAAGGGGAGGATGGAAAGCGGTGAAAACCTGGCATTCATCTAAATTCTTCCAGTTGGATGTTTTCACAGCTGATGAGCGAAGCTTTTTATTATGAAGAAATTAAAGTCAAAATGTGTCAGAAACAATCTGAAGCACACAAAGTTTTGACGTAATCTCCAAGAATCATAGTGTGATCCTTTTGTGCGACATGGATCCTCTAGCAGCTGCTAAAGGCATCCTTCTTTTGACTCTTTTTCAGTCTCTCTTTTTCCTCTGATGGTAAAGCCTGCTCAGGCCCAGGCTTGGGGAGATAATGACATCCTCTGCCTGGATTAATTGTGAGGGACACATTAAACAATACAGCTGACACTCCCTGTAATTAAACGATTCACACCAACCAGTTCATACAGGAAGATTTTCTCTTTCCTCTTTTTCTCTACTGCTGGAAATGAGGAACTGGGATAAGCTCATACAGTCAAGTGGCCTGGTCTCAATCTTTTGGTGCTGCCCCAGATAAAGGTCGGCATGAAACACGGTGAATTTTAAAATAATCCAGAATTTAACCCCTAACCGTTGCATCAACCACATTCTAAAGGCTCTTTTCTGGGCCTCCCACAGCTCCCTACAGCTCTACGATGGAGACTCAGACAGGCAAAAGTGGACCAGAGATAGATTTTTTTTTTCTTGAATGCCTCTATCAGATTATATCATGTTAAACTCTCCGGTCGGCAAGTTGCTTTTTTAAAAGTCACATCACCAAATTATGTGAGAATCAAATAGGTGGGTGTTTTGATTTCTCTTCCTCTCTCTGCTCTTCTTTGTAAACCGCTGCACAGCGCTTTCACACATTACTGCCCAGCACAGTCCGTGACCTTTTCAGGAACACAGGCATGTACCCTTTGCAGTCATGTCTCATATTGAGCTCCCTAATGCTCTGACTCTGGACGTTGTGCTTGCTGCTGCATTGCTCCTGTCCTTGCCTGCCTGCTATCGCCTGGGGCCATCGGGGCCCTCAGCGCTGTCCACTAAATAAACCCCCATCCGCTGTAATTGAAGAAGCCACTCTAATGTGACATGCACATGCACATGCACCAAGAGGTTTGCATGCATGCACCTACACTTACAACTGCACACACACAGCCGCAGCAGTGTACCAAAGTACATTTTGCAGTAAGAAGATGATTTCACACATGTGCATGGTGACCACATTTCTTATTTGGAAGGGGTCAATGGTGGGTCAGAGGACACTGACCTCTTGCTGAGACACACATCCCCCACACAACACACACACAGACACACAAACACACACACACAGATCCTGGACCTTCCTTCTGACTCTAAACGACCTCTCTGTTCGACTAATGCACTCAGCTCCTCTTTTCCCTTGCTGGTGTTCCTGTGTTACTGTTGTGGGTTTCTGTTGTGGAGCTGAGGGTTCTATTGTTGGGTGACTGACAGTTCCTGTGTGTCCAGTCACAGTCTGCTGCTCCCTCTGTCTGCCTCACTCTTCTTCCTTTACTTTAGTTAGGTTGGTGTGGCAGGTGTACAATCCAAACTGTTGAATAAATCACAGCAAAGAGCCAGAAACAAGTGGATGGACAGATGCAGGATGGCTAGATAGCTAGATAGCTAGATAGATAGATAGATAGATAGATAGATAGATAGATAGATAGATAGATAGATAGATAGATAGATAGATAGATAGATAGATAGATAGATAGATAGATAACATTAAGACTGTGTTTTCTTTTTGAAACAAAGTAATTGAGAGCAGTAAAAAGTGGTATCATCAACTGCTGCTGTAGGTCAAAATGGTGATCATATTTTATATGATTAATAACCAGCCTCCCAGAAATGAGAAGTTATCATTCACAGTCCGATCCGTGGTGTTTCATTCTCAGCAGGTTTACTCGTTACCAACCATGTGGCTGTTTCAAAGCACCTCAGGTGTTCCCAAATTCATTACCTCGACATACGGAGACAGAGGGACAAAGGTACGTAAACGTTGCGAAAACATCTCCGGGGCTGCGGCACAAACCCATTCTTATTCCTCTTCCTCCACCGTCTTTTAATCTCTCCCTCGTTCCTTCAATTATCACAATAGCGTCACCACCGGTGGGGAAGTTCCCTCATGGTGAATTACTAGAAAAAGGGCTTTGGTGCCACTCTCCTTTTTCACTGTCAAGGCGGTGACTCTGACAAAGCAGTTTGCATACCTGCTTAAGTATTACAGAAATGAACACCTCCCTTCCAGGTACAATAATCAACGGGGTGACAGGAGACAATTAATTTAAGTCCATCTGCATCACTGCCTTTACATAATTAATGGAGCTCATTACTGAAACTCTGCTATGATGTGGAGGTTGCTAACACTTAGCAATAATCAAAAAGTTGACTTGTTTATTCCCATTATGGAAGGACTTCACCTTAAACCAGAACTTCAGTTTGAAAATGAAAAGGTTGAGTTAGGGTTAAGTTAATGCTCTCCCCCTCAGCTGTTCTCCACAACACTTGGGGTTAAAGATCGGGAATTCTGATTCATTCTATCCTTTCTGAGGTGGAATTAGAGAGCGGGCAGCTGGAATCATGACTCACTCACCCGCAGATGCTACGGCTGACATCTTTACCTGTTTAAACATCGGAGCTGCTGGAGTGATCATATGGGCTCAGAGAATTCTACAACACAGTTAATTGGTGCCAAAGTAAAAATTAGACGAGGTTTTATGTCTGACTTGTGAAAATTACAAGCTTGACAATGATGGGCCATTTGTGAGTTGGTTATTTAAGGTGGACTGTTCTTCCGCAGCGTCAGTGCTGGAGGGAATTTACAGCACCACAGTCATCGTACTGACTTCTAAGTCACCTCCCATCACAACAAAGTGTCCAAACCTTTTGTGATTAGCATTTTGCATTTAGTTGTGCTGATTTGTCTTCCTCACTTTCAGGTGTTCAGTCAGGATTCTGTGTTCAAACTGCAGCTAATAGTTTGTTGTCTAGATTAAAGATCAGTGTCCCTGAAACTGGTCTACATTCCTGGGTCACCCAGCTACCAGAGGGTCGGGTTACCTGCTCAGTTCCTGCTGACTCTTCACTACACACTGCACTCAGCTTCTGGATTACTCACGTTTCTTGCAAAAAAAAAAGATCTCTAGATCTGCTGATATGACAATGCTGTCTTTAAGACCTCGGAAGAACTGCACAGTAAAGCATACAACTGTTATCAAATTAGACTCAAACAAATACACTGTAATTAGTCACCTCCTATCAGATTTGCTGTAATATCATATCTTTTAATGACAATGCAGTCCTTCTTTATGTTTCTGACTGCAGCAGCTTCTCTTCCTGCCTTGTTTTCCCCTCATGCCTCGCCTCTCTCACCTAAGAAGGACTCGTGGCCCACTGTTATTAAAATTATGCCCTTGCCTCTGATATTAATTGGCTCTGTAATAAGGAATGCATCAGACTCACTATTTAATTGCGAGGGCACATTTGGAATACAGTTTCTGAAATGTATTTTTAATGAAAAACACTACATCCTGACCTAATCATATCAACCTTATTCTATCTAATTAGAGATGCAAAAAAAATCATTAGAGTTGCAAAATATTAGTTTCGGCTCTGTCGGGCTGCTCCTTTGCCTGCCTTCATGAATATATTTTTTTCCCCAGTCTATGATAAATTGTTAATGAGGGAAAATGACAAAAAAAATTTGCATGTAGGCAAATTAGTCTAATAGGGATATGTCTTTGCTGAGTTAGGAAAGTGACCCTTTTAACGGGAGAAAGTGTAACAATAATTATAAAATAATGGCGAGGCCCATCTTATTTTGATGAAAAATGGTTGGCTTGAACACTGTAACAACCATAAAAAGCAATAACCCTAAATTATCATCACACTGCTGGAGAATGTGTTAATGTCTCAGCATTCTATCTGTTTAAAGAGAGCAAATTAGGCAGCATGTGAGTGTTGCTGTGGAAGGAGATGGGCAGTTGTTCAAGGATGCTTCCACAGTGCCACCATGACAAGAGGCCATCAGGAACTAAATGAAGCATTTTCTTAATCACAAACTTGAGGGGTGTAATTCCTTTTAAAGTCTCTCAACACCAGGAAGTTCAATTTTCTCCCAATAAAATGTATTATCATCCCATTAACAGGAGTCACCTCTCCGAGACTGTGTTGCAGTTCATTAAGGCTTTGGAGGAAAAGAGCACTCCCAGTGTTGAAATACCTTCAGATGAGTGTAGGTAGAGACACAAGTAGCTCGTCTCATCTGTTTAGACCAAGTGCTGCGTTGGCTTTATAACTGCTGGCTCAGTTAACCATGTTTAAAGCTAAATATTACGCTTTTGCTTCATTTTGCAAATTGTTGACCTCAGTTTCATAATTCCCACCATTATTTCCTTTATTAAGATTATTATTATTATATTATTATTATTATTATTATTATTATTATTATTATTATTATTATTATTAGTAGTAGTAGTAGTAGTAGTAGTAGTAGTAGTAGTAGTAGTAGTAGTAGTAGTAGTAGTAGTAGTAGTAGAATTTTCAATGTCACTGCTAACATTGAGTAATTAGCCGTATTTCCATTTGCCTATTAAAACAAAATGGCATAGAGTCGCATCTCGTGGTGAACTACATCAGTTCATGGTTCCATTTCAGACTTTTCCAGCTGTGTGAGCTTGTGCAGGAAAAGATCACAGAAGTTAATGAACACAGAGAACATGGAATAATGTGTACCACTAAGAAATCCCACAGAATAAATTAAAAAGGGCTGCAGTTGGTTGGTGCTCTTCCATTTCCCTTATCTCAACAAGTCACATTTTCAATCACTATGCTAAGATTTTAAATCAGGTCTAGACTCTAATTCACTGCCCTTCCCGGTGTCATCGCTGGTACACCTTCACTGGCTTGTCAAACATGCCACAGCTTCTCCCCAGCATTAGTAATTTCATGGGGACATGTGTCTTTGCATAGCAGAATTCTGCAATCTCCACTGTGTATTACGAGAGTGTTTGCTGTGGTATTTGCAGCTATGGTGTGTGTGTTGATGATGCAGTGCTTCTTTATGTTTCCAAAATATCTTTGGAAATTGAAAGCCCGCAGCAAATTTTTATTTTGGTAATTACGCCTGTGTGTAAGTACCTTTGAGATTAATTTACTACCTTGTCAAATTTAATGCAATGATTAAAATGAACTTAGTTTTTACGTTCTGTTAGGTGTCATTACTTTACTTAAGCTACAGTTGGCATCACATGACACTCGTAGGCCAGCAGGCTTCCCATCACAAATCTGGTGCACAGACAGTCTAACAGATATCTGATCTTTGAGCTATTTCAATGGTTAGAAAAACAACCTTTTGCTTAATTTCTCTTTAAAGGTTTAAGAGCAGAGCATCATTTCCAGTCATCTTGCCTTGCGCCGCTCCCCGTTAAAGCCTCTCCATTGTTCTGCTTTCTTAACGATGTAGCTCAGTTCCTCAATGGACACTTCAAGGTCTTGAGGTGTGAAGTAAGTACCCTCTTTGGCTGTGAGCCGCTGAAAGACGTCCAGCATGCGGCCATCATTGTGGAATCTGGAAGGTGAGGCGTGAGACAGGAGAGTGAAAGTGTGAGGGAGCAGTAACTTGGGATGGTGCCAGTTTCTGCCCAATAAGGGTCTCATGAGCTCCTGTCAGGAGCAAACGAACAACAAGGAAAACAAACAAACAAACAAGCACCTAGCAACCAGGATCATATTCTCTCCTGTCATATGGGCTAGTTTCTCTTCAACAGGTCAAATTCCAATGATCCCGGCTTGCTGAAAGAACACATGAACCTTTTTTATTGATTACACAAAGCACGTTTGCAGTGTGAGTGTAATATATCAATTCTCACACAATGAAAGAGAAAAAAGAATCAAACAAATTGGCCTCCGAGTGGGAACGCTTTGTTAACGCAAGCTAACTCTAGCGCTGTCTGCGTATGCCTGTGCGGTTGTTTATCTGTTAATGTGTGGGAGTCCGATCCCGGGATCCTCTTCAGTGGTAAAGTCGAGCTTCAAAGATGGCAGATGCAACTGACGCGCTGTTTGCAGATGTGTCTGGAGAGACCAGCCTGAGTCACATGGAATCGTTTGGCACAGCAGAAGGGGTATTGATTCATACCTCCAGATGAGCTCACATCACCAAAGTGTTAGTTTTCTTTTGCCACACATGGGTGCACGCAGCCAAACCCTAAAAAAAGATCCACCGTGTCTGTAAACAAATGCTTTGGCTGGCCATCAAAACCAGGAGACCTTGTGCCCTTCCATGGAGATTGTAGCCTGTCAGAGGGTAATCAACTCTCAAATAAAACCAACATCAAGGAGAGCGGGAATTATACAAGAAGCTGGTAAAGAGCTTTGAACTCAGCATCATTCCCCATCGCTCCTGGGAGAAGGAATGTTTGTAGAATCTTGACCTCAGACACAAGAATAGCATGGATTCATTTTCACCCTACATTTGAATTGTGCTTCTCATTCATTTATGCGGTCTGTCTCTGGGAGGAATTAACCAGCTTTGAATCTTTTTGCTTTAAAACCGACTCGTTCCCGCACTGTCGGAAGTGCCCTGACTTATATCTGAGATGTGACCTTGATGATGAGGTTTTTCTCATTTTTTTCCCCCTCATTTTTTTCTTCTTTAGCGAAGAGGTCAGCTTAAGGACGTGTTGAAACTTATAGAAAATATCCATGGTGATCTCTCATAGCAACATTGTCAGCTAAAAAGTGGAATGTAATCTGTTATTTGATCATATGTATAATCTCTGCAATCTTTTACAAAATGCTAAATAGCTGACCAAGCCATAGAGCTGATGGTTTTATCTAAGCACTTTGTATGCATTAGTATCTAGCTTATATTTGGTCACACAACAATGGGCGAATTCATGATTGTGGATATTTATTATCTATCTATTTATGGATATCTGAAAACATGTTTTGATGAGTAGTTGTACAGGCAATGACATGGAGAGATATGGTCGTCATAGCTACCCAGTGTCTATTTCCACACTAGATAAGACTTTTTGGAAAAAGGGACATGTTTGATTAGAATTATGTATTAACTCATGTGTGCACGTGAACTGCTGTGCAGTCGACGCCTTTCCATACACAACTTCATAACGAAAACTGAACCTCCGCCTGACCCTTGTGATTTTTGTGGGACTGCAATATCATCAACATCACGAATGTGTTTGGTTTTAAAGAGATGTAAAACACATTGCTGATGCATTTTCTTAAACCAGTGAATTAAAGCTGCCTAAAATGTAATTTAAAAAGGATAAGAGTCCATTCTATCTATACATATAGCCCGAGGGAATTTTTTAGAAATAGGTCACGCTCTATGTCAGAGCCCCTTCCTTACAGCCAATAGGAAACTGTAACCCATAAAATTATCAGCCTTGCTTCAGCCTCCTGGCCTACATTCAATACAAACCCGCGTGGCGCTTGAGTGGCAGAAGTCATTATTCCCTGCTGCTGTTTTAATATTGTCCATTTAGCCAGAGCCCGATAAGCGCACCACTTACTGAAATTAGATGGCACCCTTTCCTTGCCCGCCAATCTCAAACTGATTAATTCAATAAAGGTTTTCTTACATTTTCAGCCCTTAATGGAATTTGGTCTTGTATTAGGGTAGGACAAACACCTTGGCTGAATACTTTTACATTATGCAATAAGCCTACCCTTCTACTCTTTTGCTCCATGTTGCAAAAAAAAAGAAAAAGATTTGTCTATTGTTAAAAAAGTGTAAAAGTCATCCTTTAAACTTGGAATTTGTAGGCAGCAGTGAGTGTTTTAGCCTGCTGGCAGTGTCAGTTACAATAATGTCTGAAGACAAGATGAAATGCAAAGTTTGATTTAAAGACTGGTGGGGAACTGCTTTGGTTTGCTGTCAATGCTGAGAGTTGCATTCTGTAGTTTTGACTTTATAAAAATATATATATACTGTATATACTTTGGAAAATAAAAGGAGGCTCAGTAGACATATCTTAAAATTGTTCCAGGTGCAAAATCATAACAACCCTTATATATGGATGACCTCAATCTGCAACACACACATACACCATACACACACTCACACACACACGTCTTTACACATACAGTATATCTGTGTGAAAGCTGCAGTGATAGCAACCATGAAAAACATTCAGCCTAATCGGATCATGTAAAGGGGGTTACGTGTTCATGCTATATCAAAACACATCAACTTTCCAACCAATTGCGAGGTATGGTTTATGGAAGAGAGGCAGCTGTGCGTACTGCCACATGTGTGTCTGAGTGGAGATGTGTGAGTTTGATGCATAACCACATAAGTAATTCCATGCCACTATAAAATGAAACTGGATTAACTCAGCAGTTGTTTCTATTTTCTGCCATTTTTTCTGTTTCTTTTTCTTTTTAAAAAAAACATTTTCTTCAGACAGATGAGGGAAAAAGATGATGGAAGGGATGGAACATGTCACAAAGCTGCAGGGATGGAAGGTTTGGGGTTATTTCTGAACAGATGCTGGAGTGTAGAAAGCTCATGTGAGCCACAATGTTTCAGAAAAGTGTCTTTAAGTTTGGTAAAATCTCGCCAGAGGCATAAAACGCCAATTTGAGTTGTGTTCTATTCTTTATGGCCTGTTTTGAGCACCAGGATGGTCAGATGTGAAACCCCAAATCAATATTAACTGTAACCAAAATCAGCTGTATTGCTTTTTCCTTCCTTCTGACAGAGTACAGTAGATCGAAACACTGACTTCTAACGATATAAAATTTATTCGCTTGATAAATCCTTCTAAAGTTCTGAGGTTGTAACGCAAACAGTACAATCCCAATATACGGAATAGATGGGGTCATTTATGTATCTCACCTTAGGATGTAAATGAAGAGGATGGTGCCAGAGAGCAGGAAAAGGACAGCATAGAGGAAAAGAGTGATCATCACTCCGGAGACGCCTGATTGGTCAATGCGGTAGAAGTGCCAGTAAAGCTTAGCTGCATCACCCACTGGTGTCTCAGGACTGTAGACAAGATGCTAAAGGGACACATGAGGCATACATTTGACTTAAATGCCTTCATTAGCTGTTTATATTACAACAAAAACAGACATTATTTCTGGCTTACTGTATCACTGTCAAATTCCACCCTACCACCAAAAACCACCTTTTTTGATTGAATCCACGGTCTCTTTGCCAAGATAAAGTGAACTCCTATTTAAAGAGTCCAAGTTATTTTTAAGTGACTTACCCCAAGGACGGCGTCCACTGCAAAGACTGCCAGGGGGTCGAGGACTGTCCACACTCCCTGAGCCATGATAAACTTTGACGTGAAGGAAGGAAGTGAGCCAAATATCTGTTGACAGCCCCATCTGATCAGAACCAGCAGGAACGTTACTGCGTTCAAGGTCAGGGGACCCACCATCACCATCGCCAGCTCCTCCCGGGTGTGAAGCAAAGAACTCTGATATACAATGTCCACAGTGTGTGCGTGAAACTGGAATCTGGTAGGAGAGGCAGCACAAATGGTGGATGAGTGTGAAGTGTGTGCCTGTGTCAATACGTATTGGTTCTCATCTGTGATTGAACTCAAGGACGGCTGCTTGTCCATCACATGTCATCAGAGTGATGACTTTAATGTGCGGGTAAATAGCAACTGATGTCTTAACAGCGCAATCGGATATAATTTAAAAGTTAAGCCAAACCAAAGCGTCAAAAACACACCTGATGCCCTTCAAACGGAAATCTGAGAGCTCCTCCTGGATTCTGCTTTTGCCAGTTAGAGCGTTTACAACAAGCCTCATGAGTTTCTTAATCTTCCCATCAGTCAGGAGGAGGTAAAACCAGTGGCAGCAGAGGAGAGGTCCAGTGTTTCCTCATTAGTTTCCATTTGATTTGCTCCAAAAGCCAAGCATTCAGATCCTGTCCATTAATTTGACAGGGGAGCTTCATTGGTCTTATTTCTGAGGCAAATCTGCTCACACACAATTCCCCAAAAGTGTTTTTTTTTTCAGTGTGAAGAATACCACATCAATGACCACTGCACTTACGGGGAGCTTGATGTTGTACGGTTAACACTCGACACGTGTTTTCCCTTTAGAAACTTCAGTTATGTGTCATTCGGTGGATAAGAGGAATATCTAATCAATCCTGGTGTCTACATCAGATCAGATGCAGTTTCTCTTGAAATGTTTTGGAATGTCCAAACTGCTTTTGGACAAGACAAACTCATCTGACTGAATGTGAATGGTCATTAAGTGCTAAGAAAAGGGGGAACATCCTATTCCGATTCAATTAAATCAATCCTGAACCAATGTTATATGTGTTGCATGTTTTGAGACTCTTTAAGGAAGTAACGCTGCATAAAAAGTAACAACAAACCAAGACAGGACACCCCATAAATAAATAAACACCAGAGTGGCCTGTTGCCCGTGGTGATGATTATCGGTAAGAAGGGCAAAAAAAGATATAGAGGGAGGGGCCTGTCATCAGCCTGGCGCTCTGTGTCCCCCTCTTTCATTCTCTGTCTCTCTCCTTTGCCTGCTTCTGGAAATGGGATCTTTGCTCGGAGGGAGCGAAGCTGAATCGGACATGCGGAAGTTGTCATCCAGTGTTGATGCCCTTGTTTTCTTTTCTTTTCTACTTCCCATGACCTCCCCGCCCTCTTCTTCTCTCTCTCTTCTTGCCTTCTTTGATCAATTTTCAGTAATAATGTGCATACGCTCCTGCCGCTGCACTGAAACTGTGCGTGGATGCGTGTGTGGAGCAGCTTTGTTCCATTCTGATGCAGTGAATTGGGATTGAACAGTGGTGTGGTCTCTTATTGCTCCCTGTTATTAATGTAGCATATCAAATCATAACAAAAAATCACATGTATAATGAAAAAGGGATTTCTCAACATGATGTGGGCGTATCCGGGGTGCCTGCATGTGCGTGTGTGTGTGGGTGTGTGAGAACATTTCTCAAGATACATGAAGGACTGTGAATGCTGTACCGCCTTAATAACGGTTTACCACACTCACACTTCATGTGTTTGTGCACATGTGCATGTTGCCTGTGAGTGCATGTTTGCCCAACAGTATATGTGTCTGCCCTCCACGTTGAAGGATTTAGCACCCTGCGTGTGTGCATGTGTATCATGCATTTGTGGCAATATCAAAGGCAGCAAACTCACTTGTTGACAGGAACTGCTATGGCCTGGAGGTAGAGCCACTGGCTGCAGTAATGCAGGTAGAGCCTCACAAACCACATCAAAGCCAGCAGCGCTATAATGAGGCCGAGCTGCCGAACACAGCCACGCCAGTTCCCGCGCGGTCCTCGTTGCCGTAACAACGGCAGGCCCAGCTCAGAAGGCAGCATGCGGCGAGCCAAACGCATTCGCTCAAACAGGTGTAAGGCAGAGGAGCCACATCCAGGCGGTGTCGGTCTGTTTAGACGCAAAAGAAACAGAAATGCCGCTGGTATCATTTGCAATTTATTCGTACTTTTGGACAGTAAAGCAGGATCGTGACACTCCAATACGCCTCCACTTTTACTTCAGATTCATCATTTAGCTGCATATCAGGTGTAAATCAGTTAATACTTTGCTTCTGAATGCAACATTTTCCTGATGCGGTATTCAAATTGACACACATTCACACAAGCACTCTAATCTACTCTAACACACATTTTCACACAAACAGATCTGAATCCCTTCCAGCAGTGCTCAGCTTTCCTCCACACCTCTGTGCCGCCCTTTGTCAGGCCTGCTCAGCTATTCCCTTTCATATACAGGGCACAGATGGAACAGAAGAGAGGCAAGCTAAAGAAGCAGTGCAAAATAAATGCTACTATATGTGGTTAGCAGGCCTGCATTGAAAAAGTAACACATAAGGCCACGAAAAAGCCTCTCCTTAATGAGTATGCATAGTTATACCTACAGACAAGCATTTATTAAAGCTTAACTTGTCTACACAATCAAATGCTGACGGCCCCCCATTAACTGGCATGCATTATATCCAGGCTAAAGTGGATGTGGTTAGTGCTATAGTTCAGATTACAGAGTGTGACTTAAGGCCTTTGCCTGTGGACATCCTTGAATTTCAGCACTGTCTCCCAGAGTACAGTTCGAATTCACTTTGTAGTGTGTGTCTAGGGAAAACGATGCACTGCCTAAAGCCGCAAAAACAGAAAAAAAAGGGAAACAAACCACAGAATCAGTAGTATTGCTCCCCCGACTCCAGATAATTAAGCTAGGCTCACATCAAAATTCAGGATTGTGTTGTTTCCTGCAGTGTATCAGTGATGAAGATGGTTTTTGTTTCTCACAAAAAAGGGGTTATTGTCGCATTTACATGAGATTAGAGGGCTCTCTGAAGCGTTAAAGCTCTATTTAAAGTTATCAGGTTTATTATGCGCACAAGAGTGATGGACTAGCAAACAACACACAGGGGAGGAGACGGCAGTCATTGAAAAAACTGCTCAGTCAGCAGTCAGAGCTGATTAATATTCAAAGTGTGGCTGTAATAAACTGGAGAGAAGAGCAAAAACCAGTGAGTCATCTACAGGTCAGCTCTGCGAGAGATTTTGTATAGAAAATATACATTTCCTGTGTGAGGTCAGTGACATGTGCTGTACATACAAAGGAATCCATTACAGCTGGAACTGTAATGCTCATATTTATTACTCTTTGAAACTACCTTATTTATGAGGAAGTGACGCACGGAGTATATTCATGGACACTGTTTAGTGTAGTGTTTTTGTTTCTTCCCTTGATCTTTAAAGGACCCATTTATAGTAACATGCACTCAAATGTGTGCAGTCTCACTGTCAAAGATGACAAGTTGTAAAGTAAAAAAAAAATCTGTTTATTTTTTATTTTTTATGATATAGCCAAGAAAGTTTGCTTTCTCCGGGCCTGCAAAAGTGGAATTATACAAGAGACGAAAAAACTGTGTGTCACAGGCAAGATGTTCTCCTGTCAAGTGGCATTAAAGTAAAACGGCAAATCCAACCTGACGCTCGTCTTTCATATAATGAAGATATTGATGATGCATGAAAGAGGAATATTTTTAGACATGTTCTTGTGGCGGCCTCTTCCACAGAAGGCTGATAACATGATGTGAAATCTGTTATCGCCACTGAATTGATTTCATTATGGCACCTCCAATTACAAAAGTAGAATGTGGGCTTGGGAGAGGCAGGAGGGGTAGATGGGGGGGTGGGGGTGATGTTGGGGAGGGGATTTGGGCCTTTTTATCTTGCAGGCACGCAGGATGTTTCATTGCAATATCACAGCATCTTCCCTGAATGGCTAATATCATGTGGCGTTGCAGCCCAGAGAAGAAAAGAACCATTTCAACAGGCATGTATTGCCACTTGATGCCATATTTTAATTGCAATTTATATTATTCGGTGAAATCTGGGCCAGGAGCTGTCGGCTCATTTTCAGCTCATATGTTCGCTTTGAGTTCCAAAGTCACCAAAGCTCAAGGGCGCGCCCCCCCCCCTCCCGGAAACATGCCATTGTGTACCTAACCCTGGACATCACAGCATCTCTTCAGATCAGGTGGGAATGCGGTGAGTTTTCCCAGAATGGATCAGGTTAAGTAGACAGCATGAAAATACAGAGGGACAAAACAAAGTAATGGTTAATGAGGGGTGGGGGAGGTCCTGGGGGTGGCAAATAGGTTTTATATTTTAAGTAGGAGGTTTAGGATGAGAATGCTCCAGGGCTGAAGGTAACCCTCCAACAATGCTGCGATGGCTTAAAGACTCCAGTCTGAGGCCACTCAATGCCGTCATTTTAAGGATTAAGTTATTTTCTGTCCCTTCTTCATATTTGGGCCACAGGCATCCTTCATAACTGCACTAAAAACAGGGATCTCTCCCCAAATAAAGGCCGACTGGTGGAAAAGTGTGTGAAAACAGATAGATCAGAGTGGCAGATACCATTATTGTTTGGTGAGTGCTGTGGTGATTATGGGATGGTGATTATATTGGGTGTCAAGAAGCAGAAATGAAGATATCACATCTTTGTTTGCATAGCTGGGATTTGATCCAGTTTTCCAAGACGTCCTGAAAGACACTGAGAATGCATGATGTGCTGGGAATGGCCCTCATATAAAGGGACCTGTAAGTACGGCTGTTGAGCTGTTGAGTCATCTTTGATATCATCTTTAACGAACTCACACTTGCATTGATGAGAACCCAGCAAACCCAAAACATTGCCGTTCCTGTTTTATCAGCATCAATTATCATTATCACTCTACCACGGAAAAGTAGACAAAAATAGAACTTTGGCAGCAGAATGATGCCAAAGAAGGGACAGGGAGCTAACTGATTATTACTGCTGCTATTACTACTATTAATTCTATTATTACTTATTTTTATAGGACATTCTTTCCTTCTCTGTCTTTCTCACTTTCTAACACACAGGCACACAAGTCGCAAACAGCAACACACACACACAGACACACACACACAAACACACGCACAAACACACACTTACACACACACATACGTAGGGGTCCAATAGCACTTTGTTAGGACAGATTCAGAACCTGAAATAATCCAATATGGGATTCAATGAGAAACTTAAATAGAGATATACAGTAGTTTTAGTAGTAGATTGGAATATATAACAAGCACAACAAAGTGCTTTGGTAATTACTATCATCCTATAGTCTTCTTATTTTAATCAGTTATCCATCATCAAAAGAACCTGTGTGCTGTTGAAATCAAATCACATTAAAAGCATGGCTCATAATCTCGCTGGCAAAGAAGGTGTGAAGGAAAAGATGATCAGAAGTAATTTGTTGAGCCTCCACAGAGACACTGGAGAGCTCCTCTGACTGGAGCTTGTCCTTCATGGGTGTGGCCCTTCCACAGAGGACGTGACTGAGCGAGAGGGGATTAAAACCGTCAGCTCTGGGTGCAGCTGTATACCTTTTAATGCGCATTCCTTTAGGCTCTGCATTAAAGACAAATCATTAAACAAAAGGCCTCAGCAGTGTGGAACAGGTTGTTTCGTTCTCTATTGGGGTAGGAAGGAATGACTGAATCTGCTGTTCATTGATGCACACTCCCTTATTATTGCATCAACAACTGTCTGCAGAAGAGCTATGTATTTATCTATTTGTTAAAGGTGTGCAGCAAGGGTTGTTACATGGACCTGGACAGGTCCTCCAGAAGATTAATTCAGGATACAAATGGATTTGACCTTGGCTCCTGACTTGTGGACAATATCAGCATAACGATGCAGCTGGAAGGAGACGGAGGAAAGAGCCTGAAATGAAGTCAGACGGATCCGCAGCAAAGAGAAAATACTTCTAATAACGGATGAGGGGAGTGTGTGACATGAGCCATGACACAGGGACACACATCCGTCCCTCTGTCCACCATCCATCCATCCATCCATCCATCCATCCATCCATCCATCCATCCATCCATCCATCCATCCATCCATCTTATACAGCTTGATTTTCCCTCAACAGAATCATAAGTTACACATATATGTATATACATCTGTGTGTGTGTGTGTGTGTGTGTGTGTGTGTGTGTGTGTGTGCCAGTGCTGCTGATTCCTAAATCTTGCAATTGACTTGCAATTGGTATTATTTGCAGCCTGTCAGTTGTGATATTCCAGCCACCTCAGTGATGTTTGACTACAAGCTCATATTTATTTGCACAGAACTCTGCACATTAGCGTGTGTTTGTACTGCAGTCCATTAGCTTACATGCATGTACATGTAAAAATTCCTTTAGTACTCTCAGGGAGACGTTTGTTTTCTTCTGCCATCAATTCCACATCTTTGCATCAGTGTGGGGAGCAAGTGATTACAGAATGAAAGAGGGGAGAGGAAGTGAGGAAGTGTCACCTCTGGCACACACAAATTCTCAGGCACAAATCAAAGTCAATCACTCATACACTCCCACATATAGTTCCTGTCACAATCCCCCCCTCACCGACTCCCTCTTTCCCCTTCTTACGTGTCTGTGGGAAACATTCATTTGAGGCAGACCACCAATGGGACTACAGTCGGCTCTGACTGACACCCACATCACTGCACATTAACCAATCACACAGCAACATTGGCCTGTCGGGGAGCTGACAGCTGTGATTTCCATAAAGGAAGCAACGTGTTGATTGTGTGTGTGTGTGTGTGTGTGTGTCTGTGTGTGTGTGTGTGTGTGTGTGTGTGTGCGCCTGAGAGATCCAGAGTGACCCGGGGCACGTCTGGCCACAGAAAACCCAACATATGCATTCGGGCCAAGGTAGCCAGGGGCCTCTATTTCACACACCCATGCGTGCACTTGCACATGGACACACACACAGAGACAAATTCTTGCCCCCTCAATGCAGAATAGAGCTCTGGAAAGCACCCGAGACCCAGGGGTGAACAAGACTGCCATCTCCGCCCACCTCTACTACCAGCATTACATCAGAATTTATTGACCCCTGTGCTGAGTTGAGGTTTGGAGCCGCAACAGGCAGAAGATTGACAGCCTGAAACTAAGTGTTATTTCAGGTGTTTTTCTCTTGTGCCTGGGACCAAAGACCTGAAGCCTGTTCTCCAGCAGAGGCTCCCACCTCCCACATGGAAGTCAAGAATGTCTTATGATCTTGTGTAATTAGCACTCCAAACAAAAGCACATGAACGACTCTTCACTGCTGATCAGGACACTGGAGTGTGTGGCTGTACACACTGGAACAGATGGTGGGAGCAGAAAGATGGAGACACGCAGGGAGTGAATGCTCTGATAAGCTCAGTTGGGGGAAATGGGCGGAGAGGATTGTTGGTCCCCAACGAGGCGAGCTAACTGGGGGAAATTAGGTCAGTGTGTTCACGCCGACTCCACAACAAGAACAGACAGCGCACTTGTGTGCATGTTTTTGCTGGTGCACGTACAGTGTCAGGCTGCACTGCGGTGGTAACAGAGTGCAGGTCTGTTTGGCCTGTTTGCGTGTGTGCTTGGCCTGGTTTAATACAGGTGACAATTGTCATTAGGAATTCTTTTCATAACAAAGTTTGATGAATCAAAATAATAAGCTTTATCTACTCGGACACCCCGTCCCTTAAATTTGCTCTTTTCATCAATCAAATAATTGAAACAGAAAGCTGGGATGTAAATATTCATAACATCAGATCAAGTAACAAAATAGTTCAGAAAATGATAATAACAAACAAAAAAAACCCCATAAAAGTTGAGTGACGTTTTATCCCCAGACGTCTGGCGTCTTTAGGAATAAAAGCTTTGGGGATGCTGGAGTCCCTTCTAGAGTCACTGGTTCTCTGGAGGACGCGGACGCTCTTCTCTTCTAGCTCCCACCCAGTTCTGTCTTCTCTGGCTCCCTTTCCGTCTCCTGATCAGGACAAGTCACACATACTATAATTGATATGAGATTTGGGGGGTATATTTCAATGTAATTAGAATCTTGATAATTGGACTAATTAGATCTAATTGCTATGTGAGGATGACTTTGATTAAAACAGGTTTCTCTGCTCAAAAAGGGAAAAAAAAACATTTTGGGTGACAGTGTTGAGACAAGATGCAAAATTGGTCAGTTGACGAAGTTCTGAGCTCGCCAAAGCAACAAGAGGTGGGCCATACATCTAACCATACATCACTAATGCAGCGGAATAAATGGTGCCATAGTCCTGGAGTTTCCGGTGTCGTGTTTTGGTTCTCTCTCCCTGTTCTCCCTTCCTTTGGTCCCCCCTCATTAGAGTCACCTGGGCAGGGGACTGGGGGGAGCAGCTGGACCAACTGCAGCCAGTCTCTCTTGAAAAGGCCACCGTTGTTTCCCTCATGTGCCAGCCAAGGTGTTACGGGCTGTGCCAGCAGTAGAACCAGTAGTGTCTCCACCCCACCCCCACCCCCACCACCCCAACAGAATGTGCACTCATCTCACACTTTTTCAGCCCTTTTCAGTGCTTTTTGCATCACCTTTTTGTACTTTGCAGTTTTGTGTTTTTTTATTTTATTTAACTTGCTGATCAACTCACTTTCATTGACTTGATTTTCTAGCTGCTGGAGGTCGTCCCTCCGGCTGGACAGACCCTTCTCACATTGCGCCATAAGAAATAATAAAGGTGACCCTTAAACTTAGTGGTTTACAGATGTATGTAACATGTATGTTAAATCTGGCAACCTAACAGAACTCCATCTCCGTGCTATTTTAAATCAAGCTGCTCCCTTTATGTGTATCAAAATGATCACATAAGTCGGGTGACCTGCTCGGTACTTACAAACGTATGGCTAGTGCACATACTGTCGAGCTGGATACGCTGTTTCGGTGCATTGCTTTACATTTATTTAATTTTGTAAATAAAGTGTTTCTGTCAGGGGCATTCTGGAAATGAATGCATTGTGTTAAAAATTTCATGTGATGCCTTCTAACTCAATCTTTGTTTCTAAGCGTTTTACTCAATAATACATGAGCGACGGATTTGCACATTTGCGTTGGGACGCCCCATAAAAACCTCCGCGAGTTCCGTCTCTGGTGGCTCAATAGATGGCAGTAATATCCCTCAATCGCTGCAGTATGAATCTTCATCCACATCAAATCTGCGCACGTGCAGATGTCTTCGCACACATGCACATTCCAGCCCGCACGAATTAAAATAAACCCACAATTACGGCACTAAATAAAATAAATAGTGAACAATCCCTTTTGTCTACATCGCTGACAGTCCTCCAGACGTGTGCAGACTGCAGTGGGAGACAGGAGGGAGGTTCGGACATTCCGAAGGCCAACACTGCCACCTTATCTTTCTAATGCTCTGATTAGGCACGGGGCAACAAGGCAGCCTTCAGCTCAGATATACCGTAATGTGTGCACGTAAAGAGATGAATTCAATGCGGGAAACCATTGAGACTTCTGCTCAGTACACTGTGCACCTATAACCAAACCCGGCGACTGCTCAGAGCTAGAAAAAAAAAAGGGGCAGCAATATGAATAATTGTGAAAACCATTTAATTATCTCCCTTTGTGTGCAGCCTGCCTGAGTTCAGTGTTCATTTTGCGTTCGCGCTCCCTCAAGATAGTCCCTGTGTCGTCATTTGTTGGCAGGATACACTGGTAATCATTTGAATTCCCTCAGTATGTTCAGAAGATGTCAGGGAGTAGTCTCTGATCTTGTTTAATATGTGACCAGCAGCTATAAATTACCAACTCCCAGAAATGAGGAAACATGGGTACTTTTAAATCTCCAGGGAAGACTAACTCTATCTCCCTCTGTCTCCCTCTCTCACCCACATAGACTCTTCCCCAAGTCTGCATCTGTGTGCATTAATTTCCTCTCCTTAATTTCTTTGACATGCAAACAAAAACAAATACCTTTGACTTTTTCTGTTGAAAGAGCTATTTTGCTTGCAGCCTATATGATGCTCTGTGGGCACTTTGTGACACACCTTGTTCTTTCAACACATTCAGACCAGGGCGTTTGAAATTCTTCTATTTCATGCAACTCTATTTTCTCATTAAAATCAAATGCTCTAAGCCACAAAAAGAGAGGCCAACACATTTTTTCTAAAATGCCTCTGTTGCAAGAGGTTGTGCAGCAGCAAACATGCAGACTTGAAGGGAAAAACGTGGCTCAGCTGCATGAAAATAAAGCTCGCCCGACATAGCTTAATTGTGTTGCATTGAAATCTTTACATACACTCCATAGTTTTAGACTTCTGAGTTGGGGAATGTCTAAAAGTTCTCTTGACATTTTTAATTGATTCATTTTTCTTGCTTGAAGCCTCTTTTTTATGACTTGTTGGCAAATGACTACGGAGCAAAAAAACAAAATTAGAGTGACGGCTCAATCTGGGATTCTCCTCGAAAACCGTGCGTATACTGAGTGTATAACTATTCTAGCTGTACAGGAGGCCCATTTGCTTGTCAGCATCTATCTCTGTGAGATAAACTAGTTGTCATCTACATGTTTATTGGTTTTTTCTTTACATCTGAGCTGTGCAAATCTCAGAGTAATGAGTGGAGAGGCTTACTGTAGGGAGAACGTATACTCCTCCATCTCCTCTACGGAGAGGTTCTCTGTCGAAGGCTGCATCTTGTGTTTGTCTGCCTGCCGAGGCGCCGCGCTGCTGCCGCTCATTCTGGGTCCGCAGCTATTTGTCTTCTTGATTGGCTTCTTCTGTGAGGAGCAGAAATCAGGGGGAACACACGCGGATGTCATTTGTAATCAAAGCAGGAAACAGGCTTCTGAATTTATCTTGGGGGATGCACACGGTGACAGTGACAGCGTGCGTGACACTTTGGAGTCTCTCCTTTATCTCAAGCGTGCCTCAAATTGACATCAGACAAGAGCGGCGGCAAAATCGCATACGGCACACCATCATTCAAGTTGAGTTCATTTGGGAAACATGGCGGAAGGGTTAAATATGTGATATTTGGGCAGCTGGCACTGTTTTTTTTTTTCCTCTTTTATACAAGTCACTCACTGTCATAGTCATAAACACAGTAAGATGCAGTTAGGAAGTGAGGTTTTAAATATTTCACCAAGCTACTTGGGAGCAGATGATATTTGTTAAGCCGCCAACATGTTAATGGCTTGCTTTCCCTGCCCTGTCAGCCCCGCCTGGGTTGCCCTTAGGTGGGCTTATTGCCTTCCTGCTTGAAGTTGTGAAATACTCACTGATGTATGCTAATGAGATCCACAGTTGGAAAAAAGCAACCCTTGTCATTCTTCCGCTCCTGTCTCACTCCATCTCACCCCATTTCTTTTTTTTAATCCACATCCCCCCCTCTGTCTCTCCCTCTGAGATAAACTAGGCACAGGAAGTAGTAAATGGGCATGGCCCCATAAAAGCTCCATTCCTTTTCATAGGGCAATCTTTGCCAAAGCAAGTTTGGATTCTAGAGTGATGATCACAATAAAAAGGTGGAAAGGAGCAGGAAAGCAAGCACAGGCGGGAGCAGGAGATATATAAACCCCAATGTTCTCCAGTGTCTCCCTACAATAAATTTAATGCAATACCTTAAGAGGGTTTTTTCGTATAGTGCCGGATTCGTGCCCTATGGGCAAAGTGGTCGCCTAGAGAAAATTCATTTTAATTAGGCCTGCACTACAGGTTGAGGGGGTGAAATCTGATCCCTGGCGCTCTGACAGGGGAGCAGGTTGAAGATCACATCAATTAATCACAAGACAACTTGGTTGCAAACCATAACGTCTGGCTTATTTTTAGCAGATAGGGTGGACACTAATAATTGTCTTTATAGATGAATACAATCTGTCATCAAACTCATTTTTGAGGTGCATTTAATCTTTAGACACAGAAGGATGAGGCTGGGAGACAGAGACAGTATCTACTGCACGAGTGTGATGGTTGGAATTATGTTCCCAAGTTTCAAAATGAACATCCCATCCACAAAAGGCCGAAACAGAGGCGCAATAGCAGCGTCAGACTGGGAAGCCGCAACGCCAGATCAGCACACAAAGTAATTTAATAATTAGCACTCTACAGTATGGCAGGTAACACACAAGCTTCGATTCATTTTGCTCCGTAGTCCTCCGTAGCGCTGGAAGAGGCGTCTTTGGAACGATCTGGTAGAAAAAAAAATTCTGGCTGGCTTTGCTGATTTCACAGAATTTGAGCTACTTTGGCTTGTCAAGCACATCAAAACTGGCTTTGAAGGCTGAAAAATACCTTTTAGTGTGAAATGTATTTTGACAAATGTCAGATAATAAGCCAGGGAGGTGTGTGAAAGGGCTGCAAAGAACGGCAGGAAGGGAAGGAAGAGAGAAAGCAAGAAGGTGCCTATTTCAAGGGTTAGGGAAGACTCGAATCACAGTGTTACCTTGTAGTGAATCGCACCCTCTGCTTTCTCCTGGAATGGATCGCTCTTTTCTCCTGGGTTCCTACAAATGGCTCCCAAGGAAGAATTCTTCCCTGCATTTCAAAGATGAGTGCAGAAACATAAGTCTGTGTGTGTGTGTGTGTGTGTGTGTGTGTGTGTGTGTGTGTGTGTGTGTGTGTATACAGCATATGTATCACAGTTCACAGGTGCATGGTTGCTTTCTTCTGCAAACCACAACTGGTCATGGAGGATGTTTAACAGATATTTAGATGTCAAAATGTGGATAGCATTATTGAAAGCAACAAAAGTGGTCGAATGTTTCTTCATCACCTGGTCAAAGTACTTTTTTCCTTACATGAAGACACTGCATGATGTTTTTCTACTCTCGCAGCTTCTATAGTTTGTCCATTTGCTACATGGTGACAACTGAAGTCATTTCTGTCTGCAACAGTCAGTGCAGAGCCTTTGCATGCAATTAAAAAAGAATAATAGTTTTTTTTTTCAAAGGTAAAAATGACATTAATAACCTTGCCATTGATTTTATCTTTAAAAAATGACTTTTCAAGATTTTTTAATGCAACGTCTTCCCCCTCTTTCCTCTCTCCCTCGCTCTCTTTTTTTGTAATTTAAATGAGCCGCCAGATGTGTGTCTCATGCTTGAAGAGTCGAAGATCTGCATTATTTAGCATATTAACATTCACAGAATTTAAAAAAGGGTTCCTCCATTGCCTGGAGGTTGCAATTAAGTAAACCTTAGCTTGACACTATATATATCTATATATCTGTGTGTGTGTGTGTGTGTGTGTGTGTGTGTGTGTGTATGTATGTATGCATGTAGTATCTCAGGCTGTGAACCCCCCCTTTGGAACATCTATATGATCTATATAAAAACCTGTGACAACATCAGTTCCTTATGCAGCAGGATTAAATGTAATTGCATGACATCAGAATTCTGACAGCTGTAATGGACTTAAATGGCAGAAAGGGTTAAGGCGCTTTTTAAGGGAGTCAGATTTCATACTAGCGCAGATATCACTTTATATTAATACATTTCTTTTATTTAAATAAATAATTGGTCTTGTTTTCTTGTAATTCTTTGATAAATATGACAGTAGGATGATACGCTGCATCCTACTGGGAGAAATGGGGAGAAATGCATGATCATTAAAGGAATGGGTGCTGTTTTAAATATACCAAGCACTGATAGTTACTTGCTCGTGTTTACTGTGTGGTGTAGAGTCAGCACTTTTATGTGTATGTGCTCACACGAACGCCACAGATTTGGATTTAATTTCTTAAAGGACCAAACCACACACAAACTCTCCAGCAAGACTGACTTACTGGAACCAGGATAACGGAGGCAGCCTCGACAGCTAACAGCTATGTCTGTGAACTGCCATAACTCCAGCCTCCCCCGGCCACTCAAGGCCAGCAACAAACTCTTTGTTATCAACCTGTGCTCTGAGCTATGTTTCTGCAAGTGCACATGCACACGTATGCCTTGCATGTGGGGAAGGATGGGGGGGGGACTTATAAACAAGTATGCTAATACGTTTAGTAAAAATAAGAGTTATAGTCCACAACAGCTTAACTCAACACTTGTTTTCGCTCTCACACACAAAAAAGGCCACAGCAAGAAAAAAGCCCGAGGCCCATGATGCTGTCGAGACCCCCATCAATGTGTTAGCAGTGAGAGGCAGCCGGGCTACGATGGCTGTCCTTGCGTACCAAGGCCTCACGGCCGGTCCAAAGTTACTGCGGGATCGAAGGTCATCGACTGGAGCATTACCCCCGAGTCCATGTCATGATTTATGCTAATGTTGCTAAGATACTGTGAGCATTTGGTGCCACTTCAGACAACAGTTTATTTGCCTGTATTGAATTTCAATGGCGGTTCCAGACGCTCTGTGCATAGCAATGAGGATACATTCCTACACCGAAGAGTTTTTCCTCACTCTTTCTGATAAAGTCAGGCTCTCTTGAAAGTCAAAACTATCTTTATCGTGCTCACCGAAACACACACAAGATTCAGGTGTCTTATCATAAGCAGAGGATTTGGACTGAAGACTGTCACCTATGGGTGTGTTTGTCTCTTCCCATGCTTGTCTCTAGCATTCAGCCCTCTGGGCTTGTTTCCCAACACCTTTTTGCATGAATTTACGTGTGTGTGTCTCTACAACAAAGAGTCCAACCATTTGGAATTTGTACATTATTGAATTAATCAGTGGGATGCAGAGTGGGGCTGATTGACGGGGTGGGGGGGGGGGGGGAGGGGGGGGGGGTGTGATGATGTGATGCTGACGCTAAAGGATACATTTTAAAATTCACCCACTGGTGCTCAAGGGAACGAATGATATGATACATTTGTTTGAGGAAAAACAGGCATAAAATAAAGCTGTGATACAGTTCTGGGGGAATGATCCACATGCCTCTAGCGAGCCACCAAAGGCAATCATGATCCTAATCTAATTAGTCATTTGGGTTCAAACAAACCCATTGTAACTGGATCATTCAGTTAATGTGAAAGGTCACTTAACCCAATGATCAGCCTCGAGGTTGTCGCTACATTACAGCCAAAATCATGGGGCTATCCTTGGACAAGTCAGCTGGGCAAAGTAGAAATATGACTGTCTGACAGCAATGGACTAAAATACATACATGCCAACACATTAATGCTCTCCAGATGCTTCAGTCAAAAGTATTTGGTTTTAAAAGTCAGGTTTTGGATGTGGAATAGATGCAATTCAGGCCATGGCTTCTCTGTGGGGATTCATTCATTAAGGATGAAATTCTACAGATCTTCACTATCACCGTGCGTATGCTATTAGAGTGACATGCGGTTTTATTAGTTTTGATTCTGAGGAAAAATTCTGGTTCTTAAGGAAAGTCATGCAATATTGCACATTAGGAAAAGAGAGGGATGGAATGGGAAAGAAATGTCTCCCATTCCCAGACCTGCGAGAGAACAGACGGACAAGGAATAGTCTGTTCTCCATCTACAGCAAGTATGGGATCTTCATTTGGAGTTGGGCTAAAATTGTCCTTTTTGACAGCATCTGACTGCCATAATTTGGTCCAGAGGTAATGGAAAATGAATGGATCAATGTGTACGTAAAGTGCAAATGTCAGAGTCAAAGGCAGATGGGCGAACACCTCGGTTGCGGTGCTGTACAGGACGCCTTTTGATCTTGTATTTTACTGATGGATCAGGTTCCCTCCCTATCCGCCTCACCTGGCTGCGATAATGTTGCTGTGCAGCCATGTACCGTATGTTATAAAGGCCTGGTACCTTTTTGGCTTGGCGGTAGGACATAAATCTCCCAGAGTGCTTAGTGCTGCTCTCTCTGTCGCTCTCTTTCTGGAAAGGCAAGTCAGTTCTTTGGGGACACTTCCCATGTGGGTGTTAGGATCTCTGTGGGGGGGTCACAGGTCAGTCGGTGGAGGAAGCGACAAGCTGTGAAATGTAAAAGACCAATTTCTTCCACATGTTTCAGCGGTGGGAGAACACTCCCGAGCTGTCAGCTAGCATCACGTTTAAAATGGGCCAGGGTGCTACCCAGCAGACCTGTCACAACTCATTTGTAATTAAAAAGCCTGTGTGATGTTTAAAGCAGAGCACCCCAGAAACTTTTGAGAATTGTTAAATAAAGATGAGCTGTGCGTGCGATAAAAAGGAAAAATGTTGGAAGTATTAATAACAAAGTAGGCTAGCCATTTGCCTTTGTAGTAGATCAATACCAAATGAGGCTGTTGGCCAGGATATTATCTCCTGATCTGCAACTAGGCAGAAACCATTTTTTTCAATAGGGGAATGATTACTTACTGTATACCAGATGTCATTAGCTACCTCTGGACATGGTTACAATTGTAGTATAACTCTGCCTGGACCACCAGATTAGCATGTCTACTATATCAGGGTATAAGTGAATCTGACTAGCATACTAAAATATCCAGTAAGAGAGATGAACATTTCTCACAACCAATTCTTAAATGCAGCAATGATCACTGCAATGTCTGCTGAACTTAGAAAACTCATGGCTGTATTCTCTTTTACTATCATCCAAGTACAAGTTCGCAGGCTAGGTCAAAGTTACACCTTGGACAAAAATTACAGATACACCTCACGAATTAACATAATTGTCTTAAATTTCCTTTCAATCAGTGGAACTATTTTCTACAAAAGGGGGTTTAACCATGGCGGATAGCACTAAGAGCATAAGAGATGGATTTGAGCTACATTAATAAAAACCTCATTTGTCTTTTCAGAGTCAAATCTTTAAATATCTGTGTGTTCTACTTGCAGTGTTAATGGAAAAAAAAGAAACTACAAAGACAAACATGCCAACTTGAATAAAAAGCTTCAAAGATGTCCCGTTTCTTCCTGTTAGCCACTCCCTGGTCAGCTGGGAAGTACTTGTGAGTGACAAGTTTTCTAAGCCCCTTTAGCATTTTAGTCTTCTAAAGACATAAATATACAGCTCTCTTTAATGCCACAATCTTCTAAACATGAGCAAAATAACTGTCTCGTTCATCAACTCCCTTAAGTCTCTTGCAGAGAAAACAATTAGTCGACTGTCATAATGAAGATTGACTAACTAATGGCTACAATAAAATATGTACATGCTGGCAGTGAACCATCTTGCTAATCTCGAATTTATAGCATGAGTAGATGTCATCAGCAGTTCGATTATTATCTGAATTGACTAGGTTATTCTAGACAACCAAATCATTTTCTCCAGGTTCTAATTTATTGTTTCCTGTTGGTATCATTTAACATCTGATGGATCTACCAAATACCAAAAATACTTGCCATAGCTTTATATGGTACTTTCCACATTATTTAATTCATTCTATATTTAAGAGAATATTAATGGGGTCTATGTAAGAAAACAGAGTTAGTTTGATTTGACTTCTGTCTGTCAGAGTCGGCCCAGTGTGTCTACCCAGCCCTGCCCTCAAGCATTCACCTCGACGGAGGAGCGTGACAGCTGAAGTCTGCCACTCTTCCCATCCCAGCGCTGGTGACATTAGGGTGACATTTTCTTCCCACTGTGGCATAGTTGGGGGTTTTTATCATTGAATCCCTACCTGGCAGAAATGAGGAAGAGCAAGCAGAATCAGCTGACAGGTGGGGAGAAGACCCTCGGTGAGAATGGAGCGCAGCCCCTGCTGTGCAGCCTGGGCCAGCATGAGACCGTTGCTGAGTATGACACTGGGTTTGGGGACGAAGTGGCTGAGGAAGGAGCTCAGGATGTGATGATAGCTGGCAATGGCACGGCAGGCTGCCTTGGGGTGGCTCATGGTGGGCCCCAGCTCGGGGCATCGCCAGAGGATGAGAAGGAAGTGCTGATGGAGTTCTGAAATCCTCTGGGTCTGTTGAAGAGGTCATCTTTACCTGGACCAGCGGAGACAGCTGCATGTTAGAGGACTGCACGTGAGCTCAGAGAACATCAATCTTATGTTAACATCATCAGCAGTTGTGTTCATGTCATTCCATTCCATCAGCATTGTTTGTGGGAACGCAGCATGTGTGTGCAATTACACTACAGGTGCTAGTGATCAAGCTGCAGACAAAGCCAGCTATTAGTACTTGTCCTAGTGTGCCATGCCTGACAATGATGGGACTGGTATGAATATTGTATATTCTTCCAGGCTGTGTATTGTCAGATGTGCAAGAATGTGGTTAGTTTCATCCCTCTAAAAAAAAAAGGAACTCTAATGCAAACAACATGCCACAGTCAAAGGGACGAATAAAGAGACAAACACAAGACAGAGATCCGTCCAGGCTTTTAATGCAATTAAGATGTTTACCAATCTAATCAATGCATCAGCTTAAATGCATCCGGGATTGTTGGGCACATACATGGTTCCTATTAGCCCCCATGTCCAAATTTGGTATATTTCTGAAAAGGCTTTTTAATCATAAAAAATGACAAAAAAAAATCATTCCCATCTGCCTGAATTCATCATTATTTTACATTACTCATCTCTCACACACACACACGCACAGACACACACACACACAGTCTCTCCTCTCCCTGATGTAGATGTGTGTTTTTCAGGCACTCATAAATAGTCAGAAAGATTCACAGGAATTTACTATGAAATAGAAGAGAAGCATCTTTGAAAGAGACACGCCGTCAAACGTTAGCAAATCACACACACCCGCACACTAACACACACAAAGACACACCTGGAAATACAGGTTGCACAGCCAGCGGTCTAGATCAGAGGAGATTAGTGCTTCCATTTTCCTAAACTGGTCCATACGTGCGCTGGGCTGCCCTCTGATCAGAGGGGTTTTAAACCTTGGGAAGTGAAATACAAGCAGTGATGTCACTGCCAATTAAAATAGACCGAAAAGAAAGTATAGATGGACAGTTGATGCTTTCCTTTATTTATTATTAAAGGACAGAATAAATTGACCATCACCTTGAGGATACGGGTACATAAAAGGAGCAGATATAAAGAAAATTACGTATTAGAGTATAACTACATTCAAAAAACAGTGTAACACTTAACATTTTAGTGATTACTGTTCCTATGGCTTGGTTTAACTTTTAGGAAATACATGTGTTGCGAACTTTGACACACCTGCCCTGGATGTGACAGAGGTTTGGTCCACAAACAGGAAATGCCCCCCAAGCATGGACCGAGCTGCAGACACGGCTGCTCTGATCCGGTGCAGCGATGAGCTGGAATACCAGGACCGTGGAGGGAACGAGCTCGCAGGCTGCCGGTACGGTCTGGAGACACATCCGAGGCGCCACTCAGGCAAAGTTGAAAGCCCGCAGGCACGTGCACCAACGTATGCACACAAATGCAGATGCAGGGACAGAGCAGACACTTGCTTGCAACCACAAAACCAATGGCAAACAGAAAAAGTGGTTACCAAACCGGACAGAAGCCCCCAGGGAGCCACTTTATTATACATCCTAGACATGCAATCTCTTCTGACTTATTTCCGTGTTCCCTTCATATCCCTCTAAACTGCCATTCTTACCCGTCCAACTCAGCCAATTGCTTGAAACGAGATGTTTGAGTGATAAAGACATCAAAAAAGTTGGTAGACAACACGATTGTATCTGTGATCTGGCAGTTACTGAATGCTCAGTGGTGTGTGAGCACCTTCAGTCCAACGGACGACGTTAACGGACAAGTCGCACCAAGCGAAAAGCCAGCAGCTAACGGCGCGCAAATACGAGCTTATTTAGCCGCAGTAAACTGTTGCTCTTTTGGAATGGAAAATGCAGGTAAAGCTTAAAACATGTCAAATGCGTGACCCCATCCAACCTCGAGATCATCAGCTTTTTCCACACTACTCTTAAATGCTAATGCTCAATCTGAGGGCACGAGGGGCAAAACATGGTCGCGCCTCTTAGATTTGGATGTATTGAAAGTATTTATTTTCAGCCCCTTTGTGTAAGAAATACGCAAACAGGCACCTGCACGTTTACAGTATCTGTTTAAAGTGCCTGTAAGTAGACGGGCGTTGGCGTGTGTGTAGATGGGAAACGTTTCCATCAGGTTTGTGGGACGGCACGATGTGTTTTGGAGGAATCCTCACTTCGTGCCTTTGCTGGTGGAGCTGCTTAAGCCATCAGAAATGTCCTATTTGATCCAAAACAGACCCGTGTTGTCTTGTTTTGAAATAAAGAGCGCATGTGTCCACAAAGGGCTTGTGAGGAGAAAAACAGTGACTATTATTGTGCAAAGATGACTCAGTTCTTCCTCGGTGAGCAACAAAAGATTCAAAGCTTTATGAATTTCCATCTGCGTTGACCAGAAACGTTTGTTCATTCGTTTATTTACATTTCCCCCATTTAATATAACAACTATCAATCATAATATCTCACATATTTCTTTTTTTTTTTTAAGGAGGTATGCTAGACTCAAGCGGTCGCTCACTGGCCAACTTATCCAAGATGTCTCAGACTGAGCGACACTCTTCAATCCCAACCCAGAAATAAGAGACAAAAGGGCCAATGAAATAAGAGAAAGCAGAAAGAGGGCGGAAAGGAAAATAAGCTCCTGGCTTCTTTCTACCATCACTAATTCCTCATTTCCTCTTAGAAGGCACAGCCTTTCTTAAAATCACGCACTATAGTGTGGGCACGAGAGGGAAAACATCCCAGCCAAGCCTCAGACAAAATCAGATCAACAAGGACACCAAAAACAGGTCTGTGTGCACAGCACAGTTAGGCAAGACTGACATTAGCTCTTTAGCTCTTTTTTTCTTTGTTCAACTCTAAATCAGATCCTGGTTTTATATTTAGCTCATGCCAGCCTTCGCCCCATGCTCGATGTGAGCTAGAGACAATATCATCTGAATGAATACTCCCACCAGCACATTGATGCTGTCCACATGTGCTGAACGCTCACGCTAAGGCCTTTAGTGTTGCTATCAGAACACAGAAGCAACCCTTTCTGAGCCTGAACAGAACTCTGTCAGATCAGTAGGGACAGTGGCTTCGGTTTCTGTCTAAAGGTTTTCTTTAAATCTGTCTTGCTTTTTACACATGAGGAGTGAATAAACATAAGCGGACGCCTAATCCACTGGTCAAAATGGATCATTTTAAGATTAGAACCATTTCTATGGTTTTCACTTCAGGATCATCTTCAAGACCAAGCTTAGCTTAGCTTTGCTGTTTAAGCTCAGGTGTTAAGGCACTGAATTTTGCACTGCTTTTGGGCTTCAATTTCATTCCATTACTACTCATCATTCTTCCCTTGATCAGTTAAAATATTTGATTTTGGGTTTGATTTGGATTAAATGTTATTTTTAATGTCACCAGTTGTGGTTTACCTCATGTTGTGATCTTTGGAGAAAAACTTAGAGGCTGGTTATTTTAGAGCCTTCATGTTTCGCTCTAAAACAAAGGTTTCGAGAACCTTTTCACTCCAATAAGTACGGATGGACGGATAGACGGGTGGGTAGACAACTGAATTTCAACTATATCATAACAACACAGCAGCAGGAGCCTTGTTCATGACCGTCCTCACCATCATCAGGCTCTGGTTAATGTTCAGGCCTGTGCTGTAGTAACGGCCGAGATGCTCAACTGGCTGCGTGGACACGGACCACTGGTGCTGACTTCTCTCGCTGTGCGGTGCCACAGCCGGACCCCCCAGACGGCTGTGAAGGCTCATGCTGACCGTGTAGAGGCCTCGGGGTAGCTTGTCTCTCGTGGCTCTTAAGCAACGCAAACGCACCTCCACAGTCTGAGGGGTTGCTTGCTGCTTCTCCTGTAACAACACAGCTCAAAGCTTAAAATTGGATTCAGTTATATCAGTTTAAGTATATTTTAAGACACATACATCTTTTAATAATTGTATTACTGTGGAGAGAACAAAAGTATTGTTTTTTTGTATGACCAAAATTCTATATGTCATTCTTCCTGAGCAGAAAAGTCCATAAGTGCGTTCAAGTGTTGAGCATATGCTGTTACTTGTGTTTGCTCAATGGTAAATTGCTGTCTACTTGTAAACATAAATAGTCCCACAACATTTAGTTTAAGGGGTGAGGTTGTAGTATTGACCAGTGTTGTAAATACTCTGTTATGTTGACGCCTTGTTACCAAACATAGCCATGTTGCATTGCAGTGACTATGTTGTGTGAGGAAGTTCTCTGTACATAAGCTTTGTTTACATAGTGAATGAGTGCTTCCTGACCCCACCTTGTTTTCCACTTTTTAGTCCTTATATACAGTAAGTCTATACCTAAGAAAAATCCAAAATACTGAGCAGGCTTTATACCTATCTCAAATAACAATTTAGGGACTAAGTGTCTTGCTACAGGGTACATCAGTCCTGTCAGTGGTAATCTCATCCATTTTTAACCTTCAGGCTACATCTACCGACTTATTTGCTTATTTGTTTTGGTGTCATTTTTAAGGCTTAAGATGAGCAATAGGCTATAATGGCTAGACAGTTTATTTTCTGAATTAGATATAATGAAGAATAACACATATTCAGTGGCGCCATTTTCTAACTAGCATTAAATAAAAATGCAATCATGCTTAAAAAGAAATGCTACCGACATTGACTGTAGAAGGTTCTTGAGCACTTTTTAGTTCAGGTTGCCTCTTCTCTACCTTGATCAGCAAGAACATAATAAGATGTCTTTAAGATTAATGAACATTCTGTAGATGTGTTTTGGGCCCCCAGAATATGATGGCTGATAATTTTGATGACCCCCCAACTGTAATTCCACTTTGATCAGAGTCTACTTATCTATTACTAATTAACAGATAATGATCCTCAATTATTCAAACCAATCCAATGTTCTCTTCCAATTTACCCCCTCTCTTCCTTATGTACTTTGTCCTCGTACAGCTAACCTAGTCTATCATCCACACAGACAGCATATCCTATATCCTAACCTACCCTACCCTACCCTACCCTACCCCACCCCATCCTACCCTACCCCACCCCACCCTATCCTATCCTATCCTATCCTATCCTATCCTATCCTATCCTATCCTATCCTATCCTATCCTATCCTATCCTATCCTATCCTAACCTAGCCTACCCTATCCTGTTGTATCCTACCCTACCCTAACCCTATATCAACTGCGTGTTACTGGTAGAATTTTGAAAGTTGTTTAGTTGACACACTCCACACATGTACACTTTTATCAAGAGTAGCCAGTGTCTGTGGTGAAGGTGTGTGCTAACCCCTTAATCCTACTCGCCATGTTTGCACATATGTAAAAAAAAAAGAGAGAGAAGAAATGTAAAGCAAAAACACCCAAAAATAATTTAGGCAGAAGTGAAATAAGTATAATTGGTGGCAAAGCGGTTTAGCCCACACATCTCATAGATGGGAGGAGGTGATGGCAGCCTCTAAACCCCCACATTGGAATACATTGAGCTTCAAGGAGAGGAGGAGGGAAACAGAGAAAAGAGGAAGCAAAGAAATACAAAGAACAAACATTCATTGGTTGGCGATTTGCAACGTGCGTCCCAAAGATCGGCATTATGAAATCGATCGCATTCTAACGCCAGTGTCGTCGGTGACACAAAGGTTAGGCTAAAAGGTGAAGCGGGCTGGTTTGTTTGCCCCTAGCTTGAGTGGTGCCTAAAGTGCCATAACATTACAGCACTCCTACAGATGAGATCAAAGGCTCCAGCGAGGGATCCTCCATGGTTTTCCTGGCAAGCGGCCTCGCTTTTACTGAAATATCTTTTCAGGGCTTTCCACGCACTGACTGAACACACAGAATCAACTCTTAATAGAGACAGGAAATGCCACGTACAAAAACTTCCTTTCTTTCTTAGTATGGGCTAATATTCAGAGATTAAGCTCCCTCATTATTTATTTTCATTTTAATTAGTAAATCTTAATTAACAATGAACATTTACCCTTAAATTTTTTTGGCTTTGGAATGAAGGAGGGGGTGAAGAAAGGAGAGAATAAATATGACAATCTTTTTGGGACCTCCGGGCAGGATTACTGATGCAGACTGCCTTAGTTATTAAACGCGTTCTAAATTAAATGCCTCCATGAATTTTGCACAGAAATATATTTTCATAGTTTTGCATGCCAAATGTGACATTTTATATTTCAGATTCATCTCGCTGCAGTAATTCTAGGGAAATGTCATATAAACAAAGATTTTGTCATTTACCAAAGGAAATTACTATGTGTGGCAGGTTTGGCCATTTCTTTCTTTTCCTCTCCCCTTCTCCCTCTTTTGCCCCCTATTCTGCCTTTGCTGGTTGTTTCAAGTCAGCAAGCCATAAAAAATCTTTATCTCAGTGAAACACAGCAATTTGGGAGATAATCGAATGGTGACTGGGGGGCACAAACGCCAGTCTGAGGAATTATACCACAATCTCTCCTGCATTTACAACCTTCCTCAAAGCCAGTTGTCACCCTGGAAGGAAAAGCCCCCGACTGAAGATTCATTACATCTTTAAGCCAGCATGGTGGCACGGCAGCCTCATCCCCAGATGCAACACAACAGCACACTCCTCCTACAGCTCATATGCTCACACTAAAGCTGCAGCTTCCCTCTGTCTTTCCCATTTCACCTTTTTGCAGCTCTTCTCTTCCCTTTTTGTAACACCAAAAACTCCTGACATTGCAGTCACAAAATTTGAGTTCTCTTTTCACTTTAACGTCAAAATTGTGTGATTGAACGTTAGCATTTTACATAGAATAACTTTAGCCTTGTGTGTACCTACTGAAATAAAAAGGAATGAAATAATTCAGGTGTTGGATTTTCCCATTAGGGTAATAGGTAATTGCACCATTGGAGTCCTTTCAAACAAACAAGCATCTTTAATATGGTTGCTTCCTGATCAACATGGCAGTTTATCACTTTTTCCTTTTTTTAGTTGGTTGATGTTTATACATCTGACTTTTGTGGATCAATTTTTTCTAAAAAAGATGATGTCATGTGATTTAGGACGCCTGCCTGCTTCATGAGTCATAATATAGCAATCTTTGAAGTCTTGTGCACTTATATATATATATATATATATATATATATATATATATATATAATTTGAGTATAATGTCAGCAAACTACCTCCCGTGGTCTGTAGTTGTGCTGTTGTTGTTGAAATGTGACATGTTTGCCTAACAGGAGCATTTGCAGAAATGGTCAATGTGGGATTTGGTGAGACATTGAGTAACTTCTGGAATTACTGTAGTTATTATCGTTGTTATTATTATTAGTGGTAGTAGTAGTAGTAGGATGTGTCAGGTTCAATTCTGCAGTGCTGATAGCAATCATATCTCACCTGCCACTGGGGGAAAGACACGGAAGAGGAGAATCCTGGGATGTTTGACACATGGCTGCATTTTGCTTCTTCTTGGACTTCCCCCAGTGCTCTGCCTGACAGGTTTCCAATGACTGCATCGCTGCATGCGTAAAGAAACACAAATACAGACACGCAACAAGACAAAAAGCTAACCCTGTTAACTGCCACCTGCATTTTGAACTCTGCTGTTCCTCTTTGTGGCCAACAACAGCTCAATCTAATAACAGCACAACAAAACACTTTCCTCCCTCTCTCTCTCTTTTGCTCTCACCCTGTCTTTCTCACCCTTTCAATTTTATCAGCTGTAATGTAATAAACGCTTGCTTTGCTCAGTCTCGTTGCCACTTCTCTTAATTCCTCAAAATAAAGCAATATCACAGGGGCCCTGGCCTGCCTGTGACTGGGGATAAGATGCTTGTAAAAGGAAGGATAATTCAACAAATAAATGCTCAGCATCAAAGGCAGGCCCTGGTTTTATGGCTCTCTTCCTCCTCTCTGTTCGCCTATCAAAAGTATTACATGCACTTTCATCAGTTCACAACAATGCTCAATGTGCTTCCTAATGCAATTACTCGACCTCCATTAAATCAGAAACAGTGGAAACAAATAAATTACACATTTGTTCCAAAAACCACAAGTCAGCTCTGCATCTCTGCTCTTTTCTTTCTTTCTTTCTTTCGCAGGAATAGGCAGAGAAGTGAAATCATTTCTCATTAAATCTCAGGCAGAAGTAGCCCCAGGTGATGCGCAGAAAGTCTCCCATGTCTAATAGCCACCCACCATTGATATCAGAAGGAATTTGCAGGGTTCAAGGCTGTTGAGAGGAGGTCATCTCGCTAAACTACGAACAACATTCATCTGACAGAGCCGGTGTCCGACTACCACCCACCCATAAAACAACCAAACACAAGGAGAGATACTGATGTGTGTGGTACTTTCTTGATTTTGATCCTGCCAGCCAGCACGGTCGTCCATAATTACTAAAAACTTAAACATGCTAAGCTGACTGCCTGCAGGGCTCACACTGGGAGATTTGATATGTGATCTCTGACTAAAGCGGATGGACCAGGAATTGATGTGCCTCCGTACCCAATGGCATGGATAGATTTCTCTGCCCCCGAGCCAGACTACCCACAATGCAATACCCGTTGACGGGAGAAGCCATGCGGAGAACACATGAATTACATGACTCCAAGGGTGTCGCTGGGAATGCGAGCACTTTTCACACAATTAATGATTACAGTCATGTGACATCAACTGTAGATGTGGAGAGGAATCTGAAATTGTCTAGACTCACCAGCGAAGCTGCGCGCTCGGCCCGGCCTGCAGTGCCTCTTTGGCTGTCTCGTCACTTTGGGAAAGATGCTCCTTTGAAAAATATTACATAATTTAACCCTAAAACCGTTTCTTAACTCTCAAACAGTCCTATAAAGTTGTTGGGACCAACTAAAATTGCCTCACCTCTGGAAATGTCTTAATTTTGCTACTAGAATGAGTATTTTCATCCACACAAAGAGTTTGTCTGTTGCTGGATATATATATTTATATGTATGTATGTTGAACCCTGAAATATGTACAAGCATAAACTACTCATACCTGCATGGGAATTTACCTTAGCGTCCCTAGTGAAGAGGGCCATTAATCTCTCCTTTGTCTTTGCCCACTCACTCCTCAGCCGTCCCTCCAGAGCTGCTCGCTGTAAAATACGTGTAAATACACATGCACGCTTCTCTTTCTTTATGAAATAGTGCAGGGCGCCATAATGGCAGAATTAAGCACAAGGAGCAACTGTAATGCAATCTGCAGGCAATCAATACCGAGCCAGGCCCTAAAGACATGTAGCGTTTGATGAGTATTTCTGCCAGTTTTCCATTCAGTCAGCACATTCACACTCCCCGTTCGGATGCATTGACACTGCTAAGTGACAGCGTCTCGCCCTGTAGAGGCTTTGTATGGCAGAATAGAGAACGAAGAAAAACGCTATTATTTTTAAAATAGATGTGAAATCTCTGGTGGATAATGCGCCTTCAATGGGAGGTGGGTGTGGAAACAGTGGGGACGCACACACATATTACAGCAGAATAAGGTAACACTGATCCCAACTCTGATACAGTACACAGTAGATGCCAATGATTATCCAGTACGGGAGGATGAGTCAACTGTTGCTGTTGTTCCCAAGTGATTGTGAAGCGTTGTTGAGCCATTTTTTTCCCAATTATGTTGACTCTCTTTCCATATAATTAGATACTCCTACTCTCTTTTCAAGTGAGATTACAACTAAAAATACAGTTGATACAAGTTCTGCCCTGTTCACATATGCATGAACGCTGCATTTCTTTGCATTCTAGATTTGCTGACACAATGGAGACCCTTTTGCAGCTCGCATTTCTATTTTCACTGACGGAACAGAAACACTTGTTTTGAAAGGAGCGCGGGATCTTAACACTAGTTGACAATCTCCCCATGAACCTCTGGTGAAATCAGAACCAGTCATGCTCTATTTTTCTTGAAAAGGCTGGATGAAAAAGCTTTTGAACGACCTCAGTAATAATGCACAACAAAGTTCAAAATACAAAAAGGATAAACGATCAGTTCTGTGTTGCACATATGCAGATAAATCAATGCAGGTATTTTGTCATATCAAGTATCTGAATATCATGTCGGAGAAAAATGCTTGAAGATAAAGAAATGGGGCAAAAGGTAAATAAAACATCAGATATTAACACACACACACACACACACAGTGCACAGTACACGTGCATGTGCACATTATGTCCATTAGAGAAAGCCAGCGATACGCGACATAATGGACATGGCTGATGTGCTGGTGAATATGGGATGATGACACAGATATTTCTTTTTGTAGCACTGACCTGCTGCAGTGAAAGGCTGCCAAGCGTGATCATGTCAGGTTGCACATGCTCCCGCGGCTGCTGGGCGTAGTGGGGAATCACCTCTTCAGTGGTCCTCACTGCAAAAAATAACGCACTGCAAAAGTGATGTCGCCGAGTTCTAACATTTCTCAAAACGAAAATATGGCGTTGTGATTTCTATACAACTGAGCACAAAAGGTGTAACCTGCAAGAGTTCATGCAACGTCGCCTATAAAACGCAATAATGACAAATCAAAGGTTAGCTTTACTTTTTATAGTGCTCTCTCTGCCCATTATCTTCCTCTGGGCTTCATGTCCAGCCTCTCCTCCCAGCAGAGTGCCAGCCTCAGCCCCAGTATGCGCCTTGGAGGGCCTGCAGCCCGAGGCAGCATCACAACTCTGGAGCAGCAGTCGCCGCTGAAGCACCAGATCACCTGCCTTCACCCCCAACACCTCCTCCTCCCTGGAGCCTAGCAACATACCTAGAGAGTTCCGCATCGGTGGGCATGCACGAATGGGTCGCGTGCATGTGCTCACACAGACACACATAGGGGATATATGGGAAGCCAGGCCACAGATGAAAACGGGTATGATATATGAAGACAAATCATAATTTTCCCTTTGTTTTCTTCAGAAACCGAATCTAAAAGCATAAATCTATCATCCTGCATTCATTGTAGCCAGATATTCCACTCGACTACGGAAGTTGGCCTTGGAGTTTTCTGTAGTAATCACTTTGCTGAAAGAGAAGCATAACTAAGCGCGACAACTTGTTGGCGTGTCTCAAGAACTGCTGTGCCACCTCGGTGATAGAAATCACGAGGAACTCTCTTGTTGACGTGCACAGTCCAGTTTGTGAACCAGCTGCGTAATGCTTTTCACATAGAGGCTGATGTCAATGTTTCCCGCCTTAAAAGAACGAACAGAAATGCCCCTTTATCACCAGGCCAAACCAAATGGATTCATCACAATAAAAGGGATGGACTGCAGATTTAAGACAGGGGAGGGGAGATTTTCTCCTAATTCCTCTTCCCAGGAATGAAAACACTGGCCACTGTCTTGTTCATTAGCACGTTGCCTTATTCCTGCTGCTTTTTGTGAAATGTTTGGGTGCTCAGAGGCGGGCTGCGAAAGCCGACACAAAAGCCCGGGAAGCAGTCGCAGAATGTCAGGATCAACTGTGACATATGCAGCGCCTGCTCCGCGCCTGCAAAGAAGACTCCAAGCCTACACCGGCGGGAGGCATCCATACAGCAACATAAGGTGATTGTCTGGAAATCTATTGTAGCTCAGTGAAGTGCTTACTGGCAGTCGCCACAGCTGGACTCCAACAGCAAAGAAGTAAGAGCTCTTTTCCTTCCCTGCACATACTGCACGGAGGAACTGTTAATCCAAGATCCTCTTTACTTTTTGTGGGATTTCATGAACATTCCAAGACAATGGATTGGGCTGCTAATCTGAGCGCTACAGCTAAATCTGAGACAAAGGCAAATAATACAAACCGACTAAATTCTACCACGTTGAAACGGGCCTAAACCCATCACTTGCTCTCTAGAATTACAAGGAAGCTGTGAGTCCTGTCAACAGGATGTGGTGCGACTGTCTTCTCCCCAGAACAATGCTAAGATTAAACCAACTGAATAATGCCAGATTGGCTACATGTTTCGGTGAGACGGAGCTAATGAGTAAAGGCATGCCTACGAAACTGAAAACCATGCCAGTGCTTGGAAAGCAGAGACTTTGCTGAGGTTTTGACTGTATATTGTATCTTTGTTGTATTTGTACCAAAGGATGTGCTGCCTGTGTATGTTACCATTTAACTATTTACACATATTGTACAAAATGGAGGTATGTGGGATGCTGGTATTGTAAGTACTTAAGACACTGTAATAATAATGTACCTTTATGTAATTCTGTGTGTGTGTGTGTGTGTGTGTGTGTGTGTGTGTGTGTGTGTATGTGCGTGTACATACTGTAGGTTCCAGGTATGTTTATGAAGGTGTCATCCAGCACAGTTTTTTGCCTGTTTTCACCAGTGTTCAGCATCACTACAAGTAAAAGAAATGACACAGTGATTCGACACTAAAATGATATTAACCTTTGTGCAGCAAAATTACAATTTCAACTCAGACAGTTCAATTCAAATCACATCTTAACGCGCAAACTGCAGTTGTTCGCCATGGAACTGAGAAATTCCTGCCCATCAGAGGAGTAAGAGGGGAATGAGCATGTATGTTAGCTGGCTTGTCATAATGTGATGAGCTTTGGCTTGGCCAAACCTTTGATATTACACGGCGGTGATATCTGAAAGATACAGGTAAAATGGCTTCTCCATTAATAACCATGTTTCATTATAACGTGCATATTACTTGACTCCCAAGAGTTCCCTTTTAATAGGCCTTCTTCGGGAGGGGGCTACCAACTATTGATATGACTCTGCATGTCAGCTAGCTAGGAAGAGAAATGAAAACTGACCAATGAAACGTGACCTTCGTCAATGACAGCGGGTTGGCAGGCAAATCTTGTGATGCCATCACTTGGTGTATTTACATAGATCATCCAGCTGCCTGCTACCAGTGATCTCTCTCACCTCACTTTAATGAACCAAGGAGAACCATTATGGCAGAGAATGGCATACTTAATTCCAGCTCATCTTCAGCGCTGACCCTGGCCGTCCCGCTATGCCTTGGGTCTGTCTGCTCCGCCGACAATGGGTCAAAGTAATTTTGGGTACATTCATTTCCTGTGGAAAGAGCGAGAGAGGAGAGAACGAGAGAAAGACCAGTTGGTAGTCAGGCGGGGGAAAAGAGGCAGGTTCAGGTTAGTGGTTATTAGAAGCACATGAAGCGAAATGTTAATTTTGAAACTGCGCCGTTGAGAGGTTGGGGCAGCAGCTCCTGCCGGATAAGGCAGAGTCCGAAAAGGACGAGAGCACAGAAATGGAGGAAAGTGGTAAAGAAACTGCTGCACCTTTCCACGGTCTGCTCTGGGGCCTAATTAGCATGCCGCGAAAGGTCACGGCAGGCAATCTCTTAAATACGACGGCCATATGTATGTTTGACGTGTTCAAAAGGAACTAATGAGAAAGTCTACAAGCTCAAAAGTACTTCAAATTTAAAAACAATACCTTTTAAATACTTCAAGGTCAGAGGCCTAGAGGAGCGGGCGGAGTAGATCCAAAGAAAAATAACCTGAGCCCATGTCTCATTGACTTCTTATTAGCAATCACTGACCTATGGGTATCAAGTATGCTCCACAAAGTTTATGGGAATCTAATGGCTTTGGGGTCTTTCTATTAAGTGTACACCCCACCAAGAAGCTTTCTTAACCCCAGATCATTCCCATTACATGACTTGGATATGTGACTCCAATTGCACCAGTTGTGGAGTCGAAAAACAAATTGTTATATCCACATAACTTTGTAACCTCTGGTATTTTTCCTACTCCACACTCAAAGTTAAACAGTGAAATACAGTATATGAGAATCAGCATCAATCATTCACTGCCCCTTAATTTTTTATTCATTCAGTCATTTATTCAGTAAGTCAGTCATTTCAATGGAAGAGAATGTTGCATTTATTTTTTAATAAACAGTATTTTACCCCTAAATTAAATTGTGGGGAAGATGAGAAAATGGCTGTAATCTTTACATATCATCTTATTGCGAACACCCCCCCCCCCCCCCCAAAAAAAAAAAAAATGTTGGAAAAACCAAAGATTGGTGTCAGATTTCCTGGTGACCTCGGCATAACATCAAAATCAAAAGCTCAAGAATTTAATGGCTGTAATGTTAGAAAAATTCATGATTAAGCAACACTGAATATAGACTAATGAACCGAACCTTCATTAGCTCCAAAACCTTGAGTAATATTTAGTAATCCACAGTTAATCTGCCTAATTTGCCATGACCTTGGTATGTTTGCCAACAACATAGGTTGGAAGGTCTCTTTCCTTTCCACAAGATACCTACAAACGAACAATTTTAGCAAAACCAGGGCAGATTCAACAGTCTTATAGTACATGTGCTTGTGCTCTGACTTGACCTGCCTGAAAAACACTCGCTTTCCTGTCATTCCTGCACGGCGCGGCAAAGTTGCAACAACTCCTCATGACAATAACTGATAATAATGGCCATACGCAGCGAAAGCAAAATACGCGGCATTAAATCGAGAATTCAACATGTGACTCATTCCTGAGAAAACTGGCACACTTGCAACCTTGAACGCATCCTAATTTGCCATCCCGTTCCTCAGGAGTTCTCCCTGACATACTGAATTATAAGGGGGCATATTCGAGTGCCTGATTGGCCTTAAGCTGTGTTTCGGGGGCGTTGTGAGTACAACACACAGACAGCGGATCGGCTTGGTAGCGTAGTAGCATATGTAAATGCACTCTCCTATGACTCCAGCCCACCACAAGGCATGTAGCCGAGAGTGGGAGTCAAGGCTGACTGTGTCGAGGGTGCTTCTACATTGAGACAGAACACCCACTACCACAGCGTTCTCCAGCGGAGGAAGAACTTATATACGAGAGATGCTTGTTAGGACACGCTCGCTTTGGAATGCAGGGACCCCCGAACGGAGAGAGAAATGGAAAGAGAGGGAGAGAAAGGTTAGATCAGGAACATATCTGCTGTCAACAAATTTGAGGATAATGAAGAATGAAGCCTCACCTCTTTCTTTGGCAGGGGCTTGCAGCGCCATTTCTTTCTCTTGGTGAGCTGCAAGGGTGCTATCTGGCCTGTCACCTCGAATTGCTCTCCCCAGCCCAACTTCAGGAATGTAAAAGGGCTTCATCTTTTATCAACGGCTAGCGTTTTCTGTTGCCGACCATAGCGTCTTTCTATCTTCCCCCTGACAGAATAAGTAGAAACATGAATAAAAATAAAAAGACTGACATGAGGGGGCACAACAACAGCTCGGTGACAGTGATCTGAGGGGGGGGGGGGAGACAATGCAGCTCCCATTCTCCCCCTGTTGATTTTTTCCTTTCCCAGAAATGATTAAGTGCATCCTCCAAGAGTGACACTAAAACACAATTAGGTTCAAATTTAAGAGTCTAGCAAAGGAAGACGGGGGGAAAAGAGGAAAAGAAGAAATTATTAAAATAATTACAAATTGTGCCCTGACAAGCAAGAGCAAAATTTAGCCCAAGGCCATTTGTCTGTAATTAGTTAATTAATCCTTACACAAATTATGAGCAATAACTCATCAAGCAGGACTCACCCATCAGAAATTCAGCCGACTTGGATTTCTTCTGCTTAGGTTGCTGCGGAGCCTTCTGCTGTAACTTCTGGAGGGAAATTGTTAAATGAATAAATTAGCTGCAGAATGAAGATCATCATTTATGATCCGCAACTAACACAGTATTTTAAATATGGGGTGACACTAAAATGTCATTTAATTTACATCGCCGCTAAAGGGGTCAAGCACTAATTGAACAACAGGAGTGGAAAGGAATTTTATCATAAATAGATAAGAAAAGTTGACATGAATGTGTAATGAAGGTCACAATAAAATCCTTCTTTCTAAACTGGATGACCGACCGCTCTCTGCTGGGATATTGATGTTTGGCTTGTGTGTTCTGTTCTTTCAGTGGCTGCAGGGACGCAAAGATAATTTATGCTAACTTGATTTGTCATTCATTGGGGGGGAGGGGTTAGGGCCCAGTCTTGTAGGTGGTCTACATGAACAAAAGCAACTCTGTCTTTCTTTGAAATCAAGAGAACAAACTGTAGTCCCCCAATTGTCTCATTCCTGCAGACGAGCAGGAACAATAAGAGAGATGCAGCCCGATGCAGAGGACTTATTTTCCTTATGGATATGTTTACACAGGAAGAAGAGCGTATGGAGCACTTTACCAATCATTTTATGCAGATTTCAATGATGAACTGTGCTGCTGCCCGTGAACAGCATGTATTTGTATACAATATTTGGTTTCAAAGGAACCATGAAGGGGCAGGATGAGCATGGGGGGGCTTATTTCAGCTCTAAATGACAGAGCAATTAAAATAGAGAGGGACTAGTTCCCGACCAATTTGCTAAGAGGAGGTTTTTTTTTTTTTTTAATCTGTTTTTACATTCAACAAGCCCTACAGCAAGACATTCATTTCTACCACAGAGATTAATGCTTATCTAATTGTAACTTATTTAAAAACCATTTTCTTTTCAACTGGATACCCATCAGTTTTTCTGGGCTTCACATGCTGTGTAGTGTGAGAGCACAGGGATCTCCATATTTCTTTATTTTCTTTCCCCCAACCTCACGGGGCACGCGCACCTTCCTGCAACACCAATATTGTTTGGGCACGTTCACAAATTGAGAAACTCCCCGAAACGATTATCGGAAAATGAATCAAGTCATTTTACTAATAAAAGAAAATGAGCATTTATATTACAGCACAAGAGTGGAGCACCATCGTGCTGTAAACTTTAAATAAGCTACATTTGCATTCATTATGTGGTATTAAAATTTTGATTGTTATTAGGGCCTCGGAACCATTTTAGGCAACCTTAAATTTAAAATAATAGGCCATGCTTAAAGTAAATTCTATTTACTCGATATTGTAGCTTTGTGGTTAAGTCATATTCTACGAACATTTGTGTTGGAATTGATGCATTTTCTTCCTCGAGTAATTAATCCTCATATTATGATAATGAAGGATGATAAAGCACTTTATGTTGCAGATTATTGTTTTTTTCCCATCAGCGCTAAAGGCACTTTGGAGAGATGGGGGGGGGGGGGGGGGGGGGGGGGGGAATCAAAGCACAAATCACATAGAATTGTATCCTAGGCTATAGAAATAAACAATATATTACACAAATATAATTACAGAATAAAACATAATCGAGACTGTCATCACACTGCAATTTTACAACAGCTATGATAGTTGATGTTTGAAATGAGCTGTTCCAAAAAGACTATTGCTTCTTGTGATATTCCAGGCTAAATCTGAAGCAGTTATCCTGTAGAGGTTGGCCCAGGGTTGTCAGCATGCAAAATAAATTCCATCCATGTACTGCAAATATCAATACGTCCTCTGATTACTTTGATTATATTCTTGCCTTAAGTTCAGTTTCTGTGGGGATGAGAGAGTAAACACACAAGGGAAAGCACACAGAAGGAGTACAATACATACACCCCAGGCCTAAAGCTCTGGGTCATTGTCACTAAAAATTTAATCCACACAGCACCATGTGAGCCTCTCTGTCTAGAGAGCTAAGAAAAAAAAAAAAAAAGCCTGGTTCTCATCTCGCTCCCAAGACCCCACTGACAATGACAGCATGCTCCTTGTAATACAAGGACTGTTGTTTAATGTGCCATAACCGGATGGAACGTGCAGATGTTGCATTTCTAAAACGATAAACAACAATTCAATCCAGTAGGGGAAAAAGAAAAGAAAAAGCATCAGAGAGGCTCAGGAAACAAATTGGATTTTCAGACGTATGGCCGTTTAATACTTCTGCGGGAGGGTAAACTGACTGACGGGGAATTCGTACCATTCGCCTGACACATCGCACGGAAGCATGTTACATTCGTGGCACATGCCAGAAAAACGTCGGTATATCAGAGCAGGCGTACTCATCGTGGGAGCTGCGAAGACATTCATACATGTCGCTTTAAGCGGCGCTCCCTCTGCTCGCAGCAAACATGAATGCTTACTTTGCAGTAAGATTAAGACGGGGGAAAAAATCAAACGGGTGACATAAAAAAGTTTTTTTTTTTCCCTCCTCTATTCAAAATGTGATTGTTGTCAAATGGAATCGAGGACAACAGAGCATTGTTCAGTTCTTGTTGCATTCAAAGGCATAGCTAGAAGGGCTTGGGGAAGACCGCGTGCTGCTAGGGGCTGGTGGGCATAGACCAGCTAGAAAGGGAATTTTGCATACTGTACGGATCATCGCCCAGTTCAGCCCAGTCACATTGAATCTGCCATCAACCAATTGTGCTTCATGAAACCGTCAACCCTCATTTACGTCTGCCTGTTTTCTTCCCCACGCAGCTGTAAACAAGACCTGAGCGTCGAGCTGTCTTCCTCTGTCCCTGCTCGTGCTGCCGGCCGCGGGAGCGGAGACCAAAACCTCCACACACAGATTTAAGGCTTAATTTCCTGACGAGCACCCTGTGTGACAAGGACAACCCAGCTTCTGAAAATGATTGGAATGTAAAGCTCATTGCGCTGACTTTGAACTGCGTTGGAAAATCTGTAGGTTAAAGGTTTTGTGTCTATTTGTAGAGGGTTGCGGTGTGGGCTTCACGTAGTGAATATAAGCCTCTACATTTAAACAAAGAATATATGTCAGAAACAGCAGTTGGAAGATGTCAAATCCTGTAATCACATATGACTAAATAATGTTGTTTTCATTTTTTTTACATCACAACATTGCTAAAATTTAGTGCTAAAAATGCCTTTAAATAAATGAGCCCATAGTTAGCATTGTTTTCTACTTGAAATGAAGAGGAAACGTGACCCATCAACAGTTTCCTATTAAACAACAACTGTGTCAGTTGCTCTAGACAGAAAACATAATTAGTATTCAAGCTTAATTAATCTACACTGGCCCCCTTTAAGTGAATTAGTCAATTATTCATGCATGTGTGCTCCTTTGATGCTAACAGATTATGTATGTTGGAGGAAAAAACCTTGAAAAATGACTTTGAAAACTTTCCACCTTTAAATGTCACTGAGAGCTTTTGCGCTGGCTTAGAAATGACATTTGATAATGAAAATGAAAGACAAATCCTTCACAAATTGTTATTATTTTCAGATCGCCATCTTGCATAGTTTAATCCAATCAAGGAAACCCTGAAAATAATTGCAAATCTGCCACAAAATGGATCACAAACCAGCCAGATATGTACTTTTTGTGTGTCATAATCTGCAGTATGGAAATCTGACACAGGTCAGATCAAGGTCTTTCCTTGGATCATGGGAACTCCTTGGGATATTCAAGAGCCTTTTTGTTTTTACCCTTGAGAACCAGGCACTGGCCTCTGCACCCCTCAATCCCCCATTGGAAACCCAGAGGCAGAGCAGAGGAATGCAAAATGTCAATGGTCAGACTGCAGCAGCACCTTTGGAGAGAGAGAGAGAGAGGGAGAGAGAGAGGGAGAGAGAGAGGGAGGAGAGAGAGAGAGGGAGAGAGAGAGTGAGAGAGAGGTTCGAGGCCTGACTGTCCTCTGTTCTGCTACATTTCTAAGCAGGGCCAGAAGTGAAACACAACTCACTCTGTTCAAGGTGTCCATCGCTGCACGCTGCTGGAGAGATCATCACGGACTGACCCCGGACTCTGAACAACGGCGAGGTCTCCAAAACAGAAAGCGGGGAAAGTGCAAATCACCACAGAACGAATTAGACAGATTCTAAAGTTTGGTGGATTGTTGCGATCTGAACCACACGCGAGGAAAAGCCACAACGGACTAAATGTGTTTCAGATCGCCAGAATTAAAAGTGCTATTAGAAGGCTTTTATTAGCATTACTGAAGCACAACATGCTTCCATCCATCTGAGTCTTGCACTATCTCTCTTCTGCTCCTGTTAAAAACTGTTATCGCTGCAATGCATCTCATAGGACAATAAGGGACAATAAACCTAATTCATTACCAGAGATAACACATTATTTGCCCCGATAATTCCAATAGTTTATTCATTTGCATCTGATAGGATATAATTTGGGATTTTTATCGTCTTTTCCTAGGGTAATTCACATGGCTTGCACCAAGTTTCTGCTGAAATAGCAAAACAAACCCCAGGCAAAATGTGAAAGATTATCCCACAGCATGCGAGCTCGGATGAAATGCTATACTTCTTCACACTGAACACTGCTCCACTGGGTGTGATTGAAAAACATGTAAAGCTATTGAATATGTGGTCTGTATATGTGAGGCAAAATGAGTGTTGTAACAAGTGGGCCAGTGTTTTTGTAATTGTTTCAAATTACACTCGGTGTAATAACTCAGTGAAAGCAGAGCCGGTGCGCAGTCCTCCACACATTAGCTGGCCTAAGACCACAGGATATCCGTGCGCCTTATCACAGACTACCAAAAATAAAAACCGCGTCAACAACTACCGTGTGTGGGAGAAAATAGCACGCAAAAGAACAAATGAAGATTGTTTTCTTTCATGTGTTTTAATGAATTAAAGATGACACAAAGACACCCCCACAAAAGAATCCTTGCTTGTAATTAACTGTTTTTCCAAGTTGCTAATAGAGCTGTTTGTGGATGCGAGTGCATGTGCAAATGTTTTTTTACAAGCTGTAAAATGTGGATGCCGAAAGGAAAAAAAAAGGGTGCCTTCGTTGTTAAAACTGTTTTCTCTGCCAGATTTTGGCTCCCTGACCAATGAGCATGCCAACACCACTGTAACCAAATAACTTACTGACTCATTTTTGCATTTGTAGTTCAGGCTTCCTGTCAAAAGTCATATGAGAATATATTACAGCAGTGCCCTGAAATCAGGCACAGTTTGATTTCACTCGCTGGACTTAGCAGCATCGATCCGCAGAGACGCAGATGTGAATCCACAGCAGGATCAGAGTATCAATGAACAATAAAATAAATGTGCACCTCCAAAACTTTTGACTCACACATCACAACACTGTTCCCTGCATTAATAAGAGCATCCTGCTGATAGCAAAAGAGCAAAAAAAAAATACATAAATAAAAAAAAGAACACAACTGTGTGTTGTGAAGTTGAATTTGGACTCATTCATTAAGCTTTATTCCACATTACACCAAGGTCCTCTTTGCACAGTCTTGTCTTTAACCTAAAAACAGACCTAACCTTTGTAAATTGTGCATAATGTGTTGAGCATGAAAATATTTCTTGTGTCTGAGCTCTGCAGAGAATGAATGATCACACCACTGCAGCCTTTCCCTGAAAATGATTGCTAAGGAAACATTTTTTATTAATCCAAACCTCATTTCTTCCCATCTCGCTCTCCTCTGTCATCTTGTTGGCTAAGCTCAATTAGCTCCTAATCTGGAACGACAGTGGGGCCTGTGTTGGGCTAAACAAGGCCCTTCCCTTATTCAAAGGTAAACTGCACCCTGAAATCTTCACTTGACAATTTTGCTTCCTCTCTTTCCATCGTGGATGAGGGATGTAATTCAATAGTCACTAAGGGACACACAGACCATTTCATTTGCCTCCAAACAGAGGCCCGCTTTTGCTGTTTGACAATCTCGCTCAGGATGTTGATCAAAATGAAGGTAGAGAAGAGGCTGACCTGCTCCAGAAACTGTTATGTTCCCTTACAAGTCCTCTCACTTCTGTCAAAGCTACTTCAGACACATCGCCTGCTAACAAAAAAAGCAGCTGCTTTCATTTCTAGGATGAGAAGAAAGACTTGTTACCATCGGCGAGCCGTCTCTTTCCTTCTCGTGGTCAGCTACACTTCAGTCGTCAAGGGGACTATAATGTGGTTCCTAACAACACACATATGCTCACAGTGTCAGGTAACCTGCTCGTGTTCGCTCTCACTCACAGAAACCCAAAGTAACGGAGAAAGTCTGAATTAAATTACACAGCCCTCCAACAGAAAAAGCACATTGCATCTCAGGTTTCAAGAGACTGTCTGGTAGCTATATCGTCGTATAAATTGAGTTATTCCAAAGGAAAAATAGTGGTCGACTGATTAAAGTGGGGTCTGTATGCTATTTGAAGGCAGAGCAGTAGACATAACAGTCATTGTTTAATGGATGCATTAAGTAAATAGTAGAACTTGTGCTGAGGCAGAGTCCCATCTATGTGCCAGTCTTCTGCATCATTGTTTTGTTCTAAGACATCTTCAATTATTAATGGCACGCCTGGCGTGCACTCTTAAAACAAACACATTCGCTTGTTGTTTGGCCACATTCAGGCAAAGTTCTTTATCATCTGTTTTCCCAAAAACAATGACAATGAAAGGAGTCGCCCCGTTGTTGAGAGCCGTTGTGCATATAAAACCTCACAGAAAAGCTCCCCTTGCATTATTTAGACAGGCAACAGCATACAAACGTAAACCAGGAGGTAATCCAGCTGATGAAGTCCCTTTCGCACCAAAACTATTGGGTGTACGCGGCTTTTTAAAAAAGAAAAGATTAAAAGAGGGATGGTGAGGACATTGCCGTCCTCCTACAGCGCACAGCGGAGGTCAGGCTACCCAGGAGATGGGTGGTGCCGTGGCGGTGCGAGTGGTGATGCAGCTTCATAGTACATGCAGCCGGAGAGGGAGCAGAGTTCATCTGTCAATCAAGACGTTCCTCTCCAGGATATCAACAAACAGTGCAAAGGTACCGAACTCAACACAAATGCAAATTTTCCACAATGAAAGCCAGACACAGATGTACAGTCTGGATCCAAACTAGAAAACAACATACAATTCCTTAAATTTCATTAAGTATTACTATTCTGTCATTTTGGTCATTGGATGTTGAGGGAAAAAAAACTAGAAGTGTTTTATTGAAGCTCCAGGGTTATTCTGTAAAAGGCCGTTTAATTAGCATGGTATAGCCACAACAACAACTGGAGGTTAAATAATTCATTTTATTTATTCTTGGCTGCACATCTAAGAAAGAGACGTATTTCTTGTGTAGGAGTCTGCGTTTTGATAGCTACATATAGAACACAGCAGTTATCGGTCACTCCATCTTCTAATGGCCCATCATAAACCATATAGGATCGTCATTGAACTGAAACACAAAGAAGAAGAGGGGCATGTCCATCTTGTCCAATTGCAACCCAATGCCTATCAAATCAACTATGCTTAAATGTCTAACAAGGCACAATAATACATGATTGCACAAACATTTGTAAACCAATGGAGTCTTTTGCTCATTAGGCTGGTTTAATGGAATCTAAATAAAATGCCCACTGATTTAAACCTCCCATTACCTGGCTAAGCTGTCAATCGTTTATGCGATTAAATATAGACTTAAATTTCCATCCCGTCCCATTAATTCTCTGCGCAGGCACAAGAGGGGCTAATGACGTTATCCTTCCTAATTAACCTGTATAGGCACGGGGCTTTGTTCATTCTTCATCCGAGCGTTCATTATTATCGTTACAATCATTGTAGGGCTAACTTATGACGTTGGCTATTCTATCACCATTAATCGGAATTCACTTTTTTTCCCCATCTTTGGTCCTTTGGGGTCATATTTAATTATCAATAAACTGATGGGAATTCTAGAAAAGCTGCCGAGGTTCAGTTGTGGCCGTGACTGAAACCCCATGAGTTCTTACTCCAGGAATATGATTTGACTACTTATGACACGAGGGGACGTTTCTGATTGTGCTGCATTTAGCGCCCTGCGAAGTGCACAGATTGCATGCTGCCAGACTCTGCTTACAGTTTCCTGTCAGCTTACCCACCGAATGTCAGCCTCAACCTATTAGCACAGCAGACTTGGAGGAGATCAATAGCCCTGGTTGGGCCATGTGTCATTAGTTAACCGGATATTGATGAGGGTATTGACACACGCCTAATTAATCTCGGGCCCAGTGCAAGCTTTCATGTGTTTCCTTAATTATACACTTCATCTTAGTCCTTTTAAAACCAGCTGGCAGCCGTCTCCTGTTTGAGTGAGAGTTAGACTCGTATTTATATTTAATATCTTGCTTTTACTTCTCTGTGCATTTTCTTGCTCATAACAGTGGTGATTAACCTGCATCTTTTTTGTGTCGTGGCTGTATGAATATGCTATTTTGGGTGACTTCAAATCTGTGTGCACCTGCATGTGCATGCATGTCTGTGTGTGTATGTGTCTGTGTGTGTGTGGGTGATCAATAGAGCTCTGCATGAGGGTGTGGAGGGGAGAGCACCTGAAGGTGACCCTGACTACTGGCAACACCACAGGGCTCCAATAAGCTGCTCCTCAGCTGCCGTTCTGCGAACCACAAATCTCTAACTTTTAGCCTGCTGCTGTTGGTTTGATTATTGTTTATAGATACAGCCGAGAATTAAAATCTGGCCTGCAGGCAGCATAATTATTTACAGCTGAAAACTCATATCATTACCAGCATGCTCCTAATTGCCAGAAGTAATATCAATGTTAGTTGATTAAGTGCATTTTTTTTCATCTTCACTCTCCATATTGTGCTGAGATTGTTTTCCCTCAGCATTCGGGGTGACACTTTATCTCAATACAGCTGTTATTCAGGCTCGACTTCTTACTTTTACTGCACATTCTGATATGCAACACTGCGGCTTCTTTAGAGCTCATTGATCAATAGCACCAATTTTTTAGGGAGATTTAGTGTTCATTGCTCAAAAATAGATAAAAGAAAAATAAAAAATAAATACATACTGTAGATAAACTGTCTCTGTGAAGATTTTAAATAGATATGGGTGGAAGGAATGGGAGTGTGTCATGGTGACTGTGAGTTAAAATGAAATTCAAATGAAACAAAGAAATTAGGTTTGCTTATTTGTTTGTTTGTTTTGGCCCTCCTACTAAAATATATGTAAAGCAGCATGATGAGAGGACTTCAAAGTAGATGCCGAAACCTTAAAGGCTAGTTGACTATTCAAAGGCTGAGTACAAACATTTACAGGACAAATGAAGAGGAGCCAAAAAGCATCAGTCATGTGATCAAAGGTTCAACGGTCTCTTTTCAAACCTGTGTGTCCGGTTCCCCCTACAGCAAAAGTCAAATGTGCACGCTAAATGTGCTTTTCCTGTTCATGAAACACTTATATAACATAATGTGTGGGCTGTGTGTTTGTCATGGTTATGAGATGTTAGCATAAGGTTTCAGTGGAACTTGGGACCTCATTTAGTTTTGGCTCTCCATGATGATATTTTTGTAATTGGTGGCTTTTTTTTGCTCTGACGGCAGAGTTGGTACAGTCTCTTAAGAGTGGAGCTGAGTGGCAGTCAGAGTCTTTTAAATGAAGCCTATACCTTGGTAAACGATACAGCGAAAGCAGTCTGTGAAGGAGCCGCCGGTGGGGAGGGGGATGTCCCGTCTATGAGGCTGTTAATCAGCGGTGTCCGTCTCAGGCTTCTGGAGTTAAAATTGTGCAAGAAAGTGGAAGAATTATTAAAAGGGCAACACAAATAGTGATTAAAAGCAGGCCTAGGGTCATCATTAGGGTATGAGAAATTGAGAGCGAAGGAGGGGGGGACATTTGAAAAACGTCTTGCTGGTCAGCAAGACGCATCTCGCACTCCTCTAAGACGCGGGTCTCTGACGCGCCTCGATCTTTGATGAGAAGGACGCCTGTCAGCTCGCGCTCGAAACGCTTGAAGACATCTGGCAATTGTCCGAATCAAACTTTCTGCTGTAGAGTACGTTTTCTCCCTTTCTTCGCCAGTGGAACACAACACTCGGGGAGGTTCTGGGGATCTCTGCGAGAGACGAAGACGCCACAGGCAGTAGTGAGTCACTATGGGATCTACCATGAGCCACTGATGCATTTTCATGACTCACACCATGTGATTCATGGACTCCATCTTGTTAGGTTGGTTTCAGCCACGAAAAAATTCTAAATCTAAAGTTAACTAGAAATGTGTAGATTTGTTTGAACAGTGCTTATGTATACTTTTCTGGAATGCTAAAAGTGCAAAATGTATGCAAATGCAGCAACTGTTGTGTAAGATTTTCCATTCAAATGGGAAAAAGCAGCTTGCTGCCAGGTCAAGAAACCCGGACTACCATGGAAATAAAGGTTTGATGAAACAAACCGGAATGTATAGCAAAGAAAACCTGTTGTCTCACTACTGTAAACATGATTGAATTACGACTTCATGATGTAATCGAGAACTTTCCCACAAAAAAATCAGCTCCCCGATATTATGGTGAATATATTCAGAGGCGCCCTCATGGAAAAACTCTTCTCAAAAGTCATTTTGACAGTAGAAGAGAATTTGAAATGTGTATTTTTTAATTTAAGATCAAATATGCTCAAATGTGAGCTTGCTCGTGTTTCCGCTAATACTAAATTTTCTATTGAGGTCATTTGGATGAAAATAAATTAAATGGAAAACAGAGCAGGTAGTTTTCTGCAAAAACACTCAAAAGGAGTAACTGCAAGTGGGAAGACGGCAATTATACTGATCCACAGGGCAAATTTAGCTGATGCTGTATGCTAAGCTACATGCTATAGCTACCTCCACGTCCTCCAGAGAGGACACACACTAAGACACCAGTTGACATGCTGGAGGCCATTTGCAGGCTCTCAGATGAATTAAGGATTAAAGAGGCTCTGCTGGCCAGGTGCAGGGTCGGGTCTTTTAACCCTAAAGACCCGGCTCGCTCTGTAGTGCCCGAGTTACAGTCTTTGTATGAAAGGTGCTATGTAAAGAAAAAAAAGTAAGGGAACACAGACTGACCATTCACTGCCATGCAGAATAAGGCAGTGCTAATAAAACATCAATATCCTGCTAATACAAATGAAAATTATTCATGTTTTAAGTGCCTAATGAGATTCTCAGCATTCATTTCTGTTCCTTTCAGTTGAACTTATTCATATTCACCCTTAGCAAGTAATCAAAGCTGTATAATGTATTTCTTTCCCAATATTGAACTATCAACAGATCAAAAGTCATTCTTCCTGCATACGGTGGTTTTTTTTGTGTGTGTGTTTTAGCGATTGATTGATTTAGTAAGTCAAAAGGACACAAGGTGTTCCGTAGTGAGCAAGAATATAAGAGACCAGGAAGTAGTTTGTCTGGAATGGACTGTTGGAACAGTAGCCGCCGTCCGAAAAATGAGATCAACCCCTGATCCCTGCGATTACTCACTAACTCACGAGTGTGTCTAAAGATCCAGGAAAATGTTTGAAATGCAAATGTCGTCAATGGCCAACTGTGGGTTTGTCTTCAACGGACACACACCATTGATCTTTAAGGTGGCTCACTGGACTGGTCATAGGCTGCTTGTCCTCTAACTTGGCCTTTTAAGTTATTTAAAGGGCATTAACGTTCAATCTGTGAGTTTAGGGTAATCTCTTTTGATCTTTTAATGATCCATTTTCTACAGTTAATCATTCAACACTGAGTTTACTACTGTGTGTGCACTGACAATGAGGGACACATTCAGAAGTAGAAGTTGACTGAGGTAAAAGGCTCAACTTCCCTTTGGCTCTCTTTAACTTTGTGAATGTTTGGGGAATGTCTGAAAAGTTCTAACCAACCAGAAGAGTAAAATATGAATGGCAAAATGTGAACATTTCAAATACCAATGCACACTTTGGAGTTTTAACTGCTCCAAACCTCGTTTGCAAGCTTGTTTTATTTTTAAGGGGGAAATAAATATCATTGTTTCCCATTTACAATGTTCACAGTGTGGAAAAATGAATTTGTGCTTTGTGCAGTTGATGTGGACAGTCAATGTCAATGGTTTACAATGGTTTTAAATCAAATTAATGCATGTTTGAGGCTTAAATAAGTTTCTAAAGTCAATATAAGTCTGTTTACTGTGAGATTAAGAACATTACCTGCTGGTGTGTAGAAGTAGTTTAACCAGATGTGTGGATTAAAGTCAATACCCACCAAGAAATGTTCAGGTTTAGATCTACACACGGACATCACAAATGTCGATCTGCCATGCAAATATTCTATTCTGAAAGATCCATTTGATCAAGTTGTGTGATGTTAGTAATAATTTGATGTTGAATCAATTAAAACTCTCCAGCAGAATGATTACATCAGCTCCAAAATGTGATTCCGTTTGTCCTTGCTGAGCCTCAACGCATTAATCGAAACCCATTTATAGACGCACGGGGTTCCCTTTGCTTCTTTGACTTTGGATGACCAGGAATAAGTTGACTGCTGTGCCTCAATGTTTTAGTCATCGCTGTCTGTCGCTCTGCCTCTGCAAGACAAAAAGAGACTGGAGTGGAAGCTGAGGGGCAATCACAGCCGCGTTGTCACATGAGTGACTGTTAGATGTGGGCCTGTGTGGTGTAAGAGCTGAATATCTCTGGCACGCACCCTTCTAAAGACAGGAGCAAAGCATCCTCTATTGTGTAAAAGTCATATATCCCTCGCAGGCAGCAAAACATGAAAGAAGTTGAGCCATGAACATATTATGAAACAAGATTGGAAAGTGGCAAATTGGTAATTAGCCTCTACATTGCAAATGAGTATTACAGTCTTGCTTATGACTTGCCTCTCAGCTCCCCAAAGCCTCTTCTATTAATTTAGCTCTGAGGGGCCATCCATAAACAGACTGAATAAGCTGTTAGCCTTAAAGACGAGTGCAAATGAAGGCATGGCGAAGTACGCTGAAGGTAAAAGAGAAAAACAAACATCCAATCTTCATTTAATGGAATGAAACGAAGGTGGGTAAAAAGCCTTCTCTTGCGTCATGTTAGCATGGTTAGCAGCGTGACATGGCTTCACACTTTTGAAATTTAACAAAAACTATAAGGGAAAAAAAAATCAAATGCAAAGAGTGTTTTCTTCACTAGGACATAAAACACAACAAAGAAAACTAAGCTTTGGCACTGGCGAAGGGGAAAATGTAAAGACTCATCTGGAATTGAGAAGCTGATATTCGTTCTCTAGGATTGCTGACAGCAATGCGTGTAAAAAGATCAGCAGAAATAGCCACAAATATGTTCTTAGTCTCATTTAAAAAATAAAAATAAAAGCACGGATAACAAATAAAATCTTTACCAATTCTATGTATTAAAGTACAATATGTTCAACATACAATCAAAACTTTCATTAACTAAATGATCACCACAATGATATGATTGATATGATGATATATATACACACACACACACACACACGTATGTATGTATGTATGTATGTATGTATGTATGTATGTATGTATGTATGTATGTATGTATGTATGTATGTATGTATGTATGTATGTTTGGCTCCATCACAATATGCTGATGACAGTCAGTTATTCTCAAATACTCAGCAGAGAGACAAAGGGTTCTTTGGTGATTTGGTTCCTCACTTTTGAAATTCTTTCTCCCTCATGAGGTCATTTTCCTTCAGAATTGATTCAGACCTCTGGCTGTCTCGCATAATAACGAGGTATGGCCCATCATTATCAAATGAAAAGGAAGTTAGATAGAAACTTCCAAATTAATTTACAGCAGAACACACCTTACAGGTAACTTACTCGAGTTTGATGTAATTACTCCACAGACCACAAATGGCTGCCATTGAAGAAAGGCCTACAGCATACAGGGATAACAAATGGCATTATAATGAAGGCGGTGAAAGTCTTAGCTATTCTGATTGATGGTTGGGAGAGAAATATCGGCCTCTTTAGCATGAGCATTTCTTGCAAATACACCTCAGCAACACTAGTATTACTGTCGCAATGTGCCAGTCCTCCCCTAAGCATTGTGCTCATATTCAGATTAGCCAGCCATTAGCTGCAAGTGGTCTTTACCCCCAAATTTAGTCATTTCACAAATTAGCCAATTTTCAACATTTGAAGTTAGCCAGTGGCAAGGGTCAAAAGGTCATCTGTCGTAAATACGAGGTGCAAACCTGCGGTTAAAGGGATTAATAAGGGCTCATTCAAAAGTGCTTAAATGGAGCTCGCAGCATGTTCATCTGAAGGGAGGACTGATATTCCGCATTTCGATTATTTCTCTTTGACCGAGCCGTGCACTGCTCTGACCTTAGCTGAGGATGGCTGAGGTCAGAGCGCGGAAGGTTTTAAAGCCATCTCACTTTCTGCTCCATCCTACATCACGTCCTACATGGCCAGCAGTGGTGCAAAGCCTAATGTTCTGCACTCTGCACCAGAGGGGGGAGAAAGGCTTGTCAGCCTTACAAAACAGACTGGAAATAGAAAGAGGGAAAAAGCAAAGCGAGTACACTCTCCCATCCCTGCCCTTCCACTCCATCGAATAAGCACCAGAGCAGACGGACATATGGGTGACGCTACATTCTTTAAAGAGAGTGAAGTAGATTCCTGACCCTCGCTCCCAGCCCGTCACTCACAAATTGCACGTTAGAATGTCAGACCTCTTCTTTATCAGACAAGTCCACCGTCTGCCAACTCATGGGGCACTGACGTGAAGAGGCTAGCAGAATGTTAAACCTCTCATCTGTGAATGCATACATGCGTGTGTGCCTTTACTTATGCTTGCTAGCTGTCCTATTAGCAGCGAGCTTTTTTTACATGGCAGCAGACAGTCAGACGCACAGGCCCAAAAAAATCAATACAGCGTTGCCTGGACCTGACCCACATATCCAGTAGTAAGGCCAATGGCTGCGTTTCAGAGCCAATGTGTGTGCAGAGAAGTTTGTGAACGCATTTGTTTGGTTGTGACAACCTACGTGTTCCTATACATTCATGTGTAAGAGGCTGGGTGTGTGTGGAGAAGAGGACGACATGTGAAAATACTTGTGCATTCATTAAAGCATGTGCATGCTTGTGTGTCTGTGTGCATGTGTGTGTGTGTCTAAGTGGGTGTTGAGTTAACACAAGCCCTTCCTGCTGCCTGACTTCACTGTCACTGATTGTAAGTGACGCAGAGCTAATAAAAGAGCAAAGCTGACTGTCAGCTGTGATTAGGCTGGCTACACACACAAGACAAAGAGAGGCCACAGCACAGTGGCATTAGCCATGGTCATTAAACCACTTGAGTCGAGGAGATTTCCAGCCTCTCCTGGTAGATTTACCAGAAGGCAGCATATTTGCAAAACAACTCCCGAACCACATTTTACAAATATTCATATTTCTTGATTTTATGAAACCGTTCCACAAGTCCCAACATGTCCAATGAAGTAGAACCATATCAGTCCTAATCTACCTTGTTTGACTGTTTTCAACTTAGCTTGGGTCATTAACTTTTCCAAATATCTCATTTAAATTACTTCAAGCCCTCTTTGCTATAGTATTTTTATGTATATGGCAGGGTTGTGTTGTAGCTATAGCTTAACTGTAGCATTGGTTCGAAGGATTGACAGACTTGACGGTGGTAGGGAACTGACTCTTCTCTCAGGGTGTGTGTCTCTCTTTCCTGGCTCTCCCTCAAGTTTCTTCTTTTTTCCCCAGAAAGGGTTTTTAAAGCTTCGAGGGTCTCAGGACAGAAGGTATCACAACTGTGCAGCTCATAAAGCTCTGAGGCGAATTAGCTTAGTGCTTCTGTGCTCAAAAGAAATTTGTTTTGATTTTTTTAATTAAAAGTGTATATGTTCATCCATCTGTCCATCCATCCATCCATCCAGCCATCCATCCAGCTTTTCATTCATTCTTGTTAGCACTGAGTAGCAAAGTCTGTTCATTTTCCTTCTCTTATTGTATCTAAAGATTAATTTAGATAAACTGCAACTTGTAAAAAGAGCCTGGATCCCTGTAATGTTTCTAGATTAAGAAAATATGAGAGTGATCTCTGTAGTTCAAGAAATAAACATCTGTAAATCATGAGCGTGGCCATTAGAATTGAGATGATACGTGTGACCGAGAATTGCAAAGAAGCTGCAGCCAACTTACAGAAGACTCCTGGCACATCAGCACTCAGTGACACATTTATGAGCAGAGCTAACGGCTAACAGTGGCCTCCAGGATGAAATGGAAGCTTAAAGTGGAATTTGTTGATGATATTGCAGCCCGCAATGTAGAAGCACAGTTTAAGCTAACAGGGTCGATGGGGAAAGCAGGAAGAAAAAAAGGTTTTTGCTTAGATATGCTTAGAAAGTGGCGGCTTGCTTTCTACCAAAGATCAGAATCAGGCGCTGCAGATGTTTATGCCCTGTCCTGCTTTCAAGTTATGAACTTCATAGCATTCTTTTCCAGCTTTAACCATATTATTTATGCCCAGTGATGCATGGGAATATGTCACAGGATGGTTAAATAATCATGAAGCAAAAAACAGCATAGATGTCAAATCAGGGATGCAAATTATTTCCTAGCTGGTTAAAACCAAATCCAGTTTTCGGTATTGGTAATTTGAATGTTTCCTTCACGTCAACCCAAATTATTACTTGGCATCATAAAAGTCAACTGTAACACTGAGAACATTGGAGGGTTTAATTGCTGCCTTTCCTTGAAGTAAAAGGTAAAACACTGAATGGATGAATGCACAGATGGACAGAAGGACGTAAACAGGGTTATCAGGTGACCTAAAGGTTGTAGAGGCTCCCGTCAATGGTGGAAGGTGCCGCTGAAGTAGATGTGTTTTTAATTATGCTTTCCTTTTTATACGTACTTTGGCTCATGAATAGTTCTTCCTACTGCAGTATTTTGATATACAATGCATCCTCTCAAATATACATAAAAGCTGTGAGAATAGAAATTGAGAGAGAAGTCACTTTCTTCTTGCCCTTGAGGCGATTTAGCCCAAATAAAATGACGGTATTGAACTTGAGCACTAAAATTTTCATTCTGACATTCTGTCATTTATACATTCTCATATAGATCTGAAATTTCTGCCTTGCTTTGATTAAAAATGAAGTGATAGCACAAAAGAACCCCTGCCTAAGAACATTAAATCATTTTGTGACATATGAAAGGAGTGAATGATTCATTTTTTTTGTGAGATTCAGATTTTGCTTTTCTTATTTCACCGCAGAAGACACGAGTTCATGAATTCGGCAGTTTCTCGGAGCCTTGGATGCATACATGCAGAGGCATGAGGACACAGTGTTTCACACTCCAAACACACTAGGAAATGTACCCAAACAGACGCTAAATGACTCAGCAGTGCAGGGGGACGGGAGCCAGGGCCAGTTCTTCCATCTTGTGGCCAAGAGAGCGAAGTTTATACCCTGAGTAACGCCCAACAGCTCAGGGTTTGTGTCTTCCCGTCTTGCTCTCCACTATTTACGTGCATTCGGCTTCGTCATCTGTTGTTTTGGCATCGGTGTTTTGGAGGAGAGGACCATTAACCTGCACAAACGTCAGGGGCGGGGCTAGATATCCCGCTCTACTTACCTTCTGCGGGTCAACCTAACTTGGAAAAATGAGCAGAAGTCTTGAGTAATCAGAAAATTGATGAGAGGGGCATCATGAATACATGAGGGGAGGTGTAAACACGATACTAACAGTGTAAACATGATACTAATTTGCTCTGTGGCTTTTAATGAACAGCGTGCGGCAGCTTTCATCCATGCACAGATCGGTGGGATTCAGCGTAGCTTCCAGCAACAGCGAGGGTACGACGGCGAGAGTAACTGCCAACGGATGAGGGAATATCTCTGTGAGCCATCAGCCATAACTGACATTACTAGTTCCCAGTGACTCCGATTAAGTGTTGTCACCGGCTTTGTGGAGATGAAGGCATTCAACGCGGTGGAGAAAGCAACCATGAAAGGCCATCTAATTTTTGGATTAAAGGGGAAAAAATTCCTACGAAGGCATCAACACGGAAATCTCCCGCTGCGCCCTTTGTCAGTGGATAGCAACAGAATCTTAACATTAACAAGAGATTAACAAGATTAATTTACTTTAATGTACAAAACAGGCCATTGTTGAGATCTAAACACTTAATGTTTCATTTCTTTGTTCTTATACTTTAAAACTCAACCTTCTGTTTAATGAGAAAAGGAGAGTCGACGTTAGTCTGGACAGATTTCGAGAAAAAGCAAATACATAGATATGATAGACACTAGAATGCAGGTTTGCGGTCTCAGAGCTCTAAACATTTACAAGAGGTTCATTCTGAGCGGCTCCATCTACTCAGCTAATCAATACAATTAACTTTCCTCCTTCGCCACGATTAAAAGAATATTTTTATTTCCTGTCTGACGCGCAGTGCTAAGATGTTCAAATGACGCTGGAGCATCTGGGGAACAAGTGAAGACGTCATCCCTGCAAACAAATACAGGCATGCTACCTTCTGCAGCTCCCAGATCAGATATTTGGGGCAAAGTGTTGGCAGCTTCCTTCTGGCTGTCTCAGGGGAGTTGTGTTTCGCTTCATCTTCACTGGGAGATAAATGAAAAACCTTTTGACTTTCCCTTCAAGGAGAGCGTGCATGGAGGAGAAACTTTGAGCTATGCCAAAGAAAAACGGGGGGTGGGGGCACGTTAATAAAACAATTTCTTGTCATTATAACTCAGTTTGGGGTTCTATTTTTATGTTGCACTGAGGAACCTGTTGTTTTAGTTGAAATTGATTTGACACAGCAGCCTTTGCCAGAGAGGTAGATTGTTGCATGTTTCCGCCATTACTCAATGTCACTTTTTCATGACATCCCATAATGAAATGTATATTTGCCTGTTAAGACACAATAGCAGTTGCTTATTTACATCAATATTTTCAATGTGAGGTGTAGCTTTTATGTTGCTGTTGTAACGTAGCGGTCAAAAGCCCCCTGAAAGTCTCTGGGGGTTGGATTCTTGCTGCATGATCATTTGCTCTTTATTTGAACTTCTTGTTGGTGTTTCATCAGCAGCTGCACGGTCACACGACAGACTCTCCGTTATTGATCGGACGGTCTTCATAGCTGCCTCCTTGCCGCTCATCTTTGCCTTCGTCTGTCCATCTTGCTGTCAACGCAGCAGCTGACGTCAAACAATTCCCCTTCCTAGAAGGGGAATTGTTTGGGTTTTAGCGCCAGTTGGGTGCGATCTGACGGGGCTTCGGTGAAGGCAGAGAGCGGCCAGTTGATGCACCTCAGCCGTCTCTACAGTGTCTCTCCCATGTTGGAAGCATTACTAACTGAACATAAGATGATGATGCATCGGTGTTTGGTGTTTAAATACATCCTGTGAGTTTTCCAGTGTACTGCTAGTGTTTGATCACGTATTCTGTTTACTTTTATTTGACAGAGCAAATGTACTTTTTTGCAGGATACAAAGAAATCTTGCATTCTCTGCATACAAATTTCTTTCTGTACGTTTAACTAAATATAAATATGAATCATCAGCTGCGTTGTTATCAGGTGTAGAAGACTGAGAACTGTAACACTGCACTAATGGAAACTCAACTCATTACTGCTGCGTTAATTAATTTATTAAGGAGATATGTATAGATTCTCTCGTGGTGGGTTAGCTTAGCAAGAAACATCACTGTATATATTGTGTATATTGCCTTTTTGTGCAATTTGGAAATATTAGTGAAGTTAGATATTATAGACTGGATGTTGGATGGTTGGGACGTGCCGTATATGTCACTACTTTGTTAAAAGTTTCCCTTCAATCAACCTTGTAAACCCAGGGCCTGACCCCCAAACAGTGGGAAGGAAAACCCTTACGGAGCCCTCCTGCTGAGGACTGAGAAGAGGAGATTTGCCAAGGGGGAAAGACGGAAAGAAGAGAGGAAGACACATACATAACACATGCACATGCAGCATGCATATGCAATGGTTATGCTGAAGATACAAATCACACGGAGAATGGAGGTCAGCGTGCAGCTACAGAGTCAATGACAAAACAAGGAAAGAAAAGGCAGAGTTGCCCCAGTGTGTTTGCTTGCGTGTGTTCGTGGGGAGCACAAGTTGATGAAAAAAAAGAAGGCGCGGTGACTTAAACCCGCTTGTTACCACATGCTGGATTCACAGATGGGAAGGTGCTGGGTCCTGTCTGAGTGTCTTTATGGCTTCTGACATTTGGGGTTAAATCAGTCAAAACACTGTCATTCCAACTTAGATTTTCATGAGCACCTTTGCACATTCCCATTAGTGTGAACGGCATGCACTGGGAAAGGGAAAAAGACTCTTTTTTTTAACAGTTCTCATGCGTCACTTCAGGTGTCAGTCATCAGACTTCTTCCTGTTTTGATTCAAATCTTTCCACCGTTAATGAACGCTGGTTAGCCATCTCATCTACTTCCATGTAGCCTTGAATTGAGGTGAACAGCACAGCACAACAATGAGAATGGAAAAACAAAGCCTCCCTCGCACCGTCATTACTATCATGAGGAAAGCTTGACCACTCCTTTTCCTCACTGCATAAGGCTGTAATTATTTTAATGAGTGAAGGCCACCTCCATCATTTCCATCAAAGTGTCCCTAACTGCATGCTGAGAGGGTAAAAAAACAAACTTTAGACTTGCTCAAGTGGAGGTGTACATTCAACTTACGGCAGAGGGAAAACAGCATTAAAAAAGCTCAATGTTCCCCAGTAATCCAATCTCATCACAACAGTCCCTAAATCTTTGTCAAGAAAATGCAATTGTTATAATGTGTTTATTGAAACTTGGGCAAGGTTTTATTTAATCACACTGCACTCTAACAGCACTGGCGGTAGATGAGAAAAACACCCAATCTTTCATCACACCATCATCCTTGGGAAATCCAATTTGTTACTGTTCCTCTCGCGCCACACATGTGATTGTTACATGGTACAGCCGGGAACATGGAGTAACGTGCGTGCATGTGTTGTTTCGGATCTTGTATTGTGTGTCAGAGGAGTTTCATTTTTCTGCTGAGTATTAGAGTAATTCAATGTGCTGGGAAGTGTGAGTGTTTCTTGAAAGGGGAACATGGGTGAGGAACCATTGGTGGAAAATGAGCCTGAATTAAGAGCTCAAATACACACTCGTCATCGGTGATTAGATATGAGCCCTGTTTACTCAGCTGTCATTGGGAGACTCCTTTAACAAAATTGTGCATTTTCAATTTAAATAGTATTTACATGTATTTGTTTATGAGACTATTTCAGTGGATGGTAGATCCTTCATCCTGAATGCATAGTCCCTTTGGGAATGTGGCATGAGGGATGACCAACTATGCCACAGTGCACATTAGAAAAAATGGTGTTTTTGTTTTTTTAATGAGGGCTTTATTAGGATAAACCCCTTGAGGTGAACCATCTCATTTTTGAAGGGTTTCTAAACCCAACTTGCCCTCGTAAGAGCAGCTCGATGACAGAGAAGGACACCAGCTCAACTGTAGCTTGGGATCAAACCCACAGGCGGAAGTGCTACGAGTTATTTCAGACATGGGGTCATATCTTTTTCTATGTGTAAACACGCTGGTGCTGTTTCTGCATGCAGATGGACAGGAGGGCTGAGTGTGAGGATATAATGAGGTGATTAGTGAATTCTTAACTAGCATAAGAACAAATATTTTGCTGATCTGCGCATCTCTATGTGACTATGGGCCATCAAGCCTCCCTAGCTAACCATAAAGATGAGAGGTCAACCAATTTCACGTGGTGGGTTTTAACTACGAGTGGCCCCGATACAGCTATGTTTTAAACTAATAACGCAGAAGAAGCAGCCTAAGAGAAACCAAATTTTCCTGAAGGTTCATTGGTCTTTATGAGGTGGACCACAGTGCGCTGAAGCATTCAGGGGCAGTTGGCAGCTCTGTTCATCAGGATGCAAATAGCTGACGTTTCTGACCTGACAGTGTTTGGAGGATGTTTCTGTACCAGCACAAACACTAATAAAAAGATCCACATTTTATCTTGTTTACTGGGGTTTTATAAAGGAAGGGGTTGTTTGGTGACTGGTTGGATGGTTCAGAGCTGTTTTCTTTGAATGGTGTCTTTTGCATGGTTGGGTGCATGCAGGAAGAAGGCGCTTTAGATTTTTTTGGAAGGTTGGACCCTCTGGACTCAGCCAGCTGGAGATCTCTGAATTAGTTCGGCAGCTTCATTATGCAGCTCTGTCTCCTCCTCTTCCCTCTTCTGTATTGACACACCCCCCTTTCCTTTTCCTGGCATCTACACCTATCCATTCACCTTCTCTCTCCTTATCACCTTGTTTACACTTCCATCTCGTGCTGTCAGAAGCCTTCTAAATTTACCTGCATCTTAGAACTCGCATTTCAACAGAGGAACTTTTTTTTTTTTAAAGATATTAAATATGGCAATCATTGACAGAACTGAAAAATTCCCCGATCAGTCCTCACAACTATAGCTATTAACAACCACCTGCTCTGCTTTCTCTTAAACTCTTCCGATCCCCCCCAATCACCTCACCCCCCCCACGTCACCCATCGCATCTCAGTCCACTCTGCTTCTCCTCTCTGCCTACCTTTTAGATATTTAGCTCCAGGTGAAACAGTGGGCCGACCCCGATGTTGCACCTGTCTGCAAAGCTTTGTCCCTCTCCTGATAATTGCACTTATGTAAATGTGTGTGTGTGTGTGTGTGTGTGTGTGTGTGTATTTCTCTGCTTTTTATCTGTTGCCTATGGTGCAACACAAACCTGCTCCCAACTGACCCCCCCTCACACACATACACACACGAACACACACACGCTTGTAGCCCTGCAGTGATCTTGTTAGCAGGTGTGTACAGTTTATCTCAACATTAGCCACGTTAGCCTAGCTGCCATGCCCCCCAGTGGGTTCCAGTCTCAATAGGAGCCAACAGTTTCTTTTCATTTGAGGAATGAAGAGAGGGTCCATGTTGCACATGCATACATACACACCCACACACACGTTTCGGGGACCTGAGGGAGGGCCTTTAACTGAGCCACCAGCCAGGGGAGCTGGACCAATTACATTGTTAGGATAAATGTAGCATATGCATGGATTGTGGTACTTAACAGACGGCAGGAAAAAGTAAAACCCCTCCTCTTTCTCTCGTCCCTTTGCTCCTCTTTGCTTTGCCTGAGCTTTTTTAAATGGAGGGGAATTTAAAAACAGATTTATGGGTCAGTTAAATATAGTAGGCATAACTGATTCCCCAACCAACTACTCCTACTCTGTTAACTCCCTCCATCCATCCCTTCATTGTATCAACACCTCCCATCTATCCTCCCCAGTTTTTTGTCTCCTCTTTCCTCCCTTTGGTCTTTTATAAAATGATATATCTGTTAAAAAGATGGAACAGTTCCCCCAGTGGAACGCTCAAACACAAATTGACAACCCAGGCCTTGTGGTTTAATAGGCACACTGTATCTCAATCCTCCCCTCCCCTTTCCATCCTTTCATTTATATCGCTCTCCCTCTTGCCTTCCTCTCTCCTATCTCCTTTGCTTTATTCTCCTGACCAATCAGGACTTATTAAATGAAGCCTTAACTAAATCTGAGCTAATGAATTATTCTAACACCTACGATGTGATGGTTGTAATTAATAGGCCACGAACATACACCTTCACACCAGGTTTCCTAAATGAACATCTCAGGCGGGCCTAATGTCTCTTCCGTTTCCACCACTTCGGCTCTTCACCCCGGAATGCATCGCAGGATAGAAATCTGGGTCTGATCTTCATTTTTCTCCTCTTAGGACAGAGAAAAAATACCCATGAGTATATTTTATTATGCTTTTAATAAAATTGAGCGTGCACTTAATTTAGGGTTTGAATCAATTTCTCACTGAGTACGTCTGAATGCTAAAGGCACATTTTTGTGAGAGTGTGTGTGTCTGTGTGTGTGTGTGTGTGTGTGTATGTGTGTGTGTTTACATTTGACGATCAAATAACGTTTGACTTAGAAGCAAAGCAATCCTTTGCCTTTATCTTTTCTATTTTGATTAGAATTTTTAGCAATAAAAATCTTAGGGAGGTTTTGGGGAGGTAGATAAGTAAAAATGTCTTTACCTCACCACACTGAGAGTTGTAAATGCAACGGTTAGCAGGTTTTCGGCAGTGTGCATGGAGGTGCGAATCACGCTCCTTACCAAATGCTAGCCCCCAGCGCCACAACACACACACACACAATTTTTTTTATTCACACACACAGGCACACACTGCCTGCTGCAGCTTTTTTTTTCTGCTAATCCACAGCAGCAGCAGCACAATCTACCCTGGGTTGTGCTGCAGCCGTTCCAAACAGGCCACAGCTTTGCTTGCCTCTCCAGCTACATGCTGTTGCCGGCCGTGTTTGATTTCTGTTTCAGCCGCAAAGACACCGATCAGCACTGTTCAAAGATCTTGTACGATGAAAGCAGATCATTTGACCAAAAAAAGGGAAAAAGACGATGTCGGTGCTAGTTCACACGCTTCGGCCAAGCCTTTCATCCTGAAGCCAATGCGTATGGGGCAAACAGTCAGTGCGCTTTGATTTTCTAACCACTTAAGACGATTCAGTCATGGTTAATCCAGTTTCTCAGACGGGTTTCCCTCCGAGCGGGTAATTATGGCTGAAAAAAGTGTATACAACTACTGCTGTAGTTGTTGTTACTGATCCAACATTGGGTGTTGTAGCTACACGTGTTAATACACAGGTAACACATAGATGCTAACGCACAGTTAATATAAAGCTTTTATATTCCCCATCTTGCTGTTCAGTCATCATGATTGTTCTGGTTTGATTCAGCATCTGCCTGAATTTGCACATTCGCAACGAATCGATGAAATAATGAAAACATTATATTTGACATGTTACAACAAAGTCTGCGCTTTTGATATTTCCAATGAGCAGTAGGCCTGCTGGATCTCTCAGGTATGCTGATTGCACAGTGATATTAGGGGTATTGGCTTGACCCGTGTAGACCCTCAGCTGCTCTGTATGCCCTGAGCATGCAGCCAGAAAGTAGCCCAGCCCTGATGAGAATCCCTATAATTGGACCAAACCTGCACACATGGCCTGGAGCTTCCCCACTCTACATCACCAATGAGACTTACTCCCAGTCAGAGGAAGCAAAGCAGACAAAGACAGCTGACCTGACTGAAGATGCAGCTGCGAAGGATACTCAGCAAAAAGATAGGATTTGGCTTTATCTGCTTCTGGCTAATGGCTGGAAATGAAGATGTTCATCTCACATCCAGATGTTTGTTTTTTAATGCAGATGATGTGCAGCCCTCAGATTCTTGGTTGCAGTTTTCTTCACCTGTTTATGTCAAATTGAAATCTTTTTAACAGCATTTCTCGTATCCATCTCGCTCCGTGTGCTGCTCCATCTCATTATTGTCACTGGGCGTATGCTTGTGTGTCTGGTTCACAACTGCACGTGGGCTCGCTATCTCCCAGCCACACTTCTGGGGCTGGCAGGGGGACAGAACATCCTGAGGGCCTTAACTTTCTCCAGCTCCCCATTCCCCCCCTCCTCGCTTCCTTTCTCTGTCTGTTAGCCTTCCAAGAAGATGCCAGTCAGGTCCTGGGCAATATGTGCACTGCCCTTCTGCCATCTTCCACCTACACTCTTTCTTTCTGCTCACGCCTTCCTTTCCATATATCCGCTCCAAATTTCTCTCTTTTAGCTTGACTTTGCGTCACCTCAACTTTGCATGTTTTTGTCCCAAATTTATCCTCTTCCCAGTATGGCCGATGGAACCCACTATAGCGTTCTATAGATGAGCCCACGGTGATTAGATATATTGTTAGGATGCAGTATTGAGGAATCATATTCATATATTCAATATTGCTTATGTTCACTATTATTATAGGGGTTATGCAAAACTATATTTCAATATCCATGTGTGGTTGTGATGAAAGTGAGAAATGACCATGTGGGGGTGGGCGTGGTGTTCTTGTACTTGCTAAAAATCGAATTTGAAAAGAGGCATTCTATAGGAAAGTGAGGAAAATTTAGGGAAATGAGGACATTTTGTTCCTAACAGGACTATTTGAGGGTTTAGACATGATTAGAGTCGGTTTTGGGTTCGAGTAAGGGCTAGTGTTAGGGTGGCTAGTTGGGGGAGTTGGGGTTGGGGGATATTTGCAATGTTAGGGTAAAGGTAGGGAGCTGGGTCTTTGAAAGTCCTCATAAAGATAGATGTTGAAGGGGGGTGTCGTTAAAAGAAATGTGTTTTGGGATCATCTTTGTAATGGTTATCACATTGACACCTTCCATCTCAGACCCTTAATCAATATCCGAGCATCCAAAACTAAATATAAACACGTGCTGCATGTTCACACCATCGCAAAGGACGAAATGCAGATCTCATGCGCTAACCTAGTTTCTACTTGTTGATAGTAAAAACAAAAATAGAGGGACATTTACGCAATAATCTGGCTGCCTTTTGTCAATTGTTCACTCTAATCAAAACATTGTAAAAGCCACAACATTGAAATAAATATTAATTATTTCTTATGTTGCATTTCTAACAGAACACATTCATTTTGTTGTTGTGTTTTGGGCTATTATTCGGCATAAAATATATGCACACAAACTAAAGGCCAATGTCAGTGGGTGGGATGAAAAAGTGAACAGACCACTGGGTAAATGGTGCGTTGCTACTGAAAATTATTGATTGGCTTAGTAGTTCCAGCATAAAAGGATTGATGTGACTCCTCTGTAGGCCACATCTGCATGGAAACAAATGCATGGAAGCACAACATACAGCAGGACCTCCTTTAAATAGGTCTGATTAATGCAAACTCCTCTAGGGATCAGGATGGAGGGATGGATGGATGTTGAAGAGTAGAAGGCTGGCAACTAGCAACTGCTAGCGCTACAGGGAGAGTGACGAGCGGCAGGCGGGAGAAGGATAGAGAACATCCGGGGGCAGGCATGCAGGAGCAAACACACACACTGCACACACGTAGGGAGGATTTTGACTCTTTAATCTTGCCCTGTGCTGCTTTGATAAGGAAAGAAATCCCCCCCTTGCAACGAAGATAGAGCTGTTCCCCTTTTGTCTTAAAGTTATGGGCATATTTATGCATGAGCTGTTTATTTGTGTCAGGATTACAAATTAATTTCTTTGAGTCCTAGCAAAAAAAAATAAAGTAAGAGCCCAAGTTTAGTGTGACTTTGCAGAGTTTTCGAGACAAAGCGAGTCAGTGCTGATGTCTGCGTATCGATTGCATCTGTCTGTAAAGAACAGCATCCTTGGCTGCAGTTGTATTTACGTACACAAGCCCACGCACATTCCCAGATTCTCATTCCTTTGAGTGTTTCAATCAAGTTTCCCAAGAGCAAGTGCACACCAAACCTGCTGTAGGTCAGTCCCAGTCAAGTGCAAGCCCAGCTCTCATTACTTCCTACCTCGCAATTTTGTTACAAAGTAAATGTACAGTTGCAAAAATAAGCAGGGAAAGTGAATAGTAACACATCTACTCCATCACCAAGCTAACGCCAGTTGTTGAACCATCTGCAGTAGGTAACACTAGCATTCCTTGGGTTTGATCGGTTGTTTTAAGGTTGTGTATAAAATATGACCATAAAACACCCATGTGCTCAGGCTGACGCACTCTGGCACAAATATGTAGCTGTCAAAAGACCAAGCCTCCTGCCAATGTTTGAAGTCCGTGACCTTTTGATCCAGGTTGTCACACGCCGATGTGGAACAGGACTTTCAAGTTGTCGCTGCTTTCTGTCACATTCCAGTGACTGCAACTGAACTGGGGAGTCATTTTTAAACATTATTTCTGTGTCACTGGCAGATTTGAGTGCTTTCGGTGCTTAATACAGACGAATGTCAGCCTATTCACAATGTACGTTTCAACAGAAAGAGACCTGGGAATTTAAAACAAATTTGCGCAAGACCTGGAAGTGCATTTCTTTGTTTCCATCTGCCCACGCTGCTTTTTGGTTTTTATCATACATACCTAAACATAATTACACCAAATGAACTCTTGTTCAGCAAGATCGTGCAAGAGGGCATCTTTAGACGTGTTTACGGATCTGTTTAGACATCTTCTTTTATGTCTTTTATTCCTCTCCTTTTTCTAGACAGTTACTCAGGTACTTAATTTATGACACACCTGCAGTGCATGTGTGTGTGTGTGTGGTGTGTGTGTGTGTGGTGTGTGTGTGTGTGTGTGTGTGTGTGTGCATCGAACTGTGTGGTAAGACTCACACCTTTACTGCTGATGAAGGAATGCTGCTCCCTCTGACTCACCTGATGATTTGCCTCAGACTCCATGTTCAGCGCAGTGGGGGGTGGGGTGGGGGGGTTCCCACATGACAAAGGGGCCAGGAGCCGCGTACAACAGTACCGTCTTTCAGCGCCGGAATGGAGATATCGAAATGGAAATTGATAGATGTTATCTAAATGTTGCCACAACACGCCGCTGCAGGGTTGTTCTCTCAATAATCCCTTTTGACAATAATGTTAGTGAAATGAAGAGGAGCTCATCAAAAAACCAGAGGACACAGCCGTTCGGCCGCCGCGCCACAGTCTGCATCAGACTTGCTGTCGAATGAAGCAGTAAAACTTCAAAACCAGGTTAATCCTATAATCAATGAATCAAGTGTTCCATCCGCTGGCCTCTCTTATAACAGGCGCTGGGTGGCTGGCTCGGATTTACATTTCACAGATGCCAAAACTTCCACAGAGTCGTGGTTAGATAATGTGGAGGCTCTTATTTACATTTCTAAATCTAAACGTGTCTGTCTCCTGATGCGTGGTGTACTATAGATTATTCTATGTGCTGCTTTCTGTCTCCGCCATCCACTTTCCAACCACTCAATCTCTTTTTCTTCCTCTATCACTCTGCATCTGTCTCCGTCTTTCTGAACTGTCAGATGTGTGAATGCTTCACAAGCGATGCCTCCAGAATGCCTTTAGGCTGGCTGAAAGTACAGGCTAATTATGTTGGACTATTCTGGTTACGACGTCTCGGCCCACTGTTACTTGGCTGGGGTTGAAGGACGTGCACTGTTTACGAGGCACACCAACAACAAACCTTCCTTGGTTCTAATTTAAAATTCCAACCTAACCTTTAGTTAGACGCAGATTATTGAAATAGATATCAATATAAAGAGTCAATACTCTAAAATTTGTTACTACAATTTTTAAATGCCCATAAACTTAAGAACAACCCAGGGACACCAGGTTATGATGGCTTTATAATGGAAACTGATGAGATGTTCTGTGTGTCCTCTCATATAGGTAGGAAATAAGTAGGAGAGCATGTTCCTAAAACAAACATTTACTCCTCAAATACTGAGTTGGAAACTCTGGATGGTCGAAAAAGTTGCAGATGCAGTTTCTTGTTCCTGGCTGCCTTTAAAACCCCGCTAAATTGATCAGAATCGGTGTTATATCATTTCTTTCCTATGATTTCAATATTTTTAGAGTCTGACCACAGTCGCAGGGCTTAAAGTAAGCAGTCCTGATGATCCAGCAGGTTCGCTTCAAAACTGAAATGAAATGCATGGAGGTGTTAGTCATGAAAGTCGCAGTGAACAGCGTGATAAACTATCTCAGCAGTTTGAGAAGCCAGGAAATGGTTGCTATGACATCCAGACATCCAAGTAGATTTCAGCCCTATCAGCAACAGATGGGATACTCAGTAGCTTCCAGTTAGTCAAAAATAAAAACTGAAAAGTCCATAGAAGAATAGAAACAAGTAAAATCTGAATCAGTAATGTGGGCCTGCTAAATAATCAAACCAGGTAAGCCAGTAGGAGGGAAACAAGAGCAGCCAGCATGTGTGCCAGCATTCCCTTAGACACAAATGATTTAGGATTTTCTTTTCTTTTTAAACTCTTTTGGCTCCGGTTTCACTACTTTTTTATGGATCGATGAACATCTGCAGGGCTGCTTCAGATAGGTGTCATAATTATAGCTGTAACTGCGCCGCCTCGGCTAGGAAATATGTCAAATTAGAATAATGGAATTCCTATAAAATGCCACTGCTGTGAGATCATACCATCAGAATTTTAATTGTACAGTGTTTTTTTAATCTGAAGTGCAGTTTGCTGTGGACGTAAGGTCAATCTGATGTTTGTGATGGATGTACTAATATTCTAGTTTTCATATTTTAAAAAAAAGATTGCATTTTATCTGGTAATGTTGGCGATTATGTCTACGTCCTTTCTCTAGAGAGTAAGGCATATGTTTGTGATCAGCAACAACACATGGCACCGGAGCGGGATCCTGGCAAAGAAAGGAGGGAGATGGGCCCATACTTCCTGGGCTGGGAAGGAAAAGGAGGAATAAAAGGATAAAGATGACAAAACAGATCCCATATTTATTAAAAGGACTCCGACTGCAGGCTTATGTGTCCTTTTGGGTCGGCGCTTGTTAAAGAAACATACTTCTCATTCTTAGATTTTTATCTGCCGTGGTTTTTTCCCCAACTGTCTCATGAGGAAGCAGGAACGTTAAAATACCTGAGCGAGATCAGCTTTAGAAATGGCTATCGGGTGGTGACAGTTGGGAGTAGCAACAATGCTACTACTCCCTGCAGCCATGTGACAGTGATGTGATCTAGTTTAAACAACAGCTGTTTGTGATTCCTGGGGAAATTAGGAGGAAGATTTCCCTGGAGATGACTGTAACTCACCATCTATGTTAACTAAACAAGGTCTCTGCATCTCAGGTGCGCCCACCTGCTAAAAACACACTTTTATCTTTCAGGCTCTCCCTTGTCTTTCTATCTCTTTTTGGAGAATTGAACATAAACATATTTTCTCATTGCTCTCTGGCTTTCTTCCACCTCTCTTGTCTTTTATCTTCTCTCTTGTTCTTGCGGTGTCCCTTCAGGTTGGATGAATAACACCTGCTGTCATGCATGTGTGTGCTTGAGTGCATGAAGCCTGCCCCGGTGTTGCATGGAAATGATTAGTGAGCCATTTTTATGAGAGTTGTCTGCTTTGCTAGCATGTTCATACTTGCACAGGACTTATACTGCACTTCTCTCCATCCCCCAGCCTTACCCTCTGGCTATCCCTCCCCTCTTCCATAAAAATGGTGCAATCAAACTGAATTAAAGAGGCTGAGATAAACTCTAAACATAGCTGCATTGTGCCCCCTATAAATTCCTTTATTTTACAAAATGCATTTAATACAAGTCTGCTGCTTTGAGTCACACTTAAGCATCATGAAACTTTTTTATAGTAGACTTAAGATGTTTCTGCACTCAAAGGTATTCATGGAGTCCAGGAACTAATGGTGGAGAATCAAAGATAAACAATAAAGACAAGCTGGTGGAGGGAATTATGATACATTTTTCCAATGATGTCTGTGAAAGTTTACAAGAAAGTTGTCAAAAAAGTTTCCAACATTTGTTAACTTACAGTCAAATGGCGTTGGAATAACATGTAGACTGGTAGCTCAACACACACACACACACATTGAAATTAAATTTGACTACCCTTACTTTTGAATGGTTTCAGTGCAGAGTTGTTAGGTGGAAACCAGCTTCCTGCCTCAATTTATGTCATTTACCAGCCTGTAAGAGTGTGAAACTGCCAACATATTGGTGTGTTTAGTTAAATAGCCACCAATAATTGGACTTCCTATAATAGATAGCTATTTTGGAAAACCTTTAAAAGAACTTTAAAACTTGTGGGGTAAAATAGAGTCAAATGATATTTATTTTCCATTTAAAAAAACTTGGGTTTGATGTCAGTTTATTGGCCTCGTAGAAGCATTAATTGGTTATTTTAAAGAGATTATATGGGCCAACCAAAAAGACTTATAAACTGCAGGACATGTTGACTGCATTTGTCCCAGTCTGGATGTATAGGAATGGGAAAAGGTGCAAAAACTTGCAGATTCAAGTTTTTGCAGGTGGAAGTCTGCTATAAATATCAGATCTCTACATCTGGTTTCGGCAGAGATTTGTAATTCAACAAACTGACTGATTTTTAGAACAAATGTGTTCATACTGATGTAAAACACAGTGCATGAAACATTTTAAATTATTAAAAATAGCCCTTAGACACACTTAACCTCGAGATAGGGACGATGTAAAAATATAGCATCTGCGCCCTTTAACTGAGCTGTGATTCTCACAGTCGGCGCTCAGAGCTACAGGCTTTGTTGTCAAGTTCCAGCCACAAAAATAACTCCTCGCACCAGACTGCACATTGGCCACCAGTACTCCCACAAATATGCACTCATTCATCAAATCAATGCATTCCCCTCCCATTCACAGAGATTTCCTCCAGCAGAGAACAGCACAGCAGCAAGCTAGACATGTCTGTTGGAGACTTCACAATGGTTCAGCAAGCAAACATACTTCCCTTAAGGCCCTTGGGACAAACACAGCATCAGGCATTGGGACTCCAGGAATGGTAGCTGCTGTGTGTGAGTGTGTGTGTGTGTGTGTGTGTGTGTGTGTGTGTGTTACATGTTTGCAAGTGTGATTCTGAACTGTTGTATCTGTATTTTGCCTGATAATATTCATATTTTCTAATAATTCACTGCATGTTTGTTTTTTTAGCATTCTTGGCTTGTCTTTGAGCAGAATAAAATAATTTTAGGCTTAAGCACTTTTCTATTGCATGTCAGCTGAGTGGATATCTCTTATGTAACTCTACTGAGCTACACTGAAGTAATGAAGCATTCCAAACCTGTTTTTCATACTTGTACAACAATGATATTGTTGGTTGATTACTGCTCATTGATACTGTAAAAAAAAGTGTATTACTCAGCTTTAAGCTCAGTAATAGTCTGACATGTTGCGGTCAGTTGCAGTTCATTTAATGATGTATTGCTTTCCCAATGCGACACGATTTCTGCTGCTAATCTCCAAAACTTCTCTTTTACTGTTTGAGAGACATGCAGCTATCTTGTGGGTGGGGGTACCACACTGAATCTTGTACAATTCTGGCCTTGTCAAGAACCAAAGGGGGTGCACATTTTTCACCTTCCACGGAGCGACACCTTCCAGAGTGGATCCCCTGTCCTGCCATTCCCCAGGACCCAGATAAGAAGCTCATCTGTCATCCACTGGGGCTGCATTAAATTTTAACTCTGGTTACTGAGTGTAGCCATTCAAACTTTTATCTCAAACCTTCTTTATCTTCTTTTCATTAAGTTCTCAAGCACTAATAGCCTAGCGAGTCTCCGCCGGGGTAAGGATGATGTTCTGAATAATGAAAGCTCATTATTTCTCCACAGAATGCTTGTTAATTCAAATGATGATATTAAAACTATAGTAGCCCTCAGCAGTCGGGTGATTTCTAGCATACTTTATCATGTATCAATATATACTCTGTTTGTCAAAACTGCCCCGAGCCTGGGCTGACATTCTCCTCCTGAGGAGTGGAGTGCTTCAGCCGGGCCTGCAATACTCTAAGGTGACAACTGGCAGAGTTTGTGCCTTTAGGAAAGTGGGGGATGGAGGGACAGAGGCAGTGATGGGGAGACAGATGAAACTGTCATTGTGCTCCCATGTCTATTCAACATTTTTCCATCATGTGCACACGAACACCCCCCCCCCACACACACACACACACACACACACCACACTCACACATTCTAGAATTCACTCATCTGTGTGTCATCCTCATCTGTCTTGCCTGATTCATGTACATCAGGACACATGTGTGCATGTTCACATGAACACCAATTATCCTTTAAATATAACACTTGGGTATTTTATCTTTGATGTTATGTAAGAATTTATGCCATTAAATATTCTACAATATAGTGTTCTTCATGTCCAGAAACTGGCTAGAAATGAGTTTAAAGGGTGGTAGTCCTCTTCCATCACGTTCTGTTTTTTCTAATGTTTCTTCAAGGTGTGAATGGTCAGTTCAACAATCTGCCATATCTGAAGTTGGACAGAATAACTGGATCATTTAATCATTTGATTCATTTCATTCCTTTCAAATTAAGGATACAGTGTGTTTTCTCTTTAAATGTAACAGTTTGAATAGATTCCTCAAATTAGCTCATTACATTACCTGAAGCACAACATTTATAGTTTGGCATCTCCTTTAAGAAACCCTGCGGTTCTTCGCTGGAACAGCATATCTGGAAGGTGTGCCGACAATAACTTTCAAATAGTGTTAAGGGCATCTTTATTCCGGATTCCTCTAGAGAAGAAACCCAGAGGAAGAAAAGGAAGGACGCTTCATTTAAGAAGACCCTTGGGCACCATAGATTACACACTTTGATAGGTTAGCTCCTGGATGTGTCTCGTTAACGCGGGGGTAGAGGCACTCAAACCGCCGTGTACCGTACTCATGCAGCAAAACACAACAAGCCGCACGGACCCGACTTGTTAGTTCACCACGCTGCAGCCTGCAGATTGGCCCTGAGGCTGACCTGCCCAAACTCCTGCTGCAGGCTTGGAGTTTCAAGAAGAAAAGCCGTACGTGCTCCTTCATATAAATATGTGCATGCATGGACTGAGCATTTAACATTCTTCACTTTTCACCTACACTTTTTGCTTTTTAAACTGCGGAGCAACTTTGTCTGACACTGTTGTCTAAATGCCTCACATTTCCATTAAACAAATCTGTGCTTCTCATTCCATCTGGATCTCACTTTGTGGCCCTGTTTTTTTTTTTTTCCTTGAAAGGCTTTTAAAGAACCGTTGTGAGTACTCAAAGAGCGGCAGGCAGCCAGGGCCAGTGGACCTGGGGGCAGACAGCATTAGACTTGCTCACGCTCAGACTGGCACACCGGTCATTACTACAGCTACACTGGCACACCAGAGAGAGGGACGGAGCGAGTCTAAGTAAATATACAGCATGCCAGTGGTGCTTTAGTGCTCCCATGTAGCATTTCTCAAACAGAAGACACAGCATCACATTAAAATTACAAAAATGTAGCCAGAACCTTTGCAAGAGTATAGGCCAAAGTTACAGCTCTTAATACAAATGTGTTGCAATTTATTTTGTAATTTTATACAAAGATTTTTATTCAATAGGTGCCCAGCAGGTAAAAACAAGATGAATATATTTTTCAGTGTGAAGTAGATGGAGCGGAAGTTCAAAATAAAATGGAAGGTACCCCACAACTTTGCACTAATACAAGCTAAAGTGCAAATTAAAATTAGAGCTCAGGAAGCAGCAGTGGCAGCTCAGTCAATATTTACCTTCCGTCTTCATCCTGTATTATTATTAATCCAGGTAAAACATTTTGACTTGGCATGAACAAATACTACTATTATACTACTATATATACTATTTACATAACTTCCACCCACTGAACTTTTATAACGGATATTGTGTGAAAACAAATGCTTGTAATGAACTAAAAGAGAAATATGACGAGTACAGGATTCATAACCTTGAAGGCTCCATTTTACATGACATAGGATGTGGTGGAGACTATAGTTGGCTTCTCTAACAACAGTTTGTTGTGTTTCATTTTTCATAATCTGGTTTCAAAAGCTGCAGACCTCAGCTCCCCCATCTCTTCTGTCTGTTTTCTCCTCTTCCCCACCCTCGACATGCAGTTGAGTAAAAAAGTGTGGAAACTGTTGTCCTACCTGATAATGGATTTGGTGCCCCCCCTGCAGGCATGTGCCATTGGCAGATACTGAATACCACAGTGAGATCAATGGGAGAATGGGAGGACAAAAAGGAGGTAGGGGGAGAAGATGAAGAAGGGATGGGCGGATAAAAACAGAAATCCCACGGCTTCCCCTGTTTGTGATTGAGGTTGGGTAAAGCCACAGCCGTAATCTGTTGTCAAGACACAAGGCTGCTGTAATGTCTTCCATCAGCAAGTGGATTATGTTCAGGAGAATTGTAATTTACACCAGCTTCACTTTTATGTGTCGCTCGGCTTAAAAGTTAATAGCATTTGGCCCAACAATAGCCCAGCCACATCCGACCCGTTCTGCGGTGTACCGATCTACAAGTGAGGTGCCATTGTAGTGCACTAGTACCAACCCGCAGACAAAAGCGTGTTCTCCATGAGCTAATTAGCTGATGCCTGCCTATCTCCACGCCACACATGTCCATTGTTGGTGTCACTACACGCATCTCTGCCCTGCTGTATCTGTACAAGCTATTGTTTGTTCAGGTTCTCTTTGATAATCCTGTGTAACGCCTGCATGTTTTGTCTTCAGCTCACTAGATCTAGAGTCCTGAAGTGACATGACCAGACATGGCGGCAGACATCATATTTGATATGTTCCAAATTCCGGCATTTTGCTTTCGTCTCCATTTTGCTTTAAGATGTGACGCCTTCATGTTCACAACTTAAAGATATTGGAAATAACCTTTAAGGATTACCCTTTCTGAAAGATTATCTTACAAAAACACAAGAAAATCCAATTTTGTTGATAAAAGTGAGGTAGGCATGCAAAGTGTTTGTGTGTCAATCTGTTAGGGTGAAATGGAAGCTGACAGTGTTTTCCAAGATGCTGGGGTCGACCTGCAGTCACATTCCAAAAACACCAAGCTGGGCAGTGACAGAGTAAAGACAGGGAAAGTCAAGCTTCTCAGCTCACCTCAGATATTTTCCCAAGCATTTTTGCCCTTGGGGGAAGCAGGTGTGATGTTGCAAGGTGTTCTCTGTTCTCTCTGCTAGCAGTAAGAAGAAAAGAGACCAAGATCAGTGCAGGGAATAAGCAATGGAAGGGGGTTGAGATGCAGAGATAATCTGATTGAGTAATGGGAGATTTGAGAAAAAACAGCTGTATGTACCAGCCAGGTGTTAACCAACACCTGGAGTGGATAATGTAATTATTCCTACAACAGACAGGCCGATAGCAGTTGTATAATTCTAGACAACAACCAACATTTCAAGAGTGTAACTAGTCACATTTAAGGATAAAGCAGATGTTTGTATCCATTCCATTTTTCTAACCTTTAGAACTCAAACTTGAAGACGTTTAAGGAGGATATGTGTATGTTTTGGGTCCATGCTTGAGTTTTTTTGTGTGTGAGTTTAGATTTAAAATGGTATTTTGTATCTATGTGAGCTTGTATAAATTGATATTAATAATATAAATGCAGCCGGACGCACCGTTGCTTGAACTCTACTGTGTTCTGTCAGTGTGTGCGCAGACAAGCTTAATGTAGAAGATGGAGTTGCCTGATCGGAGCCTTTTAAGTGGAACTTGGGTTGACCTGTGGAAATATAAGGATGATTGAGGACTCTCAGCCACACCTGTTTAATTACCCTCTGCAACCTAACTGTGGCATTACAAATAATATTATGATTCTGACCATTGATATGATGTGATGAAAGCTTTATAGTAATTATATGATCCATAATTCTGGTTGGAAAACATTATCTATTGGAATTTTAGACACGCACACATACAAAAGCTGTCACCATCCATTCATTCTCTTGTCACACCCGAATCCTAATTTAGTCCATAAGTATATGGAGAGAATGGAAGAAAGTGCAGTCTTGAATAAGTAAAACTCCATTCCAGGACTCTGCTCCATTATTAATACACAGCAGGCTGATCTTTGATTAAGCTACTCAAATGTTCTTCCTGTGTGGGATTTTGATTAAGACCGAACTGTGTCTTTGAGTCGGGGAAAGGGGTGAAGCGTTCCTTTTAAACCACCTGAACCATGTTTCTGTTCATCTCTGATCATTGTTTCATGCCCCAAATGCTGATTTTCCTTTTCTCATCAACATCTTCAGTCAGTCAACCTGATCATGTGTCATCCATCAGAACACACACATTTCCTGGATCCCTTTGTTCCAGCTGGGTTATTTCATAAGACTCAGTCAAATATACGTAAACAAACAAGCTAGTTTTGTGTATTTAGTGCATTTTACATCTGCTTTTTACAGGTATGCATTTTAATTACAAAGAAATCAATTCATGGGCATTATTGTATAACCAAATGGGTGGAGCATGTTTGTTTGTTTGATTGGTCTGTCATGCACCTTCTTTTACTATTAAACTATTAGTCTTCCATCAGAAAATGTGTTTTTGTTGTTATCTGGAAAGAGAAACTCTTTTGAAGCAGTCTGACTCAACAGTTAAAGGAATAACCACCTGACAATCTCTGCTGCATACTGCACAGAATATTGAAGACATACTTAAGCTGACCCTTAACCTTTACGGAATTGTGCAAGTTGCCTGTGACTTTACCTGGGAAATCCAAACATTTGATATTTCAAAAGTAATTCCAGCAAATGCAGCATAAATAAAAATGCCATTCACCTGTATACATCAGAACACCTTAAAGGATCTGTGGTCACTAGTTTTCATCCATGTCCCACATATCCCAACACAGCAGAGACAGTTCTTTTCTCAGATGGGGTGCGATGTAGACATTTGGATCAGCAAAGCAGTGCTTCCCTTGTTGCTGAAGCTTCAACAAAAAGCCTTTTAACGCATTACATAGTTAAAATACGCATGTATGTGTACTGACGATTAAGCTGTGATGTTACTGCGTTACCCCTCTGCCTTATAAACACCTCCTCATGTAAAGCTTTCTTCTTGACTTGGGGCTACTTCTGTTCCATTATTCATGGTAGCGGGATTAAAACTGTAGACGCGATGGCTTCCCCCTTCCAGCATCACGTGCAGCCTGCAAGTGGCCAATGGCGTGACACGCAACAGGGCGCCTCACTTGGCCACCCACACATCTAGACAAGTGGGGAGTATGTGTGAGGAGCATGGTATCAATCGGGGAACATCTGTGGCCACTGGGCTGTGGAGACCGGGGACAATGGTGGCCCGGGGGCAGCCGGAGAGCTCTGGCCCATGCCACAAAGGCTAGACACAAGCTAGGGAGCCAACCTTGCACACACTCACACACATGCACATTAAGGGATGGAGAGATGTACACACCATAAAAAAAAACTCCAGACTGGTTCAAACTAAAGCCAAATACACACCAAGTGTCAAGAATATGAAAGCCGGAACCAGTTTTTAGGACAATCAGAAGGGCAAGGAACATTACTTGTACCATAAATAACTGTCAGGTTACAATTCTAATGCCAAGTGATTTTCTAGAAGGCAACTCAATTAGGTTTCCCCAAGTGTTTTGTGTCTATTCACAGATTACAGAAGTAAACCAGCAGTGTCTGAAATATCACACTCATTCTGCACTCTCTGTATTGGGAACTGGGCTGAGTTCTTTTCTGAGAAGCTAAAATTCTGTTTTTTAGCATGATGTCTGGCTTCTCACATGCAACTACAGGTTGCTTGGTTGGGGAGCATCAGTTGTAAACCCAATGCATTATGGGATACATTGAATGCTCTGGACAATACAGCGATTGGGACCAGATGGCATAGACCCTATTGATATCTACTATATAGGGCAGGGGTCATCAACTTGGTCCTGCAAAGCCCACAATCCAGCCGGGAAGGTCAATCTTTATTCACCCTTCTTTCATTTTTACCCTAAACCACGAGAGATTATAAACGCCTACTTTTAAAGTTTAGACCCAACAACTAAAAAGCTTCAAGAGTAAGATCAGGTGTCTAAATCAAATCTCTGAAACAGTTCAACGCAAAGAAATAAAGATCATCTTGACATCATTCACATTTACGTCAGTTTCACCTCTCTCTCATGTATTTATTATCTGAAGCACAAATTATTATTAGTAGTAGTCGTAGTAGCAGTAGTATTGTTATTATTATTATGGTTATTATTATTTTAAACAGCTTTGTGATTCAATTTTAATGTCCTAATATGATGTGCATGGAGAAATTGAGTCAGTCATTGTCATGCTACAGTAAGAGCAGAGAGGTAAGTGATTTTCTAGAAGCTCCCCACAGAGACACATCAGCGCCGTTTATTCCTACAAGCAGAGATGATAACACACATAAACACATATTATCTCGTTGATACAAACACACAAATAGTCACACACCATTTGAATAACATATTCCACAGCTGCTGCAGCTCTCAATGGCCTCCCATGTGGCTTTTGTGTGTTGACATGTGTGAAAAGTGTGGGCACAGAAGCACAGATGTACATGGACACACACGCGCACACACTCGCTCATATGCACACTTAGAAAATCTCCTTACACCATGTGCTGCGATGTCACCTTGTAGTAAAACGCCTGCCACCTTGTCTCACTGTGGTATTTTCATGTCTGGCCACCGCGGTGAAATATGACAGAGGAGTGTTCGTGTGTGTGTGTGTGCGTGCGTGCGTGCGTGTGTGTGTGTGTGTGTGTGTGTGGACCCAGGTGTGTAAATGTCCCATTAGGGATTGGTAGTGCACCGTCTGACTCCACGAGATTCCCAACGTGTAAATGAATATGAACACACACCAGCATAGTACGAGCAATTGTTGGAATTGTGCAATTAGCAGCAGTCCACAGTTTTATATCCTTGAAAGAGCGCACACATGTCTTTAAAGCCCCATGCTCTCAGATGGGCACCACTGTAACAGCTTGAAGGAGTGATAGCAGCACTATCAAACGTCTGAAGAAAGTAAGAATAATAGTTTATTAAGTCATACCCAAAGAAAAGTTTGTGCCTTTAGCATACACTAAATAACAATGTGAATGTGTCATTTGATTTAACTGAGACCTACATTTGATTGATGTCTGGCTATTAGCTTTTCTTTGGCCTTGTCACTGCATTATTCCCACTTTCTTGACCAACGCCGTCCCAGTTTTGTTCATTCATGCCATCATTCACTGGGCAGCACTGATAGCGCTTGGATTTGAAAAATAACAAGAAGAAATGCCATTTTGCTGTTTCTTTTTTCTATAAATTCACACACACACACACACACACACACAGAGTTTCTTTCCACCTGGAGTGTGACACATGTGATGGATCGACAAATGCACGACAAAGACAAGAACAGAGGGCAAAAAGGGTGCAACTGTGGAGCAAAAGGGGGTGATCGAGATGGAGGGGGGATATAAAGTGAGACATTTGAGTTTGATATTTCCACGGCCGTACACTTGTAAGCTCAAGCTCTTTCCTCCCTCCAAGGGACAGGATCCGTTAAGTAGCTCTCCAGTGCCTACAGTTTAGAAAAGGACCGAGGCAATGCTGGACTAATTTAATCAAAGGTTACAGGCCCAGCATAGAAACACACTATTATGGCGATTGTACAGTAACAGGAAGGTGGGGGGATATGTCATTTCACCAGGCAAGGCTTAGGCCCACTACTTTATCTCAGCAGTACGAAGGTCCCCCAGCAGTATCCAACTGCTGCCACTTACACACATTTCCATTTTAGCTAGTGGGCTGACTGAAAACTGGATATGGTAGGACTAGCTGGCCAGAGAGATGATTGAGAGACTTTTATAGCTGTGAGATGGAATGCTAGATTGTCCCACTAGACAATATATATAAAATATTATCTGTAAGATTTGGTTTTCGCGCGGTGAGACAATTTGCAAATCCAGGAGTTAAAAATCTTCTTTGGTTTTTTCGAAAAGCTTCCGCAGAGGGTATTCAACATCTCTGCGAATGCTGTCATCATTCAGTCAAGGTGTAATCTGTTTAGCTGAGCTCGCTGGCCATGTCTCTGCGTAATAAACTGTCAAGTATAAGTGTCAGAGTTCTTCGGCCTTGGGGAGGAACTCTTTGTGTGTGAGAGACAGTGAGAGGTTGGGGCTGCTCAGCTAGTTGACCAATAAAGATAATAGCCATAATCATGTTGAGACATTATATTCCTGACATCATCTTGGTAATTATCATCTAAAGCTCCTCTTACACTACTAAATACTGACTGAATCTGCATTGATTTCCTGTTATAAATTCCAAAAGAATTAACACAGCCAGATAAGCTTTTTTTTTTCCCACATTACCATGAACGGCTGCCCAGTGCACACTGGAGAGTTTAGCTGTATGCAAGGGCACAATTAACACGTGTGGTCTATTGTGAGATTAGGCCCAATGCACTCCCTGAGCCAGCACACACACCAAGCCACAAATACCTCTCAGTTTTAATGATTTGTTCATAACTGTGAACAAAGATTAGAGAGATTAGAGATTATATTCCAGCATGTGAGGAAAACATTGAAAGAAAAGGAAGTAGTCAGAGATAGATAACAGAGATGTGAACAACTGGTGGTGTGGCGTTGCTTCATGATGAGGGGGTTGTCGGCGGTGGAGGTTGGGGAGCAGGCTGGTGTCAGCGCTTGAGCCTATCAAAAAGGAATCAGCTCACCGGCTCTCTGGGTGCAGAAAGGCACATCTTGCCGGCTTTCATGGAACCAAGATTGCTTTCACCTGCATCCCCCGGGGCGACGCACAAAACACAGGTCTCAGCCGGCCTGCCAGTCACATGCGTCCATGCATGGATACACACAGCGATATCATGCTTGACTACAATAAAACTGTAATAAGGCACTGCATGCATACCCAAACATGCAGCATTTTGTGGCAACACTTGATGGTGGAGAAAATCACAATTATAAGTGCATATATTTAGAGCTCCTTTGTTCTTGCGTGTGCATGTACTCGCCAGGGTGTGTAGTTGTCTGGGGGTACGTGGAGAAACATGCGTGCACGTTTGAGTGTGTGTAAATGTCTCTGCAGCAGGTCTGAAATAATCTGAAAGCCGCATTCAGTTGATCTTCCAGGAGGTAGAAAAATGATGTCAAAAAGGCAAATCTGTATTTACCAGCAGACAGGTATCCTTGACTTGACAGCCATACAGTCATTATCTGCCTGTCATGTGTCGCCTCAGGCCACCCTGCCTTCTCCCAAAGCCCATGGTTCCCATGCATCAGAGGCAGCCCTATTAGCTTACCTGCTTCCAATTCAAAGGCCACCGCCAACCAAAAAGACGCCAGAAGGACAAAACAAGGTGTCATATTTATGAATGTGTCAGCACGGGACCTCCTGAAACCCAGGGTGCACCTTGAGCAATGAGCCTGACAACTCAACAGGGGCCTTTTCCAGTCAAGAGAAATGATACCTTCAAAAACACTGTCAGGATGAAACCAGAAGCTGTGCAGAAGAGGCCACTGTGCAAAGGGAAAGCGCTGGTAAATCGCCTCGGTATTACCCAGCCCTAATTAGTGGAAACCCAACCTGTTACAAGGGAGTAAATATCAAATGCTGGATAATGATGGCATGAGGTAGTGGAATTGAACAAAAGACTAGTTGGGTGACAAGTGAAGGATATGGCAATGACAATTACCTCGGTGTTCAGGTGTGTTCTCAGGTATGCGCATGTGCTGGATAGCTGACATCCTCAGCTGTTGACTAAGTCCAGGTGTGAGCACAGTTCTACCATTTCTTCATGTGCATCTGGATTCAGTAGTTACGTAATTGCTACCATTTAACTTATTTAGTTGCTGTTCAAAGGCCAAACTACTGTCAAGGAGTCATAAAAAGAAAATGGGTCCAAATGTTGGATAGTGTCTTATCTGAGGTTGTTTTAAAAAACTACATCCACAGGATTCAAAGATGGGCAATTTCAGTCTTTGGAAGGCCTTTTTCCATAAATACTGGTGCCAGTGCCTTTTTGCAAGTTTGTTTTACATGTCAGTTCACTTCAACATACAATGTATCATATGAATTTGATGAATCTTTTGGGGGAAAAAAGAGGTAAAATATTATGCCGCTCCTTTGAAGACAGATTGCTTCAGTCAGGCAGTCAGCAGATAAGGAACTGGAATCTTTTAGTTGCATAACAGGAATCTTTTAGTTTATCTTTTATTCCCGACGCTGTTGTTTTAGTTGATGATCATCTGCTCCGATGATCCTTCTTTTCACAGTGAGACCCTGGAGAAAGATGGATGAAAGCATGACAGGTGGCAACCTGAAAGGTGTCAAATGGATGGTCAAACGTCATTACTGTTGTTATAAGCAACCAATTCTTTAGTAATGGCTGGTTCTTTTCTTGTGCTTGGCTTTAATTGTCAGGTAATTTGTTGCCCAGTATGTCTAAACATGCATCTTCTTGAATATAAGGCCCCAGGAAGTAAATCAGCCTGACTGTCATTTTTGTTTGCAAATAAGAGAATTGACCCTTTTCTTCTGAATCAAAGAATCCACTATAGTTACCAGAACTGATAGACTGGAATGGAATGAAAAAATCCAATATGCATATAACTGTTTTTTTAATTAATACATTTCAGTTCTGTTTGGTCACCCCCCCCCCCCCCCCCCCCCCCCCACACACACACACACACACACACACACACACACTTACTCTTTCACTGCCTGAGGTCCTAACAAGCTGCTTTGTCTTCCACAGGGGGGCCACGATTCTGGACCAGGACACCTGTCATTCTCCCACGATTGAGAAACAGACAGAAGGGGGGGAGGGGGCGGCAGCAGCTCTATTTGTATGCTATGACTGTCTGATGTTTGCATACTGTGAAGGAGGTGAGTACGGTCTCACCCATCATCCACCGATAAGCATGTGATAAGCAGGATGTCACTCAAAAGAAATGAAAATTGATCCATTAGCTGCACCGAAGATTCAGCAGTCGCCACTTCAAAAGAATTCAAGTAAACAATGGCAACTTTATATCCAAAAGTAAAGCACCATCATAAAATCACCTAAACCTGCCTGACACCATGTTTATACTATATCAGCTATTACAGCTATTTCAAGATTGGCCTTGTCTTAATCCTTCATTTTAGCCTAGACGGACGGACAGACGGGCGGATAGATAGATAGATAGATAGATAGATAGATAGATAGATAGATAGATAGATAGATAGATAGATGATAGATAGATAGATAGATAGATAGATAGATAGATAGATAGATAGATAGATAGATAGATAGATAGATAGATAGATGACTTTTATTCTTAATCTCATTCAAGTAGCAGATGCAGGTCTTCCCAGGCCCCATGTCAATACAGGCACACATACGCGCATGCGCACACACACACACACGCGCACACACACACACACAGCTGCCTCAGCAGGGACAGCCGTTCAACTGTTCTGGAACAGAAGACATCACACGCTCTTGGCTGACTGTCATTTCAGCTCTAGTCCCAACAGGAGTTCCTCCTCTGACTTGTCAACCAGCCAGTCAACACTGCACTGCTGCCTTCTGTGGAAGATCCCAGATTCCCAACGTGCAACCCAAAATCATAATCAAGAAAATCACAATTCTATTTCATTTTCATTGTTTTTCATGGCAGCAGATTATCATGATTATGGGCCCAGTGATTATTGAAATATTGAGCAACAATAATGGTCAGTCAAGCTATAGAAGCTGTATGAAGGTTTCAGAGACCATTGAATATTGCCAATAACAACTGGAGTATTTGTTTCAGCAATGTCTCTAAACTGTAAAAAAAATTCAAATACAAAAGCAAAACTAAATATGTGTCAAGTAATTCTGGCTTCAAAAACTGTCATCTTTGTCTGACTGTTGTTAAAATGCTGTGGAGTTGTGATTTTAAGTTCCTGGCATCTGAACTGGGTTAATGGGAGGCTGTTCCATTGTGTTTCTCCAGTGTAACTAATAATTATAAATACAATGATTATTTAAAATAATGCTCAATTTAATATTTGCTCTATGATGGGCAAACATTGGTTTTGAGTCAATTATGGCTGTCTGTTGCAGCTTGTGAACTCCAGTAGATGTCATGGCAATATATATACAGTAAATATAAATTATTTAATATCCATAAATCTGATAGAAATGTATGCACACAAATAATCTCCATATTTGTTACTAACGTTTGTTTTGTACCCCTGGATTGCACCATACACCTACTATGTGTTACCCTGTGTGTGTGTGTGTATGTGTGTGTGTGTGTGTATGTGTGTGTGTGCGTGCGCGCGCGCTTGGCACCTCTTAACAGCACGAAATAATGTGCTCTGTTGAAATTTTAATCACCTGCAAGTGCAAAACAAGAGCAATGCAATCAGGACCTAATTAGCAGAGCAATTAACACCTCTGTCCAACACTTGGTTTGTGCCAGCGCTCACACGGATAGCTCTTGTCATTGCAGGTTCGGCTTTAATTAGCATTTATGCTTTGATTAAATTTTTATTATTTATCAGTAAACCATTTGTTGTTGTTGTTGTTGTGCTGACACTGGTAGCTCCATTGGGCCACATTACCTTTCAAATCAATGCTCTTAGGAACAAAATGGGTGATTATTGTTGTGTCTTATTAATTGTGAGAAAGTTGACGTGGTCCATGTGCTAAAATCTTGTTTGCAATGATTTGTTTTCATCATTAGAATGTCTTCTTGGCCCACTGACTTATTGTTTGTTTTTTGAGTGTCAATAAAGCATTCTGGACAGTAAATGTTGAGGGACTAAAGTCTTATTTAGAATTACATTAAACATGCTAACAGTCTCAACCTGACGTAAATCAAATGGAATCAATGGCTGGCAGAAATTTGACTCACTGTCTTTGAAATAACTGTAAAAGATTTTGAGACAGAAATCCATGTGTGTGTGTGTGTGTGTGTGTGTGACAGTGTGTGTGTGTGTGAAGACACTTTAACAAGTGTAAAAATCTGCTTTTGGCTGACTTTGTGTCCTACAGTTTGGGATTTAGTGACAGCTGGGTCACTAACTATTGATCAGGCAGAAACTCTGCCAGTGCTCTGTCACGTGGTGAACGGGGATGGATTTGTGCGTCAATGTGTGTCTGACTGTAATCCTCCTGTGAGTTTTTGTTTTAGTCTGCATGTGTGTGTGTGTGTGTGCACACATGCATCAAGCATTGTCCTCATCAAGTTATCAATTACAGCCTGTCCAGGAAGCCAATGATCTTCGCTTCAGCAGGAAAATATTAACGCTCCCCTTGTTGGCAGGCTAATTATGTTGCTCGGCCTCCACACCTAAAACTGTCAAGGTGTCATCGCTGAGAAGAACGTTGACAACCACTGATCAATCCCAAAAGTTGGGAGAGGAAGGAACATTACCTATGTGATATCAAGGAAGTTTTTTTCAGCAGAGAGAAAATCTGTGATTCCTTCAATCCAAGTTGGTGTTTCAGTTTACTAACTGTAATGCGTTTGGTTAGCAACAATGAAAAAAAATGTGTCACAATAATGCAAGACACTTGTTATTTTGCAATTTACAGTGAAGGAAGCCTTTTGCCCTGACAAAAAAAAATCCCACTTTAGGTGATGTCATCATTTCTATGCCAAGTATATGTACTTAAAAATCAGACAATGCTCCCAAGTTTCCAATTCCCTCTCAGCGTAAGACAGCCTGGTTAGCATTCCATTTATCAGATGTCAAACCACGGAAGCGTCTATGGTGGTATTTCGAGTAATTGAATGTGTTGGGGCGCCATACTTGTAATTTGATTTGAACAGATACAGTTTTAGTAGGCCGCGGTGACATCACTTCCCTCTCGGAGTGCGTGCTTTAGCATCAGTGTCATCAGCCTCATTTTGGAATTCAACAGATGACTTATTGTGGAGGGATTGTGCGTCTTGTTTTGCACAGGGCGCCCCGAAACTTCTGTCACATGCTCTATAGAAAACCCATACCGGCATTACAACAGAGCAAAAAGACATTAGCTTACTTATTTTAAGTATTAAAGACAACATATTTTTTAATATACAGAACTCAAACTAACCAAGTTTTATATGCCATATTTAAAAAAACAAAGATACACAACTCAAAGTAAATCTTGAATCTTGAAATCTTAAAGGCTTTCCTGTTTTCCTGCGCCAATATATTGTGACTACCGTAAATACATATTCAAAATATATGTGGGACTTTTTTAAACTATTGTCACTAAACATTAACATTACCTGCCATAAAATCTTGAAACGAATATTGAGAATAATTCTTAAAAAAAATCATAAAATCTTTAAGACAAGTAATGAGCACAGAAGAGGATACAGCTATTGAAGAACAGCCTCAAACATATAACAAAAGGAAATGTCATTATCGGTCCTCTGATCTTGAGACTCTATGCAAAAGTCATGCTTATTTTCCACAAGAGCTCAGAGGAGAGAAAGACAGAGACTCGATACTACCAAACCTGCCCTTGGGGTATCTATGCAGCAACCCGGCCGCGTGTTGACCATGACTCCTCGACGCTGCCTCCCTGTTCCTGCCACAGTTCAAGACCAGAGGTTGGGAAGATCGCTCGTGTTTGACACAATTTTCTCAATTTTGTGCTCGACTGTGACGGAGGACGTATGAAAGCATGCTCTTGTGTGATTTTGAAAGGCCCTGTGCGTGTTAAAGCTCCCTCACAAATGGCTCTGTGTGGAGCGCCGGCTGCCGCTCCCTCAAACGGAGGGGAAATGGCAGAAGTGGAGCCTTTACTCCTGGAGAACGAAGCGATTCCGTCACCTGTTTCCAGCACGTGTGTCAGTGTCATCTGGACAAACAGAATCACAGGTTTGCTTATTCTATCCAGGTAGAAACACGTGATTCTGGTATGACGCGTTGCTAGCGCCCAGCTGTGTTTACCAGGGAGGAATTTGAAAAACATAAATACATTAAACTAAATAATAAGGTCGACTAAACAGAACATGAAAATACAAACTATTAGTTATTTGCTTATCATTCCTACTATTAACAGTGCACATTCCATCTTTCAAGGTTTCATTTTTGTCTCAAATTGTTGGTATTCCCCCTTGATCTGCTAGCTGCCAGCCCCCTGAATACACTATTAAAAAGTCTGGACTCTGGACATAACACAGGGGTCGTAAACATCCAAAGAAACACGCTAGGGGGACAGACGTTGCACCAAAACATAACAAACCACCTTCCAGCCAATCACCAACAAGATGGGTGGGGGAAGGAGGGCATCAGTGTAGCAATCTGCATTCATGACATTTATGGAAACCTTGAGGGAGGGGTTTTCTATTTTACTTCAAATTTCAACAGAAGTGACGTCATGCAAGGGTAATATAACTTTAAATCTGCCTCTGCCTGTGGGTGACTGGTGCTTACTGAAAGGTAAATTGCACAAATGGATCGTTTAAACTTTCGAAATCCACAGTGATTTTATCATATTATTGCTGTTATTTAGGGCCCTTTTAGAAAGTTGAGTAAAAGTCCCAATCACCAACCCTGAGATGTCAAAACCTCTGGTTTTTGGTTACCGGGTCAACCTAATCTGTGAAATTAACTTGCTTTTACATTTAAGCCTAGAGACTGAACGCAGTGGCAGACTTGCCGTGTCTGTTCCTGAGGGGGCCAGTTGCCGTTGACGCCCAGCTACTTAGCAGAAATCTCATTGGGGGAGAATATTCATGTTGTTTTTTGGGTTTTTTTTTTTTTCTTACATTGCTGTTAGAGTAAACCTTAATTATAGAGAACACTAACTTTTATAGCAGCCTACAGGAAATCCCAGTTCATGACTGGGAGACCAGAGAACTACACGTGGGTAAACATAAGTATGCTTTCAGATTAGTCTCCTGGTCATTAACATGATCAATGTGTTGATGATTATTATTATTCTTATTAGTTATTACTATTATTATTATATGGACATACCTGGTGGACAACGACCTGTGAGAGTGCTCCCGGGTTCCTCTGAATGGGTTCTTCTCCTATTCACCTTCCTCAAGAGTGTATAAAAGTGTCAGTGTTGATGAGGCAAAAGTTATGTCATGAAATTTTACTGGGGTCTTTGCAACGACTTGTTACGTAGAATCATCATTGTGTTCAACACAAACATGACCTTTAACCTTTACTGCAAATCCACCTGCCGGTCCTGAAGTCGAGCAAATACATGAGCGTAGAAACCAAGACATTGATACATTGGGTTTTGCTCAGTCTGAACCCATCTCATATGGTTTTAGTAAACACCATCAGTTAGAGATAATGCTACTCTTTTACTTAGTTATTTATCCATTGCATTTTTTTTTCCATTTGTCCATTTTACATTGAGCAAAAATGACTAAAATCTGAGTGATTTAACTAAACAAAAGTGTGTTTCATACAGAAATTAACATTCTTATGTTTTCACTGATAAATTAATCAGATTTAGAGCAAAGACAATTGGGACCTCCTTTTGATTTTTAATTTGGAGCATATTTGCACTGGGGAAATCATGCCTCCTCGTCTCATTTTCACCAGAGACTACATTGCTCGAGTTTACTAACATCATGACACAAGTGGGCCTAGTAACCTTATTGACGAGGAGAGTACGCCAAAGCTATGGTTTCAGAGTATGTAATTACATCATTTACATCAAATATGTCAGCTTGTGGTTCATGAGGAGGTTTCGATAATGTAAATAATAAAGTCTGGATATCAGCAGAAGTTACAAGTTTCCATTTATCACATTGGGATTCTGTAATGTTTGTCAGCTCCAACTTTTTCTTACATCCACTGCGCTGTCTCTCTCATACATTAAAAGCTGTCGTCTCACATTCCATCATCGGAACTTGGTCAGCTTTTTTTCCTGACCAACACCATGGACCAAAACACACCTCCCTATCTATCGCTGCATTTCTCCTCTCCCTACCGAGCTTACATCTCAACTCTTCTCCCTGATCCAAAGAAATGCTGCATCAGGCATAATCTAAACTTGATGAATTTGGATTTAAAACGGTAGTATTACCCAGAGACTAGTTTATCCTGTAAGAGAGTGAAGGAAGAAAACCTGGCAGAGAAATATGGTGAGATCATGGGGAGTGCCAGAGTTCCTTTCAGGAACAGACTCTTCGTTAGCATATTCTTGATTTACAAACACATAAGGATCTGGAGGGGGGGAACGGTGTGGATGCAGAAAGTTTTGCCCACATGCTGTACAGCCTCAATGAGATTACACAGCAATATGTAGGAAGGAATGTGTTGGCTTAATTTAGATGAATCTACACCATTGCTTCTGTATCTTCTTCCCTCCAATGAGAGTGGATAATTAGGGGTGAGAAAACGGGGCTCTGGTTTTTGAAGGGGGGGGTGAAGGTGGGAGGTCCTGTAATCTTTTGCTGAGAAGGCACCTTGTCCTCTCCCCTGTTTATAACACCATCAAAGTTTTGCCTCTGGGGGCTCCCAGCTTCGTTAATAATTTAGGTGTGTGCTGGCCTGCCTGATGGAGGCAGGAAGCCCTCACTTATTGAGTTTGTAAACCATGTGATGATTTACGAGAACACCTATGCATTTGTCATGCTCATTAAATCAAGGCTTGATGTAATCATAAACATGGAGGTAAATTCTGCTTCTCTTTATCACATATTTGCAGTTGTGCTTCGCAGGGCAGCAAGATGTGTAAAGAGATGGAGGCAAGAAGAAATAGGCAATCCAAAAAGAGTGGCTACTTTTTTTCTGTAAATGAATTTGTCTTTATCTATTGCCAATACGTACAAGTTTGCCTTCCGATTGAATAAAATGGGGTGGGTCATTATGCCTAAAGCAGCTTCTAACCCACCTACAATCATTTCATTACTCTGCCACAATGTGTTATATGATGCTTGTAGGCTGATGAATACAATTCTGCTGGATCCTGTAATTGTAAGGAAAAAAGGTCACATTTAATGATACACAAAATATAAATGAATGCATCCACTCCCATTTAAAGTGCTGTGTCAGGTGGACCCAAGGGTAGAGTCAGAGTGCTGGTAGGTGGTATATTAAAGGTTTCACTTGGCATTTTGACATGGCGCGGAGGGTAAGTGCTTCACGCTCAGATGGCAGTCAAAGTGGGCTGTCCTTCATATGGCACCTTACACCCCAGTTTAGTTTATGGAATTGATTGTGATGCTGTGTGGCAGAGTCCCCACCAGGAGATGGGATACAGCAAGTGGCTGTAGGAATGGAATATTCACCGGAGAATTTATGGCTTTTAGAGTGAGTGAAGTTGCGAGCAGCATGTTGAGTGGATGATTCGGCAGCCTCCGTGTGTATGTGTCTGTGTGTGTGTGTGTGTGTGTGTGTGTGTGTGTGTGTGTGTGTGTGTGTTTTGCATGAGGAGCAATGTGTGGTAAAGGTGAGTCGAAAAAAAACCCGTAAAGGTTGGCAAAAGCGAAAGAGGAAAATCAAATTCCAGAAAAAAGAGGAAATGTCAGAGCAATCAGACTGGAACACGGTCTGTAATGACATTCAGATAAGATGGCAAATAATGAAAACAGTAACTGGGGGAAAACGAAGTAAAGTAACCACAATCCAGTTTTGACTACGAGTGCCTCCTCACTGCCATCATGTCCACACTGCTGGTCCACCAACAGGAAGTGTTTAAATGTACACAGGCCAGTTTAATAGGGGTTGTAATCTGCTTGCACTACACAAACTTCTAAGATTAACACTTCATTTTAAATATCCTGAAAGCGTGCCAACTCGAGTGCATAGGATGGCTAATTTCAGAATATTTATTTGATTTCAATTGAGTTCATGGAGGGGTAGATTTGTTTGCTTTACTGGCTTGTCTGGTTTAATAGAGTCAGTTTACAGAACCAATGCAATGGTGTTAACTTTGCTCCGAAATGTACATTATATTATTTAAACCACTTATTGCATATTGCTTCAGGAAGAAACCAACCAGTGATTGCAAATATATCCCAGGAAATTTTGAGAGTAAACTTTTGGTCTTTTCCTTTCCTTGGCATGTTTAGAAATCTACTTGACGGGCATCTGTCACAATTTAAAGGCCTTTCCCAGCATCTTCGCTTTTCTTAGCTTCTTCTCCTTGGGCCTGTTAGGCTGTTGGGATTTACTTGGTCTCATTCTAATGGCTTTTACAGTTTTTAAAGAGATTATTTGGGGATTAGTACCTGAGCAGGAGGAGTTTAGAAAAGTTCAGCAATGCGTTTGATGTCCTGGAGTGTAAACACAACCTGAGGCAAGCTTACAAGGAGGGGCTCCTGTTTTGTTATTCATAGCCGTAGCCCTTAATTGTAGTGGTTAACACAAAAGGAAAAAAGAGCAACATTTTTCTTAAATTTGGGGGGGTTAGGACTATCGTTTGATATAGATTCTATGTCTGTATATCACAAGTACTTTGTGATTACAACCGTTACACCTGTATCGGAGGTTATGGTTCATTTGAAGAAAGTCACGCTGTTAATACTGCACCTTAAATCATCTAAAACAAGCTATGGTGGGGATTCACTACAACTCCTGAGGAAGGATTTGGCAGCTTTCAATGGTTTTCTTCCCTGTTATATTTAAACCTACGGCTCCACTGAGCCTAAGTGCTGAGATGGGCTTCTCTGTTGGCATTATGGACATGCAAATAAGCCTTAATGTGTCCACGAGGCCCTCTAAATGCAAATACCTCCACACTCACTTACAAATGAGTTCTTCTGATGCAGGCTGCACTGAGCCCCAATGTCTGTAGATTTCGGTTTTTATTCATTGTGAAGACATATAGATCTGGAATTAAACAAACACAGTTACAAAGGCCCTTCCCAGTAAACTTTTAGCTGATGCAACTTTGTAGGGGTGAAGTCCAGATTAGTCCTTTTTGGGAGGTAAATGTAAATGTTGTTCCTTATCATTTTAACAGAAAAATTACTCCTTAGTAGACAGGCTCCCTTTCTGAAGCTTGATATTGAACAGTCCATAACATCTCTTGTGTTTACATAAGTAAATGTGTTATATTACACCCCTAACCCTGCAGGTGAAAGGGAAAGGGAGTGCGAGACAAAGATAAGAGAAAAACAGCACATTGTGGCAGTTACTGGCGCTATTACCTTTGAGTCTGAGTCTCAGCCCAGCCTGTCAGAAAGTAAAAGATGAATCAGTAATGTCATTCCCAACTTCAAATGAACCCGCTCTTCCTTTTATTCTGTCTGTGTTCAGTTTTGGCTCATTCAATCTGCCATAAGGGTGACAAACACAACTCAATCGATTGTTGGTGAGATCAGCAAATTAACAGCCATCTTCCTGCCTCCTCCTTTTGTTTCTTCCTTCAAAATGGACAGGCAGTGAAGCAATGGAGCAAAGCCTATAAAAACACAGCAGTCATCAACAAACACAATAAAACCCCGAACTAGAAAGTACTTTCCGAGGCGAGGGAGTATTGCCGCACCACTGTTTTTGCAATTTGGAGTCAGTTTCCACAAACCACTAACTGCTCTTAAATAGTGCTGTGCAGCGTGGATATTCTATGGAAAACTAGGTCCAGGGTCCCACGTGGGGGCCAGACACTGGAGTCACTGACAAAAAACAAGTGGGAGGGGTAAAAAGCAAACACAAAGTAACTATTGAAAAGATCCTCCCAGATTCCTGTCAGACATTTGCATGCATTACCAATGTGGTCTGCATGCATCCTCGCTGGTTCGCACGGCATCTGCACAGATGTAAACAAAAGTCAGCAGTGTCTATTTGCCACATGGACTCTCCACATGTGTTTCCCCAAAACCATCAAGTGTGCTGGCATGGAGTTCTTTCCTAAATCCTCAGTAATGCTTTTACAAAGACACAGCTTGCAATAGCAAGGACAGGCACACTTGGCACGCACACGATTCAGTCCAGGAAGAGCTTGGGCGGGGCTCGATTAAGAAGCCACTTTAAAGCCGTCAACTGGAAAGGATGACAAAAGTGATGACAGGCAGTTCAGCACCACGAATGCTCTTAGACGTGGCCGTTTTCTAACACAGCGCCAAGGTAGATTACGCTGCGGCTTTAGCGTGCGAATGTGTCATGGGTTAGGCTCTAAATGAGAGGATGATGTTTTAGGGTGTGAAAGCTGCGGGTCGGGTTCACCTTTTAAGTGGATCAGCCTCGTTGCAGCACTCAAGCGTCACAAATAATACTCCGGTCCCATCTGCTTTAGTCAAGGAAGCAAGACAATAAGTTAACATCTCTCAATTCAATCTGCAGCCACGTGTCTTAAAAGAGACTAAAGGTCTTTATTTGCTGGATGGAAAATGATGACTGCCGCTTTGAAAAAGTCTTGCCGGGGGTTTAGAGGTAATTCCTGTTTTTGCTTGCAGCCACCATGTGACTTTTTGACCCCAGAAGGGTTAGAGAATCTGGTAAAACTGGATTGCAGAGAGACATTAAGACAAGAGCAAAATGTGGTCAGAGTTGATCCACGGCAACAATGAACCAAAAGTGCAACTCAGGCATTCCTGAGCTAAAGTTCTCCTCATCATCTCTGTTTATTTTCAAGTTGATAGATATAGATATATATTCCTGTAAAGTCAGAATTAAACTCATGGAAAATAGTATTTAATTAATATTTTTTTAAGCAATTTTTTACAATATTAATGGCTCATGTGATTGCTTGCATATGTATGTGTGAGGGTCATGTGACATGCACATACTGTACATGCACACATGCTGTTGCCTTATTCCAATTCTCTGAACCCATCTAGCGGGTAATTTCTCCTCTTCCAGCATGGGGGCAGAGGTCACACATCAAAGCAGCCAATGACGACTGAATGGGAAAGGTTTCCATTTTCAGAGCCTGTGTGAGCTTGCTCCCCTGGATTTGCAAACTTAGACACACTGGATCTTGTCATCACAAACCCAATTAGATGGTATTAACACACATACACACATGCAATCCTAAGAAACAATCTACACGCTGACATTTGAAAGAGATAAGACAACGGTGGAACAGAATTTGTCCTCTGTAGACAATATGCATCATTTAAATGAGCTGTAAAATATACTATCTCGATCACCTTTGGAGAGCTGCCGGTTGCAACGTGTCACGTGTCCGCCATCTGAACGTGTCTTTAGTTCAACCGTGCTGTTGAAAACCAACAAGGAGACTATTTCATTCAGTAAATACACCTAAATTCAACAACCCTACAATGAGATTTCCTGCTCGTAACAGTCAGCCTGATGATTGTTTTTCCAAGAATAAGCTTTGTTGAACTTCTCAAGAACGCAGGCAAAGCGCATGGCATTAAGACCCTATCAAAACTGGCTTTTGATTGTTTGTTCTGCAACCGGCGATATGTAGAGGAATAAACAAGAGGCACGAGTGTGCCACGTTACTGCAGGAGCAGGTGTGCAGTTTCTGATGGGTATTGGCACTGGAACAAAGGTGGACAGTTATAGGAAGTCGTCTTTTCACGCTCGTCTGGGCATAGCCATGCGTGGTGCCAGGTTGGTAAAAAGCGCTGGTGGCAATATTTACAGATTAACGCTCATGGACACATACAGGACAGAGATACAAACACACGCACAAAAAGGTGTGTCTCCTTTGCATTGATGTTAAAGTAGCTTGGTATTTGTGCTCATGCTTGGCTTATCAGATTTCAGTAAAATTTACCTAAGGCAGTGAAACATACTGTAACATACACATACTCACACACACACACACGATAGCCATGACCTCAGCTTGATATCAGTCATCATGAATAATTTCTTTGTTTAAAAATAATAATAGAAATAATAAAAACTTGGCTTCAGACTTTGTAAACGTTGAGTTTTTGTTATTTGTTGTGTATTCAATGTGCGCTACTGTGGTATAATTATGCACCAGAGGCTGAATGCACAATCTGATCTACAGAAAACCTGTTTGGATTTTTTGAACCAATGTAGACGGTCCACTTAATTTTGCTTGGTCAAACAGCTAAAGCAACATTTTTTGCACCTGTGTGTTTCAGCAACCTCCTTGGCCGTTTCATGTCCTGGTTTTAAGAAGGCTTCTATGTAAATCTTGTTCATTTAACAGTACACATGGCAGTTATCCATGCTGTTGTTGCAAAGCCAGGTGAGTCAAGCTTCACCTAGCTGATAGCATCTTATTTCACATCAGCTCTGCCTTCTCGCCCTGAGGCTCTACCAGCGTTTATTTAACTCTAATCATTTTAAGGCATCTTCTCTTTACCGCCATCACTCAAAGATAGATGGAAGCAGATTGAGCAAAAGAGAAAAAACAGAGCAGCAGTGAAGGCCAGACTGGGAGAGAGAGTGAAGATAAAGAGAGATGAGGCACACCTTTTAGATCTTAAATGATGTGCTCTCTAATCATTACTTTGGTAATGTCCTTTTGCTTAGTGACTTTTTTTTATTAACAGAAAGCAGTTGAGACTGGAACAGTAACATGATGGGGTTTCTAAGGGGTGAAAGGTCAAATGATGTAGGTGACAGCCTGGACTTTGAAGTTTCGCAGCAGGTAGCCCACCTCCTCCCACTTTTCCGATCATCCCTGAGGCTCTCTGACTGCCCCGCCCCATCCCACCCCACCTCCATACACACACACACACACACAAACACCCAGTCTGTCTTTTTCAGCGATGCACTCAGCACACTCATCTCCCCTTTTGGTTCCCCTTTACTGCAAGTCATTGAATCTTGTTTTTACTTTTATCCACTCTCATCTTCTCCATCATAAGTGCTGGACTGTCCACGTTTGCCATGATCCAATCACGTCCGTCAGTTTTTAGTGACAGAACTCACTTGTGTGGGGGAAATTTAAAACCCGAGTGAGAAATAGGCCTCTTTGCAAAAGTGCCAAATATGTGTGTCTACATCCATCAAAAAAGTCATGTGTGCACACGCTCAAAGATCTGCATGTGTACCTATCACATACTGTACAGTCACATCACCATGCTTGAAGGTGTTAATCATGAAGCTGCTTGCAAACTAGCACATGACAGTGCCCAGGTCCTTGTGCAAGGCATTTCCCTGAAGAAGTTGTAGAAACCTCCACCAGTTCATCAAGTGGGTGAAGGTAGTCAGTGGGTTGAAAAGACAAGGACGACAGATACGAGGAGCTAAAGAAAGGGGAGGACTACCTGACATGTTCAAGTCATTTCTCCACTTCTTTCCATTTTTTCCTCCATGGTGTTTTTGCTGCTTTTTTTTAACAGGGAATGTGATGATGATTTCTGGAATGGGCCTTTGTCTATGAGTCTAAGGCTGTTATGATGGGAGCTGTTTGGCTGTGATTTGTCCATTTGAATGACAACAAAACAGGTATAAATCATCCTGGGGGATGCTCCGCAGCGCTGATCCCGGGGTCACTGCCGGAGGCACGCATGCATTGCCCCAGGCTGCCTTGTGTTCCCTTTTTAGCCGACTATGCCTCAGAGGCCCAGGGGTTGTGAGGTGTCTAAAACCATCAATCATCTCCAATTCGAAGCTATTGCTACTATTATATTTTAAGGTCCATGAAAAATGAAACCAATCACACATAATCTGTAGTTCTTATGTACAAAATCCCATTATGGCTTTATTGTTAGTTTCTAATTTAAAAAAAAACACAAACCCTGTAAACTATTTATTTTAATCTCAAAAATGTTACACTCATTTATGTAGCCCAGTGAGTTGTCTTCATGCTGAAAGACTAATGGCTGCTCTCTACTAATGCCTCCCTCTGTCTTGTTCTCTCTAACGCTTTTCTCTAACTAATGGACAGATGGCATCCCATTGTTTACTGGGCCAAGGTACAATGCCTTATCGGCCATGGTGGCGGAAACTGGGCTAGTGTTTCTGCTTGACCCAGCTCAATTCTGCCTCTAAAAAAGGAGGAGGGAAAGAAGGCAAGGAACAGTGTGGAGTGCAAAAGAATGGGTGGTAGCTGGAGATTACAGCAAAAATTGTTTTTTTAAGCATATTCTTCTGATCTTTATTTGCATTGGGTTGTAAAACCCAAATCCTCTCAACTCCAGAAGAAAGGTTCAAAGATTTTCGAATGATATTGTGCTGGTCATATTAACTAAATTCATGTTAAAAATATAAATTACACCTAAGAAGGAACACAAAATTAATCAAAACATTTGACTGGAAAAGTTCTCAAATGCCACTCGATTTGCTAATTGGGCTGCTCATTTACAGATTCTTGAACAATAAAATTCAGGACACGATGCCCATTTCGTTTCAAGGTTGGAGACAAATTGTGTAGCATTTTTGTGAAGCGAAATAGATTTGTTCCTAGATCCATTTAGCTGGTGAAACTAAAGGAGTCACTTGTACATCATTGAAGCCCTTAAACCCCCAGTTCCTCCCCTCCTTTTAACCCCTGAGGGTTGGAGACCTAGGGAACTTTTAATTATCTGCAGCTCTGGCTCTCTTCTCCGCTGGCCACTGAATGGTCAACAGGCTTTTTACTACTTACTGTGGCAACAGTCCCTGAATAATAATAGATAATGCAGTCAGCATGCAGAGAGAAGTGTCTTAGGGGGGCCAAGGCTGAGAAAGAGAGACCCACAGACAGAAAGAGAGATAGGGGTATCATTAGATAAGCCTGTCGCTTAATTAGCCCTGCTTCAGAAGCAAGGGACCCCCTTCCTGACGCTCAGAATGGCCATCAGACATTATCCGCGGTCGACAATTTTTTTATGGTCCCAAGCAGACTCCACTGATGGGATTGTTAAGCAGCAGGGAGGACATATGCTGCCAGGATGGGAACACACTGTTGTCAGTCAGTCACACATTGACAGAGGGTAAAAAATACAATTTTATGATGTCGCAGAGGCGGGACCCAAGATGTTTCACTCCAGCTGCTTGTTTGGTGTGGACAAGAGTGGTGGGCAGTCTGGACCCTCACCCACCCAAGTGGCTGTGTTGGGTGACCTCAAGCTTGACAACTTGTTTGGATTTACGGGAAGTGTCACTGCACAAACCAGTGTGGTGTTTTGCCTTTACTCACTGAGTTTTCAGATCTAGAATTGCAATAGAACTGTAGAGAGCATATTTTTCTGTGTGCAATTCAGAGTAAGCATGACTATTTGACAAATTATCACACCTTTTTCATGGAATATTGTTCAACAGCTCAAAAATAAAATGTTAATAATTAGACACAAAACAGTCTCCGCCTTTAGGGATTTGTTTAATTCTTTGTGTTGAAATAATACATTTTATTATCTAAGTCTATTGTACAGACAGAATTCAGACAATGAGGCTTTCCTATTTTAAAAAAGAAAACTAACTCCTACAGCAAGTTACACTTGGGGTATTAATTGAGCAGAATACATATTAAGAGCTTTGAACAGGTAATTTTGCTTATAACTTTGTAATGCTCACTTAGAATTAATTAGTTATAATATGCATTAGCTTTGGCTAAAAAGTCCCCCTTTCCTCACCAAAACACAAAAGATGCATGTTCAGATATTAACACACTTACATACACATACACACACACACACACACACACACAGTGTGGTTGCTGGGCAGGCCGGGCCCTGCACATGAGAGAAACAGCTCCCAGATCTGCTCTGTGTTGTCTGAGTGGTTTATTTTTTATCTCACTGTCACTTTCTGAGCTCAAACATTCACGTCTCATTTCTCTGTCAATTTCTCTTCATTTTTATTTGCAATTTCCTCCCACTAATTTTGTCATCTTTGACACATGTTCTGGCTATGTCACTCGAGTGCATATATTTGCAACAAAGATATGAAGAGTGAGACTTGTGCATATCCATCTTGCTCTGCAGCTAAATGGACAAATATTGCTTGAAAGACAATCTGACATCCGTCTCAGCATTACAGTGTTTTTGCACAAGTTTTAACATGACAGCAATATTTTATACACCTATGATAGAGTGTTTCAGCAACACACCTTGGAGACTCTGAACACTTGGCATATTAGTGAGACATATTTTCAGACAAAGAGAACACACACATACACATTGTCCATGCACAGTCTACTCTCGGAGGAAGCCCATTGTGTAGAAAGGAGATCGATGGAGGGGTCAAGCCATGTCAGAAGAGGTGGAACATAAACAGGCAAAGGATTGTTTTCTGCATCTCATGCTCCTCAGCTGTCTAGAGAGGCTACTGGTCAGTGCTTTGCATCAGGTTGCAACCTTTCAGCACATGCAGAAGACAAATTTTCCCTGCTGTCTGTGAGAAAGCATAAATATAGAAAGGCAAATATCAGAGGATGAGGCTCTAACAAGCATTTAAAGAAACCCAATGTGCAGCCTCTGGTAAGTGCCCTTTAACCAGAAGACGAATGTCACAGTTCGAAACCACATCACCACCATGGTCACGTCGGTCAAATCCCCCAGCATCAGTGCTCGAGGCTTCAGAGCCCTTGGATACCTGATCTTTTTTTCCCTCTTAAATCATTTCTGTATCAATAGCACTGAATTACCAAGGACTATTAGTACTTTATAAGAAAAATGATGTGAAATACAGTTCATAAAAAGGATATCCTGATAAAACATAAATGTTAATTTCATTTTTGATTAGAATTTCTTTAAATCCTACAAAGATCTGCTAATAAAGCATTTAATGAAATAAACCAAGTCGTGACCAACCTGTAGGCCTTCTGAAAAGTCATCCTCACTGTTACAACTACATTCATATGACAACATGCCGATTTTAGGCAAATTAAGAGATTTTAAGCATATTTGTAATGTGACATGATCTGTCCTCCCAAATAGGGTTCTGAACAAATCATCTCCTAACACTGGAAGAAGACAGCCACAACAAACCATAATAAACATTGCCATTTCATCTTTGCATAATCTCTTATAATTCACTGAAAAATTAAATGAAAAAATATGAATATATTTGCAGGTCACTTATATCTGGAAGTGAACAGAACAATAATAACGTGTGTCTCCATCAAAGCTGATCCTGTATTTGCATTGTATTTATTCTAGATTATTTTTGGATGCTGGATCCATCTGATAACTGTGAGAAGGAGCATGTGGCTATCCAGATCTACCCTCCAACTCCAACTCCACAAGAGTTTGCTTTGTCTCACTTTTCTGCCCTGTGTTGGGCACCAAATAGGGTTGGTTTTGTGCATATCAGGCTTAGTTTCCTTGCTAGCCAAAACCTGCACACCTGAGGCTTAACACATTGGGACAAAATATGCAGGCCAAGCTTAGCTCAGCTGAACTGTGGCCAGAACTGCCATAAGGTTAACGAGGCCATGAAACGCAATTATTCTTTATAAACCTACGAACCAAACTAACAACTCATTGGTGTCTCTCATGTGACCCTACAGGTGTCATGTGCACTGTGTCATATAGCGTGCATGGAGCCAGACAAGCACATGTTGTACAATACAAGGAGTTGAAAGGTTACTTGCAACAGTGCAGACGCATTTTATGTCGAGAGTCATTAAATCAGCTGTCAGGAAATGATTTGATAAGAATACCAGAAAATAGGAAGGGGTAAAGTAAAGACAACTCATAATGATGGATTGGTTGAGAGGTTTAGGGGGTTGGTTTGTAAGATATACCTTTTTGGTTTATTATTACATAGACTTCTGTCAATATTCTTACAGTATCAAGGTAGTCTGTGTCTATCTATCTGTCCATCCGTCCGTCCATCCATTCCACTGCTGCAATATGGCCTCATTCACAGTGTCACTATCAGAGCTTTTCCACACAACTATTAGCACTGCACATGGCCAACAAAAGTTATTTTCTTTCATTTTGTTTTTTAGCTGCATTTTATTGCACTTTGTAAGCTGCTCAGCTTCAGTTGTTAAAAGCTCAGCTGCAAGCACGAGAAAATATTCACCCAATAGTTGAGGTCAAAATAACATTCACAGGTAGGCTAACGCCGCTATTTCACAAAGGTGGTCATAGTTGCCCCGACTGATGGCATTTGTTTCCTACTGATTCTCCCAGCCTTCCCAACATCCCCACGACCTTCCCCCTGCAGTCCCTTGAGGATGCCCCTTCCTTTATCAGAGAGTGTGTATGCAAGTGCCCTTTTGCATGTGCTGCATATCCAGTGCAGGTATCAAACTGGGACAGCTGGGTCCAAAGGTAATGGTCAGGTGGCTGAAAGGACTCCTTCAGTAGAAAAAGAGGTAAGATGGAGGTGTAAAGGTCAATGTCTGGGTAGCTTTTTGAGGTGACTGTTCCAAAATCACTCTATCCAGCCTCTTTTACTAAAAAAGGAAAACCAAAGTTTTGTGAATCTATTATTTGAGTCCATGTTTTATTGTGCAAGTAGGTGATTATGTGCACATGTGGTTCTTGGAATGCAAAGATAAAGAGCACAAACAAATGGTGATCAGCCTCTGCCTGCTAATGTTTGGGAGGTCAACATTTGACAGGTGGTGATAAATAGATGCTTGATAGTCTGTTTTCCACTGTGGCTTCTTCTGCATGAAGCCTTGTGGCTGGATGGATGGAACCACCCTCACTTGAAAGATGATTTGGCTAGAAATTGTTAAACAAAGTGTCCAGAGAACACATATTCAACCACCATATAACATGTGTCTTCATGATTCTGCCCAGACCTTTCACCTAAAAAGTCATATACATATGGTGATACATAGTTTGAATTGAATCATCAACAAGATGTGATTCCAGTGTTTGGTTTATTTTAGTTTTATAGCTTAAAGAGTTTTGAATAATACAGCGGTTTAAGAAAATGTCCCTTACAATCTGAAAAATACACAATGATACGTAAACAGGCCCTGGAGAGCACTATAATTTACAGGTTCATGAGCATCGACTTGATGAACTTCCTCTTGATAATCTCACTTAACATTTAGACCATGCAGCACACTTAATTCCACCGATTATATGAAGTGTTGTCTTCCCTGAAACCTGGACAAGGTGGTGATTTCATACTCAGAGGTGTGGGACATTATATCAGGTAGTTTGCTGGCTTCTTCACAGAACACGCCTGAACACGTCTTGATTCAACTGACAGCCTGCACTCAGCAGACAGATCAAGGTGAATCTGCACCCGTGCTCTTCCATTTTTATTTACTCCCCCCCTTGAGATTTGAAGGGAATGGGAGGGAAAAGAAATTATTGTGTTGTCTGTTCTTGTAGCCAACTGCACATTTTGAGTCAGACAGTATTCTTGGTCATGGAAACATTCCTACTCATGTGTCACAAGATGTAAGACCTCCCCAATGCTGTGCTTTGCTGCCAACAAACCCCATTGAGGAAACTCTCAGACAGAGAAAAAGCTTCAAGATTGTCTTCTTCTTGACTCGTCTTATCGGGGCTGTGTTTTATTGTCCCAGCAAGTTTTTTTTTTTTTTTTTAGAAAGAGAAAGGCCTATCTTTGGACTATCATTTGACATCATGTACACATTCCTCCTACCAGATGAACCCTTGTGATTTGCTGTGTGTGTTCTCCCCCTTGCTATGTGACTCAATGGGCTGCTTTCTTCCTCTGCAGCTTCCCCCCCTCCATCAACACACAAATATATAGACTATGTCAGCCACAAAGTCCATTCAGCTGATGAGGACCACTAGCTGTGGGGGAAAAGGCCACCACATGATAGTGGGTATGGCTCCTCACAGAAAACCACCTTTTTCTGTTAAAGGGGAGGGGGGAACAGACATTGCTTTGTGGAGCATGAAGAGGGAGTCTACCCCTTCTATTAAAGGCACTGACACCCAGCTGCTTAAGCACGTCGGCCAAACTGTGGAGCATTGTTCCACGCATGCCTGCTTTAGTCACATCCCGTCCGCGATAGGCCCCCAATGATGATCAATGACCAGGCCTTGTTGGAGTGGCAAATGGTCTTTGGCACCCCACAGGTCCCTATACTGGGCCCACTCATCCTTTGACTGATTGCCCATCACTCTCCACCCTCTCCACACCCCTGGCCTGGAAGAGGCACTCAACCTGTCCCATCAGTTAAAACCCACACGGCAGGTCAGGGTCTCTGTGTTGCAGGTTTGCTGGTGTTGTTGTCGAAAACAATAAGACGCCATTAATTCCTCCACAGTGAGGTATACTTTTTATTGTCTGAGTTTGCTGTGTATAGGTCTGCCAGTTCCTGGGCTTCCCATTCTGTCTCCATTTTATGACAGCTTTTAAAAAGCTAATGTCTGTCATCTCATCTGTTTGGTGCAATTAAATTCTTCTTTTAGTGGTATTGAAAGACGGCCTCAGCTAACACGTCCATCAGAAGAGGAGCCGCATATAGCAGACATGCTCAGTTAGACCGGATGGTCATAAAGGTTATATTAATGGTTTATGTACCCCAGTGCAGCATTGTTAATGGCAAATGGCATTTACTGGGTGCTGCAGAGGAAGGCCATTCAATCCACTGTATGGTTTATCTATCATGTCAAGAGCTCAATAAAAAGCCTTCAGTAATATCAAAGGAGACTCAACACAATGGCTGTACCCCTGGGCTAGGTTTAAACATTCTCTTGTGTTCTATGTAAGAAAATGAATAGTTTATATTTTCAAAATCCGTCTGAAATTAATCAAATTTAATTCCTCTTTGCACCGTGGCTAAGTACATGCACACGGACCCAGACAAACACACCACAGTCGATCAATCTGTGTGTGCGTGTATGTGTGTGCGTGCGCGTGCGCAGGTTCACACACGAGGCAACAAAGCGGTCTGTACGCACTGAAACAAACCCTATTACAAGGGTTGTTTTAAATCTGCATCTGTGGAACAGCTCATGCGTGAACCAGTGGCTGATTTCATGTGCCTATTTGATAGTTTAGGGTCCCTTCATCTGTGGTGATGTCATCAAAGCGAGTCACCACGCTGGAGCGAGACCTCGCTGGCTCTGCAGCTGAGCGATCCCCACAAAGCTGGAATGAATGGCGACGAGGATAACGACAAGGATGATGGAGGTTATCGTGGAGTAATTATTGTGCATGGGGGACTCCGTACAATGTGAATGAGAAAAACAGAGATGTGGGAGGGTGTGTGTGTGCGGCGGGGGATTGTGTCACTTAATGTGTCGCTTGATTGAAGTGTGTAAGGTTCTGAGCTAATTACACCCAGAACCACAGCCTAGGAACAGATGCCGTACTTGTGCATCAATAAATGCTTATAAGTAACTTATTTAGGGCTGCCTGCCATGCAAGGAAATGGCATGACTTAAAGCACAAGTGCCCAGAGGCTATTCCCCAGCTCTTTGTCTTGTCATCCTGCATCTTTTAAATTTATTCACTGCTTCAAAACAACATGGGCAGACAGCAGGGAAGGGAGGGGAGAAAAGAAGAAGAGGAAGGGAAAAAGATACAAATATTCACACGTTGCAGACGGAATTATATTTGTTATCTGAGTTGTCTGACATCAAAGAAATGCTGTCTTTTTTAACTGCAGAAGAGGAGTAGAAGCTTTTTTTAAGGCCAAGCTGACACAGAGATGGTCTTCAAAGTTTTAAGACAAATATTGTGAAATTTGAAAGACAAATCATTTTGACTTGAGCGTAGCAGGATACATTACTCTGAGGAGTCACTACTGTGTCTTACGGTGTTGCAGTAATAGGCAGCATTGCTGGTGCGTTTGGTGGCTTCTGCCTCATTTACTGTTTTATTTGGTGTGAATACAAGGAACCAACTATGCAGCAATGTGCCATCATCTTTGCTCACCACTGTGTGCGACACTGTCAGCACACTGTTAACAGAGTGTTTCATTAGACTCACATCCTGTTTTCTTTCTGTTTTTATAAGCTTGAAACCCTGTTACTCAGATCATGTGTTTGGATCCTGCAGTGCTTTTCAAGATGACTCCTAAATTGTTTCAGGTAAATGACGTGAACAATACTTGAGTCTTTACTGCGGTGCCAGATTATCTTGTGTCCCAAGATGCCATATAGCTGTGTCACCTCTTTGGTGAGTATGTGCTCTTTTGTGTAGTTTAACACTGGCGGACACACACATACACATACATACCAAGGTGCTCACACTGTTACATAACTTTGTGTGCACTTGTGATCATGTTTGAGTGTGTCTGCGTGCAAGCCAGTCTACTCTGCTCTGCCCTGCTCTGCTGTGTGTTACAAGCTTTGCATAAATGCAGAAAGTGCTGCTTCACCCATTATTGTCTGTGCTGCGTGATGTAACAGGCTGAAAGTCCCCAGGAATTCTTGCTGGTTTCAGTTTACCCAGACTGACCAGAGCTTAAAACAAAATGCTAATTCACAAGAGAAGCATGAAGTTTCCCTCCAACCATTTGTTCTCCGTCTGAATACAAGATGTTTTGGAACTGATGATTTTCCAAAAGATAATTAGACAGGTTTGCATTTTTCATGAGATTAATTCATAGCTTTCTAATGCGTGGTTTGTAACCTCACACTGCATATATTCTGGACCAAATTAACATATTTGAAATATGTATGATCCTTAAAGAACATGCCATATGTTATCAGCATGGGTTCACCCATGTGAACACTAAATGCAAATGGCCTGTTTTGATTTGTTTTTGGTATAATAAGGTTTAAAATAACTTTATGTTGGAGTTGTCACACTGGCTTGTCTGCTGATGTTTATTATATGGGCGATGCAATATTCACAGCAATATCTGCAGAACACATGTGCATGCCAAAATCTTAGAACCAAAGTTTTTTTTGGGAACATTTCTTAAGAGAAAAAACCTAGAAAATACATTTTCATTGTATACATACATTCATGTTTGTTTGCATTACAACACACCTGTTCAGGTTTACATGCATTCATTATTTGCACACAAACGCAACGCTGCATGCAATTAGTAGGTGCATTTGTGAGCTGTCATCTCCAGCATGCATAAACAAGCAAGGGGAGGAGGAAACTGTGCACACAAACTGAAAAACATGACTGTATTTTCCATGACATCACTCATCTGGGATTAATAGTGTTAATGTGTCTTTGAGTTTCTTCTCCTCTCTTGTCCAGGGCCGAAATCACATGGCTACAGCAAGGCACATCGCTGTTTTACAGGGGTTCCATGTGGCCTGGTGCCAGAACCTCTGCTTTGCATTTCCTCCCAGGGCTAATTTATCACATCCTTTTCTCGCTCAGTCTTCTCTGGGGGGTGCAAGTGTTCCTGGGAATGGACCCATGCACTCCTGTCTGGTAAAACAGCAAATAATAAATATGCACAGATAAAACAGCAACTGGATTTTTATTGGTGTTCCTGTAAGTCAGTCCATGAAATGGGTGAACAACATAAATCTTTTAACTGTGGCATAAAAAGAGAATCAGAGTGGGGCATTATTTACACTGAAGCAGCTGGAACACACTTTCTGTCAGTGTGAAATAGATCAGATGGATATATTCTCAAAAATACAAAATCTGAAGCATCTAAGCGACTGACGACCAACCCCCTCATAACATGTTGCTTCATTTGGGCAGTGAATAAACATGCATGGCGTATGTGCTTCCTCTCTCAACCCAGCCCTGCTCCCACAGCTGAAACCACAACCAGCACCTCCAATCGCTGTGATCTAATTTCCTCTTTTTTCCTTCTTCCTTTACCTTTCCTGCTGAAATTGATTTCTGCTTGTTTGGTTTGGCAGTAATAAGATCAACAGTAGGATCATGTTTCAGTGGCATACTACTTTGAACCCCGGGCAAATGATTTGTCCAAACTTAATAATGGAAATACTTAGGATGTATTGGGAGATGTAAACAGTAGTTGTAATAAAACAGTGCCGGGAGGTAAGGGCTCCTTTAAGTTGCAAAGCCTTTACACTTATGTTGGCTGTACACACCTAAGGCTGTCCCCAAACAAAATGTATCCCCGTTAAGCGTGCTGAAAAGTCATCCAATGAAAGCTATTTATCTGGAATGCAGTTTAGACCGTAGGACTTTTGCCCATTGACAACTCTCAAAATTGCATTGTGAAGCGTTTTAATCCCATTTTCTACACATAAAAACAGCACTTAGCTTTGATTTTATACTCTGGAGATGAAGACAATTGTATACTACAATTTAAATTTGCAAGTAAAATCATTTTATTTCACATGATAATTATTTTTGTGCCTTTCAATCCGCTGTATATTTGCTTGCTCAAGTGAGAGCAAGTAAATACTTTCTAAACCCATTGTAAATTCCAGCTAACAAGTCAGACCTGTTAGGGATTTTCTCTTTTTAAATGGCCTTTTAAACAACATACATCTTAAAGGACAGCCTCAATAATTGGCTGAAGTGGTTAACATAGTCAACAGGCTTGAGTGAAGTTATGTCACACATGTGAAAGTATGTCACTGAATCCTTCATGAGTTTTGTTAACAGAGTGTCCTCTCACACCTTGTATGCATCGGTCTACTTACATTCCTCAAAGTGAATTAGATTAGTTTCACTCCATGCAGGATGGCTGAGTTACTCCCTGTTCTCTGCATTAGCCTTAAAGTGTATCCATTCAGGAAATACTTCATATCCTTTCCCTGCCAACAGATTTATTCTCAATTTTACAAAAATTGATACCATCATGAAAACTAGAGTGAAACAACAAGACCATCTGAAGGACATCAGACTTTCTCTCTTTTTTTTCCCCATTTAAGCTCACCTGATTGAGTACATTAAGACGACTGGATAACAGGACTAACAGCTGCAAAATAAAAGTATGTATACTTACTGACAAATGGATTAAAAATGAAGTCTATTGAACTTTTAAAAGCAATGTTTGAATGATAAGCCTTAACCATGTGAGCAGATGTGATTTGGGAGAGCACAGAGCCAATAAAGTTTCTGCAGCTGCGCTTTGTGGTGACGGCTGACCCAGAATAGACAAATTCATGGTGTGTTTAGTTTTGTATCATACCCACTGTTGTCTGCCACATGAGTCCTTGTGACCAGGCCACAGAAAGCCGATAAAAGCTTTTATGGTTACGCAGGGTCCTTGATAAGTTGTTTTCCACTCACACACACACATTGTCACTCACACAAGCACACATTTAAACACAGATACATTGAAATAACTAATTAGAAAAAACACATTTAAAATTACAGCATTTGCACGGAAGAGACAAAATAGAAGATTGTGGCACTAATTCTTTACACACACGCTGTCACATACCAGCCAATAAAAATGGCAACTTCAGCTTCTGCTTGTGTTTCCGTACCAAAACTTGTGGATGATACAAGAAGAAGCTTTAAACTAGTTTAAATCTCTCTCGAGGCCCACAGCCACCAGCAGAGACAGAAAACAGCCAATTGGTCAATAGCAAAAAGAATGTAGCGGCTAATTTCTGATTTCCCAAATGCCATTTTTTCATGTTACTGTCTTTAATTTTGCAACTCTGTTGCAATAAACAAATGCAGGACATGGCCTGAAGGGGTGGCAAATGGGCAAAATAGAACCAGAGGCCAAACGACCTCAACAATTGTTACTGCAAGGCAAAGAAATATTGTGGTCGTTTGGTATCATATATTTTGGTCTCTCCTGAACCCACTAAACCAGAAATTTGGTTTAAACGTTAAATCAATCAGATCATGTAGCTTCACATCTGCAGACTTCCCTCATTTCTCATGTATAAGTCAAAGTCAGAGTGTGCAGGAAATAAGTCATCATACTTTTCACTATTTCAACTCCAAAAGTTATATATTTGCATGAGCACATGTAATAACCTTTGAGAATTTGAGCTTTTTAGAAGCAGCAAGGAATGTTGCTGCTAGAAGTGCAACTGTTTTAAAATGGGAGCCAAAATCTGTTGTGTCCTGCCTCTTTATGGCAGCTTTAACTCTGGAGGGATTTTGCTTAGTGAGGACTCATATGGGGAAATCAAAAATCAAACAGCTGTAGAGGGAATTTTCTCAATAAAATATGACAACCAGAAAGAACAAACAACCCCTCTTCAATGTGGCAATGCTTGATTTCTTTAACTCTTTCTCTGGGGGAGGTTACCAACTATGAAAGTTGTTAGAAATAAACAGCAGGAAGACTCATAAAACACCTGTTTCCAGTACAGGGGCCTAAAAGCCAAAGTTGTTAATAGCCAGCCATAAATTGCTCACTCCATTGTTCTGTCACCAGGTTGCAGGTTTGCATTTCTGTGTCGGATTCATGACATAACAATCACTCGACGCCCGCCCTTTTCTACTCTGACATTACAAATCTTTTCATGCATTAAACCCTGGCCAAATGCATATATCGTGCAAATTTTCATTTGAATTTTCAAACCTTTCCAAGTAATTTGGCTATTTTCAGAAATGTTCTCTTAAAAAACACCCTAAGATAAATGGTGCTTGATTTGACTACAATGGAGATTAGTTGTGGCCAGTTCAGCTCTAAAGTTGGTCGACCGCTGATATTAAAAAGAACATTTGCACAGGAAAATGCTGATTTATTAAGCTGAGCTGCTGTTGACCTTATGTTGAGAGTTGGGAGCACCAGCACAGAAGGGTCTTTTTCCTAATCAGTCTTTTGACAACAAACACAAGCTGTTTGGGCCACAGAGAGCAGTAAACGTGAATGCTGGTAAAGGGCGTATTCACATCTGTGCCTACGTAAATCTCCTCACCCCCTTATTTAAAAAATAAAACAGTCCTCTGGACATCTCAGCCTATTTGCTGCGAACCATGAGTCTGACAAGACAAAAGAGGAGGTAGAGAAATTGCAGGTGAGGGTGATTTGGGAGCAGTGAAAAAAGAGAGACAAGCCTGGACGGGACCAGAGGGAGACCTCTGTCCCAGCCATCTCTCACAGTCAGCTCAGATGAGGAGGATCAATGCACTGTAAAAACCTGCACAGCAACAAAAATGGGGGAGGAGGGTCAAAATCTGCCCATCACTCACCTGCAGTAAAGACCCGTCGTTATATTCATTCCCCTTCAAAAATGTCTCCTTGGGAAAAGCAATAAGGGGGATGTAAAGGCTACTAGTGCAGTAACCCTAATGCTTCCCCCAACTTATGAGTTCTTTGTTTCAGCTCATTGACTACAAAACATGACTAGTGGATACATTTTTGTTGCATTGTTGTCTCTCAGAGGTTTTTGTGGTTCTCTCAGGTTCTCTCAGATCCTTTTAAAAGAAACAACAAGAGCAACATTTTTGCAACATTCTCTGCCTGCTTTATGTTGGGAGGTTCTAATAAAAAGCCACCATGTGCCAATTGAGCGCCTACAATTAACAGATTAGGGTGATAAAGAGGTTGCATGACTGCGAGGCACAGGGCCGCCTCCCCGGGCCCTCAGGGCTCCACGATGGGCAGGAGCAAGAGAAGGAGGGTGTGCTGATGATGAAGGACCCAGATAATCTCTTCCTCCCTCCCCTCTCTCTTTCTCTCCCCCTTTTCCTTTCCCTCTCCTCGCCGCCCTACCCGACCCAATCCCTCTCACCCTCGTGCCCTCGAGCACCTTTTGCAAATACCTGCTCAATATTCTAGTTGGTGTTGTTGGGGGGTGGGGGGCATGCGGTGTGTCTGCAGAGGAGAGATACAACACACAAAAAAGCTGCTTGAAACAAAAAGCGGAACATCTGCTAAAGCGATTGCGAGGTAAATATGTTTGACAATTATTGTTTACAGTGACAGTGGTAACAGTTTCAACAGCCAAATCAAAATGCCACCATTTCTCTATTTGCAGTAAAACAGATGGGCCTACAGCGATCCATTAGCAACCTGTCAAACGCTTTGTTCGCAACCTACTTGTGCGTCTGAGCTCCTTTGCTGTGTGACTAAGGAGTGGTATTATTTGGGCACAATGATTACTATCTATTTGCCCGGCATGAATCTGATGCTGACTGCTTATTGTTTGTATTATATTTTTGCCTTGTTCTTTCTATACTCTCTTGTCTTTACTGTTTCCTTTCCAAGAGAGCAGCTTGAGTCCATATTTGCCCCCCCACCACACTCATATACACACATGTTACTGTATTATTAATGGCCATGCTCTCAGTTTTGCACTTTAAAGAACATGCATAACGATTTTTCTCTCGCTGTTTGTTTACTTGGCTGGGAAGATTGCAACACATTTGGGGCATTTCTTGTTATTCTGCTGTGGGTGAGATTATTCAGCAGTAGAAATTATTAAACAGTCGGCTCTTTTATCCTGCCATCTATATACTCATGCTACCTTGGAAGAACAATGTGAGCGCAATGAGTGAGCAGGAAAATCCTGGTCTTGATGAGGGATCCTAATCAAATTGGCAAGTCAAAATAGATATCCTGTTCCAGGTTTGTGAAAAAGACTTTTCATTTGTAGAGAGCAACCAAAGATGGTTCTATTATCCACTTACCCTGTCACTGTTTCTCCCCACCTCTCTAACAGCTCTAAATACGCTCAATCAAATATTGTGTTGAGAATAATTAACCCCAGAGCCCCCATAGGTTCTAATTGATGCCTATTAGAGGGCTGTGTGATTCCTGGATAAACACAGAGGAGAGAGAGCAAATGGCAGCGGTGTGGGGTGGAGGTTTGATTAGTAAGCAAAGTGTGGGAGCGATGCATACCGGGGTAACCAACATTTAATTATCAATGAGGTTTTTGCAACACTTTAGAGAGGCCCCAGGCAGCGTTTTCTTCAGTCGTAGTAATGGGCTCTTTTTAATAGAACTTGTGTTAAACACGGAGCTGCCACTACAAAACTTTGGCGTTCAGCCCTCAGTTGTGGCTGATTTAATTCACTGAAGAGCTGATTTCGGTTTCACATTTTGGAAGTGTGCAGCAGGGCTGACAGTGAGTTACACACACACACACACACACACACACACACACACACACTGCGTTTACGTTTTGTCATTTGCATCTTTTTTATAATTTCTTTAGGAAAGAAAAAACTCTGAAGGTGCAACTCCAACGCCTAAGTGTCATTTTCACATGTGAAAACTATCTTTAAAAGTAAATTCATGTTTTTTTATAGGATTTAAGACCCAGGTCTGAATTACCAGGAGTAGAGTATCACTGGAAACCAGAAGTCCACACTCTGTCATGTGGGCTCCCAGTAACAGCAGTGAGAAGTTTGTACATAGATCTTATTTGATTTCGTAGTCAAGCAATATTGAATTTTATTCTCACCATGAAACTATTAAGATTCTTTTCAAGATATAATTGCCATATGAAACCTTCTGTCATACTATAAACTGGTGGTCACTACTGCTCAATTTACCATGTATGTTGTTGAATATAATGAGCTTGAAATAAATACATGGAAATGAATTCAAAAATATCCAGCTTGGGTTAAGAAGGGCAGAGAGTGGGGCTGGAGCTCAAGCCACATTCTCAAATGATCATTTTTGTCATTAGCCACAGAGATAAAAACTCAAACCCAAACCAAATGTTAAACTCACAACACGAACTTTCAGCGTCCCCCCCCCCCCCCCCCCTCTCTGTCAGTCAACACAATTGAAACAAAACCTGAAGTTTTGTGATGTAATTGAAGGATCATGGGAGTTAGTGCAAATCTATTGCAGACTTCCTCTCTTCTTTTCTGACATTCCATCTGTCCTTAATCTGTGTTTCTCATTACCTTTATCTGTTATTTCTTTTGTTACATTTTGCATCCAACTAGACGATGATGTTATGTGAATAAATGAGACATATGTTTATATACCCAATTATTAGCATACCTGGAAGCCTGGTAGAAAAACTTTAGTTTTTAAATACTGTTATATTCGTGATATAAATATATAAATCCCAGAAAATCAGTACCTTAGTGTTCGGTTAGGTACTTATACTCTCTAAGGCCCAAGGCTCTTCTTTCTGACTGGAGCAAAGGTGCTCAGGGCAAAAGCAAAGCCCAAGTTTGACCCAGTTTTCGGGGGTTCCTGTTAGCAAACGGCTGGGACTCAGGGTAACCCTCCATCAACACCAGCTCCTGTAATTTGGCCGAGCATGTGCCAATCAAGGCAACCGCGATGACAAGCTCGCGATGACACGGCCATCGTCCTCTCTCCTGTCTTTGCTGCCTGGGCATCTCAAACTCCAGAAAACATCCCAGTGATTATGGCATTTCAGTGTCATGTGGCATGTTGAGTTTGGCCAGAGCCTTGAGATTGACAGTGCAGAGACAACATGTTTGTGAAATTCTCTGAGTTTATTGGGAAAGGTTGAAGTTTTTGGCACACAAGTCTCCGGTGTTATTTAATGAAACTTCTTTGTGGAAGCACGCTATCAGATCGCATTTACTTCCGTCCAAAAACAATGAACCATGAGTAAAAATGTTTCAAAAATTACAACTTCCGCGCAAAACTTCAACTGCATTTTAATATTGGCAGAAAATCTCTCTTTTCTTTTTTGAAAACAAAGCCTCGTGAAAGTTCACATTTTTCCCCCTCCAGTTTGAAAATGGCCTTTCCCATTTTCCAGCTGTCAGGAGGGAATCCTTTTTCAGGACCATCATCAGTAGAGAGGAAGAGAGAGAGAGAAAGAGAGAACAACACATCTGACAATCCACTGGCATGAAAGTGAGCCCCTCAAGCTAACAAATTCAGAGAGAAAATTACAGTTTTGCGCGTTTGTGTCAATATGCATGTCAAAAGGTAATTGGGAAATTGTTCTGGAATGTCAAGTCCTGTTGGCAGTGTTTAGCCTGTGGTTAGATCAAAACCATTTCTTCACAGGCTCCAAGAGGCCAGACCCAGCTACTTAGCCCTCAACCGTATGAGACACTCCTTTAAGATAATAGTGTGGCAGCTTATTGTAAAGTTATTACTTTATTATCAGATGCTCAAAGGATCTAGTGAGGAGGGCAGAGAAACTTTATTGTACTCTGGCATTGTTGTCAACGATTGCATTTTTGTAAATTAGTGCTGTGAGTTAAAAGCCACAACATTCAATCAAGCTGTACACGATGCAGAACCAATAAATGATTTACTTTACTTGTGGAAATACAATAAAGTCAGAACATCAGTGAAATGATTACGTTGTTGGCTATATTTAACATGGGGCTTCTTCTACAACTAAAACTGTTGAGAGGCAAAATTACCCCTAAAGAACATCTCTCTACAGTGACCATAATGTTAAAGAACACCACCATCATTGTTTTTGATATTGAATTTGGTCATTTTTTATTTGAGGGACTTGTTTTATTTTCTCTGATTAGCATGCAGCAGAAATCAAGATGAGAATTTAAGGTTTAAGATGATATCATTAACACTGTTACCTTTAACAAGCCTTTAAAAGGCAGAATTACAAAGTAAAATAATATTCATAAATATTCCAGGAAACCCGCAGCTCCACATTTTGGAGATGGTCATATGATCTTTGTTCAGTTGATGAAGTAGTAATGATGTGGCATGTCCTGTCACTTCTGTCACGACACTTCGTAATGCATCTAATTACTTGACTACACTGCACTGCACTGCACTGCGCTATACGATACTATACTATACTATACTATACTATACTATACTATACTATACTATACTATACTATACTACACTGCACTACATGACATTATACTATGTTGCACTATAATATAACATACTACACCATGCTACATTACATTGTACTGTTATATTATACTACAATACACTATGTTATACTATACTATATTACATTATACGATACTGCACTACACTATACTATGTTATGCTATAATGTACTGCACTGTAATATACTATCCTGCACTACTCTGTACTATGTTATACAATATTATACTACACTAGATTTTACTATACTGCATTACTCTACACTACAAGTATACTATACTACACTACACTATATGATACTATGCTATACTATACAACACTATATTATACTATACTACACTACACTACACTACACTGCACTACATTATATCATACTACACTATACTATACTGCACTACACTATACTATACTGTGCAATACTATGGTATAGTATACTGTATACTGTATAGTATAGTACTGAACTAATCAATGGGGAAAGTAGCCAGCTTCATGTGATCTACAGCATAGGATGATCTCTGTCACCTGATTCAGCCCCTTTTTTCTTCACTGCTAACTTTATTGTGTGTATGTGTGTGTGTGTGTATGTATATGTGTATACATACACACACACACATACAATAAAGCAATAAATCTTTTCAAAACATCACATAAATAGGTGTTCCCGACACACATGTTCTAACATGAATTGAAACCACACTGAGGTGAAACAAAATGTCAATAAAATGTTATTTTTCTAAGCCTGTTTTTCTAAGCCAATCATATATATAAATATAGACACACATGCACACATATATATAAATAAAAACAACAGCAATAAACAAATCCTCCTAGCTTTGTTTTTATTTTTCTATATAATAATAATAATAAGAGGGTTGGAGCACAGAGTACCAACTTCATGTTAAAGCGCTCACAACTCACAAAAAAAAAAACAGAAGAAAGAGAATGGGAAAAATAGGGAGAGAGGGAGAGAGATACAGAGACAGAGGCGGGGGTGTGTAGCAATCGTTAAAGGGCCAAACCAGTGAGTTGATTAGGTTGTGGAGAGAGAAGCTGCTGCGGCTTTCTTTGCACACAGACAGAGCCTAAGTCCTTTATCATGGGGAGGCACCGGCGTGGCCCGGAGCTATGGCTGGCCTGAAGCGAACTACCAGAGAGAAGAAAAAAGAGAGAGACGGGGGGGATGAGTGAGAGAGGAGGGGGTGTCTATCATCAAACTTCATAATAACGCTTGGGGTTTGCCACAGCTGCGCGGTGACCCTTTTATTTTGCAGTGATGGAACAGATAGCTCACTATGAAATAGTGTGAATTATCATGTCTATTAATTCAGTCAGACATCCACGACCGCCATTCTCTGCTGCTATCCTTCTGTACCCAAATCTTCCATCGCATTTTATCCATAGAAATATGTGATTCCGGTCGCTCTCTCGATCTTTTTTTTTTTTTAAGGGTTGATAATCGGAAAAAATGCGAGGCTTGGTGTTGCGGCAACGTCCGTCACGATAGAGTTTAGTCACAAATACGCTATGAAATTATTTAACTGTTTCGGGGAAAGTGATTATATAGGCCAAAATATGTTGCATTTATCCCGCCTTTAAATATTCTGAAAGCTTTTATCCTTTAATGGGGCTAAATATGATTCAAATGCAGCGGCCTAAAACAGCTTATTAATATGAGCAGACGTCAATGAAAAGCAGTGTAAAACCGGCCTCTAGCATTCGGGACGTTCTGTGTCATGTATTTTACCTTAATAACAGCTAATAAGAATATCATTCAGAGCTATGATTTCTGTTTTAATGGCCAAATTCGTTTCACTGAACAGTACTTGGTGTTTGAAAGGCCGGAAATCGTCTAATGCGCTGTCAAAAGTCACCAAAAAGTCATTTGCAGTCATCATTGCTCACGCAACCGTTTTGCCAAGAACGACTGCCAACGTGGTGCGCTGTCAATATTAATGAAGATGGTGCTCCAAATATGATGACCTGACAGCAACAACAACACGGAGGGAGGGGGAGATGTGGCTGTGTGCTTATGAAGCGTGAGGGCCTGGTTTGATAAAAGGTCTGAGTTTGATACAGAGAGAGAGAGAGAGAGGGGAGAGAGGAGAGAGAGTGAGAGAGAGAGAGAGAGAGAGAGAGAGGAGAGAGAGAGAGAGAGAGAGAGAGGAGAGAAGAGAGAGAGAGAGATGATTGAAATGGCGTGTGCCTGGCTGACGGGAGCCAGCGAGGGACAAAGCCTCTGCGAAGCCACGGCCACTCGAGCAATTATTCCTCCACGCTGCATTTGGATTAGTGCAATGGAAAGAAGCATATGTTTGGCCTGGGGCGACACTCCCCCCCTGGCTGACTGCAGAGGATGCAGTGAGAGGCACACGGAGACGGGCAGAGAAAGAGAAAGAGGGAGGCTGACTAAAACTCGAAAATAAAAATGCATTAACCGAGTAGGGAACATTAACGCAAATTTAATCCGCTCCTATTTAGATATATATGAGGATACACAGGAGCGTGAAATCGACAGGCTTGATAGGTGAGTGGGGGACAACAATGTGCTGTCACACACTTTTCCCCAAACCTCGCAATTACATGCGTGCAGAGTTTACGAAGCTCCCGGACCCCACTGTTTATTCACGGTCACCTAATGTTTTCTAATCGATTACGGGATGTCTCAAGCAATCAAGGGTGATTGGATGATTTGGTGAAATCACTGACCTCTCTTGGCTTTTGAGCCCTGGTTCGCAGAGTGGGCAGAGGGGCCCACGTAGGGGGTCAACGCCAGGCGGTGGGGTGGAGGTAGAGGGGGTCTCACAGCTCCAAATGACCAATAACGCCAGAGTAGAGGACAATTAGCCATTTCGCGCTTCAGCGCAAACTTTAAAGTCCCATAATTCGATTACACAGATTCCCATATCAAATGACATTTGGAGGAAACCCCGCGTGTTGTCCCAACCACTTATGAAATAGGGAGCTTTCACTGACAGTTTTTTGGTCAAATTTTAAATCCTCTCTCATATATTTTCAAATCTTTTTTTCCTCTATCAATGAGAATTCTCTTCAGCGTTCACCCTTTGCAGGGGCATATATATTCCTTTCCTTAAAACTGCTGCGCAAAAATGATCAGCAAATGCCTCGATCCCCGTTAGAATCAAAGCCCCCTGTTTAAATGTCAGGAGGACGGCGAGGCTTTAATCAAATTCCACTCATACCAAATGTAACATTTTCGGCGGTGCAGTGAACAAATCCGGGCCTTGTAGGCTTTCTGCCATGCAGCTCCGCAGCATTGCATGCAAGCGCTCCGCTGGCGCTACAGGGTAAATTAGGCCATGCAGACTCTCCTGTCATCAAGCACTGACCGCAACAGCATGGGCTGCATATTTCCTGACCACAAACAGAACTTGTGCGCATGTTGTTGGGTTTTTTTTTTTTTTAACATCTATTTGGGAAGTTACCGCGCGTTTAAAACATAAGCGTAGATTTATCATCTTAAATTTTATTAAAATATCTTTCATAATTATTGCAAGAGTTTGTCTTCAACGTGCACCACCGTTTGATTATTCGCGTCATCGCAAACTGTACAAAATATTTTTCAAATATTATTTCGACTCTTTTGTTGACTGTTGACAACAACGGGCCTTTCGCTAATTAATTACCATATACGATAATTAGGTCGTAATTGGTGTAGTTGAGACAAGCAGCACTTATGGACTGAATTAAACAAATTCGGATGACTATTTCTCATGGCTCTTCAAATTCCATTACCCAGAAAGATAGAATTAATGTCCTAGAGATCTTCCCCATCTTATACCAATAAAGCGTAGAAATATCCTCCATTGTTGCGCATAGCGCTATTTCAAAAGCGTTCGTTTCACCCACCAAAACCTGTTTTCAAGCGCACCCCGATAAATATATTAAATAAAATTAGCATTAATGACACACGTGAGGATCTTCCTCTTCGTTAATACAAATGAATGTTTTAATACGATTGTTTTCTCTTATAGTGAGTATTTATGCAACCCCCTTCCTCACATCCACCGTGGCAGGAGCAGCCTGGTAGTCTCTCCCCTTTATGAGTGAGCTATTGTGCCTGAGGACAGGATCCCACACACAAACTGAAGACTGAGCCAACAAAAACAGGGCCTGACAGACAATGCTTCGCTTCACCTGCTCCAGCAATGCGCATCGCAATTATGCCAAGGACATGTACAGTTAGGCTTCATTCACCCTCTTGCAAAACAACTGGCTCAAAATTTAACCAGGTCCAAAAAATGATATTAAATATGGCTGGAAAGGGGATTGACAGAGCAAAGGGGGAGGTGTTGGTGGGGAGTTTACAATATTTTAAACTACATGGTTACCAGACAGTGAAATGGGGAAAGCAAGAAACAATACCAAAAAGCATATATCAGCAGACAAAAATCGCACCCCAGTCAAGATTGATTTGGAGTTGTGTAGGTGCCACTCCATCAATATACAATCAGAATCAAATGCTATGCAACGCTCTCTGCAGCCCTGCGCGTAAAATAAAGGCCATCATCAAAGTTACAGCCTGACTGATATGACTACATTTGACTCCCTCAACCAAAACACAGCAAAAATCCCAGCTGGAGCCGCAGATTCCTTATAGAAGTGCGTGTTTAGATCAGGATATGCGCATGAATACGACACACCGAGCGCCGATTGTCCATTGATTAGCCTACACTGAGAGGCAAACAACATAACAAATATTTGATGCACGTCTCTGAATAAAGCCTTAGCGCAGAATAAAGGCGAGGGTGCTAAATATAGCCTATAACAACCAAACATTGAACACCAGACCTATATACATCTCAAAGGGTTTTAGCTGGAGGGGTGGCGCTGCACACTTCAAACGCGAATATATCCATTGTTGTGCGCCATTTGGCCTGCACAAGATCCTGTGCTCTGAACTAGGGAGTTTAAAGTAAGATATTTTTTATTATACTTGAGGGAAACAATGAGTTCAGCTGCTTATTGCAAGGAGCAATCGTCAGGGGAGATTTAAACTCAATTACTGTGGCCGTTCAGAATGGGGAAAAACACAAGAGCGGAAAAAGAACAGAAAAAAAACACCCGCAGTGACTAAAAAAATGAATAAAAATTCGACATGAAGCGTATCAAATATTTATTTTTTTCTGGGCAACAAAGGACTATAATACATTGACAGGCATGGGAACTATTGCCAGCACATATCTATACAATACAGCTAAAACCGCCTCCAATTTTGGACACTATCGGACATAACAAGATATCAGGTGGTCCCAAAAAATGTGTTGGTTTTTTTTGTTGTTTTGTTTTTTGTTGTTTTTTTGTTTGTTTTTTTGAATGTCTTCCGACATGTAAAAGGGACAATTTCCATTTATTGCTTTTATGGTGCTTCAAGGTGAGAACAAGAGGTGAAACGTATTCTGATTGGCACAACACATAAAAGCTTAGTATAAAAACGAAAATAGTAACACACGAAAGAAAAAGTGTTCTCCTCTTCTCACGTACATCGTGTCAAATTAAAATAAAAACTGAGTAAGGATGACATATAGAGAGAAATGGAAGTTTATTTCTATTAAATTTGTTCACTTGCTTCAATATCGCCTCAACATGCTACAAGAGGGCTGAATTGAAATATCCCAGAGAAATAAAAAGTACCCCAAAAAACTTCTCTTTTCTAAGAACCATAAAATCACATGAAGAACTAACTGAATATTCAAACCCACTAAAACAGGAGGCACCAGATAAATAAAAAAGAAAGAAGTTTCAACAGACGCACCATATTTACAATTCCCATTAAATTACACATAAATAAATATATACATACATGAACACTGATTCCCTTATATAACCGCGAATCGTGTTGAAATTCAAAAAGTTCAAGTTGGTCGCTTGGATAGAGTGAGAGTCTACAACTGAAGTCATGACATGAAGCTCTGCGGGATTTCGCTGTGTTTTTCAAGTTTATTATTCACAATACTGATAAGAATTCATCCTCTTTTAACTTCTTATTTTTTCGTCACAATCGTAAAATTGAGCACTGGGGAGGGGTAGCTGGGTTTCAGTCCATTCGCTGCAGCTCATAAAAATAAGGGTAGTACATAAAAAGTCCTCTGGCAGAGGCACTACACCTTTTTTCCTCGCCGATGAGCTGTTGCTCTACAGCTATTTTTTTCCTCTTCTCGTCTGTTTTAAAAATAACTTTACGCATGGTTCAGATGTTGGAAGGAGATTCTTGCATCGTTTCCTCTTGAATCCAAAAAAGAAAAAAAAGTGAATCCGCGCAAGATCAGGAAGTGGCACGTTTAAATTTATCAACGTATTTATAAGGTATTTATAATATTTATATTGGATGGGGGAGGGCGGGGCGAGACGGAGATTTGTGGGTCGCTGTGGAAGAAGGGCCCCGGGGGCCGGTCCTCGATGATGGTGTGGTGGAAACATCACTTTCTGTGCTTCTCGTCTTTGTCTCCTTTAGTGCCGTTATCTGAGTGACCGTTGGGGTTGTTGTTGAGGTACATTTTGTCCATGGCTTTGATAGCCTCGGTCAGATAGTTCTGAAAGGCTGTGACGGCCGCGCATAATGCAGGGGCCCCGAAACCGTGGGAGATGAGACTGAAATGGGTCAAACAGCTCTGGATTCCCGGTTCAAGAATAGGCTGCGGCCGTGAGTTCCCCAAAGGCGAGCGATCCTGGGACAGCAGGTCTGTGAACTCTTTGCAGACTTGCCTAAAAACAGAGAGAAGGGCGATTTAATGTCTGCGCCGTTTCCCTGCGCGAGGGGGGGGGGGGCTTAATGACCTGATTAAAAAAGACATCCCAGACAATGTAAAAAAAATAAACAAATATTTAAACTGTTCAACTTGTAGCCTAAGTCGTTTAAAAAAGTGGCAAGAGACTAAAATCTCCAGCCATCTATTGACTTTTTCATTTCCATGTGACTAAAAATGCGTCACTGTTTTGTTTTCGAAAAATTAACACTTGGCAAAAGAAAATGAGAAAATGTCCCGCAGCTACAAACAGGTGGAAATTAACCTCTGAGCTAACTGGCAGCATATTTGAAAGTTATTTAAGGGAGTGGGGGTGGGGGGTGTTATCTGGGAATTAAACAGGCAAACACCCAAGAAAACGGGCTAAATTATCCGGACGCGTTTTAATGGAGTCACCTTAATCTTGGTGCATCTAACACAGTACACGGATTCACGTTGTGTATTTTCAAATGTGTTAAAAAAAAATTGCGATGCCTTTTTTTAAAACAGCGCGTCAGTCTCCAGATGAGTGTGTCGCATTAGCCAGTTGGTTAATTAAAGCAGCAGTCTGTCATTGAGATTAAATGTAGGCCTCTGTGTAAAGACACCACACCGGTGTTTCTGATAAAGCGCAATTTAAAAAACGGAGAAAAGCGCAGTGGGAACGCAGATGAGAACCAGAAATAAGTCAGTGTCAAAGCGCACTAACGTCCTCTGAAGAAAATGGCCCAGACATTTTTATTGTAGGCTTCTTGTACATCAAATTCCACTATATGTTTAGAATTACGTGTATAAAAAAATGATTAAATCCACATCATGCAAGCATGGGTGCTCGGTGGGGTATTCGATATAAAATTGTATAAAATAGTATTAAATTAAATCTGCAAATCGCATCATTTTGAGCTTGACAAGAAGCACTGATGACAACGCGCGTGCGCGCCATACGTGCACTCGCAGAAATGTGATAATAGCACTTACTTCGTGGCCAGCAGCATGTTTTTTCTTTGGACTTGTTCGTTTGGGTCGGTGTGTTGACGGTTTACATATTCAGCTACCGCCTTGGCTGGAAACTCGGTTTCGCATACATAACCAAAATCTCTGGCAAGATGTACCGCCTCGCCTGGGAGAAAAAAAAAGGTGCAAGAGAGGGATAAAAAGATTGAATGTGTGTTAAATGTGGTTACAACAAATTCAGACACTTCCTGCTCGAATTAACACGTGATTAGCTCTGGAGCACGGGCCCCGTTTATGCGCTCAGACAGCCGGTTTAGAGCACCTGTGTCTTCCCTGATGAAGATGGAGATCATGATGGTGATGATGATGGGAGCGAAGGGGCCTGCTAGCAGTCAATACGCGTCAGGCTTTATTCACACCGTAAATGAAGAGAACGCATGAAGATATTAACTATATATCCGGGCATCCTGTTAAATACCAAGTCATTGACTTGAAATGAGAGAAAATCCAGCGTAGTTTAAGGTTGATTCCCTGAGTTTATCTTCTTTCTCCTACAAGACTCGTTCGGTTTGGGGTTTCGTTGTTGTTGTTGTTGTTGTTGTTGTTGTTTTGGGTTCTTTTTGTGTGTTTTTTAACAATATATGCGGTTAGCAAAATCCAGTATACTCGTCTTCATTTAATGGAGCACATCATAAGCAATAACAGCACTTAAACAAACGCGTCGCTCATTCACTAAACAACCGGCCTCAATCAGACGCACACATTAACGCACGCAAACACAAACACGCGCGCCACCAGGCCTTATGACCCAGAATCCTACACTTCTCCGGAGTCATTACAATACAGCTCTAAATTTCTCAGGAGCACGATCGTTGCACTCGACTCTTCCGTAATAATGATTAACAGGAACCAATGAACCGTCACAAGCTTTCACCTTTGGAAAACCGCTGCACACCAAATACCACTGCACCCAACTCCGCGCAGAAAATAGATTTCATATTTTGGTTCACTATGTGTGACTGGTCTATACCATAATGAGGCTAAAACGGACAGTCCTCCGCAAGTCGGTGTGGATGAGATGTTTGCGTAGATATAACGACATATATTGAGGGTTTGATGTAAAACAATCAAAAAAAAAAAAAAACTCCGTTAAAAATGAACCAAAATATTCAGGGCTGTATTAATGCTTGAAACAATGCGGGATTAATCAACTCCTCATCCACGGGGGATACAAAGCTCCGTGGTGCCCAATAAACAGGCAGTAGACTACTCAATAATTAACTGGACCTCAGCACAAATTCATGGATAAACTAGGCCAGCCGTGGACCAAGTGTGCAAAAGCGAGGGCCAACGCTGCAAAGCCAGGAGAATTACCAGCACCATTCTCTCTCTCTCGCTCTCCCTCACTCTCCCTCATAGACAGACACACGCACGCACACACACATCCTTCATGCTTTATTACTTGCGCGGCAAAGTCGCTCCACATTACACGGATGAGCGCATATGCTGATTTCCAACACAGGGGAAGAAACGGGGGAAAGAGCGAGGGAGGGAGGGAGGGAGGGAGGGAGGGCCAGATCCCGGTCCGGAGCTAATATCGCGGCAGCTGCAAGAGTGAGAACGTGATTTACAGCGCCAGGCTCACCTTCCACTAGTGACGTCAGCAAGGTGACGTTGGCTGCTTTGCGTCTTCCCGCAGGTAGATTCAAGCCGATTTTATCCAGCTTCTCCCTCAAGGATCTTCCTCCGTTTTTAGACTTGGCCCTGTGGCACCAAAACAAAACACAAATTTGAATATATAAAACGGACAAGTAAGTTTCAATAAATGTATTGAGTCATTTCGGATTTATTTGGGAGCCAAGAGATATTTACCGTGACGTGTAAACGCGTCAAGCATGGGTCAAATGTGTTTCTTTCTGCCTAATTAAAGGATCAAATGCTTGCATTTTCCTTCCTCACCCCTTTTCGTGTCGTCAAGACAAGCTATAGATAATACTAATAAGCCCTTTTCTCCCCAGCAGACAAATACTGTAGAAAATGAATAAATAAAGGTCTTATCACAGGACTATTACTGGCTGCGTGTGTACAGCACTTCAGTCGACAGTTCACTGGAGACCAATGTTTTCATGTGTAATGCCTTCAGTGGGCCTATAGAGTTGGGCTTGAAAAAGACTAGGCCTGCATTAATTTGAGAGAAAGGAGCAGAGGGAGAGAGAGAGAGAGAGAGAGGGAGTTAATATGAAATTTTAAAGACCCCTCCTGCTCTAAATGCAGGCGTTAGGTGTCATGGTTGGTCGATTTTAATTATTCCTGGTAGAGAGAGAGAGAGATGGAGAGAGAGAGCATCACACAGAGCGCTCTCTCTCTCTCTCACACACACACACACACACACACACACACACACACGCACACACACACACACACACAGGTACAGACTGAGCAGCAACTCACCTCCTCAGAACCCCGCCGAGCAAGGAGGCGTTGAGGCACTCGGGCGGCGAGAGGCGTCTCTGCACCTCCGCTACCGTGACCTTGTACTTTGATGTGGAGCTCAGGAGAGACAGGCGACCCGGAACCGAACAGAACACCTCGTTGGGGTTTGTCACCCCTCCAAAAAGCCCGTCCTTGTTTATGGGGATGGCGGAGATATTGTTGTTTTTCGATAAAGAAACTGGACCTATAGGAGAAAGATGAGGGACGAGACAGAGGGAGCGTTGTGAAACCCATTTCATTCATAAAGAAAATGCACGCGAATAATAATAAGAATACGAATACTAATACTACTATTTATAATAATTATAGTAGTAATAATAACAATAATAATAATAATAATTATTATTATTATTATAACGCACCGAGCTCCTATCGTTATTGCACCACCCAAAATACTGAATATCTGGTAAAGACTACCTATTGTGACAAAACGCCGTCGCCCGTGTGTGATTTCAAACCGAGTGGTGATCAGCACAGCGAGGCTTTCCACCGTTCTGGTGTGCAGGAGACAAAGGGGGACTGCGCGCCTTTGGATAGATCACTTGTGACATTAATGGCTCAGGAGAGCCTAATAGAGACAATAGGGGCTAAACGAACTCTTGAGATTGCTAATATAAGAAGGCAATTATCATGTTGATATGCAGATAGAAAGATTTTTGAAAAATAAGAAATGGGAAAGGAAAGAGAGGGAGAGAAAGAGGAAATCGTTCCAAGTTTGATCGAGTGCGCTTTGATTCGACCGGACAAATCTCTTCGAAAACCTTCCCCTCAGAAACCCCGAAAATCTGAACATGTTTTTCCCCACAGCAAATAAGTAAGTGATTAAACATTATTAGACCTGCATTACGGCCGGGTATTTTTATTAGATTTCTTTATCCGCGAAATGGCTCGGCATCTTCCTCCATACCAGGCCTTTGCGCGCTCCATCCTTTCATTTTTTAATGACCGTGCAGACATATATAGGCATGTTCCTTTGACCATTAAAACCCTCCAACGCAGAAGCCCCCCACCAACCTCCTCCGCTCATCTCTCGCTGCTGCCCCGAAACGCTGACAGTAAATTCCATCAGCGAGGGGAAAAAAAAGGTGCAGCCAGTTTTGATGCACTTGGAAACCATGTAATGAAAAATAGGCTACTGCGTATTAGGATCAGTCAGGCATTACCGCATTGCATCGTGTTCTCTCAAGCAGAATGGCTTGCGCGCGTGTGCGTGCGCGGGCGTGGGGGGGTGGGTGGGGGGGGCAAGCAGAAACATGCATGATATCCCGGAGAACATTGCTTACCTTTTTTAATTACAGTCTGGTCGGGAATGTGAACTCCTTGGTCCTCAACAGGCTGTGACACAAAATACAAAAAAAACGTGGACAGATTTAACAAAAAGGAGCAGAAAAATCCGCCTCGGTGCTGTTTTTCTGCAATTATAGGAGCTGTGCAGGAACAAAAGCCTGACACAATTAGCCACAATCACCCAACATGGAGGCTCTGGAGGCCCATACCTGTTATTATTGTCCCCGAGTGTTTTTAGAAAGTCGCGCTGACGGACGCATCGCACTAAAACTCAGACTTAACTAACGAAGCTGCGTCGCCCCATAATCCTGACCTCATTTCGCTTTCAGACTGGCTCTACTCACAAGGAAACTTCCAATCTAGATTAGATGTAATTACGGCAGGGCTGCCTATTAAAGGCCCATGAACTAATTAGAGGATTATTGGTGTTTGTTTCTGATTTTAAACTGGGGGGAATAATCCGTATAAGAACGATGGGTTATTGACAAATTGGCCTCTCATTTATCACGCAACTTTGCGTGATAATCGTAGCTCTAATCTGTACACAATCCAGAACACGCTTGTGTTTTTGGTGGATACAGGATGTATTTATTCATTACAAAATAACTCAAAAAGGATGAAACGCAACGAGAGAAAGCTTTACGGTAAATATCAAATCCATGCTGTTACTAAACACAGGGCACTGGAATAAATTCAATTACATGTGACAATCTTAAATTTTACTGTCAAATATCAAAGTCGTATATATTATCATTTAAAAAAAATGTTTGACGTTGTTTAAGTAATTTTGACACTTTTTGTTTCATTTTTCATTATTTTAGTTTTTTGTTATCATTTATGCATTAAGGTTTAACGCGCCTCATCCGGGTATTATTTAGACAATTCCTATTAATAAAATACTTACGCTAGTATAGAAACGAATAATACTATTGCAGACTGGTTCTCTATATTAGTCTCTCTCTCACACTCTCTCTCTCTCTCTATATATATATATAAGCAATGTGTGATGATCAGGGGGTACGGTAACCGCGGTAATCCAGGTAAAAGCTTTCTCACCTGAACGTCTTCTAAAGAGTGAGGTATTCCATGGATAGGGATAGAGTCCGACAGTCCCGAGTCGAGACCGTGGCCGGACGGTAGGAGCACTTCCCTGCGGTAATCCCGGCACAGCTGGTGGGGCAGGCTGCGGTGCTGGTGCAGCAGGCCGCTCTCTTGTGCCTGTCTCTGGCCCGACCAGCCGGGGTGCTGCGGCTGCGGCTGGGCGTGAAGGGAATTCAGGGAGTACGGGTCATTGACGTGCGAATAAGGGTCCTGAGACTGCGGATAGATAGGCTGGTAGGGTGGGGGGAAGTACGGGGGCTGGAAGTCCGAGTTCGGTGTGTGTGAGAGCGGTGGGGCGCTTGTGTAGGGACTCTGGCCCACGCCGCCCAGTTGAGGTAGCCTGGCTGTCCCGTTGCTGGTGCCGTCGTGACGGTCCTGTCAGAGAAACGACAGTGTTTTATTTTAACTATTTAAATAATAATAATAATAATAATAATAATAATAATAATAATAATAAAAGAGCACGCACACAGGAAAGAAGAAAACTGTTTCCCATCTTACTGGAAAATATGGCCCAGGTGAAAGACAAAAATGGATTTCCGTTTATTTTTACGATTTACTTTAAAATTAAACAACTAATATATCTCAAATTGGACAAAAATGTAAATTAATTTTAAAATCTTACAAAGACTTTTCTACATAAATAAATGACATTGAACAGTTAGCAGTTCGACAATTTTTGAACATTTTTCTCACAGTGCCACAATATTTTTTAGGTTGCTTTTTCCCAAACAAGTGGTTAAACGAAGTGGAGAATAAGGAGATTACAGCCCATGCAAACAAATATAAATATGTGACACGGTGATGCTTCAACTTACCATCGCGGAAAAACTGTGCACTAACATCTAAACGATTTTTGGTGCGATTCAAGAAGAATGTTCAGTTCAAAAAGACTTGAAGCGCTTCACAGGCGAGCAAATGAGATTTGACCAACAAAAAACACAAACCAACAAGGGGGAAAATCGGTGCCCACAGAAAACCAGAAAAATAAATAAATAAAAACACTCTTCTCTCCTGCAAGATCACGATGGCCCCGGCGATCAGATATGTGCCCCAGCGGCAGGACGATAATCCATCAGAAATAAAAGGTTAAATCCCCGCTGCAACTCATTTGGGACTAAAAATGCAGATATTCGGTTGTGCTGGTGGATTTGGGTCGGAAAAGTTCTCTTGTTAAACCCTCTTTCCTCCCTGATCTTCGAGCTATCACAGTGCTATACCGTCCCCTCGGTTGAGCTCATATTAGCAAAAGAGGCGCTTCTTCGTCTCCCTCCTGGACTCCTAGTAGAACGCATTCATGACTATTAATATTACAGAAATACTTAATAATAAGGAAAGAATGGCCGAAAATCGGGTGTGAACTGGAGGACGCAACTCAGGGCAGGAGTCTCCGCTTAAATGACGTCCATTGAAAGGAGGAATCAGTATATCTAATCAGAGTAGGGGAGAGAGAGACGGAGGGAGAGAGAAAGAGGGAGTGAGAGGCTGTGAGGGGAGTGGAGAAAGAGAGACAAAAAGAGGGACATTCTCTCTTGTCTGGCGAATCAGAGAGAGAGAAGGAGGGGGGCGTTTAAAAGGGTGCCAGGCCCAGAGCGCAAAAGTGAAAGAAAGACACAAGAATAGAAGTGGACAAGTGGAAGAAGTAACCATGGAAGGAAAACAATGTGCACCTCCGATTTGGGCGAAACTCCGGCAACAGACGACGCTCTGGGCATTCGGACCGTCCAATTTCTACCACTTGTCCTTTTGTTTTCCACCTCAGACTCCGACAGCGAAATGTCCTCCATGCTTCTGCCTGCCGCGTTAATCCGGCGTTTTCTCTTCAATCCCCCCAAACTGAGAGTCCCAACGAACTTTAACACGCAATAAACGAGTTAGAAAAAGATGAACGCGCCAAGGCTTCCTGGAGCCGCTCGGATCTGGCGCTCTGAACAACTTTTACGCGCGGTCGAAAGATCCTCGCTCCTCTTCCTGCTCACACTTAAACATTTTCATTACTAAATATTTTACAAGTCTAGCATTGCGACGGCATATTTAGTATTTGTTTCCTTGTCTAGTAAGATATGAAGCTTGACATTTTGATAAAAAAGGATCACAAGACGATCATGCAGGTGCGCGGCGTCTGTTTCCCTGTTCTCGGTCGTCTCTGTCCTCACAGAGCGCTACTGAAAACACGTCTGACTGGCTTCTCCACTCCCTTAAAGCTCCCAATTATTGCGGACAAACTTTGTCTAAGCACATATCAAAAGGAAGTTTATTCAGCCCACGCATGTACATTTCCACACGTAATCATACAGCTGAAATCGCTCATGTATTTGATTCTGTTTAAAATGGAGAATATAATATATTTAAATATATTTTAGCAGGATGTGTTGGTAATTTAAAAAACCTTTTCTGATCTAAAAAAATAAAACCATTATTTTTAACCTAGTTTTTATTTTAAAACGCAATTAAACGTCGAAATATATTTTTCTTCTGCATAACATAAATATATTTCTGCATAGCTCCCATAGTGGCACACAGGAAAAAGAACATAGTCAATACGAATACGAACTTTAAGAGAAAAAAAAATACCACTATTGTTTTAAACATTTTAGAAATAAGTAACAAAAACCCCACCAGTGTTTCCATCCCGCTGCTCAATTAAAAGATTAACAGCTGTCAAAAAGTGACATAAATCACACAGAGGCTCATATCTCCAAAATAATTGGGAAAAAACGAAGCAAAGAAGAGATAAATCTCTTACCTCGCAATCTTCATATTTTATGTTATCAGTTAATTTCCAAAGCATTTTCATAGGTTGCTGAAGTGGATTTTGAGTAAAGCTATCGCCTTAGTCTTGTTTTCACTCAGTGAATTGTGCTCCTCGCTCACAAAAAACTACTTTTATTCAAGCTGTGGGGCTGCTGTCTGTCTTGCGCTCTGAGGTCTCCCTCTAATGGTAGAAGTGAGAGGGCTGGAGCAGCTCTGTAATAACTCTGGCACAGGGCCTCATTAGCATATCAACAGCCGTTTGAGTCCCCCAATCTGCTCAAACACAACACCAATGGATATCATTCAGGTGTGGGGAAAAAAAAGGTAAAGAACTCCTCATTTTATTTCTGCTGTGCAGTGAGGGGTTCGTCAGGGGGTCTTTATGTCTGGCGGCTGCAGTGTATTGTCATGTATAGGAACCTACATGCGTGCTTGGGACGTTCTTAGCCCTTCAGATGACACAGAAGTGCACGATAGAATAGAATAATTAAGGTCTTTCATTGATAGGATTTGGCAAAGAAAACTTTCTTGGCTGTGGCTGACACGTTTTCTTGGACTTTACTCCTGTTTAAGACGCGTCACTGTCACGCGCTCTGCGGCCCCCAGTGTTTTTAAACTCTCCAACTGTTATTTTAATCCCATTGACAACGCATATTTTAAGAGGCGGTGTTTCTTTTAATGTTATGTTAAAGATTCGCCTTTCTAAGAACTGGCTACCTGCATGTGAAGTGCTTTGGGAAGGGGTGAGGGGTCGGTGGGTGTCGATTAACACAACAACGTGTCTCTCTGTCATTTGAATGAGCGGCATGATTGCGCCTCTGCCCCTGTCGCCGGCCGATCGCTCACCTCAGCGCGTCGTGGGTCAGCAGACGCGTCGGTTGCCCCTGGAAAGGCGTTGGCCCCTCTCAGGTTTTTTTTATTATTGAAAAAAAGAAAAAAACGGGATTACCATTTTTGGTGGGGCACCTTTTCACAGACAGCTGTTATTAATGAGAATGGAAGAGACGAAACTGGCTGACAATGACAGCTTTTGCGTGCGAGTTTGTCTGTGGTGACCTGCTCTGGTTGTCTCTGTAACTGAAACTAGAGTTTGTATATTCAATCAAGGGTCACAATTCCGCTCAAAAAGAGAAAATATGCGGGAAGACGCAAGGACAAGTTTCTAGTAGGATGCGTTGAGAGTTAACAGCACACCATTTTATTAATCCACAAAAATGACACATAAGTGTGTACAACTGCAGTCTAACATGCACGCAATTCTTCGTGTTTTTATGTCAGTGTAATAAGGTGCACAACAATTTCACCACAAAGCTATATTTCAAAATAAAAGGTCTTATTAACTTCAACTATTATGTGTAAGCTCCTACCGCGCAAAATATTCTGAAGGCTTTAAAGACGTATTCTGATGCTTTTTAATGGTTTTGTGTACGTGTGGTCGCTCACCTGATACAACGAGTCGACATTTTGACAGTTTTCAAGTTTTTTTTCCTCGCTTTTCTAAAGCTGCGTCTTTGTTTTCAAGCAAACACCACATACCTGCCATTCCTCCATTTTGCCCATCATTGACATTCTTTGTCTTCTGCTGCCTTCTGTGGGAGTTCTGGTCACTAGGTACTTTGATGCATGTATCTCATCAATCCCTCGGTCCCGAAGTAAAACTTACCTGGACTGGATCGCCTCACCTGGCCATAAAAACGCTGCGGGGCAACCCGCTGACGCATGCGCGTTAGGACGGGTGTGGACCAGAAGGGAAACACGGTGCGGGATAAGCAGGATAAGTTATAACTGCAGCTTTAAAGTCATTTAAATTGAATGGCTAATAAAATACTTATTTAAATCAAACATAAAGACAGGAAAAACGACACTGTAATCTATAACAACGCAACACAACACGCCGATTCAAGCGAGTCACAAAATAGCCTACTTATATTTAAACGTGACTGAGGAAGTAGAAAATCAATTTTGGTGCTCATTTGTTCATAATAATATATATGGTGAATCAAATATTAAAGTGTCAACCCACAAAGTCGTGAATACCTTCTTTAAAGCCACATAATTAATGCACACTCGTATAAATAATAGACCCGACAAAACAAAACTACACTAACCTAATAGCAAGAGTAACACAATTCATAATAAGCCCTTATCTGACATGAATAATAAAATTTACCTTCTATGCTTCTTCAATTTTTTGATAATGAAAAAAATAAAGAAATCTTAAAGGTTAACTGCCAATATCATTACTGTCACACACAAAGCTACTTAGCTATTGTGATGCTCATTATTTATTTATCCCGTTTATTTTTAATACACTCTTATGTGGACCCCTCCGGTAAAAAGCGAATCAGCCTCCCGCGCCTGTCACACACACACACACACACACACACACACACACACACACACACAGTGAGAGAGAGAAAGAGAGAGAGAGAGTAAAGCAACATGTACGTTTGTAGTGTCCAGAGATGAAGAATGCATTCATAGTTCTTGTATCAGTCTGGGGTCTCTTAAACATCACCACATAAAATCTATTGATTTTTTTTTGTCTATTGTTAACATTTAAAAACAAGTCTTCATGCTTTAAACGCAGAGGCGAGCGCACACAGATACACTTAGACACACACACACAGAGACACGCAAACACAGACACACAACCTGCACGGTTTTAAAAGAGAAAAAAAGGTGGGGGGTGGGGGTATTGTGGGGACCCGAAATGTTGTTTGGGGTCTGAGAGCGGGTTACTCCCGGACAACACCGGGGTCCCTCTGACTATGCGGAATATTTGTCTGGGGCCCGGTTCCACCACAGCAGCCGGCCCTTTGCAACGTTCAGCCCCCCGATACAGACAACTGTGTTCACTGGAAATCAGCAAGGCCGCTGGACAGTATGTTATTACGATTATTATTACTATTGTTATTACTACTACTACTACTGCTGCTGCTGCTGCTGCTGCTGCTGGTGTCAGGTGTCAGATAGGTATCAGATAAAGATGCTCCATCGGGTCGAAATACGTTTCTGCAGACTTTTATTGAGTAACATTCATGTCCCCGGTATCCGTTGAATAAAAAAGGATTCAGCTCCTATTTAAGCGCTGTCCTCCAGACAGGCTATGTCTTAGCTCCACCTTGTGGCTGAAACAAAAAAAATGAATTTTAAAAAACGCGTGCGCACGCATGGAGCACTTCAGCAAATGACTCCAGTAAACTCATGTCGAGGAAAAGAGTCACCATGCTTTTGTTATGTGAGCCTGATATATTTAGTATAAGACAAAACATATTTTGAATCTTATGGATTTTGCAAATAACTAAGACACGCTTTGGCCGAGCGTTCAGACAACACAACAATCCTATATCGCCATCTTGTGGTTGCCGATAATAGATAGAAGATAAGAAACTACTTTAACTCTTGAGAGTTAAAGTAAACTCTATATAAACTCTATATATTTATTTTTGTTTATTTGTTTGTGACGCGCTTTATTATTATTTACCATTATCACTTATTTCCATACCTTCAATTTATGCGTAAAAAGTATTAGTAGTTGTTTTTTTTAAAACAGTGAAATCATTATAGTCATGTTCCTAGTGGAAAATTGGACAAAATTTGCATTCTTCTAAAATCTTTAATGATAAATTCCTAACTTAGGAACAGAGTGTGTCTTCCCAAAGCGTCAAAGACTACATTTCCCAGAAGCCACTCGACGGCGCTGCGTACGCTGATAATTTGGTGTCGGCGGAGAACAAACACCCTTGACTGTGACACAGGACAAACTGGGAAAAGAAGGTTTGCTCTTTTTTGTTTTTGCTTTTCCCCCTTTTATGACGCAGGACTTTAAAAGAGCTATTTCGAATTTGAACATCAAATGTTTAACGTGAATTTCACGTCAACCCTCCGCGCGTAATATGACCGTGTAGGCTGTCCAGGCTGCAGTTGGCCTCATGGTGTGTAGAAGACTTTCACAACATACGCACCAAAGCAAAGGAGCCGAAACCAACCTTATATCGAGCTTCAATGTTGGAGCTTCCGATAATCTTCTTTAATAGCCACAGCATTCAGACAATTACTCTAGTCGTTTGCATCGGGAGGTATTAATGTTGATTTTCTACGCAAATACTAACAATGGATCGACTGTGACTTTGACAGGAATCGAACATGTCTGTGGATTGGATCGGATATGGCTACGCGGCTGTGATCGCATCAGGGGGACTGGTTGGTTATGTGAAAGCACGTAAGTGTTTTACGGTCAACTTAAAAATTGATACCTCACAAAATTATCCAATCACGATGTGTTGTGGTTGTGATGAAATCCATATGCCTTGTCTTTTTCTGTTTCATAAAAATATCAAGCTGCATTTGTTATCCCTTTAAGTTAAATATGTGGTAAATCTAGGGTTTGTTTGTTATTTGCTTAGGATGGTTGGGATATAAACTGCTTCAGACATCACAGTGATGTGATTATCTTTTCAGTTTCATTTATTTTGTACTACTTTGGTGTGACAGAAGCAACATTGTTGAACTTTGAGATGTCAGAATGATACCAGTCTTTGCCTTTGTCTACAGCTGATCCTCAGTTTTGACCCGGGTGTTGAGCCGCTGTGTGTTGTTTGTTTCAGGTAGCATCCCCTCCCTCGCTGCAGGCCTTCTTTTCGGGGGACTCGCGGGCTTTGGCGCCTACCAGATCTCCAAGGACCCTGATAACGTTTGGGTGTCTCTGGGTGGGTAGATGACTTTGCATTTTTGGTTTGCAAGATGTTGTGACTGACCTGTTGCCTCTGCGTTGTGTTGTACAGCGACGTCGGGAACTCTGACTGGAATCATGGGAAAGCGCTTCTATGGATCAAGGAAGTTAATGCCTGCTGGATTGATAGCAGGAGCAAGGTACTAAACACATCGTTGCATGTTGCGTTTGCATCTATTGGCGCAACTGTGTGTATCAATCAGTACTATATTTAATAGATGCTGATCATAGGTCACAATCTAAAGTAAAACTTGTCTCCTCTCCACTTGTGTTGACACGACATCTAATGATTTCTTGTCTCCTTCCAGTCTTTTGATGGTGGGAAAACTTAGCCTGGCGCTGCTCCAGAAACCTCAGCCATCTTAATGGAGGGGCGATTTCTGACGTGCACTTCATTAGCAGTTTCAGCAGCACACTTGAAATTTTGTTGTTTATTGTAAAATGTGAAATAAATCTATCCTGTTTATATTTAAAAATGTGGTTCTTTTGGAGAGAGTTTCCATATTTCTGTGTCTGAAATGTGTGATGCTTTCTCACGTCATGCAAATGGGGGGGGGGGTCAGGCTTTATTGGTCTGAATGATCCTAAAAGACAACAAAAGGATCACACAAAGTTTCTTGTAAACTATTTATCTGTTGTAACAACTCAAAGGTCCAGTAGAAAAGGCGACTATACGACATGTAAAAAATGATTTTTCTACACTCAACGGCAGAGTTGGCTTGCAGTGAATCCTGAAACAAAACTGAAAAACGCCGAGGTCGTCCCACATGCAGACACGTTTCAACTTCATGGCAACTGTCAGGACCAAGTGGTGATTCCACACGTAGTTGGATTAGACTTCCTCTCCAAACTATCCCATAGTGGCATAAAAGCACAGCAGTTCAAGGAGCCTTGCTGAACTATCTATTTCCACCATATTTGGAGGTCCAGTCCACCCTGCCGTGGACCGGCTGTACAGCAGGAGCACTGCTCAGCAGGTTCCCAGCAGTTCTCCCCAGAACTGAGTAGTTGCTCCCTTTCACCTCTGTCCGATCTGCCCTTTTCTTCCAGGCCTCATAATCTAGGAAAACACAAGGGTCAAAAATCAAAGAAATCCAGAATGGAACTAAATGACTGGAGCCTTTATATTCCAGACAAACATACACATAAAAAAACTGGCACAGATACTAAACAGCAACAGACAACAGGACAAGCAGTGTGAAGGACAAAGCTAACTCTACCAGCAAATGTTAGAAATACCTTCATTACTCTCACTCAGACGTGAGTTAGATATGGGCTTATCAGAAGGAGACAGACTGGCTAAAAGAATAAAGAGAGGAGAAAGTTGCAGTTGTGAATCTTTGAATGGAAATAACAAAGCGGCGTGGCCGTTGTTGAGTACTAAGGAGCTGTTATTTCTACAGAAGATAGTGCTGAAGATCAGTGTATGAGTGGGCTGAGTCTAAAAACCTACTTGTATGCTGGCCAACCAAGGGGGCAAGTTGGATTCTCTGCCCCACGGAGCCCACCTCTTTCTTTTGGAATGAAGGCATATAAGCACTAGAGAGGTTGTATTTGGCGCTTACAAAGTTCCCTAAAAGGAAAGAAAGCAATCTTTCATTTCATTTCAGTGTTGCACCCTCGTGGAACATCCTTAAGGGACTCATCAGTAAAACGTAATGTAGAATAATGTAAATAATGTAGTGAAACCTGGATCAACAAAACAAATGTCGTGACCCGACTTAATGTGACTGAGCACGTAAGGGAGCTGCTACATATGCAACAGCTACAGAGGAGCCCATCAAGATTAACAGAGACGTTCCAGTGACACCATCTATGAGATGAGTGAACCTCTAGTGTTCTTTGTTGTGGTTGTTGTGCAACTAAGGATCTATACAGCCAACAGATGTCTTAGATCTGTGCTTCAACTGTGTGTTTACACTCTGGCTCCCCCAGAGTGTTCAGCACTAAGCTTCTTTCACATGTTAAGCAGCAGATGGAGTACAAGAACCAAGCAGGCTTCCTACAGATGGACCGGGTTTCCAGCTTTAGCATGAGAAGCAACCTGAAGGGAAGAAGGTAGGGACATATATCCAGCGCAGCTACATTCAAGTATAAGTGTGGACACGTCTTAGATGCACATCCCTTCTTCCTTGAAATATCTATAGAAAGGATAAATTTCTCCTGTATTACGTATTTCTTTAATGACAGCCTTTCCTGGTGGACTGTCTTTGGGGGGTTTTTTACATCAAAGAAGGAGAAATCAAAAGATCAAAAGCAATGAATGAATCCATCCATCCACCTATCCATCTATGAATCTGTGAATCCCTTGAATAGGCAATGGAAAGAAAGAAACAGAAAAGTAAGAGAAGGAAGGGTAGAGAAGAAGGGAGTCTTGTCATGTCTACATGAGATATGACTGAGGCAGGTCTCATCTCTCCTGTCACAGATGCTGAGGCTCTCTCTAACAGAGCTCTTCAGATAAAGCGAGGTCTCATGTTAATGTAGATAAGCTGAACATGGTGAGAGAAGTCTTTAACAGCTCTCCTTCAGAAGATTGTCCTTACCAACATTGGCTCTGCTGACAGATAATCCTAATGGAGGAGCAAGTGGTTTATTTACATTGTTGGAGGAATTATCCCATAGATCTCGAAGCGTCATACCACTCAAATCTTTGTCCAAGGAAGACGTCCGATTCTTGCTGATCAGCCCTTCAAGCAACAAAGAAGTCACTGTATCACACAATCACTGGACTTCAATATCAATATATTTAAAAGATATCAATATTTTTTGGTGTACTGCACTCATAGAAACCTGCTGTCAGGCATTAAAGCAGAAAATTAAAACTGATGGAGCCACTCTAAAGTCTTACCTGGTAAATATCGGGACTGGCTTAGGTAGTGCTGTCGAGCAGCAGATGTTGGAAGGTTGCTGTCTGGCTGGCTGATCTTAACATGGCTGGGTAACTTTGTGAGGGTGCTGAATGAATAGAGAGGTTCCTGGACCTTGGGCCTACACACAGAAGGGAAGGCAGGTGTCTGAGCATTGCTACACCTTGAACACATCTTATCTCCATGTAAGATACACTGTTAAAGCACTTACAGTGGCTGGTGCTCCTTGAGGCTCCTCTGCTCCTTCTTGGAGGTAGAAACAGACATTTCGGGGGGGTCAAGCTCCTCCCTGCTTTCTCTGGTTTTCGATTGTCCCCAGCGACGACGCCCATTCTTTAGCGTCCCCGTCCCACCACCGATGGTATTCTCACTGCCTGTAGGTGATGGTTTCTACAGTGAAGGATAGGGATAAGCAACAATTAAATCAATCCATAAATAAATGAAAATTACTTGCTCACAAGTGCTGTTTCATTATTATCTTTTACTGAAAATGGCATAAATATTGGATTGGGTTGCAGAAATGCTCACTGCATTGCTGACTCCTCCAGGTTTCTCAGTTTGAGGAAGTGGGATCTGCTGAAGAGGCTGGTGAGGATGTTGCTGTTGCTTCCTGGTGTCGGTGAACACTTTGGATTCAGTGGGCTTGGGCTCGGAGAGCTGCTTCTGCGGGACCGGCCTAGCGTTTTTAACCTCCTGGCTCTGAGGATGGGGTCCTAAGATCTGGCCCACTTGGAAATATGGGTAACGCAGGGACTGGGAAGAAAAATGAAAAGCCACGGAGATTCGGATTCAGACATTTCTTGCAATATGTAGCTGTTCCACCTTTCACCTTTTAAAATACAAGAATAAACAATGATACTGCATCAATCTTTTTGACTTTTTGTTTCAGTTTTTGGTAAAATAATTCAGTAAATTGGAATAAATATTCCTGTGTTTATCCTGTGTTTAGTATTCCTGTGTTTATTCCTGTGTTTTTAACGCTTCTTTTGTAATGGATTTCCTGTAGCTGTGCGCATCTGACACCTGTAAATAATGGAAAAGCACCGTCACTCCTGCTTGACAGATTCCCACTACATCGTTCCCTCGGGGTCATTCAACTGTCTCATCGGAGAGTAAATTATATCTAACAACATAACGACAGTCACGATCAGAGACACACTGGCCATCAAGGGCAGAGTATCAGGCAATGGAAAAGAGTCCCAATAGCATGATTATGGGATCAAATCCCCTAAACAGGTTTCTACTCTATCATTATAAGACTGAGCCTTGTGTACCTGTACTGCAGTGGGTCTTTTTTTGGGGTCCCATTGCAGCAGGTCCCTCATCAAGGCAATGGCCTCATTACTGGCATGAGGGATGAGGGTCTTCAGATGGGTTGGAACACATTGGGGGAACCGGAAATTCATAGCAGAAGCGAGCTGGTAACCTTCTGGCCAATCTGTCTGTTGAAGAGACAGCAAACAGGAAGGTTCTTAGTTACTTTAATGTAGTGTTCAAATATTTTCAGAGAACAATACAAGACCATGCATGTTTGTGAAGCGTCATAAATAAACTAAAAGGAATTTCAATTGAAAACTGAAGGGATAAAATGGATGTTAGATGGAAATAATAATGGGCCTAAATGAAAAGATTATCTTTCACCTTTTTGACAGTGCCCAGGACTTGGCAGATCTTAAAGATCTCATCTACTTCACTGTTTCCAGGGAAAAGAGGCCTAAGAGTGTAGAGCTCAGCCATGATGCAGCCCACAGCCCACAGGTCAATGGCAGAGCTGTAGTTAGAAGAGCGGAGCAGCACCTCTGGAGCTCGGTACCTGAACGGAGAACATATTTAAATAAACTTGCTTAGATGCAAAAGGGGCCACTGTGCAAGAACATGATGAGCAGCATTTTCACCATCTAGTCGATACGTAGTCTGTATACGGAGGTTTGGAGCGGATCTCTCGGGCCAGGCCAAAATCTGCTATTTTGACCAGCTCTGGCCCCATGCACAACAGATTCTCAGGTTTCATGTCTCGATGGAAGAAACCTGTAAGAAGAACAATATCAGTATAATGTCACCCTGACTAGTTAACAATTCAAATCAGCCAGCATAAGTAGAGTAAAGGAGCCGATGTGTATTTGGCTTCAATGAACTCATCTCCTCTCGTTTTCATCTGTCGGCTGCAGCGATGGTGAAGAGTATTCATGATGTAAGGATAATCTTTTTAATACTTAGCAAATTAGATGGTCGAAATCTGGGAGATGCTGCTTTGTTCTTCAATTTCTGTCTTATGGGTTAAAGTAAAGATCTATTGATGGAACTGTCGATGAGTGAAATGACCAATGCCAGTACATATCATATCCTAGAACATCTCTGCTAAGTAAGATGCACCAGAGCTTACATACGTAATGGGGTGGCGTTGGGGTTTAAGCTGTGGCTCATGCAAAAGGTCCCAGATCAAAACAACAACAGAAGAAAGAGAGGAAAATGTATGAGGAAAGCTTCTTACCATGCTTGTGTACAAAAACCAACCCAGACAGCACTTGAAACATCATGTTCCTAATTTCATTTTCTGAGAACATCTTGTTCTCTCTAGGCGTAAAGCAAAGAGAGAGAAAAGAGAGGGGAAAGAGAGGGAAAAGAAAAGGGGAAACAAAATTGAACAAAGAGAAATGATGAAAACTGCATTTGTTGTGGGTGTGTGGACGTGCAGCTCGAGCCTGAGAGGCTGCTGTCAATCCGTGTGAAGAGCGAATGTGCACGTCTGACTGAGCTTCAGTGGGGTTTCTTTCCTGTTTTCAACATGCAGAATCCACACCAACCCATAAAGAAGAGCATGCGAGGAACGAGATGAAGCATTTGGTTCACAAACTGCAAGATTGTCACCGCTCAACTTTTCTAACGTTACCGTACATTTCAAACGTGTCAGCTACCTAATGAATCTTGCAGTATTTGACCATTTGTTTGTGATTGCAGGGCACATTGGGACGACGAGATACCTACCATGTTTGTGAATAAATGACAGGCCTTGTAAAATCTGAAAGCTTATATTTCGACTCACTGACTCAGGGAACAGTTTTTTTCTGTAAACATAAAATCGATAGATCCTGCTCAAAAATGAGGTAAACCTTTGCTTTCACACAAGCAAAAACATGCAAGAATATGTAATTACAGTATCTCCAGAGTCCATTCAAGGGCTTTGTTGGCTTTACAGAGGTCATTTTTTGGTGTGCGCCAATTACAGCGCACAAAATAGCATCAGACCTCTCCAGCAGAAGGTTTCATTCTTTTGGCAGCTGTGAGCAAAGGATAGCCTGAAGGCATGGGCACATTTAGGAAGCATGGTGACAGAAATATAATATATATCACGCCAAAATGACATCCCTTCGGATTATTCAAATTATGAAACAAGATAAATCCTGTCTGCTTTCAGGTGTGTGATTCAGTGGAGACGACGCCTGACAAGATGCTGACAGTTTCAAATTGTAGAATTCAGAGCTTTTCACATGTGGCAAAAACATCTGAAATTCAAACTAGTTCTTGTTTGTTTGGTTTTTACCTGTCCTTCATGAGCTGGTAGAGGTTTTCCTTCATATACTCAAAGACAAAATACAGATGATCGTTTTCTCGGATAACCTCTTTCAGTTTCACCACGTTGGCATGGTTCAGCTTCTTAAGTGCCTGGTGGGACAAAAATATAAACATACGGTACATTAAAAAAGCAAATATGCTCCAGCACTCCTATCAACAGTGCTCAAAGAAATCTGCTCCTATGATCACCATCCATACCTTCACCTCTCTTAGATTCATACATTCCTCCCATGAATAAAACTTCCTCTTCATTCTGTTAAAAAAAATAGGTAAAAATCACACATGAAATCTGAGTGTAATTGCATGTCGTACTGAAACGGCCAACTTAAACGGCTTTTATAAGTCAACTGTGGGTCTTCATTGATCCTTTTTAAAGGTTTGTTTTATGTTAATTTCTGCTAACTTTAAGTTCAAATCTCCTAAGAATCTTCATGTATTCCCATGGTCTTGTCAAACGTCATCAATCTCCGCCCAAGTGCAACTTCAATTCTGAGTCTGCAACCTCCCAAGTAAGCTTCAAATATCCTGGGAGTGTCCTGGATCAAGCAGACAGCATCAGGCCTGACTTGTGTGCTCTTGGCACAGCTGAGTATCCAACCACCTACTCTCCTCATTCACACAGACAGACCTACAGTCCTGTCACTGCATCACTGGCACATACTGTGACTCCACCTAAACTGACGTGAGACTCCCTGGATGTGGTCGTATCCGCTTTTCTTCCCTGGACATCAGCCAGCTTTCAGCCCCACCGTCCACAAATCAGCAACCTGACTCAGCTCTCCACTTTCACTCCTTTTGTGTATTGTCTTGCAGGGTAACCCAACGATCAGCTGGTGGACGCCACCTCCCCGGTTTCTCATCCATTATTGATCCCTGCACCCATGCTGGCGATAGAAAGGGATGTGTGCTATCTCTCACATTTAAAATATAGTAGTTTATATTCCATGCTAAATGTCATACATGACATTAATATTGTTGTGTACAGCTCTGATGTCTGCTCCGTGTCTTTTTTCTCTATAATCTGAAATGTGTTTATCACTTTGCTTGCTTGGCTTTTATTGATAGTGTTACATGCAAAGTGCTAATTTCAACTCTTTTACCTTTTACTACTTCCTACTGCAGCCAGGGTCTCTACAAAGACACGGTTTCGTGAAAAGAGATTTATTTTGTTTAATAAGCAGCCTTACCTCTTTATAGCGACTAGTTCACCAGACTCGTTGCTTCTCCCCATCAGCACGCTGCCGTATGTGCCGTCACCCAGCTGCTTCAGGGTGGTGTAGCGATTCATTATCCCTCAAGAGGCTTTTCATCCACTTGTCCACTTGCTTTTGTCATGAAACCAGTTATGGGCTGTCAGCGATGATTGGTTGGACCAACATATTTTGCCTCGATTGGCCACAATGAATCAAGACTCTTCAGTTAGACAGTTAAAGATGATGCTCACTGATTCTTCCAGTAATCATGTTATTACGCAGGTCAGCTCCTGGGAGCAAACGTCCACCACAAGTTCCAAAATTAGAAGCCCTTCAGGACAGGGAGACAGGAAAGAAATGGAATTTAAAGGCACAGTTTACAGCAACATTTATCATTTAGATCAACAGCTACAGCAGTGTTATAAAGACCCTTAGACGGTGGTTGAGGACATGGCAGATCTGCTCTCACCGTTACCTCTTTGTTTTTTCTGTCAGAATATTTCTTCAAGTTTTATCCAGTTGTCATGGTCTATTGTCTGTATGTTTGTTATTTATTTTGATGAATGTGCATTTTCTTAATCAAATAAATCAATAAATGAATGTGGAATGGTTAACTAAGTCAAATATTTCACTTTCTTTAACAGTTTCTAAATATGTTTCATCACTTAAAGAAGAAAAATGTGCATGAAGTGTGCTTCTCCACCTGTGTGTCTCCACCATGACAACCAGGGACATGACCCAAGGCAGATTAGGCCTTGGAGATGGAAATAGGATGTTACATCACACTCTGTTATCCACTATATCTTCCTCAAACACCTGCATCCTAAGAGGATTTGACTGGCACCTTGAGCCAACGTATGATTTTCACTCATTTATTCAGTGGAGCAATAAATGCTTTCCATCTGATTTATTTAAATAATCCTTTTGGTAAAGTGGGGGTCCAAATGGCAATCTGGGAAGGGAAACAGAAAACTAACTCCAGCCCATCATAGTACATTAGAATAAGTGTGCTCTATTGTAGTTCTCGCCTCATCTTCTTAACTGTTTTATACCTTGTGGGGTCATGGGGAGGGTGCATTTATGAGTGAAGGCAGGTCCATCCCCGGATGAGTTGCCAGTTCATTGCATTGCCCTATGTGAGCATTTGTGGGTTCGGTGCCTTGATCAAGGGTACCTGGGCAGTGCTCTGAAAGGGTTCTGGCACCTTCCCCTATGACAGAACACCTTCCATGTTTTATCTGCAGTGGGGCTTGAACTGAGAACCCTCAGCCCAATTCCCAACAGACTGAGCTACCACCACCCTGTTGGAGTTCCTGCTAATGAAAAATAGACTGCAATAATCTAAAGTGGATTATCGTGCAAGAGGCTTTATATTCATTTAATTAAGAATTAATCAGCACAGTTATAAACATGCTTCTTTTGATAAAGCACATGTCTAGATCTTTCTACTGTAAAGTATGTACATTTGAATGAAACAATAAGCATTAGGACAAGAACAGAGGTCAGTAGAGTTGGACTAATCTTCCACATGGGGCAACCTGTTGTGGAGGGATTTAAATGAGATTAAGATCTTGGCAACCTGACCCCCAAGAAGCTATTCAAGGTCAATAAATGTAATAGTAAAGCCATTCAGGATCATTTATGGATGATAAAATAGCTTAACTGTGATTAAAAAAAATTGTGATAGAAATTGTGGTAAGTTATTAAGATTCTGTGTTTTTTAAATCGAAGGTCTGGTTTAACTAGCAAAAGTTCAGTGCACTGTAAAATCGTCTACGCTCTCGACCTGAATCTTAAGTTGTTGTTCAATTAAGCATAGGACTCACCATTCAGTTGTTCTTTCTCCGGTGTCATGGACGGCTGAACGACGTTTCTTTCCATAAAGTGAACGTTCCGTTAACGCGTGTGGCTGCACGTATGACTGTTCCCATGGAAACAAACATAAACGCAGCGGTTGCTGGGAGCCCACTGATGCGCAATGCATGATGGGACTGCGGTAGCATTCATTTCGCTTGCAATTTATAGCGGTTCTCTTTAATATAAAAATAAAATGTAATATATCACCTACGGATGCACACAAATGTCACAATTTATAAAAACATTTTGAGTATAATTAACCGAGTGTGACTTGTTACCGTCGTTCTAGCTCTGTATACGGTGCAGTTTTTTGTTGGAGCGTGGATATACTGTATTTTAACTCTTTTAAAAAACAAAAACAATTAGCCTCATTATTATAATGGAATTCGATACTTTATATATAATATACCTAATAAAAGACGAAGTATTTATTTTATTTAATATAGCGGTTAGACTGTAATTCACCAACATCGATTCATGACACAGCAAATGAGTAGCCTAAATTATTGCTATTTGACGTATAGACACAATTGCAAGAGTGCATTTATTGTAAGTAGATATGGATTTAAACAAAAGTAAACAAAAGAAATAGCGTCATCGCACGTGCAGAGGGCTTGGGTGTGAGCGTGTTGGGGGGAAGGAGGGGGGAGATAACGGGTGGAATTTTCTTCTAAGAGGATTTGACCATGGATGAAGCTATGTGGACAAATGGTGCACCCTGACGGTTTGCAGTCACTGGACACATAACATGACAACTGGTTTCGGAGTGGTCGGAGTCAGAGGCTGATTTCTGCATTAGTGACATTTCAAGATGATGTATAGCCTTCATAAAGTGGAAGATCACAGGGGTCTGTCACAGTTATGGCACTTGCACTGGCTTTATAAAGGACGCCGTTAGGAAGTCCAAGACTCTGGCATGAAGACCCGACCAGCAGGCATCGGCAGTGCCAATGCCAACTGGATGGGTTCGCTTCCCTCCAAGCTGAGTGCCATGCCTCTTAAACATCTCGCTGTGCCAGGTAAGTGTATCATGCTTACGGATTTTTGGAACCATGAACCTTGACCCCTCCAGGAATGTGTAGCTGTTCCTATCGATGCAACAACTGAGCTGTCATTTAGGCTCCCATGACTCTTTTACCTACTGGGTGGATGTGCACGCTCCAGTGGGACCTGATCAGAAGCTGTTTGTGAAGTACCTGGCCATGGTGTTCAGTGTCCTTGCCAAGAAAGTCATGGTGAAGTGGTCAATGACTCAGGTAATTACTTTAGATCTGTCCAAGTCCATGCAATACGAAATGGATATTTTCAAATCTTGCGTATTGTAAATATTTGCAGGTATTTTTTGCAGTGTGTTGCAATACAGTATCTACTGTCATTATCATAGAATTTGACATTTAGAGAGCAGCTGGATGCAGGAATTCGCTACTTTGATCTCAGGGTATCCTCCAAACCAGGCGAGCCTGGAAATGAGATTTACTTCATCCATGGCCTATTTGGCCACAAGGTGAGCAGTCGAGTACAACCTTCCTATCGCTGTAGGAGCTTTTCCAACTTATGTTTGCTTTTCATCGTGCCACAAGTCAGACATCTTGTAACTCTGCTGTAAACACTTAACATCATTGCGGTTATAATCTCTGTTGCTTGCCTTCTTTCTTTCTATATTTTAGCTGTTGTTAATCTGTTGGAGAGGGGCTGTGTTTTCATTTCAAGGTCAATCAATCAATTTTTATTTATATAGCGTCTTTTACAATCAAAATTGTTTCTAGGCACTTTCCAGAATCCCAGGGCCTGACCCCAAACAAGCAACAGTGGCAAGGAAAAACTCCCCTTTAACAGGAAGAAACCTTGAGCAGGACCAGGCTCATGTAGGTGTGTTGCATTGTTACCTGTGAGCTTTGTTCCATTTCACAGGTGAGGGATGGTTTGTTGGAAATAAACACCTTCTTAAGCAGACACAGGAAAGAGGTGAGAAGCATCTTTAAAGGTATCATTTGGTTTCCAGATGCATCACTATGTCAGCAAATATGCAAAATTACAATATAAATTATTGAGATTTGATGTGTGCTGCAGGTGGTGTTCCTAGACTTTAACCACCACTATGCCATGGACGCAGCGCACCACGTCTACTTAATTAACACGTTACAGGAAGTGTTTGGGAGCAGACTTTGTCACAACTGCACAGTGGACACCCTCACACTGGATTACCTCTGGGACAAGAAACACCAGGTCAGATTAGGATACATGTGCATTTGCCTTTATTATCCCTCTAGAAGAATTTTTAAAAAGCATGCAAGTATTAGACCTCTTCCTTACTAAATTGTTGTATTTCCTTTGACATTCTGTGCATGTGCAGGTGATTACACAGAAGCCCCTCGAACCTGTGGAGTTGGTTAATCCCTGCCACCCCTGACTCTCCTGGACAGGAATTAGTGCTACCTCTTATCCCCTTAACACTACTTCCACTATCTAAGCCGCTTTTCCTCTTTCATAGCATTTATCCATCATTATTTTTTCCATTTCTTCCTCTGTAATATTTGCCTCTGCCCTTCCCCAATATTCCATAACATTTTCTGAATGTCACCTTTTGTCAAAGTTATATTTTTGTTATCATTCCCACAAATGCACACATGCATACTAGCATTGTTAGCATTTACATTTTTCTAATGACATATGGGTGTCACTGAACTGTTGGTCCAATTCCCTCTCCTATGACCTTAATCTCCCTTAAGCTTAGATGGCAACAGGTCGACAGTTTCATTAGCGCGGAAACCAAAAGACTTCTGTTGTAGTTTCACTGTTTGATGTCTGGGTTAGGGCGGAGCAAGCCTCTAAGACTTTATTAAGTGATATAAAGTCATATAACTTAGCCTGAATATTCAGCTTTGATTGACTCAAGGGTGCAAGGTTTTGTTTTGTTACCGCCAGTTATTCAGGGCAAGAATCACTGACTGTTCGATTTCTCTGTCCCCAGGTGATTGTGTTCTACCATCATCCAGCAGCTGACGGTGTCCCGGTCATGTGGCCTGGTAGTAAGATTCCTGCTCCGTGGGCCAACACAACAGAGCCCAGCAAACTCATACAGGTCAGAAGAATTCAAACTCGGCAAAGCGCTCAGCTGACCTACACCGAGCGCTTTTTAATGTCACACGACACAAATTCTGTAGGCATCTTTGGCTTTGGGATTTTTCCAACTGGATATATCAGTTATTGCAATTAAATCATTTATTAATCATGCTTTCTTTGTCTTATTATAGTTCCTCGAAACAACATTGAAGGAAAGAGATAATGGTGGTGCATTTCATGTGTCTCAGGCCATTCTCACACCCAGAGTTAATACAGTGGCCAAAGGCTTGCTTTGGGGGCTCCGTAACTACCTAGTGGAAAGGTCAGTGAATGCAACCAGTTGCTTTCAGGCTCTGACTCTACTGGAATAATTTGTAGCCACAGAAATACGATTTATTTTGCATTATTACATATCCATTTTTCCTTTTATTTTATTTTATTTTTTACTTATAGTCAGCTTTTTTTGGACTAAGCCGAACCGCGGTATTCAGTTTTAGATGTGTCCAACAGAGGGCAGTAAACTGCAAAAACTCGCGGGAACGTTCATGAATACAAAGAAAACCCTAGTTTACATGCTGAGAGAGATATTATTATCAGTTCTTAACAGCTTGACATCAGTATTCAAAATAATGATGCATTTTGGCAAATGAATAGCAAAAGTTATCCTTGTTGAAGTTCTTCTGCTCTTTATAGTTCCAGATTGTTTGAGATGGTTTAATCTGTTTATACTACAGCAGGCTGCACAATTATTGTATTTGCCTGGTCTTTGAGTGTAGCTTCTTTGGAAATGTTCTAACATTATACGATTTCATGCCTTTTAGCATTAACCTTTACAGTTACAGGATCAAACCTAAATATGTTTCACATCAGGTTGTTTTTGACTGAATTTGAAATCAGAGTGGAAATCCTGATTCAGATTTGAACTCACTGTTCACTTACATGTGAGGGAAACAGACGCCGGTGCCAGGTCAAAGGACCTCAGCGCGACAGGAGGTGCCCTAATTTTGCACTTCCGAGGAAATGTCATTGTTTAGCGCCACTGAGTGCAAACTCTGACTTCCTGGTTTTGTTCTGCTGGTGGCTAAGACAGACCATAGTGTTTCAGGTTGGCGACTGGTGATACTGTGTGTCTTTCTTGTCCTTTGACTTTAGGAACCTCCCAGCCATCATGTCCTGGGTTGAAGCGCAGAGGCCTGGGATGGACGGGGTCAACATCATCACTTCAGACTTTGTGGAGCTCACAGATTTTGCCAACATTGTCATCAAACTCAACAATTTGCTTTTGTCTGAACAAGGCCACAAAGCAAGATGACAAATGTTTGAACAACAGGACAAATGTGCGATGGTAATTTGTCGCCTTCTTCTGACCATGCTGGTAGAGTCACACTGTGTGTTGATTTCCTTATACATCAACATTGGTTAATATTTTGTCACATTAAGATAGTCAGGTAAAGGGATGACCCAGACGGGGGGGGGGGGGGGGGGGGCTCCAGCCTGCTTCTTCAGCTGGATGGGTGGGAGGCTTCTAGGTGGCATTCCAGCAAATTTGAAGAACTTATTGTCCAACTAGGGAATTTTGAAAGACTTTATTTTGAAGGGACACTCCAAGCGATAAAAGTCCAAATCAGGCAAAGAACTCAGGGCTGAGTTCACAAGGCAGAGCAGAAGGGATTTGTTTTGCAGTTATAATAAGATTGATTATATCAGTCATTCCACTGCCCTGGCATCATTTCCAGAGTCTTTCCCAACATTCCACTGGAAATACTGGCAGGGGAATGTTGTCCACTGCTTGTGGATGTGTGTGTGTGTGTGTGTGTGTGTGTGTGTGTGTGTGTGTGTGTGTGTGTGTGTGTGTGTGTGTGGTGTGTGTGTGTGTGTGTTGTGTGTGTGTGTGTGTGTATGTGTGTGTGTGTGTGTGTTTCTCCCCCAAAATGTCAAAAAACAAATATAATTTATATTAATGTTTGATGTGTGCAGATAGAAAGGTGGCTGGAACAAAATTTAGGTACTCAGAACAATGTGTCCAAAAACTAATGACTTTGTTGACATCCGATATGAGAAATAAGCAATTTGTGCATTTGTAGTTAACATCTTCTGCATATATTTGTTTCCGTGGTTGGAAAAGTAAGCCACATTGTTACAAGAAAAGCTCCCTGTAAAAGACTGTAACTGCATCTGTTGATGGGTGGTAGGCTTTGAAATGGCTAATTGCAGAGGGGGGCAACTATACAGGAAAAAACAATCCCTTAAAACCTAAACATATATACAGCTATAAATTTTTCTTTATTGTTTAACTACATATATTTACACAGATGCCACCTTTGGGGGAAATAGACTCCGTTTTATTACTTCAACTTGTCCAGCAGATTATATGTACACAGGGCCAAAGAAAGCAGGCTTCAGTTAATGTGTGTTATGGGGCTTGTGTGTGCCCAGTGACATAGAGAGTAGTGAAGGTAGAGTACAATCATTCTACACTCCTCCAGATGGAGTAGGATGAGAGGATGTGAGGGAATGAGGGATAAAATCCAGCTGGAGCACTAACAAACAGAGAAGGCAGACAGAGTTATCTGGAAAGCAGATTTGTTTCTCCTCTCTCTCATGCTTCTCAGTGGAAGTGTCATTAGCAGCAAACTCAAACAAGGAATTCTTCCCCTATCAAATGTTTCTTCTCTCTGCTTTCTGACCCACTTGTGTTCAATTGACTGTGCACATTGTTGAGATAGTTTATCATGGTCACCAAGGATTTTCAGCTATACACAGGCACACACACGCGGAATCTATACAGTCACAAGCACAGGCACTGTAATTGAGGAGTAATTACACATCCCACAACAGAAAAGTTGAGGGCAGCAGCTAAGGGTGATGGAGAGCATTCCTTTGTTGTTTGGATTGGTTCTCTCTCTCTGTCTACACTGTTATTGCCTCCAAGAGTTTCAAAGGAGTAAACTCTAAAGCCATAATGTCATAAAGCACCATTTGAGTATATATTTGCTAGCTGAGGTTCTTGGAAAATTCTGTCCTGTTGCGTCCAGGGCAGATACAAGACAGAGCAAACTGTCCAATGGAGACGTCTTGGCGTCTTAACAGTTTCTAACATGGAAAACTTGCTTTGGCAGCTCATTAGCAAAAGTGCCATTGCACAAATGGCTCCTATGTTGGAGTTGTGCAGGTGATGTTGCAGAGAGTAAGACGACCTATGGCAGTAATCTAAGGTGTTGTCATGTGTCATTACACACAGAGGAGTGTGTGCTCTATTTTAGGTCCTGATGACTACAGGACAGAGACAGCTGCCAAACTAATTACATAAAATGTGTGGATTGCATGACATTAGCCTGCTTTGGGCGGGTTAGCTAAACAATAAAAGACACAACCCAAAAATAGAAGTACATAACTTGAAAAGGAATTGTTTGTGTAAATACAGACCATACAGTAAAAAAAAAAAAAAAAAAGAAGAGCTTTTCTCACAGCAAGAGCTGGTACAACTGGGTAGCTCCAGAGTTCCTGCTCAGCCTCCTGGGATCACATGGCAGCCATGGAATTCACTTGGAATGCTGTCAAACATTCAGCAGGGCTTCTCAAAGCTTGCACTCCAGGATGAGGTCACTAGGAAGGCTTCGGCACTGCCGTGCCGTAGCAGGCAAGCACTGAGGCGTGATGGCTTGGGGACCTCTAGACACACTTGAGCGACTCAAGGTTCAAAGAAAGTGTAGAACAATCGTTATCCCAATAGAGTTTAACTGTTCTTATTTCTTTTAGATCATGTTAACACCTGCCATGGTTTTATGTGACCTCTGTTATGAACAGTAAAAAATGCACAAAACTCTGCCAAATAAAAGGACCCACTGATATTGAAGTGTTGGCACCTCCTTGTGCCTTTGTGATGTCTGGAGACGTCTACATGAGCAGACATGTAACTGAGATTTGCAACATGCAGCATGTCACTGCTCACATAGACTCCAGTCATCATGAGGAAGAGTTCCTTTATAGTGCAGGTTGATCCATCAGCCATCCAACATCCATCCATCTTCTGTCAAACAGCTCAGTCCAAGTCCTCCAGGCTGCTGTAGACAAATTCCTGTGTAAAACAAATTATACTTTTGATCTTTTCAAGTACAAGAAAAAGATTAACACCAAATTTGTTTTCTCCCTTATCCTTCTATCATCATCATGAATTTATCTATCAAGATTATAAGGAGTGGGGTGTATCTTGTAATAAGAAAGCAGGTGAGGCACATCATGGAAAGAAAAAAATGTAAAATGAAAAAAAATACTTTAATGGTTATATTTATTCAGTTATTTGCACATTTCCCAGCTGACCTCCAGTTTTTGATTATTTCTACTTCAAAATCGCTGAATTTTATCCTTTACTGGTCAAAATCCTGACGCAGTGCGGCAGCAGCCAGATGTGCCTCATCATCGATTACGCGCCGACTCGTCTAACTGTGCTAGCATGCTCTGCAGTGAGGCCGTATTGCTGTCTCTCTGCATGTTGCTATGCTAATGTTAAAACACTTAATATATGAACTACATTTTCATAGTTTAGCTGATGTGCTTTTTTCAACAACTGTATATGTGTATAACGTCTTTCTTGTAATGAGCGATCATAAAACGGCTGTCACGAGGCACTAAGTGATGCGTGCAATTCTCCCGCACCACGGTAGGGGGCGGTCACTCGCGATCCCAGTAGTTCTTTTTGCGACTTCTCGCCGCAGAATTAGAGACAGCAAGATTTCAGTAATTAGCAACTCAAGTGTTGCCATCCCTTCATTCCTCCAATGTCTCGACTTATTTTCTAAACAGAGGATTACATATCCAAACAAACATGTTTCTAAACTGGATTTTAAATCGAAGCAGAAGATAACAATTAAAGGAAGACCAACGCCGGGACTAAAGGGTTTGCTTCACACTACGGTACAGAAGAGGACTGATTCCTACTAACATTCTCGTCATTCATTAAACAATAAAATTTCTTCATGCTCCTGATTGTTGGTTCTCTTCAGTGCTGCCAATTATACACATTAAAATAAAGTCTTATTTGACATGTTTTTAATCTCCTGTTCTATCTTTGAAAAGAAGAGGTCGATTAAAAGTGCTCGAAGGCTGATTTGTTGCTGTTTTATTTGGTTGTTGCTTTGTAGGTTTCCCAACTCGCTTCCACTGAAAGGTCCAGCATGTTTTGTAAAATAACACAATAATATTCATTATAGTGCAAGAAGACAAACAAACTCATCACACAAGGTAATTGCTGGATTGGACAGTTACGATTGTAATATGCGTGTGGCCGATAGGGGCGCCAGAGGTTTTTATTCGTGGCGTGTGGTGAAAAATATATAACAGAAGAAATAGTTATTCACATCTGGATTAATGGTCCAAATGGACGGTTGTGGTTTATTGGCCTTCGGTTAGAGGAAAAACGAGTCATCATGTTAGCAGAAATACGCAGGAACTGTAATTATAATCAGCACAGGCTTTGGTGACGCGGAACAGTTGAGGGGCGGGGGTGAGACACCATGAAACTAACTACCCCCCCCCCCCCCCCCCCCGCGTCATTTTAACACATCATAATAATATATAACATAATATAATAATAACACGTCGTCATAATAATTAAAAAAGCTAATTTCTATTTTTCTCCCTCCCTGGGAGAAACAAAAATCATAGTTAAAAGGAGTAGCAGCGGCATGTTCAGAAACTATTGGAACATTCCAATAATTTATTTGACCTTACACATTTACTATTAACAGATTCTCTCCCTCTCCCCTCTCTCTCTCACCTCTGTTCCTCTTCTTCCCCCCTCTCTCTCCCCTTTTCTCCGCCCCCCCCCCCCCCCCCCCCCCCCCCCCCCCCACCGCTCTGTTTCTCATCTCTCCCCGCCTCCCCCCTCTCTCTCCCCTCCCTCTCTCTCATAATACACATATTCCCTCCCCTTGCTTCTCTTCCAGCTGTTGGCACATTCTTCCACCTCTTTGCGATTGTGTGTGTTTGAAAGGAGTGCGGGCGTGTGTCTGAGGCTGGCCTTCACTGGGGGAATGAAAACTGTCGGAGCAGTGACAGAAAAAATATCTATACATTTAAAAAGGAATAGATTTAAAACTTTTCTAGCGGCATCGCCATTGCATCCTTTTTTGCAGGATGACAGAAGTCTCCGGTCCCCTCGCAGCAGTGGTAAGAACATAAATATTTGCTGAAAAGTCCAAGAAATTACTTTTATGATTTCAGGTTGTTCCTGGATGAATTTAAATGTTTTAACAGCTTGGGAGGTGTTCATTTCTATAGGAGACACTTTAACACTTTATAACAACAAATATTTCATGCTCAATCTTGTTTGTGGCTCTATGTACCTATAAGTGCACTTTGAAGGCCTGATTTTAGGGATAAAAAAAATAATCAGGTATGCATGTGACATCAGCCCAGTGCTCTAAAATGTGACAGCATCTGTCAGTGTGTCACATGACCTACATACTCGAATCTTATATATTAAAGTGTTCATTTGGTGAAATTGTTGGTCATATGGTCACCTGTAATGTTTACTTGCACCCTTGACACTCTCCGTGTATAGATTAACAAAAAAAGAGCTGGAGAACACACCTGGAGACTGTGGATGTGGTTTCCCTGCAGCAACACAGACATCATAATAGTGACATACTGTAAAAGTGTGTGTGTCGAATGTTGGAGGAGGAAGCAGTCTCAGCTTAATTTACCAAGTAAGCTAGCTCAGCTATCAGCTCAGACAGGATGTGCTTTTCCTGCTTCCTCTGTAGACACTTCTAGAACCCACAACCAAACCAAATAACTTGTCCATTTGGAGGTTTGCTCCCCCCAAACCAAGATTGTGCAGTGAAGTACGTTCTCGCTGTCTGTGGCCTTCAATGTGGCCATATGGAAGGACACCAGTCTATCAACATTGCCAACATGTTTTCCTTGGACCAACCTTCATTTTAACCCATTTCCTCTGCAGGCTTCCTTGTGTGTTTATCAGGTATGTGTTAGCTGGAAGGTCTAACAGAAGGAGGCCAGCCACTGCCAGGGCTGGAAAATCTCCCTCATATTTCAAATCCTTTGCAGCAGCTCACATCACAGTCTTAGTGCAGAATTGGAAGACCTTGATCCATGAAATGTACAAGTAGCATATGAAGCATTACATGAGGATGACTGGGGTTCTATACACTAATCTAGAGATTTAAACATGTATAGTTCATAAAGATGTAAGCTAAATCATAAAATATTGTGCTGTACAGTTATCTTGGTACACAAGTACAATAAAACGCCTCCATGTTGTCAGAATAGATGTGTATGGTTTATAGTATTCACTAGTTATCGTGGTGTAGTTCAGCGAGCTCTTTTGACCTTTGTCCTTTTTTTCCTATCTGTCCATCTTGGAGACTTTAAGCTGCAATGTGTGACTACGGTGATGTCTGCCCCTCTACAGCTCTCCTTCATATACAACCCTCCAGGGACTTGATCCCCTGCATATGGCAGTGGAATGAACAGGACAATTTCCCAATATAAATGTGTTAAGAAAAAAACATTTTTGATTCACCTGCAGCAAAAGCAGCTTCATTTCTGCAGATGCAAATAGGAGCCTGAAAGAGTTCAGGTTGGGAAAACAATGCCAGTGGATGTTTGTTGTGATTGATCAAAGGCTCCAAAGTCAAGTTGAGTTAATAATCTTACAAGGTTTTCACCAAAACACACACTTCCTGGACAAGAGGCAGAGATTAAAGTAAGTTTATATGACAGAAGAGTTTGTGTTGGGATGTAATGTAGCTGTGGATGGAAAATCACATATAGATTCCATGTTGATTGTTTAGAACAAAGATTATCGCACAGAAAATATGAAGTGAGGCAAAGCTTAGCAAAAGATGACCCCATTTTTGCCGATGAGTTGCTCTGTAGAGGGAGACAGAGAGACTCTCCATATTAAACAGCATCTGTGGTACAATGGTGGCTTTGTCAGGTGGGGGGAAAGGGTAAATCTGGAATGTAAGGGGAGGGGATATGAGGAGAGATAAAGGGATGAAGAAAGAGACGACAGGGAGGGACCAGCTAGACAAAATAACGGGCCAAGACACTTATTGAACAACAGGAGAAACCAAGTGCTTGTGACCCCAGGGGACTCAGGTGGTGTTTTTATCTCACATTTTCCACAAGAGCCCAGGCAATTTTATGTGTTTCTTTTATCTCGGTTCAGTGTATCCTCTGTATCTATGCATCATCTGTGTTTGAATTTAGCCTAAAAGTGGGAAATTTGGGAAGATTTGCAGCTAACAAATCCATGAACTTGCCAACAAAAGTGTCCAGAGCTCAGGTTATTAAGATGCCGACAGTAGCAGCAATGCTGAAGGTAAACAGGCAGACACAAAACAGATGGGAAGAGCCTCAACACAGAGCCGAGAGGACAGAATAAATAAAAGAAAAAGACAGGAGAAGGTAGGACGACAGTGCAGGATGTGGTCTTGGAGCTTTATGAGTTCTCTACCCTTCCATCCCAGTCTCCTTCTCTCTGCATCCTCGTCTTCTGAGCCTCAGCTGTTCCACAGATGGAATCACAGCAAGACTGCTATGTTCCCATTTTTACCGTCATCCTTGTCATTGAGATATTAAATTCATGATCTCTTGCGTCAATCTGATCTCACCCTTGCCATTATTATTCATGCTTTGCTCTTATTCACTCCCATGAGTCGGTGCTAAATGTTCTTATGTACAATTGAGCCATTGTATTGTAACAAAAAATTGCTGCTCATATCAGTAAGAACTAATTACATTATCTTAAAAATCCAAAAATCTCTTTTAATTCAACGTTACCTACATTGACCGTCCCAAAGGCACCTGAATACTCCAGATTAAGCAGGTTCTGATAGCATCTGTTTTGATGTCCACAGATCAAACTTCAGGATAACAGACCTGAACTCTGGAAATCCGACAGCTACAAACAAGCTCAGTTTGAGCACAGCAATGGCAACAACTTGTCTTGACCTGCCCTGACTCACCTGATGAAAGAGGGCAGTGGGGGAAAGGGGTAACAGAATGACGCTGAGGATAGATTTAAGAGAATAGAGTCAATAAATACCAAATTTTCTGCATTTAAAGATTCCTTTTTTGAGCTATATTCACTGTTGTGATTGGGGTCCTGGTTGCTGCCTGTCTGGGAAGCTACTCTGATGTTGCCATCATTTACTAAAGGTTTGGTGTGTCTACGATGGCAATGACAAAAATCAGTGGAATGTGGGGGCTCCTATCCTCCTGGTGTTTGAATTTATTTCTCGTCTGTCTTCAGAAAAGTTGGTTTGAAGACATTCGGGGGTGTCAAAGCAAAAGAGGAAGTAAGTTCAGGGGCAACACAAACACAAAGAAAGCGCTGACTTTAAAGCGCTGCCAATAATTTAGACTTCCTGGTGATCAGAGGCAAGAAATAATGACAGGCATTACAAAGAGAAATCTATAGATAAGGGGAAGTAATGACAGGAAATAGAAACAGAGAGCATTGTTATTACAGTATTAGAGGATCATGAGGGTAAATTAAGAGAACGAGGAGACAGACAGGAAGATGACAGAATGTAGAAAACAAAAAAGGAAATGATTTATTGACACTGTAATCTTCTTTTGGTGAGAATTATTTTGTTTAATCAATGGTGAGTGTGCACTCAACTCTATAAATGCATGAGCAATAAATTCCCAACTCCTTTTACCTGGAGTGAATTGAAGGGTGCTGCAGGGTTTGTGAGGTCTAACATCTTTTAGGAGCTTTTGGTTCTAGTTTTCTTTTGATCTGCCTCTGTGTTTTTATTCTGCTTCACAGTTTTAGCCTCCGTTTTTTCTTTTCCTGCCAGGCTAATCATGAATTTTCTCTTGGAATCCACCTTTTTGATTAGAGAGTTTCCACAGCGAAATCTCACTAGTGGACTCTAGAGGCAAATATGTCTATTACACCCATAAGAGAACATGTTTATTCTCTTTTGTCCCAATTTCAAGAAATGAATGTGTTAGAATCATCACAAACCGACTTCTTATATTTGATAAGTGTCACAGGAATGTCTCATCGTCCTTATGTACTTTAGCTCTTCTAAAGAGATATGATAGGATATATTATACTGCAGTGAGCAATCTCACAAATAAGTAACAGTCATATCTTACACATAATATATACCTTACACTTTACATATATACACAAAAGGAAATGTAATCTACTAAAATCAGGCGTTTTAAGGCATGCTGTTAATAACTGCAGGACTCTGAGATGATCTTCCAGTCAGAGTCTGATGACACCTCTCCTCCTGAGATGAAATTAAGAGAAATGATGGCAGTAACTGTTCTGAAAATTACTTTTTGAGAGTGAGTGTTTCCACCCTGACGGATGCTTGCAGGCTCCACCTCTGGATTTGATTGACACCGGGAAGGGAGTGAAGGTCCAAACAGCTAAGCCCCATCTTGTGAGCCTGGGCAGCGGGAGGCTTAGCATAGCAATCACTGTGCTGCCATTAAAAGAAGGTAAACAGTAAAGAACACACAGTTCAGTAAAGAACACACAGTTCCCCTTTTAGTTCTTCAGGCTAACTACATATATTTCCACAAATCACTGGTGCATGTCCCGAGTGACTGTTATTTATTGTTAGTGGGGTGTAAATTATGGCTTAGTCAACCTTATATGAGGGCAACAATGTGTTCAACCCAAACAACACCCACATAAAGTCGATACGCTGTGGTTTTGCGATATTGTGAACACAGAGAATGCGCTGATTATCTTAGGCAGTAATTACCACAGATGGACTATATGAACTCAGGAGAAGTAAATCCAAGCCATTTTTTTAATAACATGGATGTGTTGAGTAAAATATAGCAAATGAGCACCATTTTTGTGCCTGATGATTCATTACAAAAATCTCTTTGTCAAATATAGTTTGAATTATTCATTTGTTGGTTTTTGCATTTTTTAATTATATTTTCAGGGGTGACGCGCATAGGAACGGACACTGCTCCAGTCCCTCAGGATATCATTGTCCAGGGCCCAGGCATCGAGGCAGAACACTGTCTCATCATCAATGAAGGTCCATGTCACTTCTCTCCTTTCAAGATGGACTGATAATTTTGTCCTCTAAATTAAGACAGTCATTTTATGTATCCTGACACTTGTTCTCTTTGATTAAGAATGATAACATTTGATAGTGAATATAGACCTTTGGTATTCAACAAGAAAACATCAGATAAATGAAGAAGCAGGACAATTATATCCAGATTAGAGCTGATCTGTGTGAAGGTATGAATCTTTTGCATATAAAACAGGAGGGGTGGTGACTCTGGATCCATGTGGTCACCTCTGCAGTCTGGATGGAGCACACGTCATGGTGCCCACACCACTCACACAAGGTGAGGCCCATCACTCATACCGCCTTCATAAGTGTGACCCTAACGAAATAAACACTCTCATATCTGCAGTTTATGTCTCTTTCATTGCCCTTTGAGTCCTTTTACTTCAGCTTCTGGCTCGGGTAGATAGGTAGGTCTTTGTTAGACTTGTGGTTTTCGACTGTCTTTAAATGAAGTACAAAAACTATTGTTTGATGCTATTTTCATTTTACAAATGTAATTCACATTTGTGAATTACACTACCGAATTTTGTATTGATCAGGGTTATATAGAATCTTTGACTTCTGTTTATATGTTCAAGTGTGAATGAAAGAATGAGAGCACTGTTGGCTTGTGGTTTAGTAAAGTTTCATTGTGTGGTTCAGTCGTTTGGGTTAAAATGGAGCTACGCATGACAAAGGGCTGTAGAGTACTTTTGTGTTTGGCAAATTTTCCATAGAAGTACAAGCTTGTGTTGATCAGCACACCACCACATGGTTCTGTTTGGATGGATCTGATGCAGGCGTATCATTGAGGTTTGGAAGTGTGAAGTTCAGATGAGTCACAACTTCCAGCAGCTCGAGATAATTCTGTACTCATCACAATTTGTTGCAGTGGATGGCAAAAAAGCTCAGATGTTTCTTGTCCTTGAGTTCACCCCTCTGACACGGCTGTGTCAGCTCTCTAATATCTCTTGAGATATCGAGATCTTTTTCCTTCATCTTTCCTCTGTCTTTTACTGCAAAGTTCTCCCCGTCTCATGACTTTTCCTTCTGTAACTATTTCCACTGTTTTCAAACACTCCTCCCCCGCTCCAAATGGTTCGTGCCAGCTCTGTCTGTTCATCCTTTCTGTATGTGCTTTTCTCCTTTTTCTCATGTGCTCTGGTCATTTAATGTTAAATATTGACAGGCCTGTTTTTCTTGCCTCAGCGTCTTGCTGGTCCAAATATTGACAACACTTGTTGTAACTACAGATAAGGGGAATGACGTGCTGGGGTGAAGAAAAGGACAAAAAGAGACAAAAGAGGTTAAAGTCAAAAGGAAAAAAGGGGGGGGGGGGGGGGGCGGCAGAACTTTCAGGTCAGCTTAATAACTAAACACATTATATGGAGATGATTATCTGTGTTTAAGAGGGAATGGGTACGGTTTCTCAGATTGACCTTGAATTCAGACTTTTTGTTCTGTAAATAATATGATCTTTATTCTGAACCAAAGAACTCACAATCAGAGACAGAGTAGCATAGGCACACATTGAAGGTCTACTGCTTGCAAAATAATTGCTGTCAAACTTTGCATGTATATATTCACATTAACTTAGAGCCATTTGGGATTAAACACAAACGATTAGGCTACATGTTTTCCCACTATTTATTTGACTAAACCCTGCTTTCTGTCTCCCATACCCAAGATCAATGTGTTAAATATTTGCAGATGACCCAACAGTGGTTACCTTGAAAGAGTACCCCTGAGACTTTTTTAAAGTAACATTTACATTTTTTAAGGTAATCTGCAATCTTTACATGACATAGTATTTGCCTCAAAATTAGTTATGCGGGTCATCAAGACGTCGAAACTTCCTGAGAAGGCCAATAACTTTATAAATAAACTCGGACAATAAGTAGTACAAAATAAAAATAAAAAAACACAAAAAAAAAACAGCTTAAAATTTTTTTTTGCACAGTTTTCGTGCACACTTTGCGATCAAATAGTTGGGAGTGGGGCATTTTAAAGGAAAGTCCAAATAGAATAGAAATATATGGTTTGCAGACAAAGGAAACCTGAGGGGCGTGTCACAAATACCTCAGTGCCTAAAAGATTTACCAACTGCAAATGGGGGTACCGAATTCTAACTCATCACTTGATGTGCGTCTCTAGATGATTTCAGTCACAGCTTTTATTCTTTTTTTATATTTGTTTGTAAATACTCTTTACATATCGGTGGGGATCCATATGTCGGTATGGATTGTACTTTTTTTTTTAAATCGGTAACTGTGAGTTCACCACCCCCCTTTGTTCCGTGAGATAGTACAGTCCTGGACGCTGACTTGTGGATGGTAAATCACGCAACTTTTCTGCCTCACGGAGGGAAGACGTGGTGGAGTCTCTGCTCTGGAGGAGAGGCCACATCAACACGCACAGGGCAGCTGCACACATACCTGCCCTCGCTTATCTGCCCCAACATACACTGATGGTTGTTAGGCATAAGGGGGCAAACTGGGCCGGACTCCAAAGGTTAGTTACGATCTTTTCTACTTTGCATCTAGCAAAAGCATCTCTCTCTCTCTCTCTCTCTCTCTCTCTCTCTCTCTCTCTCTCTCCTCTCTCTCTCTCTCTCTCTCTTCTCTCTCTCTCTCTATCTATCTATCTGATGCAAAAGTTACTCAGGTTACCAACTTTCCTTTAAGAACACACTTTTTAATGATGTTTTTCTGTTAGTGCAGTAATTGAGTCCATTAAGGACTTCAGAGGAGGCCCTTAAATCTTCATTGTAGTCGTGTCCAGCTGACGTTATTGATTTTTCTTTGATAAGCAGAGACCTTTGTGATTGGCTGAAGGAGAAGACAGAACATATGTGAGATTGCATCTGTCAGTGATCACTGGGCACCAGATCTTTGCTCCAGGGTCGATCCACTGAGCTGATCCATGCGTACTTTAAGGATTTGAACAGGAGGCTGTCCTGTCTTGGTCTCTTATTGCTCAGCAGGGGAGCAGGTGACAATCACTGCTCCTCAATATGAAGAGCCAGATGTGAGGGAAAGCTTGATGTCTGCACCATTGACATGTAAATGACCTCGGCGCCTCAGAGTCATGCATTAGCTGATACATTCACAGGCTGGTACCTGCACATGTGACAAAAAGAAGTAGCCCGTGGCGATGAGGATAGGCCGGTGGTTAGGATACCTGACACCTGAAAACAAATCCTGTCTCCTTGTTCTCAACACTATTGTGTCTGCAAGTCGACCTTTTCTCTGGGTCTAGCACATTTTTTGTGTTAAAGTTGTACTTAACAAAACAGACGAATAAGAAAAGCTTACTTTGTCATCAATTTTAAAGGCAGCCGTGTTTTTAATCCACATTCTAGTCACGATGTGATAGAAGGATGGCTAATGCTTTGGGGATATCAGTTGAGATGAAAGACAGAGACGATTCCTTTAGCCTAGAACCATTTTAATATGTTTCAGAGACACAAAGAGAAAGACAGAAAGAGAATAGCTCTGAAGGATCAAGCTGTTTTTTTTAGGACCTAACTGTTTAACCTCTGTACTCAGAGAGGGCTAAATTGTGGCTTTGGAGGCCAATTTATAAAGACTAAATGAATTTTTTGCCCAAATTGCTTTATTTTTCATCTTCTTTCATTTATTTTTACCTAACAGCATTGCGTTTCTGCTCTTATAACATTGTGGTAAGCATGTTCACTCAGATCTACACTTAAAAAATTAGCTCCAGATGTGATAATTCTCACGACATCTGTGTCCTCAAAGACTCTGAGGTCTGACTTTGTAGACTTTTAAATGATCCCATGAATGTACCGTAGGATATACTGTATATTGATGTTTGTTGTTTTTTATGAGGTTTTTTAAGAGGAAGGGTTAGGTAAGGGAAGGGTCTGGCTTTGTTGCAATGGCTAATATGCTTTGCTATGGAAGGAGGATTTTGGTGTCTTAGAACACACAGTTCCATGCACACGTTATGTTGTGTATTTATGTTGTGTTAGAGAGAGGGAGGATGAGAGGATGAGCCAGGGTTTTCTGTTGCTTACACTGGTGGGTTGCAAACAAATTAGGTTGACACAGCGTCTATTTTAAAGGCAGCATATGGTGAGGCCGTTGAGGGTAGGAAATTAGATTTTTACAAGAGCTCACTGCTGTTGATGTGTGCCTTGTGCCAGATTTTGAGCTGTGAGCAATTACACGGAACTATTGGATAGCATATTGACACACACAGTTACTGTATACACATGTACTATATGGATGACCTAGACATACATCACTCATGAGTGTAGAAACAAATCGTTCAAAAAGGAGCTCAGTCCGGCTGGGTAGACTCAGCATGGGTTTTTTAAACTGTTTTTATAGGTTAGTTCCACTAGTACAGCACAAAATTCTCACTCTTGAGAAAAGAAACACTCTTTGGACATTTTAAGGAATTCCCTAGATGGGTATCATATCTTTTATCTTATTTACACATCACCAATATGCTTAGATTTATGTATAATTTTGTGATTCACATAAACTTGAAGTGGTGAGAAAAGAAGAGATAGGAATGAAAGTGAAGTCGTGACTTTTTTTCCATTCAGACTCTTCCATTTGCTCTCGCTCTTGCCTCAGCGGTTGTGTCTGACCTCAAGTCGCAGGAATCTGAAGGAACTAACGGAGCTGGTTTGCTATGATATTTGTCTGAAATGTCTCCCTGGGATCCAATAACCACTTTTCCCATCCTCCGTCCACTCTTAGGGTTCTACGTGCATCAGGCTGGTGTTTTCTCTTCTCGTTCTGCATTAGACGTTGCATATGTCAACAGGAGAACTGTCCCTCTCTTCCTTCCCCTCTGAGATATTTGGACAGCTGTGGCTGAGTGTGTGTATTACAGGGGTTGTGACCCTGACATCTTGTTTAATACCTGGCCCTTTCAGCTTAATTGATAGCCAGAGTAAAGGCAGCCGTCAGCACTAATCTGGCATCATGCCAGTGTGTCTGGCTGTGAATAAACATGCACAGTTCACACACATTTAAAGCTACCTAGTCTATAATTTCTTGTTATTATCTGTTTGTTCCCAGGTTATTCGCTGTGTCTCGGAAAGTCCTATTTCTTCCGCTTCAACCACCCCGAGGAGGCCAGCAGAATGAAGAGCATGCTTCCACCAAAGAGTCCCGTGTCTGCTTTGGCTTATAACACAGGTAGAGTGTAAACCTCTTCCCCAACCTTTGAAGGAGACTTGAACCCATTCCTTTGTTCTTCTTTAATGCCCTTGTTCTTGTGTTCACCTCCCCCCTTCAATCTACTTTTTTTCTCTTTGTCTTATCCTGATTAAACATCATGAAAATTGCTCTTTCCATTCTAAAGTTAGGATGTTACCACTACAGAGGTGTGTGAGGTATGGAGAGCATAAGCTAATATTGCTTTCTGTCTTTTCAGATGTCTTTTACAAACATATGCTCTCACTGTTACACACATGCTGAAGCTTAAACGTAAAGCACATGAAATGCTTTTATCATCTGTTGCCTCCTGGTACAGCTGGATTCTCTTGACGCTTCAGTGATTGATTCCTGTGTGTTAGTGCCATAATCTGTGGACTCTTTGCCCCTCCACACACACACTGTACAGCAGAAAAGAAAATCTGCACCCTGAAAACTGAAAGAGAAACATAAAGCTACAGGAAAAAGCAAGGCATAGAGAAGAATAGTCAAGAGGTGACCAGGGCTGCAGTATAAATCTGCCCATGTATGGACACAAGTGTGTTTGTGCGTGAGTGTGTGTGTATGTGTGTGAGAGATCTTAAGATGCCTAAAATTTTATGCCCTGTTTCTCTCAACCATTTAAGGTTTTTTCCTCACACGTGCTCATATTCACCTTAGCTGCTCTTCATAGTTATTGAATATTTTACTGGTGTATTTTTGAGGCCACATTTTTGGATGGCCGACGTTCTTTTCTCAGTCATCGGAAGGATTTTTTTCTGTGTTGGGATGTGTAGCACTTAAACACTGGGTGGTCTTGGCTTGTACATTATAGCACCTTCTTTTCCACATAAACCCACAGACACATTAAAAACTCTGGGTTATCCTGTCTCAGTGCTTTTGAGGATAAGGAAGACTGTACATTGGAGTCCTTTGTAGAATATTGCACGTCTCACTTCTAGTGTACATCAGCAATAATTTGCTAAGTAAAAATAGATTGTCGGGCTCATTTGCTGTTTTCAGTAGGACGTAAGTAAAACTGACTAATTTGGGGTTTGCGAGGCTCCCCACACTGCTGAAAAGGCTAAATAAAAGCTTACAGAAGGGCGGGGAGCCTCTTGAGGGTCTTGCAGTACATTTTTTTGGTCTTTTTCATTTTCCAACAGCTGACTCAACTCAAGAAAAAAAAAGTTTGTCTTTGATATAATGGATGGCTTTGTCTGAGGTTGTGTTTGCATTCACTGTGTGTGTGTGTGTGTGTGTGGGGGGGGGGGTTGTTCTGCCAAAGATTTGTTCTACTCATAGCTTTAAATTCAGGTGCATACTTCCTCCTCTCTGCCAGATGGAATGCATGACACTGCTATGTAGCCCCCACACAGAAGGGCTGGCAGCATTATCAAGGGCTCAAAAGAGATAAGGGACCATCGAGACACACACTCTATCAGCTGAGGACACACACGCACACACACGCACACACACACACACACAGTTGCTGAAGAGTGATCCTCCAGTACCCCGCACCCCCCCATCCCTCAAGGCTGTTGCTAAAGCACCAACACTTTACAAGTACTGTAAAGCTGCGAATGCCAATTTTAACTAATTGTGTCATTACCTTGACATAGCTCTTGATATATTTTCTCTAACAACATGTTTATGTGTGGTTACAGATGAAAAGCTTGGAGGGGTTGAAAAGGCCTGGTCACCCCAGGTTTGGTACTTGTCCCCAGATTTGGGGAGCCCTGTTATAAGGAAAGCTTTGCGAGAGAGGAGGAGGATTTTGGGGAGTTTATTGGGGAGTTTGGAAGGGAGGCCAGTCTGGATGTGATGAAAGCATGGATCCAGGTTTCAGTAGTGGGAAGGAAGAGATGGAGGGTTCTTTAAGTGAACTAAGATGGTTGGTGTCCTGGTTCATGTGCTGTGGTGGGGATGTCATGTCCATTGTGAGAGACAGCTGATTGTAAATGTGAAGATTTTAACCTGATACCTTCGTATGTCAAGTTTAGTGGAGAAAAAGTTGGGGATGTAAGCAAGGTGTCGTGTGGAGAGGGTGATGTGTTGAGTGAAATTCAGGCAGTGCAGCCTTTCCTTTTTGTTTGAATGAAAAATAAGACCAAGGTTTGTCCCAGGTATAGTCGTTACTTAAGTGTTTATGTCTGTATTTACATATTTTCTTTCCTTTATCTTTCCACAGATTACCAGAAATTTAGCAGTGATTACAGCCATTCAGTGGTGGGTGGGACCAGCAGTGCTCGAGGCATGAGATCAGCCTCCGAACTCCGAGATTTGATGGACACCCTGCAACGCAAGAAGATTGCTCTAGAGAACAGCCTCAGAGCTAACGGCAATGGCAACCCGTCCTACTTCAGTGTGACGCAGGTCGGCCATGTCTTTACTCTGCTTTCTGTGGCATTGATTAAACACAGCTTGCTGTCTGCGCAGTTAGCCGGAATAGTTTGTGTCCTTAACAGTTGAAATTCTCCAAACATTGTCCAAACACAAAGTCCAAACATTGGTTAGCAGGGTTGATTCCTTGGTACATTCAGGAAATGTGTTAAGAACTTCCTGATTTTTAAGCTTTTCTATAATTGTGCAGGTGCTTTTGAAAAGTTGTAATAGTCATTCACTTGTCAAGCTGGAAGAGGTTTTCTTGAAGTCTCACTGGATTGATAATTGCATTGTTCAAGTTCCATTTTCTTATCGAACTGGCTAAAGCTTCTATTGATTGATCATTTTTTGTTTTTTGTTGTTATTATTCTCATTATATGTATCAATATATGTCAATAATATATCGATTTTTATCAAATGATTATATTATTAGCCAAATGTGCATGCATTAAATATTTGCCTCCCTTTTTCATCTTAATCTCAGTCCCCCCCAACAACACCGACGGCCAGCCCTGCCACATCCTCATCAGCCTATCAGGAACAGCCGAGGCGTTTCTGTAGCTCAGACCGTCCACCGATGGCTTTGAAACCTGCGTCATCTCTGTCCCCTGGACGAAGATCTGATCCTTCCTCCTCTCTGACCTACCGCACCTCCACTGGTCGCAACCAGGACAACTTTGCTAGTGACAGTCGCCGACTGCACACCTCGGGCTCCACTACGTTATTGTCCATGTATAATGCCGGAGGCTCCTCCATTTCCGTCGATGGTGGCAACAGCTTGGTCGTCCCTCTTCCGTCCTCCTCAGCAGCACATACTCCATCAGCAGGAGGTGCAGCCAGCATGCCGTCGAGCCCCCGTCTTGGCCGTCGGAGTGGAAACCATGAGCCGGCCGCCAGTCGTACCAGAAAATACTCTGCAGGTTCGCTGAGTGGCATGATAGGAGGATGTCATAGTCGCTCCCTGCCACGCCTCTGCACATCTCCAGCTCCTCGTGAAAACAACAATGGCGACACAGCGTTGTCGACTCTGCCTCCACGGCGGTCTGATGTTGTTGGAGGTTACAGATTTAACAAAGACTTTTACAACAATAATTATCAAGATGAAGGCCCCAACTTTAACCACAACACAGGTAGTTCCAGCAGGAACCAGAATCAGCCTTCAACTCAGGGAGAAGGTGTCGTGTCCATCTGCCTTTCCAGTCCAAAGAACTTATCTTCCACTGGTCTCCCAGTGACTCCCACATCATCCCCCCCTGATGTGACCATCTCATCCAGATCAGGGGGCTCTTCGTCTCCCCGTGTGGCTAAAAAACTTAGTCTGACCTCCAGTACTTCTGTCCACTCCACAAGTTCTAGCCCTTCAGAGTTGGACCAGCTGAACTGCCAAGGGCTTTCCTCAGAAATGGAGTTATATTTAGGGGACAGGGAGAAGAGAGGAGCAGAGCTCAATGGTGCTCTGGGGCTGGAACTAACAGAGAGGACAGGACATGGACCTGCAGTAGGGTTGGGTGAGAGAAGGCAGTCATTTGGAAAGGCGGGAATGACCCCACCTGTGGGGCTTAGGGAGAGAAGGGGGAGTATTAGCTCACTGAGTGGAAAGGAGGAACTAACAGACTATCACCAACGGCAAAAAGAAGAAAGACTCCGTGAGCAAGAAGTAGAGAGACTGGTGAGTTCTATTTGGCAAGAGTCAGTTTTAACATTGATTTTCCCTCAGCTGTTGGTTTAAATGTCACTTTAGGGGTAAATAACATTGTTTATCCTGGGATACAGAAGACTTCTAACATTATCTGTATAATTTGCAGTGATGGGTTGTTGAGACATAAAGGCTTTTAAATTGTTACAATTGCTAAAAGTGAACGGAAATGAAAAGTTTGTTTTTTACTAAGAGGTTGATTCTGATTTGTAGTCAAATACTAACTTGCAAATGATGGATTGAGTGACGAACTCCTACACATGCATAGTGTGGTTTCCAAAGCATCCAGCGGTTAGCCAAGCAAAGTGAACTATTCTTAAACCTGCATTTGGATTGTGTGCGGGCTTGTGGAGGTCCACCCACTGTGGTTTGCACCACTGACGAGCCACAAAACACATCAGTCAGATGCGGTCGAGAGAAAGCAAGGCTATTAAAGGGCAGCGTCGCAGCGTAGCAGGTGGAAAAACACACATTTTCAGCATATAATGACAAGTGGACTAAAACTTTCACAGGTCAGTCATCATATCCCCCTTTACATAGTTGAATTCTGGAAAATAAACAGATCATGTCACCATGAGAATATTTTTCGGAAAGCTGGACAGACTGTCCCCCTAAACCTCACTGCAGATTTTGAGCGTGGCTTTTCTGGAAGAACATTTGCAAATAGAAGACTTCAGATCTGCCATAACCATTTGATAAGAACTGTGTGTCCATGAAATATTTATTTAACCCCAGCAATGCTGCTTTCAATATAGTTTGTCTTACAACCTGCTTTACCAATAGTAGCTAAACAGTGATTTAACAGTCTTTAAAAAGACAGTTTAATGAAATAAATATATATTTTTACTGTTTTTGTTTCTAAATTGTACTTCGAAATATTTTTAACATGAATAGTTGAAATAAATAGTTTTATTCAACTATTGTAATGCTATAAATTTAAGCCAAGAAAACCAAGGTAGTTTTCTCTGTCAACTGGACTGGGTTTCTTCTCTTGAAGACGTTTCGCCTTCTATCCAGACGTTTCGCCTTCTATCCAGAAGGCTTCTTCAGAAGTGAAGGGGGAGTATTAGCTCACTGAGTTCTTCAGAAGTGAAGAAGCCTTCTGGATAGAAGGCGAAACGTCTGGATAGAAGGCGAAACGTCTTCAAGAGAAGAAACCCAGTCCAGTTGACAGAGAAAACTACCTTGGATACAATGACCTGGATGACTGAGAATTTACACAGAAAGCCAAGAAAACATTTGCCCTGACCAAATCTGCCCCCTACTGGCAGTAGGGAGACCTACATTGCAGCGATGTGGATTTTTTTTCCCCCCACTAATTAATATCACAAGGTTTAGGTTATAGCCAAAGTGTACTTTAAAAGGCCTCCCTTCATTTGGATCTACACTCTCTCCCTCTAGAATAGAATATGCTTTTTTCATTATATGGTTAGTTATAGTTGGGAAGGTTTCAAAGAGGCTTGTTAGAACAGAACAAGGCGACAAACTGACACGAGTGTGCATTGGTTCATTCTCTAAGTGAGGCCTTTATACCTGTTTGTGTATGATGTCTGTAATAGAATGCCTTAGCTGGATGACATCTCCCTGTTTTCAACAGATTGAACCTATTTTTTATCTGCCTAACTCAGTTTCCTGTGTTTGGAGTATTTGGACACATTCTTGAACATGTAACATGTCTTGTACTTTTGCTGTCACAGACACAGTTGACAGCTGTTCACCTTGTCATTAACCCGTCTCCCTCTCTTCTTTCTCTCTCACTCCCTTTCCATTCTGTCTGGTTGACTTTTCTTCCCACCTCCTGTCTCAGCCCAGGCTGTTATTACGTAGGCTTGCAGTATGGCTCACATTCTTTTCCCTTCTTGGACGTTACCGCTGGAGCTTCTGTAGCCCAACATGTGTAGTTGCTATGTTTGTGTTCTGTCTTTTGGACGCTGTTGGATGCAGCATTCCTGCTTTTGGGATCTACAAATGATCAATTAAATAAATTATTCTGTTTGGCATCCAAGATAAAATGGCACTGAGAGCATTTTGGACTACACAACAAGGACGATTAAATTAGGGGGAGTGATGTCTGAGATGTTTTTCCAGGTAACGTTTGTACAGGAAACTTGGTTTTTCTTTTCTTGAATGATTGCATTTATTTTAATTGACGAGGAACTGATCAATGGTTAATTTCTTTAAAATCTTATTTGATTGCATTCTTTTAAGAAAATGGCTTAAATTCTGCTGCTTAAATTCAAGCCTGGAGTACAAAAACAACATCCTGAATGCCTCCATATTTGCACATGTTTTACTTTTAGTGTGTGTGTGTCTGTGCGTGTGTGTGTGTGTGTGTCTCAGGAGCGCCAGCGGCTGGAAACCATCTTGTCTCTCTGCTCAGAACTGGGCCGGGCTGAGGTCGATGTGGGTGCCACAGTCACCAACTCCACTTCAGCCGTGGCTGATCTGCGGAAGATCAACCAGGAGCTGCAGAAGCTGCAAGTGACCGACGACAGTGACGATGATGGGCTGTCCGTCTTCTCAGACTCTCTGACTGTCAATGGAACCACAGAGAGGCGGCACCGAGCGTCCCAAGGATCAGAGAATGGTTATTATGATGACCTGCAGGTTCGATGCAGGCGCAGCAGCGGCCACCCAGACAGTCGGGCAGAATCACCTGCTGTTACTTTGCGAAATTTTGCCCCTTCACCCTCTCCACGTACGCAGAGGCCCCACGAGGTACAAAAACCACCCTTGAGTCAAGAATCATTCAGAATAAATATGACAACATTTCACACATACTCTGAAACTACTTCTTATAAACTCAATCCTTTTTTAAATAATAGAACTATGACTGACTTTTGAGATCTGCGAATCATTAATTTTGACTTTTCTTTAGCACCGTGAACGGTTAATGCAATATATTGTGGCTTATTAAGAGTGCGGGGCTGTTGCCGCGTAGCATTGGCTTATCGTGAGATGTGTTTATGCTCCCTTCTGGTTCTGGGAAACACAAGCAGGATCTTTCTGCCTGATACTTGCAAACTATCAACATGACACATCCTTACCACAGACGCCACACGAGATATTTACAGCCCATTTATTAAATTATCGTAAGCTTGGTGTTACTTTTTGAAAGTGACAGCTGGTGTTTGTCCCCTGCCCCCCCTGCATGTGCACACTTTGTCTGCAACAAGCCAGAACAAGTTGTGAATGACGCTCTTTCAGACTCTTCATGATGCTGCGCTACTCCATGGCCGGGACATTAGGCCTTCAGAAGAAGTGAGGAGCATAGAAGAAGAGAGGATCCAGGTGCTGAACAACATTGAGGAGCTGCAGCAAAAAATCAAAGAGTTAGACAACCAAATGGAGGAATCTGCCCGAGAGGTAAAGATTGATGTTTAAAAGAATATTACTTACTTCATCCATTTCCTGTTAGGCGAACACATCTACTCGGTGAAGATCTTGCATTGTTATAGAGTACTTTACATGTTTTGATATAATATCTTACTCATCCAAGGTGGAGGTTGAGCAGGCTCTGGTGGAGGCTGAAATGGACTCAGAAGTAGCTGGTCTTCAGCAGGAAAAGGATGCTATGGAAGCCGTGCACGATAAGATGACAGATCTAGAGACAAAGTCCCAGCAAGAAAAGGAAAAGGTAAATAGCCAACTCCACTTTACTGTGGAGGGGAGCAGAAATGGGATGTTTGTGTGGAGAAGCGCTGGTTTAGATACGAGAAGAGTCATGAAAACGTCTGGAAATAATATGCTCAGGTATGCTGAGCACAGGGGTTGATGGCAACGTTTGGTTCCTTCCAAAAGAGCAGTTGTGCAGGGGCTTTGAAAATATTCTCATAAATGTAGGGGATCATGTGACTAGTTGGTGGCGTTAATCCTCTCATGCTGTCACTGGTCCAAATATATATCTGTTAACACTGCCCTCTTACACCCCCCCAAGGAGGACAGAGGGGGTGGGTGAGGATGTGTCTTTATGGACAGTGGTTTTTGTATTTAACTTAGCTTTTGTATTTGTGCAGTTTTATGGGGCCTGGCTACTGTTTCTTGAGCCACAGTAATTGTATAGGAACATTAACCAGATGCCATCAAGACAATCCTGACTTGTTGATGGTAGGTTGGTCTCGCATTGAAGATTCAGTCTGTGGAAGGAAAGGTGAGGCGAAGTGCCCACACAGGTTAGAGACGCGTGCTCGCTGATACTGTGGCGTTTATAAATCTACTCACATTCATTCTCAGTCATTGCCCTCTAAACCACAACGGAGCAGAAGTAAAACTAATCAAGGTCACACCCCCTCCATTGCTTCAGTTCTAATAAGGTTCTTTCTCTAACCTTTGTTTTTCTCAAGCTTCTATTACACTCCATCCTTGTAGGCTGATCTCCCATGTCTGGTTGCCATAGCGACTAACTGTGGCTCCCCAGTCCCACTAACTCTGCCATCCTCTCTCTGTCCTGTGTGTGTGTGTTTGTGTGTGTGTGGATGTGTATGTATGTGTGTACAATCATTTCTCTGTATGTACACATGAATAAATGTGTACATACATGTTTGTTGTGGGCATGCATGTATGTGTATCTGTGTGTGTGTGTGTCCGTCTGTGTGCCTGCACATGTGTGTACGCCAGGCGAGTGAGTTGCTGCAAGCAGAAAGGGAGAGAGTAGAGAGGTTGGCTCACATTGTTGTTGAGCAGCGCTCCCAGCTGGACAGCTGCCCTGAGGCCACCAAGGAGCCCCTGCAGGAGCAGCTGGCCAGGGTCAGTACACACACTCACACACACACACAGGCATCCATATGAACATACCGTACATATGATTGACGATGTAAAATTGAGGTGCCGTGCATGTATGCTGTTAGTAGGAACCAAGAAGTTCAGTAGATTAGCAGATGTGGCGTGAATATTGAGTTATGGTGACACAGAAATGGTATTTGTGGACTGCTGTTCGTCACTACATGTGTGATGCTTGCACACTTGGCTCGCATGGAACCATTTCCACCATTTCTCCTCAAGCTAACATGCTGTTTGCTGCACGTCCACGTTTCAGTTATGCAGCCGTCTCAGTCTTTCCATTAACTCTTTGTGTTGGTACCAGGGTGTGGTTGTCCTGTAAAGGGTCTGATGAACGTCACGGGGTTGGGGGGGGCTAGACGTGAGCAGCGCGGATGCTGGCTGAGATGGGGGTACAATGACTCGTTCTAGCAGACGATCACATGCACCAATCCAGGGGAGCCTTCTTCAAGTGCATGGGTTTGTGTGGTTTCTTTGCAGATCTGTTCTGTTCTGTCTTTTGGGAGATCGCTCGTGTTGTGCGTCATGTTTGCATGCTTCTTCAAACCTTGGAAATGCTCCTCCAGAAGTTTGCATGACCGACTAGTTGTGAACTTGACAGTGGGGTTGTGAGTCATATTTTCCATGTTAAATGCAAAGGAAATGGGGTTATTTGACCAGTGTATATTCATATGTCCTGTCTGTTTAGCTGCGTGTTGTGTTTTAACTGTGTTTCTGTTTAGGACTGTGAGGTGCTGGAGATGGAGACCAAGCGTTTCGAGGACCTGGAGTTTCAACAGTTGGAGCGTGAGAGCAGACAGGATGAGGAGAAGGAGACACACACACAGCAGCTCCTCCGTGAGATGGCAGACTACCAGCGCAGCTCCGTTAATCGCAAGGCCAGTTCCCTGTTGTCTGTAGGAACATGACATTTAAAAAAGAGTGAACACACAACGTTATCACCTTGTCATTTTTTCTGTTCCACTGTGTGTTGAATATGTTTTTAAAATACTTACAGGAACGACTAGCCACTCTCAAGAAGCAGGCCACCCAGATCACTCAGCAAGCTCAGCGCGAGAAGGAAAGCTTCTTAAAAGAGAGGAGCAATCTTGAGGAAATGCTGCAGAGGGTATAATGAAAATTCCGCTTCTGCTTCAGAAAAATGCTTCTAGGAATTTGCCAATCTTGTTTTTCATTTCATCGATTAGGAAAAGGAGAAACTAGCAACACTGGAAAGAAAATATTTTGACCTCACTGGTGGCCGGGGCTTCTGCCTGAGGGAGGTAGGTTCGATGCCTTTCACCCGCTCGAGGGCTTGACCCTTCTCATTTACGAAGGTCAGGCTTCCCTCCCATGCAGGCCAGGATAGAGGCACCTTTAGCAGTGACTGGTGTGACACCAAGACTGTCATAATAGCCCCTTCTGTCAATGTCTGCATCCTCTCTTCCCTTCTGTCCTCCATTTTTTCCAGAGCAATGCTGAGGTACTGTTTTCTTGATTTAGTTACAGGTTTCCTCTTTTTTAAATGATAATCTTCCTGAGCTAGTTTCCTGTTTCCTCTGCAACTTTCTTTTGTGTCTTGCATGCCAAGAGAAATAATTCATTAATTTTGTCCACATTTATATTGTTTTATATATTATACCTGTGTTAATAAAAGCACTGTGTATTTTCATGCACTTTATGGCTTTTTGAAGTTCAAATCTGCTAAAAATCACAATATCCTGCAACATTTTAACGACTAATTCTTGGGTTTGCCACCAAATCTGAAAACGGCTGACTCATTTCTTGCTGTGCTTCACCCATTTCCTGTGGTCCTTTTCTCCACGATGCTTTCCAGGGTTATGTCACAGTCAGTGAAATCAATGAGCTTTACTCACAGCTTGGGGGGGACCCTAAGCCCGTCACTAAGCCCACCTTGGCCAATGCTTCCCCTGAGTCTGAGATAAACACCAGCGACAGCTCCAAGTCCCTGAAGTATGAGGTGTGTGTTGTGCTTTGAAGGGAACTGCTGTGTGGTGTGCTGCTCCGTTTTCATCCTTCTTTACACTATTTTCTGACACTGTATTCTATTTTCTTCTTTGCAAAGCTCTGTCATTCCTCTTCACCTGCCTCTTGCTCCCCTTCTTCCTTTTCTATTCTGAATCCTCGCCCCTCAGCTAAAATGGTCTCTGTACACTGGCCAGAAAACATGGTCTCATACCGAGACCCCTCTCCTCTCCCTGACTCTCCCCCGCCTCCACTTCCTGTAAAAAAACGCTGTCACCGACCCAGGCAGGTAACGTGTGTGAGTGTGTGCGCGCGCGCGCTTGCATGTATCCAGTTTAATAGCAGCTATGCATTTGTCTTTGTATGTGAATTTCATCAACCAACACAGTTCAAAGTCTCAGTCTGATGGTTTTTTAAATGTTTTTAACCTTTTTATGATGAGCTTAGAAGATAACGCAAAATTAGCTTTTCATTCTTTTGAAATCATTGATACGATTGACCATCAATTGGTCATTGAGTAGGATAGGATTTTGGAAATTTTATCACTTTGGTAGAAAGACCATTAAAGCAGCTGCCCTTGAATGTGTCTCACAGCATCATGGAAGATAGTCAGACAGTCAGACTGGTTGGCTCCAGAGTCTGTGTCGGGGTGGGGGCAGCTGGGTAAATGGAGGAAGAGGAGGGAGGGAATTGACCTGCTGCCATGTGAATGGGTGTCATATTGTCTGTAAACAGTCCCAACACTGTTGTCCTCCGTGCCAGCACTTGTGGACTGTCTCTTTCCCAGTCACATGACTTGGTCGGAATTAACTGTTGTATAAACAATGTAAAATCCTTAATCCTTTATCAGCCTTGTAGAATTGCGCCTTGTTCAAAATATATAAAGAACTGCCTACCCTTTGCTGTTTCTGTATAATCTTTCATTAAGTTGTTAATATTGAAATTGTGAAAGTCCAGATAAGCATGTAAACTCTTCTTCTATGTGGTTTTGTGTCTACTTGAATAGCATTTCCGCTCACTGGAAGAGAGGAGAAGGTCTGACAAGGAAGGCGGCTCCCATCTGAGCGATACATTACCCAGGAAGAAACCCACACCCGCCATGAACCCCCAGTTCTCCTGTGCAACTCTGGGTCGCAACTTTCAAAACAAGGTGCATAAACTCTCGTACGCACAGATGACAGCAGTGGTTGCTTAGCTAGCTTTTTTACTTCACTGTGTTCATCATATCGCATACTTAGGATGCAAGTGGGGCTCTTTTGTATTGAAATTCCATTCTGCTTCTGCTCATTTCTGCACATTCCCAGTCCCACCCACCCTTGGTACAAAGCACCAGTTGTGGCAGCATTCTCCCCAGGATGCTCTCTTTATCCAGCAAGGAAGCCGAATCTCGACGTCTACATAAAGGTACATGACACCTCCCCACGTGCACTGTGACCTAAAATAAAGCCATCTCTGGCTCCATGATTTGAGAAGGAAGAGTGGATAAAAGATGGACCGAGCGTCTTTGCAAGGATTAAGATGGAAGTTTGTGTGTCAGCAGTTTGAAATCAGTTGTTCGTGGCATTGTTAGTATGTTGGAAACGGGAGAGCTTTCTTTCGACACATTAACCAGCCATTTCCCTTCAATAGAGCCCCTCCTGAACCAAAGTTCTTGCTCCTGTGGTTTAATGTAGATTTAAAGCTCCTAAAAGATAAAGAAGGATTTATTACACATAGTTTTTATTCTTTTTCCCCCCTAGGCTGCATCATATATGGGTTTAGTATTTTAAGACAATGGAATGTCTTCACTGTTTGAGTGTGTTTCTGCTCCCATGGGCGTCGTGTTTGTGGCCCATCGGATGGGCGGGTCTGCAGCATGAGGCAGATGGTATCAACTCTTCATCTCTCTCTTCAGCCTCTGAACTCTAATGTTGTCGACAATTCTCTTGCTACTTCTGACAACATCTTTGGACCTACTAAATATATTTTAGAAGCAGAAGCTCGTAGTGTTTAAGAGGGCCATCATTTGCTCACCGGAACCCATAAAAATCTATAGTGGCGGCACTTATTGAGCCAAATTTGAATCCACCTGCTGTCCCAGATGGAATGATTCCGACAGGTATGCAACGCAGATCGACCTTGGTTTCCGCTGCAACTCCTTTCTCTTTCTGGGTTTTTATATTTCCAGGTCAGCCTGCCTCTCGAGCAGCATCCCAGACCAACGTCTACCTTGATGCCTTCGGATTCCGTGACAACCAGGCCTTCGACACCATGAGTGTGGACAGCACCGACTCCATTGAAACCAGCATCTCTGCGTGTTCACCAGATAATGTTTCCAGGTGAGGCATTTGCTGACCGAGCAACTCACTCTGATTCGAGATATTGAATCACTACTGTAGATTCCATCACATCCTAATACACATCACCTTGTATAATATATGATATAATATCTAGGTGTGTGTACACTGCAGCGTTTCAGTGGTGTGTTGCAGGTTTAGCATAAACTGGGAAAGTGAGAAGTGTGTAGCACATGTATCCCGCCTTTCCTGGTCCTTTCTTGGGACATAAAGTCTGTAGGAAGTGTGTGCTGTATGAGTTAAGATGCTTCATTTCAGTTCTGTGGGTCAGGTTACGGAATAATGCGTGTGCTTCAACCCCCCGGTTCCAAAGAACTGGGCAAATAGGAGGTATATTTGGGGTCCCCCTATTACGGTATGCACTGAAAACATGTGTTCTTACTTTTCTTTCCCCCCTTTTTTGCAGTGGTTCCCTCTGTCCCCTCTCCTTGTTTCTCGAAATGGTAGAGTCTCTGCTCTGCAGATGCATTTTTGCATCATCCAAAAGTAGCGCGGCTTTTTTTCTGGAACACGTTGCTTCATAATGTTTCACCTGGAATTTACTGGCTCTGTGTTGGAACATGGATCCATGCTGCTTGAAAGCGGTTTTATTATTCATCTTGCCAATGATGCCTTGTGTTTTCTCAAGATGCAGGAGGAGTAAAAGTTACAGATTTGAATAGATTTGCGATGAGCCAGTCTATAATTACTATGAGTGCAGTTTCCTCTCCTGGATGGAGGTAAGAGAATGGCGCTGGGATGAAAGGGTGACTCTTAAACCAGGCTCGAAGAAACAAACTGTTAAAACCAAATCAACAGCTTGCCGACTTCACTGACTTTTCCGCCAGTCTGTCAGTCATGTGACTGAATGATAGTCTGATCATTTTGTGTAGCTAGTAAATTTCAGTTTGACAAGCTGAGAACAAGAGGAAGACGTGATCGTTTCACAATTCTGTCTTGATTTCTTTTCCATCGATTTAAAAAAAAAAAAAACATCAGGCACTATAGGGTTAAATCCCTCTTTTGTCTCTCCTGCGTTTCTACCTCAGAGTTAAGAAAGTTTCCATGACAAACATTTACCGACTGTAGTGGTACTGGGGAACGCATTTCATCTGCAGACCATCTGCAGTCTGGGGGACCTTAAATTGGGATATCTTTCAGTCAGGAAAAGGAGATGCTTAGATTGCTTCTCCTTCCAAATGCATTTCCGCACACATAAACAGAAGGAACCTCAGGAGAGGAAGCTTCCTTCCCGGGAATGTTTATCTGAAGACTAAGCTCATATCTGCTAAATGTGGAGGTCTGAAAAATTCAATGTAATGGAATACGTTAGCATCTCTTCAGTCGCCTTACAACAACACTGACCAACACATATTGTCTGAAAATAGTTTCACTGGGGTAAGAAAAATGGATCCAACTTCACGCTTGCTGCTAATCTCAGCAGCTGGGATTGATTAACTTTGCAGCCGCTCCAATACATGAGGTAGTGATTTAGCTCCATCCCAGTTTATATTATCTTTTGGTGATTGTTGTGTGTTTGTGTGCTACAGTGCCAGCACTGCCAACATGGCCAAGCTGGAGGAAATGGAGCGCCTGCTGAGAGAAGCTCAGGCCGAGAAAAGAAGCCTGCTTGAGCATAAGGTCACTCCAAGAATACGCGTTGCTTTCTTCTGTTCATTTCCTAATAAAACAATAGAAATGAAGCTTTTCTTTTTTACGTCTCATTGAGATTAGTGCCATTGTTTTTAGATCTAATGGACTTAAAGCTGTAGCTTTAATAGCCAAGTAGTAGGAAAAAACCCACTCAATTTCTCCTGCTTGTTCAGGAACGAGAGATGGACATGCGAAAGCAGGCCCTGGAGGAGGAGAGAAAAAGACGGGAGGAATTGGAGAAGAGGCTTCAGGAAGAGACGAACCGGAGGCAAAAGCTTATCGAGCGTGAGGTGAAACTGCGAGAAAAACAAAGGGCACAGGTGAGAAAAGTTACATAAATACCCGGATGGAACATTTATTCTTTGGCTTTCAAATTAACCTGTTTTTTATTTTTTTATTTCATATTTTCAACATGGCAAAATGCTCTTCCTGAAGATATGTGCTGGTTCTTATCTTTTCTGTCTTCCTGTATGATTTTTATTTCCAGTCCCGGCCGCTGACCCGGTACCTGCCCATCCGGAAGGACGACTTTGACCTGCGGGCTCACATTGAGTCGGCGGGCCACAGCGCAGACACGTGTTACCATCTGTCCATCTCTGAGAAGACCTGCCGTGGCTACTTGGTCAAAATGGGAGGAAAGATCAAGACCTGGAAGAAACGGTGGTTCGTTTTTGACCGCAACCGCCGCACACTCTCCTACTATGCAGGTAAATTGCACAGCGGTGCACTTGTAGGTGTGTTTCGATGCACCATATCTTTTAAAAATGGAACTTTGATTTGCGTTTAAATGTCCTACTCTACATCTGGCAGATAAACACGAAGTCAAGCTGAAAGGAGTAATTTACTTCCAAGCTATTGAAGAAGTCTATTACGATCACTTAAAAAACGCACATAAGGTGGGTTTTAACATTTCTGTTCTGTCTTTAAAACATGCCCAGTCTCACTGTTTTCTTCCTGTCTCTGGTCCAGAGCCCAAATCCCTCTCTCACCTTCAGCGTAAAGACTCACGACAGAGTTTATTATATGGTCGCTCCCTCTCCTGAAGCCATGAGGATCTGGATGGACGTGATTGTTACTGGTGCTGAGGGCTACACCCAGTTCATGGTGTAGGAAATAGGTGGCAGTTTTCAGCTCATTAATATATTTTTGACCTTTTTGAATCAATAGACTGCAGTACAGTAGAAATTGTATTAATCTAAGACAGCAGCCTTGAGTTATGTGATAAATGTGCATCATTTCACTCAGCTCTGGTGCCAGATCCGCAGCGTATACGATCAATCATAAAGTATTGTCAACATCAGCACCGGTCTAGCACTGATGCTAATAGAATGGGCATTTCCACCTTTCTGGGCTACAAGAAAAAGTGCCATAAACAAGTAAGTTATGGGCTGTTTTTCCTCAATAGCTGGCGTTCATGAATAATAATGCATGCTCGTTCAGTTGAACGTTGAACAAATATATTTTGATGTATTGTTTTTATACTCTCAATTTTAAACTGTTATAACTGTGATATTCTCAGGTTTTGATGATGGACAGTTCTCTTTAAATCATATAACTGTGTAAGTCTGGGGCCGCAGAAGTGCCTGTTTTGTAAGTTTAGAACAAACTTACTTTCAGTTGAGGCCGCACTGTTTTTATGTACACGTTAAAACTTGGGTGCACTTAAACACTCCTGAAGGTTGTTGTTGCAGATGTAATCATTAACTATTATTTCTATATTGTTAACCTGGGTTTACAGTAGTGAGTCCATAGGATAAAATGAAGCTTGAAACAATTATAAATATACATATTAAAACACATAAACCTACTTTTAAAAAAGTGAGCTGAAAAAAATAAAGTAGCAACAATATTGTACATTTTGCTTTAAGGCTCTAGTCTAGTTTTTTATGGGTTTATAGGTTTTTTATAAGATTGACACAATTGTCTCCATTTTATAACATTTTGTGTGAAAACATTTTGTAATACTTAATCAATTTCTAATAATTGCATCTCAGCGGTACCTTTGCTCCCTTTTAGTCATCAGTTGTGACTTACTATTGTGCTGCTTTGCCCAAACACCTTTATTACATTGTTTTATCACCACTAAATCTGTCCTTAACCTTTCAAGCTCCTTGATGCACGTTTCTTTTAACATGTAAAAATCCACCGATCGGTGCCTTTGTTATCTTAAATCCTGACATTATTCTTTTTTGGGTTCTGTTGACCAAAGTACACAAGTATGTGTTGTAAAATGTTTCGGTGGCCTTTTTGCTTTTAATTATCTGGTCAGGACGATGACATCATTTTACATTGGAAGCAATTATCGTCTACCAGTTACAAGGGCTGTTACATTGGAAGCTTCCTTCAGCATTTTTTAAAATAAAATTTTATGGTGATTATACTGTATTTATACCAATACATGTATCTTCTATTGTTACGTTCTTAAATGACATCATTATGTACTGTTTTGAGACAATTCAGTATGCATCCACAAAAATAAACTATATTGCTTTAGTTACCTTCATTTACTTCATGATATCAGTTCATGTGAGATTTATAATTGCAAACTGTACTTGCCCAGTCAAACAAAACTTGTCTGTCAACTTGAATATGATGTGAAGTTGATGAGGAAATGTTTTCTAACAGAGACATAACTGACAATATTGTTGAAGACTGGAACATTGCATCAAATTGATTTATCATGGGACTGATTTGGGGGTCACTATTTGATTCGTTTGTTGTGGCGCCCCGTGTGGCTGATGCTGGTACTGTTAGTAACCGCACTAAGTTCCACATTTTCTATGTTCTGTGTGTTTTGTCAAACTTCAACAAAATGGTCAATCATCAACATTAATCACCTAGTGGCCAACAAAAGACCTTACAAAACATTTTCTGGTTTGTATCGAATGATACAAAATAGAAACTGATTTTAGTCAGGCAGTCAGTGCTGTCAGAGATACACCTCTATGCAGCTCACATGCTGACGTTATGAGTAATTTGGGGGTATGCTGGTCTTAAATCTTCCTCTTTGGACAGGTTTAATACTCAAATCATCTTGGCAAAAAAGTGCATTAGTGACACCAATGTGGAAACCTGGTTCCCCACCAGAGAAACTGTAGTTTTAACATCCAAACTGCACAAAAGAACGGGAGATTTTCTCTAGCTGAGGCATAGGTTTGTAGTAGAAAGAGTAAAAGGAGAACAGTTGTGATCAAATTATTCCCAAAAAATGATTTGACTTTCATTTCAACTTGTAGCATAAAGTATATTCTTGAGGACTCTTGCTGGTCAACACAGACGAGTTTCCCCATTAATTGGGAATTAAAAAAAATATTTTAAAACTATTTTTTTTTTTAAAAAGGGCAATATTTTACCCCAAATGCACTGTGGGATATAATTCAACAATAATGACATTTCAAAATCAATTTGTGAGCAAAAATGCTGTGCAACACTGTATTATTCTTATTACTGTTATTATTATTGTAGTTGTTGTTAACTTCTTCCGGGTTCTATTTTACAATATCTCACAGTGCATTCTGGGTAAAACACGAGACAACTCTTGGCGAACGAGGCGTACAGCTCCATTTCCGCAGGCTTATACAAAACACGCCCCAATAAAATACGCCCACACCAAAACACGCCCCTCCATCGTGGCCCCTCCAGTGCTCTCCTGCTGCCAGTGCAACGGTCACGGCTGCGGTACTGTGCGTGTGTTCAGTGGGAGCGTGTTTAGTCGAAAAGCTGTTTTTAGAAATAACAAGTCATGTTATCAGTTACTCAGATTCGTTTACAATGTGCGCTTTTAATCGAGACATCTCATAAAAAACGTAAAAGAAAATAAATAGAGGTTGAGATGAGAAATGTATTAATTCTAAACATGTTTCATGTGGCCTTAAAGAGGCCATATATCAGGCTGCTTCTTATGGAAGGCTGTGCTGTGTCCCTGTAATTCACACTATAAAAACAATTACATAAACAGAGCTAAAAAGCCTACAACCGGTTTGTTTCCTTTTTGTGCCAGTAGTGTAGCTTTGTGTAGTTTTAGCTGTTAATTTTAAAAGAAAGAGTAGAACTTGTCATTTAACTTGTCATCTGGGGGAATTATTGAGAACGCTGCGTCCTATTTTGCATAAATAAGATCTTGCTCCTCTGTGTTTTATGATATATCCTAGAAAAAACTGCAAGACATGGCTATAAATAGCCCCCATGTGCGCGCGTGTGTGTGTGTGTGTGTGTGTGTGTGTGTGTCTTTAAGAATTCAGCTGTAATTTGAGAGAGGGAGAGCGGGAGAGCGAGAGAGAAAGCTTTCACACCGCCCACCATCAACCTCTCTGTCATCATTTTTTGCAATCGAGCGACGAGTTACGGGATCTGATCTGATCCGATCCGATCTGATCTGCGCTGCAATTATGCGCCTTTCTCCTCGAATGCGCAGCTCAGTAAACACTGGGAAACTGGTCCAGGCGCAGAGCCTCGCCGCCGCCGCATAACCCACTACTTGTTAGCGTGTATGTGCGTGCGTGCGTGTGATCACCAAGAGGCCCGTCTTGTTTATCCGGAGTGAGCCGACATGGCTCCAGCTCAGCGTACTCGGCTTTGCGATCGACCCCCAGAAACCAGCTGAGGAAGCGAGGCGCAGATCATCTCCATGAGCCTTCAACGGTTTGTCCATTTATGTCTTACAGTTTTCCCCACACAATTGTGCTGTTTTTTTTTTTAAATCTCACAACACATTTCACGAGAGTCGGAGGAGCGATGAATTAGCGGTACCGTGATCGTTCGAGGCAAACATCTGTGGCAGTGATCATGATCTATCGACTGTTTGTCGCATCTGCCGGGGGGCTTCACCGTACGATCCGGTCTAAATACATGTTCGGTGGCACAAACTCGGCCAAAAATACGTGGGGGGCTATTCAGATTTCCTTTATTTGTCCCACACGGGGAAATTTACAGTACATTTACATTAAGAATGGGAAGGGGGAAAGGTTCACCCCATGCGCAGGCGCAGCTAGTTTCATAGGCGGTCAACAGTTCTCCAGGTGGAGATGAAGAAGATTATTATAAATAAAGCCCCTATTAATACCCCACCAGCCACCCCCACATCTGCTTTGATGCAGGACACATCATCCATACACGGGTACTATACACGAGGAAGCTAGGACTTAGTGGAAGGATACTTTTTTTTAGCAGAGTAGTTACACGGCAGTCATTACAAGTCATGAATAGATGCTGCAAAATGACTGTCCGGCAAGTTGGTCATAGATCTGGATGATGGATCAGACTGTGATCAGGTTTGAGCTGGACTCTGATAGTTCAGATTGCAAACATCCAGTTTTTTCTCCCGACAGGAACTCGGCTGCAGGTGGATTTTAATGTCAGCAGGTGTTGTTGTTGCTGTCTACTTCAGCTGTTTCCTTTTACTACTCTCAAGCTGACCTCTGTACAGTTTGCCCTTGACTGGGGGGCAAACATGTTGCTAAGACAAAGCTTTGCTTGGAAAGAATGACTAAAGGTGTGTTTTACATGCACATCCAGCCAGAGGCACAATAGAGAGCCTTCTAAGTGCAACTCTAATGTGTTTTGGGTGCGTTTCAGCCACTAACTGTCCACTAACTCCATATAGCCAGACAATAGAGGACGACTCTGGACTGGCCTTCATGGTCCCTGCTGGCTTTTTCTTTGCCGCTGCAATAAAAGCTGGAAAAGAAAGACCTCCAAGGCCGTATCTCCCAGGAGGGATGTGTGTGTGTGTGTTTAATAGACTTAAATGTGCTTTTAATGGAAACATCTCCAGGCTGTAAATGTCCAAAAGACCAGGCCGCATGCAAACATCTAGATGTAGTTGCACAGGGACTGGCTGGCGGTGGATCTGTGCCACTGACACACATTTTCTAACAACAAGGCCTTTTGGATTTGGCTCTATAGATTGATTTGCGCGTGATCCAAAAATGTTGAATGGAACTTTATCAGTAGATTCAGGTCATGGGGGAAGTTTTATTGTAGAGCTGTTTCTTTACACCGTCCAATTATGCTCCCATCATTTTCATTTCATGCTGCTCGTGTTCTTGACTTTTACTTTTGCTCTTATCTTTCCAAGATCATGACAATGAAAGTATAACAATGATCTGATTGTAAAGGTTTTAACCATTTACACAGGATGTCCTTGCTGACAGATAAAATAAGGAGAGCTGTCTTCTATTACGTGGAACGAGCTAACCAGATCTATTCCTTCACTCCTTCAGCATTAAACATGTGTTTGTTCAAGTCCAGTCTTCGGTGTTGCACCTCAGTTCATACAGCCCTGACACAAATCTATATTTTACAAGCAAACACTGCAAAGTCCAGGATGGGCTGAAAGAGAACGTTCATTGGGCTGTTAGATTTGATGAGCGGTGCAGAAAGTGACCGTTTTGGTCCCTGCAAAAGAGTGCGTCTTGTTGGAGGCTGCTGAAAGGACAGTGGCTGTTTTCTGCACACACATGGACATTTGATCCTTCTGTCCTCTGTCTGCAGACCTGTCCTTCCTCTGTAATGTCATATGAGTAAGCTGCCTATTCATGTTTACTGAAAGTAATTCAACAGTCTTTGACCATTATATAGTATCTCTCAAGAGCAGTCGATACTATCCCACCGTCTCTGTCACATTGTGTCTTGTATATAAGGCCAGAGGCCCCGCCCAATTGTTCCTGTTACACACTGACAGAAGGTGTGAAACTATGGGAGATTCATTCACCTCCATACTTTGTACCGTGTCATATGACTGGATTCCTGCTCATGGCCAGTTGTCATAACCGCTTTGGTTTTTTTGCCCTGTAACCTTGCTAAGCTCCGTCCTGTTGCCTGGCGACTCCTGTCTCAGCTATAACACAACTAAGCTAAAATCTTAACTCACAAACAGACCTTTGAAGTTGTCAGGACCAAGCAAAATGTCCTGGTTTCTCCAACATGTCCTCATTTTGCTAGTAGAACACGTTATATGTGGGAAGATCACACACATGGAGGATTAACCAAGAAATTAAGGGGTTGGGCATCAAGGGGCCAGACGGGGCAGATGCAGTTTCTGGGAAGATGTGTAGTAATCTTAATAAGCTCAGCGTGACCTTTGCCAAGAAACTAGTCCCAGCTGTACAGGTGCCTGTGCACATGCTGTAAATGTTGCGCTATATCTGTTGAACATCCATAGGATTCTGCAACTTCTGGGCCCTTTGATCTCAAAGGTCAAAGGGACTCTGCATCCAAGCAACATACTACTGTACAGTCCAACTCTTTTCGGCAATATAGCAGCTGCCCTCTTGGAAGCTTGCATTGATTCACTTCAACCGCGGTTAGAAACTGTGGAAACAAATACAAACTAGAAGGTAAGATAGTAAAAGACACTTTTGTGTGTCTTTTGGGGGTTGGGCCAGAGGCACACACTCACGATTTTCATGCATTTGTCTCGTCAATGATTTATTGTCTTGCCTGTGCAGAAGAAGCATGGGTAACATCTATTTCTCCGCAGCTGAGGCGCGTGGCCATGGACCCTTTCAGCCAGCTCATCTTCGTCATCTCGGTGACCAGTTTCCTCATTTTCCAGTGGCTCTTTCACAAAGGCAGTCCTTGGGTGTCCAAGCGCATCAGCCCCGGCTTCCTCAGCCTCAGTGACAAGCAGAAGGTGGAGTGGAACTCAAGGTAACCCTCGAGAGCTCTCTGACCACAATGAGTTTGAGCTGGAGTGTCCAAACCAGTCCTAAGAGGGCCTTATGTCCCAGCCAATCCTGCTGAGTTACGGCCCTCGTGGGACTGTTTTGGACACCCCTGTCTCAAACCGAGTCCATGTAAAGCAGTAGGTGGAGCTGATGTTTAATCCATCTCCAAAAACACAATCAGCGACAGTCTGCCCACATGTTTCCTGTCACGCTGCTCCCTGACTCACCAGAACTGGTTTTGTTTGGTTCCTGCTGTCTGATAAGGCTCTAGTATTTGAACATAAGCTGCTTGTGTCGTCTTATCTGCCTATAATGTTTCTGTGTCTTCAGTCCTCACAATGTAAAGGGCATCAACTGGGCATTAAAGTATAGTTTGCTTCCCTTCTTTGTGCTCTGTGGGCCAACTCTTACATTTATTAATGTATTTGGATATTACAGCGGGATTATCCTTGTCACATTAAAACAACACAACTGTGATCTCTGTAATAGATGAAGGAAAATGAGTCAGAGTGCACGTTCACACCAATGATCGGAGCGTTTGATCAGGCTAGAGCCCCTCATCCATTGTTATGGGAACATGGCAGATAGTCAGCAGGGACCTGCCTCAGATAATCAAATCAGATCAATCCTTTCCAAAGATGAGACTTTAATGATCTATTTAAGATTCCTGACTTTGTTGAGTCCTTTTCTCGGGCTGTTGACAAGGCCCCCCTGTATCTCATTTTCTGCTCTAACTGTTGATTGTTCATTCCAGGACGGTGTCGACGTTTCACGCGATCCTGGTGGGAATCTTCTGCCTTTGCATCCTGCTGTTCGACGATGCTGTCAATGAAGACCCAGTCTGGTGAGAATCATGCTTTCAGTCAGTTTAACGTCTTCCCACCCCGGGTGGACCGGTGCTCCATTAAACCCACTTCAACCATTTGGTTTTACAGGGGAGACCCTACATTGGTGAAAATTAACGTTGCCATCACAACAGGCTACCTCATATCTGGTGAGAGAAACACACGACGAGCTGTTCAAGTGTCCCCAAAATGAAATAAATGTGGCAACTGTAGGATCAGATTGATCCAAATGTTCAGACATGTTCAAACTGTAGGTCTGCTCCAGTGACACGCCTCCTCTACTCTTTGTTTTCCAGATCTGCTGCTAATATTTTACTATTGGAAGGCGATAGGAGACAAGTTTTTTGTAATTCACCATGTGGCAGCATTGTATGCTTACTACTATGTACTGGTGAGTGCCCTATTGTCCAATAGCAGAACGTGCAGGCAAGATGGGAAGGAGACGACCAAGAGTGAACAGCTGCGCCCTCCCACGCTTGGCCTTCCAATTCAGCATTACCAGATCCACACCTATCATACTGATATGAGAAAGGCCAGGGTAAGGTCAGAGGTCTTAGATAAAGAAGCCCTGAGGGGGAGGGAAATAATCAATGAGAATACAGAAATAGAGTCAGATATCAGTGGTATGGATGATTTGGCATCTTTTTAGGATTAGATTTAAAACTAAATGAGATTCAACCTATGTGCTCAAGAATATTATCAAAATGTACAAAGAGTATGAGCAAAAGTGTCAAATACTATATATACTAATGGCACTAGAAATAAGGATTTCTTTTTGAGGCACATAAATGCCAGTTTTTATACCTTGAATTATATTGCAAACCCGTTAAAGTAAAAGTGGTTAAGACCTAAGGAAGCGCACCTTCAGGACCGGCGCTGTGCTCCGATCAGGAGCGCCGCCGTTACCTCACCCCCATCAGACGCGGCCAGTGGAAACGTATGGGTGCGCGGCGTCGGGCCAGATGAGCGCTGCTGTTCACTCCTGGTTCAGCCCAGGTCACCAGGGTCTGCCAATTATTACAGAGATGAATGACGATGGTATTTTTTGCATGGAATGCTCAAAGATTAACCTGGCTGACGACCCCGCCTCCCCCTCCCTAGCCCCCCCCCCTCCTCCCCCCACCTTGCTCCTACAGTTTCCGTAGTTGTTTAATTTTTGTTGTTGTACTGACTCCCTTTACTGTTCTGCTGAGCTGCCTCAGCGCAGGTGAATGCGTCCCTGCGCCCGCCGCATGCATGCCCTTCCAGCTCTACGCAGCCAGCCTTTCTTTTCCTGCATGACCACAAACAGTTTTTTTAAAAACTGTCAGTCATTTTTGGGCCTACATGAAACAATAAGAGGGAAAAAAAAGGCCTTTTAAAAAACAAAAAACAGTGTCATTGAACTGAGACCGAGTGTGTCTCCCACCAGTTACAACTTCACTGCTCCTATGACACTTTTTATTTCTATTCTTTATCATTTTGCTGTCGTTAAAGTGTCAAGAAGGTCATTTTATGCCTCAGGACTTCCTGTCCTGTCTCTTTAACTTCGAGCTCACATGTAGTCTGCTTAGCTTTGGCCTCGTTCTTGCACTAAAATGGAATCTAAGATTTTTCCATTCCTATCGGCAAATGACAACACAAACAAGAGCAAGCAGGATTTTAGGTTTCCAGCTTGTGTGGAAGCCCTGCAGTTCAGCTTTACTCTTCATTGTTTTGGTGATGATGCATATATCCTTTCCATGTTCGCTTAAGAATAACACAACATAAAAAGAAGTTGTTTCTGAGCGGAAGGCCATACTGTTACTGGACACTCATGGCAGTTTTCCTCACACTAGGTCTTAAACACCTGTAGAATAACCGAGTCATCGCTTCCTATTTCTTACTATTTCAGTGAAATTCAACATTTAACTTTGCAGTCATGATGTGATTAAAAAATCTGTCTTTTATTTCTTTTAGATTTAATCTCATCTTTGTCAGATTCATGTCGAATGTGTTTTAGTGGCGTGTTTAGTGCACAGTGAATGCTACAAGCTTGTGTATGTAATTGTTGCCAGATTAGCAACTAAATGCTAACAAACCTTAAAAAAGGCAAAACCTGACAATTTAATGCAGTCATTTTCTAATGCAAATACAAATTGTATGCAGACATATGTCCTTTTGCTTGATGGTACATTAAGACTGGAATTATTTAAAATGGAAAAAGGTAAATCAGCTGCATGTAGTCTTCACAGTGTTGTCTTGCTTATTTGCTTCTGACTGTAGTGGTGTTCTTTCCTTTCTAATATATCTGTGTGTCTGTCCTGTCTGTGTTTGTCCTCTGCTGACATTAACATAAACGCCCCCCCCCCTCAAACCCCACATGCAAAAACTACGTGTCATCCAAAATGAGCAGAAGGTTTGCGTGTTGCCGAGGAGGCCGAGAGCAGGTCTAGATGGGGATTTCTTTATTCCTGTCTTGTCTGCTGCTTTTGCTGTTGTGTTGCACTGAGCAGATATGATGCCCAGTCACAGTATGGACTTACCAGTTCCTAGAGGTACTAGCATCCTCCTGCTGGCTGGAAAACAAAAAATGCACATGTTTGTGTCACCTGTAGTCTGTTTCACCGAGCAGCTCTTATTTCAGAAGGATGGTAAGTTTTTCTCCTGCCGTGGACGTATGTCCACCAGACAGCTTTTTAAAATCAATGCAGTGATTTATTTATTTTTTAACTTTAACCGATGAGCTGAAATAAACATACAAATCACATTTAGCTTCTTTGTTGCAGAGAACACATGAAAACCATTATTTTGGGGGGGTTAATGGCACAATTATAACCCTGTTATTCTGTTGTAGCCTATGTGCTGGAAGGTAGGTTAACGCCATTTCAGAGTGGGAATCAAAACGTTGTGATGATGGTTGATTAGGAGACATTGTGCCAAGGAATAAGGAGCTCATTTCAGCTTTGCGTTCAGTGCAAAAGGTGCTTTTAAATGTCTCGAAGATGATCTCAAACAGAAAACAACTTGGGATTCGGGCCCTGATCATTTAGAGAATGGCAGGTAACGGTTGCTTTTTTTTTTTTCCTCTGCATGGCTTTCTGTTGCTCAATCCGGTCTGGTGTGTGTACAGTTGTTCGGTGTGTACACAGTGCAGTACAGTGTTGTGTGACAGTTGACATTTGTGATATCAGCTCTCTGATGAAGTGCTAAACGTCAGCTTGCAGTTGTAGCGGCATAAATAGTTGCCACATCTGTTTTTAGTCTTGGGTGCCTCTGTGAAAAGGTTGCTGTTTGATACACACGCACACACTGTATTTTCCTGCATGGTTTCATGTAATTAGGATTGATTTTCTAATTGGCACAAAGATGTAGCTACATTAGTCAAAAGCATTCGTTGTTTTAGCGTCTTTGCTCTGTGCTTGGGCTTAGAAAACCTACCATTGTAAATGACCAGGCTAATTCTGGCGCTAACGGGTGAAGGCTCTTTTGTTAGATCTGACAAAGGGGTCTATATTTGGTAAGGACATCTAATTTTAGGCCAATTTCACACATTGGTGTACTGAAATCGGAATCCTCACGTTGCTTTGGCTCTGCAAGCTCGGCACTGGCGTCACTGTTGTTGATTCAAATGCTTTGCTGTCTTCTTTTTTTGTCCCTTTCATGTTTCCGTTGTCTTCTTGTTCTTGCCTCATTCTTCCAGGGCCAAGGAATGCTGCCTTATTTTGCTAATTTCCGTCTGCTTGCTGAGTTTTCAACGCCGTGCGTGAACCAGCGGTACGTACCTGCTCACAGATGATCAGGGCTCTGTTGCATGCTTCCTTTCATCCCGTTAGTTCGCAGAGATCATCTTAATGTCCATTTAGACTCCTTTGTTATTAACAGCATGTTATGTTTCAGCTGGTTCTTCGAAGTGCTTGGTTATCCCAAGACCTCTCGGCCCAATATGGCAAATGGCATCGCCATGGCAGCAGTGTTTTTCATGGTCCGCATTGCTGTCATGCCAGTCTACTACACTCGCATGTATGGCGTCTATGGCACGGAAGCCTTCTACCTGGTGCCGTGGGGTGGCCGTGTAGCCTGGATCTGCTCCAGCATCTGCCTGGACATCATGAACATTATGTGGATGCACAAGATCGCGCGCGGCTGCTACAAAGTTCTGCGTTCAGCACGCCAAAGCAACGCCGCTAAGCCTCAGGAGAATGGCAAGACAGATTAGCCGTGAAACAAAGACACCAGCTGCCCCGGCGGTGGGACGCTTCCGCTTGGGAAACCATGCCTGGACTGACATCAGAGGGCTGAATGTGAAGACAAGTCATTACTGAAATGTACCGATGGACCTCTCAGCTGGCCGACCTTAAGCCATGAAAATGACCTCCAAGCAATATTGTCTGTGCATGGCCAGCTACTTTCCTCTGGAACACTTTAGCGTGATAAACAGATGAGGTCATCCTGGGATAATATACAGTCCTATACACACATTTTCAAAGCTTAATCTCTTCAACAAAAGACCGTTTTTGCTATTTTCAATTTTTGCCATTGCCTGAGCCTGAGGATGAAAAAAATGATTTGATGATGATGTTGGTGAAACCTTGAAACCTTGAAGCCCTTCCTCATGTGTGGTTGGTGCCATAGAAATTGCCTGAAGAGGCTAGCAGCCTTCCTGGGACGGGAGCTGTGTGGTTGGTGCCATCAGAAGGAAGAGAATTGTGCTCACCATCTCCCACTCTTGTTAATTTAAGCGTTTCTGCGGAGAAACCAGCCTTTTTTGTATTGAACAGCCTTTCAGCGGTTGGCTTAGATGTTATCGATGCGCATGGGCACCAGCACACTGATCTCAGTTCTTGATTTTGTGCTGCTGGGGTCATTTAGCTCTGTTTTTTATAACTTAACATGTGCTGAAAAGGGAAATCTGAATGTCACCTCTGCCACGTTTGGATACTGACATGAAAGTAATAGATGTGCATTCATGCTAAAAGCATTGCTCTTTTACTTTCCCCACATTTTGCAATAGAATATTATATGTTCTTCCCATTTAAGATACCTTTTTAGTTTTTAAAATCTCCCCGTCTTCAACTTTTGCAGGAATGCAAAGTCAGGCTAAAGCTAGCATGTCTTTTCTTTAAAAAAAAAAAATACAATACATATTTCAGGTCTTAATACATGTAAATGTTGCCAGTATCTATTTATTGTCACTGCGAGCGTGTTGTTTGTGATTTATGGTCCATTCACGTAGGTCTTTTCAGCGGCTATGAACAAAGTTAGGTTCACATGAAATGTGGCATTTTCAACATTATACTGACGAGAAAAGGGGAAAGTCAAAATGCCTTTTGGTTTTAAGTGTTAAGTTCCTCATCAAAACTGGTCTAACGCGCAGGGATTCTTCTTCTTTTGTTTTTAACGGTCTGATTATCGGTGAAGCTGTTAAGCGGTTTTAATAGTCTTTATTCCAAAGATTCGAGTATTTTTCTGTCATTGCCGCCACACAGTGAAGATGTTTTAGATGGACAAAAAGGGAATTTGGGTTAATAGGCCATCAGGAGTGGACGGTTTGGGATCAGTAACTGTATGAACGAGCTGAGCAGGTTCCATTTCTACTTCAGTGGACTCAAAAGGAACTAGTGTCTTCTAGTGGCTTCGTGTAAGGTCATGCATGGGCAAAATGATCTTCATGCACACTCTATATCTGCATGTGGTATTGCATGGAGGTTGCGCTGTAAAGAAAGTAGCATATACATTTGACCAATTTTGTTTCTTGGTACATGTACATAATGTTTGCTTCATACTTGTACTGTTCTGCTTGTACCGTGCCACATAGTTTAATCCACTGTCGAGGATAACGTCATATTTATTATAGCAATGGGCCGAAAACATGGGTAAGGAAATACTTGATTACTCAGCACAACTTTTACCAATTTGGGGAGTGCAAAGAAACATTAATCCTATGAGCACTTGGCATTTTATGCATTCTTTAATTTATGAATCCAAGGGAGGCAGACGGAGGAAGAAACGCTGATGGTGCCAGCAGCTACTGACGCTTGTGTTGGTGTTTCTCTTCAGACATGAGTCACGGGAGTGTTTAGTGACATTCTATGAATGTATCAGACAAGACAGGGGTCACTTTCTTTTGTTCTTTGCAATAAATACCAAATTAACTCATTTGTGTTGGATTTATTTTCGCAAACATCTGTGAATTCAGAAGAACCCTGAAGTAATTTTAGCTCTATTGGTGAAACAACAACACTCAGTCAGATGAGATATTGAAAATTATTAACTAGGATTAAAGTTTAATTATTTACATTTTCATTTAGCAGCTGTGCAACATGATTTTGTAAAATCAGAAACTTTTTAAAATAATAACTTATGCCATTTATTTCTGAGAATTAATTTTTAACCAAAATCCTTAAATAAGTCATTGGATTTTTATTTCACAGACTTAATTTTAATACTAATAATTACTATTATTTGATTATTTGGCAGTATCCCATTGAGGGGCCGGTACCAAAGAGGCCCTGGTGGTTTGAGCCGCATTTAATTCTCAGGCCATCCAAAACCAGGAGAAACACGAGTGTGATACAGCCAGAGTGGATCCAGCTGATCCCACAGCTGTGTGACAAAGTAGCCAAGATTATTAACTTATATAACCCAAAAGTTTTGATCCTGATTGGAGACTTATTGTTTACACAATTTTACAAACATGATGACTATTACACCATCAAAATCAAATGTAGTGCTTCAAAATTGACACTAGAGGGAAACAATCTAAAGACAGGAGAGGAGAAGAGAAGAGAAAAGGGGAGGGGAGAAAAGTAGTACTCACCCACCTCTGTCAAACCGCTCTAAAAAGGTCGATTCTTCAAATTGTTTTAGTTGAGAGGAGGGCCATGTGATTTAATCGTGCAGGAATATTGCGGCAAATCGACCCGGCCATCAGCGCAGAGCAACAAAATAACACACACAAGCACGGACTCATAGAACCACACAGGAGCGCACTGACCGACACAAACACGGAGGATCCTGCAGGGGTGCAGAGGTCAGTGTTGCACCAGGGAGCTGACTGAAGTAGAGATAGATAAGAAAGAAGACAGCTCAAAACATTACAGAAATAAAAGGAAACTGTAAAAAAGTAAGGACTATGTCCAGGGAAGATCAAAGGTCCCGCCTCTCAGCCTGGAGAGGATTTTCCAGGTTGATTGTTAAAAGTAAGTGCTGTTTTTGAGAGTACCGAACTTGTTTCCAGGTTTGAACCAGGTTCCAGCATATCGCAAAGACGGATGATCCATCTCACTTCTTCTTTAGCCTGGAGGGTAAAAACTTACAGAGGAGGATGGTGCACTCCTTGGGGGCTGACACGACACGTGCTTGATGGCCCTGCTGAGATTCACCAGCAGGCGATAGATTTCTCCAAGGATATGTACAGAAAAGAGTTCTGGGAGGAGCCTGAGGGGGAGCTGTCCTTCTGTAGGAGCTACCTCAGGTGGGTGAAAAACGCAACAGGGAACTGGAAGCTCCACTGTCAGCTGAGGAACTGAATGTGGCCCAGCACGACCTGGGTGGCGGGAATGTTGGTGGCTTCCTTCAGGAGTCCTTCTGGCCAGTTCTCAGGGAGCACCTGTTGCATGTCCTGAGGGAGGGTCTGAGCTGAGGTCAGCTTCCACTGAGCTGCAGAAGAACTGTCCTCACCCTCCTCAAGGAAGGGGCTCTGCAGGACATGCTGGCAATCAGTGTCCTTACTGTGCACCGATTGCAAGCTGCTGGCCAGGTTGTTGGCGAGGGATATCCATGAGGACCAGATTTGAAAAATCACCCCCCTCTCTCTCTTTCTCTCTCTCTCTTCTCTGGAGCATCCACAGGTTTATTTTCATATATGGTCAATGTCTGGAAAGATGACTTTAGGATCTCAGCCTGTGGCCACTGCCCTAACTGAGGTGTCAGCCCCCCACATCATAACTCTCTTTCTCTTCTAGCGCTCTTACGGGCATTCAAAAGTTGGCCCCTGGAACCTGTTTGTAATGAGGTCAGAAGACATCAGCGATGACCCAAGTAGACTCACTCCTGCACTTTCCTTAACTTAGATGTAGGTATTGAAGGCAGCACTCTCCTGGCCTCTGGTGCCACCATTAGTCTCAGAGTTCTTTTAAAAACATGTAAGGCCAGTAAAGGAAGACGAAAGGTTGCTCGATCATGTTTTGCTTTTATTAAATATGCAGGACCCTCTTTCAAAGAAATATTAAGATGGGTACATAATGCAGTATCTGATTATCTCTCAGGCCTGATGTCTGCTGAGTGCTGATTTTTGACAGTGTTGTCAGTCTTTAAAGTAGACTTTGGTTTAACCTCATTGACCCTGATGATTCAGCTTCAGATTTAGATTTGAACTGCAGCGCTGTCCCTGTGTTTTTCCCCCTTTTTCCAGTTCAGGTAGGGACATAGATATCCAACTTTCATTTGTGCCATAGTGATGACGAGACAGCGATGAGCTCAGGTGACCTTCTGTCCGTTAGCCCGTCTCATGTTCTAATAGCTCATGGACAGAGATAGGCTGCCTCCTTTCTGGGACGATTAGATAAAGATACTGAAATGTTCCTGCCTCTGAGCTGTGATGGTGGATTTTACAACCTTAAGCAATTAGGGACAAGTTCTAGATTTCTAAGAATTGCAGACACACATACGTGCATCTAAAGAGCTTTTGGCTGCATTAAAAATGCTGATCAATAAGACTGCCTGACTAATTTAGGTCAACGTAAATCAAGATAAGGCTGTAAACACTAACATTGAGGACAAAGTTTAATTAGAGAGAATATCACTTAAGGTGTAATAGCCCCAATAAAAACAAATTATTATCTGGGCATTTATCATATAAATGTAAAGACTTAAAAAAACAACAACAACAGTCTGGCAAAAATATTACATCACAGCTAAAATCATTTCCATCTGCCTGACCAATAGGATTTAAGATGAGGGGTGGTTACCTCAGGGCAAAGATAAGAATGACAAAAAAAGAAAAAGCCTGAGAGGAAGGGCTTTGCTCTGTTAGAGTGTGGCACATTTACACACTCGCCTCTGCACCCTGCCACTTCTCCGTCAACATGACCACGAACTTCACAGTGAACGCGGTGGAGAGCCCCGAGGAGCGCAGGGCTGAAGTCAAAGGTAGGAGCACTTTACTGGTAAATTCCACTCACCAATAAATCCACACAGCCTGCTTAAACAATAGAAACACAACATTGTGGTTGCAGGCACCATCCCCAGCTGGCTGCAAGGCACGCTGCTGCGTAATGGCCCAGGCATCTTCTCTGTGGGAGACACCAGCTACCAACACTGGTTCGATGGGATGGCCATCATGCACAGCTTCACCTTTAAAGATGGTGAGTCTTTTTTTCATTAACCAGCCATCAAGTGATGTGAAAACTATCATTTCACTTGTGATGTAACGAAACGCAAATGGAAAGTAACTGTTTTTGTCATTGTGGTGGCCACAGGTGAAGTGTCCCACAGAAGCAAATTCCTTAGAAGTGACACCTATAATGCAAATATGGCTGCTAACAGGATAGTTGTGTCCGAAATGGGGACGATGGCGTATCCAGACCCAAGCAAGAACTTCATTGTCAAGTAAGCAGCTTTTTATTAACCAATAATTGCAACTTTTGAATTTTTTCCAGTTCTGCAGAGATTAACTTTAATCAGTTATCATTTTATGACTCAAATGTGGTAGGAATTTGGAAAAAATGAACACAAAGTGTTTTATTTCAGACTACGGTAATAGTTTAAAATCAGTCTTAAAACAGACGCTTATTTGTATCATTGGTGTATGCTACAGAGTTTTGTGCTCGCTGTGTTCCCTGACTCTTCTCTTCTCAGTATTTACATTAATATATCTTCTTTTGTAGGGCCATTACCTTTCTCAACCATACAATGCCTGACTTCACAGACAATGGTGCCAGCAATTTCATCAAATATGGAAACGACATTTACGCCACTTCTGAAACCAATTACATCCGCATGATCGACCCTGTGACGCTGGAAACCAAAGACAAGGTATGAAAACCTGCTCCACAGCTGGCCTGTCTCCTCTTGGAGATCATGCTTTATCACCTTGATTGCCATAGGTGGACTACATGAAGTACCTTCCAGTGAACCTGGCATCATCACACCCCCACTATGACAAGGAGGGCAATGCCTACAACATGGGAACTTCAATAGCAGAGAAGGGCAAGACCAAATACATGCTGTTCAAAGTTCCTGCTGCTACAGCAGCCAAAGGTATTTGACCCTTGTTTGGGTTGTGACCTCTTTCATTTTCAAGCTATTTTGGCAATTTTTGTTAGTTCTAAGGGTTTCTTGAAAAAAATAATGTTGGTACTGAACTCTGCAGACCAAGGCAAGAACACCCCTGCTCTGAAGAATGTAGAGGTCATTGCCTCTGTCCCCTGCCGGTCGATGCTCACACCCAGCTACTACCACAGTTTTGCAATGACAGACAACTACTTCATCTTTCTCGAGCAGCCTTTCAAACTAGACATCCTCAAGATGGCCACTGCATACATGAGGGGAGTCAACTGGGCGAGCTGCCTGAAATTCTGTCCAGAGGAGAGTGTAAGCCATCATTGACAGAACTCTGATTTATAGCCTATAAATGATGCATTCAAGGAAAGATTGACCACCATGATGGATTTTGAACTCCTTATTTCCTCACCAGACTCTGATCCACCTGATAAACAGAAAGACTGGCAAAGAGGTGGAGACCAAGTTTCACACAGGATCAATTATTATCTACCATCATGTCAATGCTTATGAAGAGGATGACCACGTGGTTTTTGATGTCATCGCCTACAAGGACAATCAGCTCTATGACATGTTCTACTTGAGCAAACTGAAGGAAAACACTGGGAAACCTGATGAAAACTACTCCAAACCCAACTACAATAGATATGTACTTCCTCTAATCTCAGACAAGGTGGGCGCAAGAGGTCACGTGATAATTGTGCTCATGTCTCCACTTTGACCTTTTAAAATGTGGCTTTGCAGGGCATTGCGGTTGGAGAGGACTTGGTGAAGCTCCCAAACACAAGAGCCACTGCTGTGAAGGAGAAAGAAGGCAAACTGTTGTGCCAGCCAGAGGTGCTCTGCGAAGGTAAAACCACCGACAATTCACATATCTTAGTTGTTAGCTAAAATTTAGACTAAATGTGTTTGTGCTTTTTAACAGGCTTTGAACTACCCAGAATTAACTATGACATCAATGGGACAAGGCACCGTTTTGTTTACGGGAACTGCGTTGAGCATTCAGTCGTGTCAAAACAGGTAAGGTGTTCTGCACTGTGCAGTATACTGTGTACAGTGTTAGCATTAGCTAGGCAACCGGAACAAATTCCATGTATTTTCTGCCTCCTCTTCACTGAGTGCACTTATGCACCAAGGTCTGTGAAACAATACCAAGAAGCAATAAACACAATGTTTTATATCTGTATATTGTATATCTCACTAGATAGTCATGCACCATAAGTGTTAATGGCACTCCACACAGGAAGGTGTGAAAGGAACAACCTTGGTTTAAACAATTGCATATTTGTGCACTTTCCCACTTGAGACAGACTCAAATAAAAACACGGGGCTTTTGATCTTCAGTGGGAATATTAGCCATTTTGGATGGAAGTGAAAAACAGGATGAACAAAGGGAACAATGCAAAATCTTCCTTTGAGGGTCACCTGCATTGGCCCCAATTTAAATAAGTAGTATTGTGCCATAGACTATAATCCAACTGTGTTTTTCCTACTAGTTTATGAAACAAAGACAGGGTCAGCTCATCATTCTATCTATAATAGGAGAAGAAAGCTTCAATGAGGAACAAATATGACATGAAATGTGAAAAAAAAAACAAGTTGTCTGACTGAGCGTGATGTCGAAATGCCATAAAGGAAGTGTGACTGTATGTTGGGGGAAAGGCTGGCCCTGAACATTTCAGTAATCAGATAATAGTGGACAAAGGTCACCATTGCTGTGGCATCGCACGCTTCAGAAAACAGCATTTTATGAGCCCCATATATTGAGAACTGGGAGATTATCGGATCTGGTAAAGATGAATAGTTGATAGAGCTCCTGACTGTGGAGAAGAATGGAGATGGGTTACTCACTGGTTAGAGACCAGAGAAAGAACACATTCAACCATCAGAGCTAAAATTATTTTACAGGTTCATAATCGGTTGATGTAAGAAGCATAGTGATATTTCATCAGATCAATCAAAACATGAGATTTGCTTCAAAAAGCATCGTGGCTCATATCAATGATTTTATGATTATGTGTTTTTTATGATCAGAGGACACGGTCACAGATGACTGTGGGTTTCTTTGGCTGCTGCACTCGATGCACTTTATTGCGAAACTTACTGTCTCTTCTCTGTGAAGATTGCAAAGTTCGACACAGAAAGTAAAGAAATGGTTTTCTGGACTGAGGAAAACTGCTGGCCGTCAGAGCCTGTGTTCGTCCCCAGACCAAACGGGGAGTCAGAGGACGACGGTAAGGACGCGGTGCAGCCGCATCACATCACCATCACGTGATGAAACAGTTTCTCCTCTGATGAAACCTTTTTTTTTTTTAATTCCTTTTACAGGTGTGGTCTTGTCATCAGTGATCAACACCAACCCGGGCCAGTCATGCTACCTCCTGGTCCTGGACGGCAAAACGTTCAAAGAAGTGGGTCGAGCATACGTTGGTGCCAAGTTGCAGAAGGACATGCATGGATATTTCATCCCACATGCATAAAACCCCTGTCTCCCAAGGCGTTCCATTCTTTCTGGTGTCTCTCTGGTAGTTATTTTACCCCACATTTTTAAATATTATGGTTTATTGATAGTGCATGGATCAATACAATTAAAATGCCCGTGCGGTGTAATTCCCATTATTCTGTTTTAACACTGATGTTATTACTCCTCACTGAAGGTTTCTCATATCTGTCACTATGTTTTTATCATCAATTATCGGTGCTTTAGGACATTATGATAAATTATTTTGACCTTCTTTCGACTCTCAGTTATCTTCTCAAAGTCTACTGTGTTCACCTCAGGGTTATTTGGGGATCTGCACCTGTTTTATAGGGACATATATATATATATATATATATATATATATACCACCCTGACAATTGCTAATTTCCCTGATGGACACCCCCTAAAGGGATCAATAAAGTACTCTTGAATGCATTTTGTTCAAAATAACAATATCTTAGGTCATAGATGACAACGCTAATCTTTGGAACTAATTAACAGTGTAGTTTTCAGTTATTTGAGGAATCACAACCTTGCGTAATACATCACTAGACTGACTCGCATTAATAGTTCATAATCCAGAAATAGTGAAACGGAATGTTTTTACTGCGCTTTTTTTACTTTTGGGAGCACATGGTGAGTTGTTACACATTCCTGTCATCTCTTCCAAAACTAAACACCACTGGGTAGGCTTGGGACAGACAGACGGACGGACGGACAGACAGAGGCAGAGCTACCATTACATCACTCTCAGCTGGGATCTTTATAAAGTTTTACTGAAGAATTTCAAAATTTACAAGTGTTTTATAAAAGAAAAACACCAATAGTTTAATAGTTCCAACTTAATAGAAACAATATCACGATGCATTATCATTTAAGTGTACATGAGTGCCATCAGCATGGTAGCTTACATTAGTAGTTGTATTCACTGTAAACCAAGCAACACATCAATACTGAAATTCAATGGCTACATTAAACGCTCCATTTCCAAAATCTAGAAAGCATGTTTTCCTAAGATGGCACCCCCTAACAAAGGTTACCAAAGCAAATGATACCATATATCTCTTATTCATCAGATGTCAAATGAACCTACAAAACATTTTTATGTCCAGTGAGGTCATATGAAATTCAGTGGAGGAAGAGAGCAAAATCCATTGGCTAAAATAAATTAAACCAGTCAATAAAGAGTACCGAATGAGGCAACAGGAGGGGAGAAATGTTAGTGTATGTTCGATCATTGCCAGTTTCCCAGTATTTCAACTTCACCAGATAAGAAAAAATAGATTTCTGCCTGTCCTCCAATTCCCTGTCTTAGTTGTTTTGGTTATTAACATTTCACTTAAAATCTTAAAACAGCAAGGAAAACTAAGGCCTGTGGAGGAAAGCAAAACACACAGCACAGGATCCAAGCCATGGTGCCCATAGCCAGAGATCATAATGGAGGACGGCGTCCATTTAGGGAGCAGTTAGAGCAGAAAGGAAGTTTGTCCACAAATTAGCTGCCGTCATCTTGAGTCTCCTTCTTTTTTGCTGCCGAGACCTGACTCTTCTCTGTGTCTTCTCCTTCATCCCCTGACAAACAGAAAGAGTCAGTTGTGTGCATAAAAACAACACAATCAAATAAGAGAAACTCTTGTATGAACTGAAATCTGGTTTCTACATAAACAAAGCTTTCCTGTCCCTCATCTATCGATCTCAGCAACTGCACTGTAATCTATCTGCATGTGGAAGAAAAATCTATAGCCAACATCTGATGAGTTCTGGCTCCCCCTGGTGGTCGCATTGAAGAATATGACGTTATTTCCAAAATCCATGGTCAATGTTGGCGTTTACGACAATGCACGCCCTTAGCTAAAGTAGTTATGAGTTAAAGCATTAGTGAATTCAGTTTCCACGTATGTTAAATAATCAGGCTCTCTGAGCTTTCTCACCTGACTGGTTGATGCTGAGCTGTGCCAGACCCTCTGACAGCTCAGTGGGTCCAGTGGATCCAGTGGGTCCAGGGACTGCAGGGATTTCATGGATCGCATTCCTGCGGCCTGATCGACGAGAAGCAATAAAGTCCTCATAGGTCGCCTCCACATCCGTCATCGCTAACACATCTCACCATAGCAGGGTCTGCCACACACACACACACACACACACACAAAGGTGTAATGCAGCGCTTCTCAAATAGTGGGGCGCGCCCCCCTGGGGGGGGCGGTGCGATGCCAGGGGGGGCGCGTGTGACCCCGGAGAACATGTTTTTTTTTTTTTTTTTTGCCGTACTAGAATAAAGTGTAATTGCAATCCCGCGCGCACACACCACAGAGCAAGAGATAGGAAGTGCAGTGAACAAACCACCAAAAATACTTAACAGTGATGAAAAGAAAAGCGGAGAGAGACGGAGATAATGAGACATACGAAAGTCTCCCGAAAGCTAAGACGAGGAAATATGACGAAGCATTTATAGCGCTTGGCTTCACTGTGACTACGGTGGGAGACGAGGAAAGACCGGTGTGTTTACTGTGTCTAAAAATGTTGGCAGGACAGCATGAAGCCAAATAAATGAAGGCGTCACTTAAAGACATTACACCCCAGTCACGCTGATCAGCCGCTTGAGTTTTTTTTGGCAAAAACGTGCCGAATATTGGCAACAATCATCCCGCTTTGGTCTATATTTCTTTCTTTTTTTGTTTTCTTAATATTAATAAGGATACAATGCTATGCAGAGGTGTACTTATAACAATTTCATAGACAAAATGATACTAATTATAGTCACGGCCGGGGTTGGGGGGGGGGGGGGGGGGCGCAAAATGTTTTCTCTTCCTGGGGGGGGCGTAACAGAAAATATTGAGAAGCACTGGTGTAATGGATGAATCAATTGTAAGTGTCGAAGGTGTGCTTCGCGCCCTTGTTTAATACATGAACTACTTATTTTATGAGCTAATCCCTGATTAATCTGTTTTAATCTGTGTCTACTGGAGAGAAAGGACATGGAGGGAGGGCAACAGGACCGGAGGACAGATTTTTTTTTTTTAAGCACAAACCGTGTGAATACTGGTGTAGGACTGAAAGCCAAAAATGTCGTCAAAAGGATAATTATGGCAAGTGGAAGCGAGGGGGCACTATATTGAAACGTCATCCTGCCAGTAAACATGGAGCAAGTCAATGTTGCCACGGAGATTTAGGTTAAACCCCCACGATTAATATTCAAACATAATGTATCAGTCTGACAGGAATCTGCCCCATTTTCTTGACTTAAAGTCCATTAGTCTAAGATTGTAGTGATTTATGATACAATTTAATGAGGACAGTTTGAAAATGCTCACTCAGTTACTCAGTTATTTGGGAATAAAAAGCTTGAGGCTCACATGTGTTACTGTTTGTTTGTGTATTCCTGCTGCCTCCTTGTCCATCATTAGAGATGATTCCCATTCCCATAACCCTAACTCCCAACCTCAACCTCAATCCCCACCCCAACCCAAAGTCCCCTAACTAACCCTTTACCCCCCACCATGATGATCTAATCTGCAGCTGTGTTTGGTTATAATCCATTAAATATTCATTTGGCTAATTCTTTTGGCCAATTTAAAGGCAACTTTGCCTGCCCATAGTGGAACCTGAGCTCAGTCGAGTTGAGCAACATGATTTGCAGCAGAAGCTAAAATCAAACGTTACCGAGGACGTTATGTGACGGCCTGCATTTATCTGTTAGCAAAATGGTTGGATGGTTAAATTTTGGTGACGTTCTCAAATCACCATCTGGATTCAGGGATTTCTGGAGCTCCAGAAAAACAATCAAAGAGCAAATGATGATCAAAGGATCTGTGGGACTTTGACTCTTGATCTTCCAAGGACCAAGGCCAAGCAGCTCATTTGCCTTATCTCACTGTAACAGCTCAAACCAGACATCTGTGGGAAAATAAGCATAGTTAAGGTCTGCACATTGATTGCTTTTCTAGTATATTATATGTCTAGTTTATCTATCTATCTATCTATCTATCTATCTATCTATCTATCTATCTATCTATCTATCTATCTATCTATCTATCTATATGAGAGACTCTGGAAGGATATTGACAGTATTTGACTATATATTTTAAAAACACATTATGAACTGCTCAATATGTGTGTAAAGCCTACTCATATTGCATTAACGCAGACGACGCTATCCACACAGACATTTTTTAGGATTGTTGTAGTACAGGGCCATATTGCTAATATTGATGTCATTTTTAGCCAACTACCTGTTTGGGGTTTAAGGCTTTCCCGAATATTCGCAGGAACCAAACCAGCTTGGAGTCCACTTTCCCCACTTGCACTCGCGATAGGATTTAACAACGCTCCTTACTATAGCTTCCGGGTATGAATTTCAAATTAAAAGTCGTATTTTGGGACGCGATAACGTTCCATTTAGCCCCTTGATTATTATTTTAAAAATACATTTCGTCAATTATTCCGCGGGTCAGACTCAAAGTAACCGTTTAGGGCATTTAAAATCGTAACTTTAAGCGAGCGAGGGAGGGGTGAGCGCAACATCTGGCTGTGAACGACTCCATTCAAACGTCACAAGGCTTCAGTCTGCCACACAGATTCTCCAGATGTTGCCTGCTCTTGCACGCACACTGAGCTCTTTGTAATCTGTTAACCCTTTGCAGTTGATTTAGGATTCAGTCCAAATTAACCATTAACAAGACCTAGCATAATAACTATAAGACTATGAGTGAGTGAGATTAGTATCACGACCAGAATTTTTGTCAAATCAGCTTGGCAATGTTAATGTAGCGCAACTGAGATTTTGGTTTTTGCGAAGCCGGAAGTGAATAACTAATTTCTCTTGCTTCCGCTGCTCTTCTGTGGCCGCCCCATAACAACAGAAGTATCAAAGAATCATGATGTATGAAGGTGAGTGGAGCTTTCGTAAAGGAATTATTTGGGCTCAGATGTAGACGCATCAAACAGATACACAAATCTATTAGATAAGAATGACTTAATAGCTACTCATATTTTTCCATTACCCATATATTTGAGATCACCAAAATGCTAGGTAACATCAAGAATGTAGCTGAGCAGCTTTATGTAGCTAGTTAGCATGATGCTACATAGCGGCCTGTCAAGTCGTCATTAGAGCTATTAAAGGATAAATACACACACAAATAAATAAATATATATATATGATCACAATGAATCTTAATTCACAGATGAAAACACTCCTGCCAATAAGGGTTACGAACAATGCAACTCGTGTAAAAGATATTTCAACCCAACCGTCCTGGTAAGAATACTTATTCCTTCATGTAAAATATTTGGTTTTCTTATAATTTATATAGTTATATTTGAGCGTAGAAATAATCTGCAATAAGTGTGACAATCTTTCCCACAGTTCCCATCAGCTGATTGTATCAGCTGGTTGTCGGTTTCTGGTACTCCGGGATCTTTTATGCTCCTATAAATAACTTTTAATGGGAACTATTAATGAAGTGGCAAAGCTTGGTTTATGTTTATGTGATCTTAAATCTCTCATACCCTCTCCTCCCTTCCAAATTCTTTACCTATATACAGTGGTGTGTCAGGAATAAGGACAAAATAGCACCAAACAAATAGGAAAATATGACTGCTCAGAGGAATGTTCTTATGCGTGTGAAGCAGCAGGCTACATTCTAAGGTTTCTATCGTCCTACAGACCCGGCATGCTCAAATTTGCCAGTCAGTGGCCAAAAAACGGAAGGTGTTTGACTCAAGTCGACAACGAGCCGAGGGCACAGACATCCCTACGCTCAAACCTATGAAACCAAAGGTAAGGTGCTTCAGTGGATGAAAATGTTACCTGGCAAAGATGAAAAATCTAAATTTCATGTGAGTGTCATTCTATTTAAACATTGTCAGTAGCACAGTTCACGCACTGGAACCGGGCTATGTCACTTGCCATCCTATATAATCTTTAAAACATTTATGGCTAGCTCTTTACGCTTTTGTTTTCTTTAACTTCAACAGTACTGATCATCTTACCTGCCTCTTCGGTTGCACCAGTTGGTTTAACTTTCAATCCTTTTTTATATCCCAGCTGTAATACCACAACCATAATGACATAAAGGATCACTCATGCTCTCATTTTTATGGGACTCATTAACTAAGGATGAAACATATGTTACATGTAATGATGAATTAGTACATTTTGAGAGGCCTTTCTCCACTGCAGGTTGCATTTAATCACAATTAGGACTTAAACAATCAGACCAGGAGGATTCTCACATTGACCAGAAGTCACGTTCCCAGTCCTCTAGGTATTTTCTGTTTGTGGTTAAAAGATCTGAGAAGTGGGTGGCCTGAAATCACAGACCTTTATTATCATGAAGGATGATGGTCTCACTGGAAGCCCTGAGCTCCAGCAACCCCTGTACACCTAGATTTCCTCTCTGGCAGATCACAATCAGCGCTGGTCAGGCGGAGCACCTCACGGCCCAGGGCTCTGTCCTGAGACCTCTGCTCTTCACCCTGACTCATGACGGTGTCCCCAGGGTTGACACTAACTATTGTGGAGTTTACATGTGGCACAACAGTCAAACACAATTTAAAATAAGCTTTATTTGTCACGTGTGCAGTGAAAGGCGTTTAAAAAGATCGTCCCCAGGTCAACTGCTTGGAAGCAAGTATGTCATATATCAACTTAATGATGTTGTGGGAGGCAGGGGGGATGGGTGTGGGTGCACGTAGGTGTGTGTGAGTGGGTGGGGGGGTGGCATCATGCAACTGGCCCTATTGTGAGAGCACCCTAGTTGTCGAAAGCTGCAGAAGTGTGTGGGTTGTTGTACACCATCTATATAATAATTCTCTACATTTCATGCATTCCAGCCGGAGCCCCCTAAGAAACAATCAAACTGGCGCAAAAAACACGATGACTTTATTGCTACCATCCGGGCCGCCAAATCAGTAGCTCACATCATAAAGGATGGTGGACCGTTGCCACCACCCCCTCCTCCCACGTATGACCCAGGTAACACAGATGCATGTGGCAGGGGTCACCAAGCCAGAACTACAAGGCCTGCTTCCGGGCTGGGTTTTCTGTCCGACCCTACCCATGACAGCACCTGGATTGTGGGCCTTGTGGGACTGGGTTGAAGGCCACTGATATAAGGGATAGAAAGAGAAGAATGAGAACATTGCTGCATGTATAGAATGTGTATCATCTTTTCTTTTAGACTACATCCAGTGCCCCTGCTGTCAGAGGAGGTTCAACGAGAATGCAGCAGAAAGACATATCAAGTTCTGCCAGGAACAGGCGGCCCGTATGCCCCAAAGGGGCAAAGTAGCAGATGTGAAAAAACCTCCTGCTCGCACCCAGGTAGCACCATGATCCACTCAAATTCTTTTTCAGTGAAACAAAGTGGAGCCAGCTAACCAATGTAACCAGTGAGACAAGAATGTAAACTAAGCCTCTTATGTTGACCCTGAAGAATTTTTTGTGGCACTGGGAATACATTTATATCAAATTATAAAATATCAAATTTTAAGCTTTGATATTTAAAAGGCTCAACATCAGAGAGAACCCCGAAACTTTGCCTTAACGAGACATAATCAGCAGGGTTGACTTCACAGAATCACTTCATTTCTCAGAAATAGTTCACTTATTGTTTGTCCCTGTGACTCTGACCACTGTATCTCTTTCCCATGGACGGTACCGTGGTAACGGCAGAGTTACGTAACACCTTGTTCAACATCAGCCAATGTTTTGCTCATATTTGGCTTAATTTGCTCAGAAGTTTGAAATTCTCAAATGCACTCCTGATGTGGTTTCTGAGGCCTCAGTTTTACTAATGTCAAAGGATCAGGGTCCTACTGAGGCATCCTTTTTAATATCTTTGTGCAGCATTGCCTTTTAATTGTCTTTCTTTAGTACAAGCCTCCTGCACTAGTGAAGAAGGCCAACCCAGCTGCTGCACCCACCGTCCCTCTGGCCTCCTCTCGTTTACCCCAGCGGTCAGGCCTTTGACAGCCTGCTGGTGAGGGAGCAGCTACCTCATATTTACGAACTTTGGTTCTCTTTCGTTTCATTCTCCTCGGGATCGTCCTCTCACATGGACGCCTGTTTGTCCTTTAGACCACAGTGAGATGGAAACACTTTACACAGGCTGATTTTCTTATTCATTTCTTTGACTTCTGCTCCAGGAATCCCCTCTAGTAAGGTCTCTTATCCAGCATCCACAAGGACTAATTCTCCGGGCCTCACAAGTCCTGCATCAGGGTCAGCACCCACACAGAACATCTAAGACTTTCTTTTTATCAACATTATCTGGATTCAGATCTTTCACATCAAGTTGCACTAAGGTGTTTGAGCTTGTCTGTATTTTTTGGTGCATCAGGCAGCTGAAAGACGCTTTGACTTGTGTGCTGGTGTACTCAGTGCGAATAGAAATCTAACCCAGAAACACATTTTTGTTGTTTTGTCATCAGCATAGGAAATAACAGCAAAATGATGAACTCAGGCAATCGAGCTGTGAAAAGCACTCGATCTAGAATAAGTCTGGACAGGAAGAAAACGGACTCCAGCATGTCTAGGTAGGCCCAACACGCTTGCATCATAAAGGTAATAGATCAACTAACCAACCATCCCGCTCAGATATGTAATATGAAGACATTATATCCTGAAAGAATTTCTCTAGAGATGACACAGCATTACACAGATACACGCTTTGTTCATTCCAAAAACAAATAATACAGTGCTTAATGAACACTTTATCAATCTAAAACTGCAGATAACAGGTCTGGCATCTTGTTTATTAATATGTACAATATGCATTTGCTCAGTTTCACATGGAATGGCGGCATTATCCATCCCTCTGTGATCAGTGACTCGATTCATGATTGTCCTGTTTTTAATGCTTTAATAAAGAAAGTATCACACTTAAATCTGGCTGCATAGTGATAGCATCTGAGTAGAGTAGACCAACACTCAGTGGGCAGAGATTGTTTTATTAACTTGTTTTTTACATTTTTAGGGAAGATGTGGCTGAGAATGAGCTCGAGAACGGGGGGATGAAGAGCAAGTTTTGTCACGGCTGTGGAAGCAAGTACCCTGTTGAAACTGCAAAGTTCTGTTGTGAGTGTGGCGTCAAGAGGATGTTTATTTGATGGATGTCAGCAGAACAGGATACAAGGACTTCACTGTCCATGATTAGAAAATAAATGCTTGATTGACGATAAGTGCTGAGGTGAAGAACTGGGTGTAGATTTTCAGCTAGTTTTCCTCTTTTTCCTTCCAACAATGCATTCCATTCAAGCGCAATGTGGTCAACTACTGATAAGAAGAATAAGTGGTTTGAAATATGGTGACTTTGAAAAGAGATTTTCTTTTCGTTTTTTATTGTTTTTACAGGAAATGGTCCAAATTGAACAAGCTTGTAAAATTCAACCTTCTTTTTGGATTTAGGATTGTTACAGTTAAGGGTCAATCATTTCTAGACAAATGTAGCATTGACTTCTCCCTTTATATGCCCGCTTATTTTATACTTTTTTTTCTTATTTATTTTCTTTTTAATAATAATAAATAACAGCACCTTTTAATTGCATACTCAGAACTGTACGAAGCCTACGTGTACCTGGATGTCACCAATAGCTTTATCCTTGACAGTGTTCTTATTCAGTCAGTATTCAATGTATTAATTTATGAGAATATACACCAACTCTATATTCACTTTACATACCAAGTATTGTGGATTTCTTTACGCATAGAAGACACTATTAATGTTAATTAATTCTGTGGTCAGACACTAAAAAGAAAAGCTTCAACATGCTGTTAATTTTAGATGATCTTCAGGAATGTTTATTGGACATGAACTGAAATGCTGAAACATTCCAGACAGGCTGACCGGTTGTTTTAAGGCAATGAACTTGTTTATCCAATAAATAAATGTATCAGCTGATTTCATGAGTGTTTTTGAAAGATCTTACAAATATAACCATTCTGTAAACACGTTGAGGTAAAATTAATATATAAAACACTGTTAAAAGTAAAGATATCTAAAACACATCTGCCCTGTCAGATAAAAACTTATAGATTTACTCATTTTACAAACCAAAATTAGCTTCATGGTATTGAATTTATCATTCCCTGGCAAGAACAAAGCTGGTGTGGAGATGTTTCTTTATTCTACAATGAATTCATATACCCCGTATGGGTTTAATAAGCAGGCATCATTTCTTTGAGGCACCAACAGAGGGAGCCAGAGCTGATATTCCAGGCGATGTCCTTGTAATAGCTGCAACTAAACCAAAAGTGAAAGTAAAAGAACATTTAAGCAGCCCAGAGTCTTCAAGCCAGTTTTCCATATGTACCTTTGCATCCTCTAACTATGGGTCCCATATAAAGAGGCTTGTGGGGGGGCCTTCCTGGTAAATATGACGAGGCATCAGTAGTGCAGAGAACAGATTGTGTGGCGAGTCTGTAAAGACTGGACATTTGTAGGGAGAGTTCAGTCCTCCAGTAGAGAAGAAATGCACTATTGTTGGCTGGGAAGCTAAAAGAGAGTGACAGCTTCCTGCCCAGCATAACCAGTTTGACTACACAGGAAAAAAAGCACAAAGTCTGATTTCAGCTAAACATGACTGATCACAAAGGGCAACAATTTAGTGCCGGTCTGTTGAGGCCTGATACTCCACATAAGCTTTGGTTTGTTCTGTTCTTTGGCTCTTCCATATCATTTTAATATCACCCCAAAAGAATTGAACATAAACAGCTGGATGCTCTGTGAAACAAAAATTAGGACCAAATTTAAACCCAAACTTTTCAAGTTAACACATTTTGTCCCCACATATCCTCCCGTGACTGCTGTCGGTAGCAGATCTTCCCAGGATCAGCATGGTTCACGGAGTCAAATGACCACATGCATTAGAAAGGTCTCGGCAGTACTTCAATGTTGTTGTTTACTTCAATGTGTAAAAAGGGAAATAAACAACATTGAGTTAGTGTACCTTGAGCCAACCTGGCACTCTGAGCAGATCAAAATATTCTGGCTATACCTTCTGTTCCCTGAAAAGGGGTAGTAAAACGTTACATAGCCTATGGAAGACACCTCCATCCTCACCTTTGAGGCAGATGCTCTGTGGTGAGACCAACAACAGTGACGATCACTCACAGATCCCCATTTTAACAAAGCCCAGGAGGATTCTGTGTCCCTGGTAAGTGTTCCCCTCCCTTCCTGCTTTATTTGGATGCAGTCTAACCTTTAAACCACCCAGAGTGAGCTGGGGATGACAGGAATGTACCAAGAGGGAATGCCACTCATTTGCTTTGCAGAAGACAAAAGGAAAAGAAGTGCAGTCTTAAACAAACAAAACCTCATATCAACAGACTTATTTGGATCAAACTGGACCACAAAGAGCCTCCAGCACCAAAGCCAAAGGCTTTATTATGGGCCTGAGCCTGCAAACCCCTTATAAGGGAGAACCTGGCTCGCTCACCTTCTCGAGCACCAACAAACTGGAAATGCATGTACAGCAAAGTTCCAGTCCACATGTGCGCTAACGTTTCCATCCAAACATGGGTATTGGGTGTTTGCTCTGGATGCAAACATCCATTTCTACCCTGCCAAAACCGCTACCACCAATGGGGGAAACCTCCATTTTTTCACCAGAACACTGCCTCTGGAGAGAAGGTCTGGTCCCAGGTTGAAGCAGCCTGGAAGAGAGGGTGAGACAGATTCAGCAAAGGAACAAGTCTTTCAAATGGGTCTTAGACCAGAGGCCCTTTGTCCTCAGGCACAGATGAAGCCACGTCCTTCAAGGAGGAAAAGTGGAGTTCTGCTGAGCCACCGTCACCTTAACCAGTACTCCCAGAAGCTGGGACACGTGTACACAAAAGCCCGGCTCTGTCAATGCCCTCCTGGCGGACAGGACATGATGATCCTTCTCATGAAGGGAGAAGCCACACCCTGAGGTGAGTCCCACTCAAAATTGGGAAGACTGCCGGTGGCTAACACCAACAGGGCCAGTTCTGCTAAATTAGTCAGCTGTAGCCCGTAAGCGAAGCTAACTGGCAGCACCTACTTGGATTGACTCGGAGCGGTGTTCTCATCTCTCAAGGTGAAGAGTGTGAGATCTGAATAATGACGTGCATAGACATACATGGAGGAAGGGCCTGACAGAGGTTACCAAAGGTCATTTGTCTTCAAGGTGACCAGCAGGCCGTGTCAGGTTGTGATAACCTTAACAGCTTCTGAGGGAACCATCTGAAAGGGAACTGGCTACTGGGGATTATCTTCTTCACCCTTCAGGCTTCTTGTTCTATGATAGGATTCATGTTTTTATAAGTTGTTGCAAATTATACATATATGATCAAAGAAGCTTTGACAGCGGATCTAGTGATCAAAGGTCTCACGAGCTTTTATTTCAAGCTACAACCAGTGCAACTCTGGTTGCATTACAGGTGCAATCAATATCACTTGTGGTGTTTAACTTCAACCAGTCAGCAACAATGGAAACAAATACAGACATCAAGGTAAGATATTAATGAGACAGGCCTGTGCGTGACTGCATGGAGTGTGAAGGGGAGGAACAGTCAGGTTCTGTGGAACTGCGCAGTTGTACTCTGTTAAGCCTTAAAGTTGACCTTAAACGTAGGCTTCATTAGCATGACCATGAGTTCCCTAACAGGTTTGTTTCGAGGTTAAAAAATATCCCACTGTTTTGGTAAATCATGGCAGCTAAACATTGTTAAGGTGGAACAACAGTGAGAGATTTTGGTTCTTGTGAAGCCAAAAGTGAATAACTTTTCTCTTTCTTCCTCATTACAACAGAAGCATCCGGAAATAACGGAGTACAGAGGTGAGAACAGTTGTCACAAATGAAAATGTGAACCCATATTTTCCATTTTGGTTGGAGCTCAAGCTAAAAGATTCTAAGCAACATCAGGCTGAAAATGTGGCTGAGCAGCTACAGTACATGGGACGAATTAGCTATGTTAGCATGCTAACTAATGGCCCAGGCAATAAGTCATAAGAGCAATGAGAGAAAAGTTACACACAAGGTTGACACACATAGACGTGTGTATATATGTAGCCTACGTATATACAGTTCACACTCACTGTGACCCTTAATTCACAGATGAAGGAGATGCTTCCACAGAGAAATTGCTTCAGTGCAACACCTGCAACAGGTCTTTCTACCCAAAAGTCCTGGTAAGAATAACTGCTTGGTTGTGTTAAGCATGTATATTTTTATTACGTGGTATAAGTTGGTAGTTGATTTATGTTCCTATAAATAACTTTCAGTGGGAAAGTACATAAGTGCTTTTTAAATCCTGACCAATCATCATCTCTCCACCCATCTGAAATCTAAAGCATTATCCCGCAGGAGCCTATTCTACCTAATGACAAATTAGACGGTTCCACCAAAGACCAATGCTTGAATGTTTAATGACTCGCACTGGAATAATCAATTACACTTTTCCTAAGTTTCAATCTGCTTTATGTTGGTCTTTCACTGTAAAGTAATAATGTATGGATTTTTTTGTGTGAAACATTCTGTACATTATGGCCATAAAGCCCTCAGTGAGCTGAGACCTCCAGCAAGCAGCTCATTTCCCCACACATTGTGTAAGAAACACCATGTTACGTAACATAGTAGCTTGCTTTATGATCAAAGGCCTTTGGCCTGATCTTTGGAATATCAAAGTTCAAAGACCCTCAGGAATCCAGAAAATCACCAAAATGTAATCAGCTCTCCCTTGGTCCATTATCAACGTACCAAATGACTGCTAATATGGAGCAGCGGGCTAGATTTTGAGGTGTTTATCTACCTACAGGAGAGGCATGCTGTCATTTGTGAAAACGCGGCAAACAGAAAACGGAAGGTGTTTGACTCAAGTCGACAAAGAGCCGAGGGCACGGCCATCGCCACACTCAACGCTTTGAAAAAGGTAAGGCGCTTCAGTTATGGCAGTTCCTTATCATGATCGCAGAACATCTATTAAAACGGAACTAGATTACGTGCTATAATCTTCAATCACAATATTTATGGCAGGCTCATTAAGCTGTTGTTTTATTCCACTTCAACAGTACTGTCCATCTTAACTGTCCCTTGGGTTGTAACACATCACTATAACTGAGTTATAAATGACAGGTTAGCACATTACACTTATCGTGGGCTGCCACGCCCAACTATCCACACTTCTCTCCCATTGGCTCCCATCTGGGAAAAAATGTTTGAAAACTGAAAAAGCCCTGCATTTAACTGTTTCCAACACTGATTCACCAAATCAGATGGAAAAAAACACTGAGGGCGCCTTTATCCAACAAGCCCAGACACGATATCGCTGCTAAGTGTTTGAAATTTGTGTTGGAACTGGTGGCAACTGTACTTTGAATCGTTATGAATGTCAGATACTCTTGCCAGCTACTGTGGTGGCGTGGGGTGGGGTGTGTGGGGTGTGTGGGGTGCCAGGGGCAGAGGGCCAGTCCCACTTTCTGTGGGATTATCTACTTTGTTTTGTCACTCTTCACAATGTTGGTTCTGGACTCAATAAGTCAAAGCTCAGTACACATTAAAGGACAATTCCAGACAACATCAGTTTGGGTCTATAGTTTGCTAATATTTTATCTCAAAGAATGAAACTGAAGATTTTTTATTGCTTTTGTGCATTAGTTCTGACTCACCAGGACTCACAAAGTTAATCTAGACTATTTTTGACAACGGTCAGGTGGGTAATGAAACACACCAGCGGGTCTGTTTACTTCAAGAAAGCAGACATGTTTATAAAAGTTGGCCAGGGATCAAGCACAGGCCAACATAACCACTTTACCAGCAACACCATGGTGAACCATACCAAACGATCTCTTGTGGAACTCTTGATCTCTTCGCCATTCAAGCAGGAACATCATATCATGTACTTTCTGTGAAAGCTACAGCATCGCCATATAAACCATTCTGACCACGTGCATTTGTGAGCATCGTGAAGGCTGCAGATGAGAAGAGGGGTGAGGACAGCAGGAACAATCTCAGGGACTTCCCTCCCTTCAGGACAACAATTACCAGGGGCTTCTCATACTCCCAACATGGGCTCTGGAAATGTTCTGCAACATTTGGTGCAGAACCACCAGGTTCCACAACAGCCATTTTTGGTTAAATTCTCATCAAACCCCTTCAGGTTTCACTGCTGCTCTTTTTTGCAGTCGTGCACACTCACTGTAAACTGAATGACAAATAAACTACATTCTCTACATTTCATGCATTCCAGCCAGAGTCCCCTAAGAAGCAACCAAACAAGGATATTATTGTTAACCCCCGGGTGGTCAGAACATGCTCCTCCATCATTAAGGACGGTGGACCAAAATTACCCCCACCTGCCACACCTGACTCAAGTAACTCAAGTGTACAAAAGCTCAATATTTATATCGTGTGTAAAAGGGGAAAAAAAGAGGATTTCTTGACTAGAATGTGTACCATCTTTTCTTTTAGACTACATCCAGTGCCCCTACTGTCAGAGGAGCTTCAACAAGCATGCAGCAGAAAGACATATCAAGTTCTGCCAGGAACAGGCTGCCTGTAAATCCAGGAAGGAGAAATTAGCAGATGAAAACAAGCCTCCTGCTCGCACCCAGGTAGCACCATGATGCACTCAAATTCTTTTTCAGTAAAACAAAGTGGAGCCAACTAACCGATGTAACCAGTGAGACAAGAATGTAAACTAAGCCTCTTATGATGCTTTAAAAGGATCAGGGTCCTACTGAGGCATCCTTTTTAATATCTTTGTGCAGCATTGCCTTTTAATTGTCTTTCTTTAGTACAAGCCTCCTGCACTAGTGAAGAAGGCCAACCCAGCTGCTGCACCCACCGTCCCTCTGGCCTCCTCTCGTTTACCCCAGCGGTCAGGCCTTGGACAGCCTGCTGGTGAGGGAGCAGCTACCTCATATTTACGAACTTTGGTTCTCTTTCGTTTCATTCTCCTCGGGGTCGTCCTCTCACATGGACGCCTGTTTGTCCTTTCGACCACAGTGAGATGGAAACACTTTACACAGGCTGATTTTCTTATTCATTTCTTTGACTTCTGCTCCAGGAATCCCCTCTAGTAAGGTCTCTTATCCAGCATCCACAAGGACTAATTCTCCGGGCCTCACAAGTCCTGCATCAGGGTCAGCACCCACACAGAACATCTAAGACTTTCTTTTTCTCAACATTATCTGGATTCAGATCTTTCACATCAAGTTGCACTAAGGTGTTTGAGCTTGTCTGTATTTTTTGGTGCATCAGGCAGCTGAAAGACGCTTTGACTTGTGTGCTGGTGTACTCAGTGCGAATAGAAATCTAACCCAGAAACACATTTTTGTTGTTTTGTCATCAGCATAGGAAATAACAGCAAAATGATGAACTCAGGCAATCGAGCTGTGAAAAGCACTCGATCTAGAATAAGTCTGGACAGGAAGAAAACGGACTCCAGCATGTCTAGGTAGGCCCAACACGCTTGCATCATAAAGGTAATAGATCAACTAACCAACCATCCCGCTCAGATATGTAATATGAAGACATTATATCCTGAAAGAATTTCTCTATAGTTGACATCCCAGCACTACACAGAAACACGCTTTGTACAGTATTGGAAAATTTTCAACTGTTCATTCCAAAAACAAATAATACAGTGCTGAATGAGCACTATATCAAACTAAAACTGCAGATAACAGGTCTGGCATCTTGTTTATTAATATGTACAATATGCATTTGCTCAGTTTCACATGGAATGGTGACATTATCCATCCCTCTGTGATCAGTGACTAGATTCATGATTGTCCTGTTTTTAATGCTTTAATAAAGTATCACACTTACATCTGGCTGCACAGTGATAGCAACTACACTGACACTCAGTGGGCGGAGATTGTTTTATTAACTCGTTTTTTACATTTTTAGGGAAGATGTGGCTGAGAATGAGCTCGGCAACGGGAGGATGAAGAGCAAGTTTTGTCACGGCTGTGGAAGCAAGTACCCTGTTGAAACTGCAAAGTTCTGTTGTGAGTGTGGCGTCAAGAGGATGTTTATTTGATGGATGTCAGCAGAACAGGATACTTTATGAAGTAAGCATTGTTTATTTTAGATAGTCTTTAGGTGCAGATGTAATCCAAACCCCATTTCCCATATTCATCTCTCCTAAACTGAAATATTCCAACAGATCTTCTTGGCTGACTAGTTTGTCGAAGGGAAGTGTTCCTCTATATTCATTCAATAAACTGTCAGTTGTTGAGAGACTGTGAAAAAGATCACACAAATATTACTGTTTTGTAAAATAAAGACTTAGTATTGTATACATTTAAAATATATCTGCTCTATCATAGAAAAATCTCAGATTTTCTAAAAAAATACACATTTCACAAAACCATTTGCTTATATTTTAGCTTAAATTTTATATTCCCTGTCAAGAAAAGAGCTGCTGTACTTGATATGCTTCTTTATACTACAATAAATGCATATACTGTATCCTGCATGGTTTTAATAAGCACCGACAGAGGGAGCCAGAGAGCTGGTATTCCAGGCGATGTCCTTGTAATAGCTGCAACTAAACCAAAAGTGAAAGTAAAAGAACATTTACGCAGCCCAGAGTCTTCAAGCCAGTCTTCTACATGGAGCTTTGCGTCCTCTAACTATGGGACCCATATAAAGGGGCCTGTGTGTGTGTGTGTGTGTGTGGGGGGGGTGGGGGGGTGGGGGCTATGACTAGGCATCAGTAGTACATCAGTGGCACAGTTTGTGTGGCTTTCTTGGAACTTCTCCAGGAGTCTGGACGAAGACTGGACATTTGTAGGGAGAGTTCAGTCCTCCAGTAGAGAAGAAATATACTCTTGTTGGCCGGGAAAAAAAAGAGAGTGACAGCTTCCTGCCCAGCATAACCAGTTTGACTACACAGTACAGGAAGAATGTCCAGTTTGCCCTCAGCTGTGTGGCAGCCTTGAATTTAGTATTTCATAGCATTTAGTAATGGAGGACACAATTGCATTAGCTTTGCAGAGTCTTCTTGTCCAATTTTTGTTTTTTTGTTTATGCGATTTCCTCGGCCTCGCTGTCTTCATCGACACACTCGTTTTGGTTGTTGTGGTCTGAAATGAAGATGGATTTTCCGATGACATTTGGAACACCAAAGAGAAGACATCAAAATGAAGCAATGCCTGTTCTGCTGTCCCTCAAAGACTCAAATTCTGATTGTGCTCAAACCCTGATGCTCTGAATAGGTCACGGATTGTGCTGCTCTGTGACTCAGACCACAGCTATCAGCTTGAATCAACAAATTTATATGAATCACACTGTCACCATTATTTTTGTTCCCGTTTTATATTTGTTCCATCTGATAAAATGAGTAAATATCAAAAGAAGACCCAAATATGGGAACAGAATTAGTTTATTTGTTAGACACCATCAGTTGCCATTTTTCCACTGTATAGTGACAGCTCATGAGTGAAGCATCTGTATATTTATACTTACGGCTGGGCCATCACAGGGGCACCCTATTGAGCGTAAGACAGACTCGGTCAGTCTCTTCGTCTGGGCTAGATTTAAAGTTATCATTCTGCAGGCTAGCTTGTGCAGGGTGTTGAGCTCATCCTGCAGAAAAACGACCAGAAAGCTTCGCTCGTAAAGTGTCGAACAAATTCAAACACACTGAAACCTCATATTTTCTAAAAAAAGTCTGATTATGTATTTTTTAGTCTATTGAGAGACACATTCCCTGCAAATTCTCAGTCATCTGGCTGCGATTTGATACTTTATCCTTGACATAATGTGCTGTAGGATGATCTCTTCAGGTTAAATCTCATTTGTGAAGCTGAAGGACTCCAAAACGTTTTATGTTCCCTTCACTCTCTAAAGAATAACATTCCAATCATTAATTATGAAGAGGAAATTCTCCTGCCAAGAACAGAATAATGACCTACTGAGGTGTTGGGGGTGCAGTTTTCTGCCTTGAATCTCAGCTGCGGGCACGATATTTCCTGCAATGAGGCTGAGATATTTTCTCTCTTCAACAAACAGGAAAGAAACACAAGTTAGGAAGAAAGCTTTTTTTTGGGCTGCTAAGCAACTAATGGGACTCAGTGAACCTTGTTGGGGGGCAGCCAATAACGAGCACATCGATAAGCTTTATTGCAGAGCAGGATTACAATAAAGTGCATCAGCTGTTGCACTAGCTGACATTTGCCTTGTAGTTTTCACGAGACCTTCTGTAATTGAAAGCAAAAGATTCGGATTTTGTCCAAAAATCGGAATATTTACACAAATAGTGAAACTCATCCTGCATAAAGTGTCTCGCCAAGCTTTCAGTTGGGAAATTTGAGTAGAGGGGTGATGAATGGATAAATATATATATATATATATATATATATATATGTGGACGGACAGACAGACAGACGGACAGACAGATCTCTTACTGTGTTGTCAAGGTCAGTTTTCACAATTGCGTTGTAAAGTTCGGGCGCGTCTCTGAGAAACTGATTTCTGTCGCAGGTCAGAGACTGAGGTAGAAGCAGAAGAACGAGGAGACTGATGCAAAGAAGCGGCTGCAAAAATCAAAACGTCAACGTCAGTGTTTGAGGCAAGGGGAAGGGGGGGGTGGGGGGGTTAAGAGAAGAGGGACAAAAAGGGAGGGGGAGAAAGAGAGGGAGGGCATTCACCACATTTTATCTTCTGTAATATCTGTAATATATGCTACGTGTGTGGTGGTGGTGGTGGTGGTGGTGGTGTGGTGGTGGTGGTGTGTGTGTGTGTGTGTGTGTGTGTGTGTGTGTGTGTGTGTGTGTGTCCGACCGACCGACCGATATCCATATTTTAGCACAGGCGAGGGCCGTTCCCATTATGAAAGTGAAGTTCACTGGCCTGGAGGCCCCGCTGCTGGGTGGTTTGTCTTTTATTTTCCATTCTTGCTTTATTATTTTTAGTTCATTAGTTTCCACTCGTCATTAGTTTGGTTTCAGTCTGCCGCTGCCACATAATCTGACTGGATGTAAACATCCTCCATAGGTTATCCTCAGTGAATAGTGGTGTCTAAATAATTGGGTCGTCGAATAAAAATAAACACGACCGACATTCTCGCTTCGATGGATGATTACACAGTGCCAACAATTGTTCTTTGTACAATACAAACAAGGTTGAACATTAAAAGAAATTAAGTAATGGGTTCAACTACATTAATACCCTGTTAAGAGTCTTTTTTAAATACAAAAACTCGTCTTTTGTGTCTCTTTACATGAAACGAGTGAAGCGTTAAAACTTTCCAAGCCTCGGTTCCTGTAATCACTGGAAACACAATTCCCGTAAAACCCTAAACTTTCGGTTTCCTATTGACTGGAGCAACGGGAAGTCAACTACGCAGAATTCCCCAGAAAACAAGCAAAGTTTCCCTGCACAGGTTGAGCTCAGTCAGTCGCTGGGAAGGACGCCGGGACAGATGCGCTCGCCTACCGCTGCCGGTGAGTTCCGAAAAGCCTGATTTTTACGCGCTCACACGCTGCTGGATTTGGCTAAATCTACTAAACTGACCTGTTTTCAGCTTTTAATCGGGAGATTTGTGGCCACAACAGCAATTTACTGGGTGCGTTACCGCTTCTGGCCAGCCAGTTTCCCTCCGCGCCCAATGGAACATTTCCCGTACTTACCATTGGTCATTCTTCATTCATGTTCTTCACGGGTTCGAGTTGCAGAGCTGACATATCTGGATTGCTGCACAACTCTTCCGATTTGGTAGCTTTGACCTGAAAAGCACGAGTCGCCCAGCACCGCTGTTACTGGATCTCACGTTGTGCGTAACGCGGCGCGGCCACAGCATGTGATTTTACTTCCGTCCTCCCTGACAGGGCTCCTCTCGTATAGACGTAACAGACACTGGTGGTCAGTCACACCTGTGCTTCGACGTGCACGTACACTGACATCTAGATTATTATCCTAGTGTAAACAGAAGAGAGCGGATCAGTCAGCAAAAACGGATACGTCAAAAGACATAAAAGTGCACGGTCAGCGTTTAATTCCCGAATCCATTCATTCATTTATTCATGCACATTTTTAGACTTTGTCCCTGAATATCAGATCACTCTTTAGTCTTGGGGACGACGTGGAAGAGTTTGAGCCACTCTTGTGGAACACCAGCAGGTTTAAAACCGCTTGAGGACCTTCATCAAATCCAGTGTTGGTTTTAAATTACCTTTAACATTTCCAAAGGAAATTCACTTTCCCTAATGTGAAAAGCTTGTTTGCATTGTGTGAGCATTCTTCACTATATGTGTGCCACAGTTATGTTCACATGTGCCCTGTCTGTGTCCACAGAACATGTAATAAAACATACATGACTTTGAACAGTGCTGTCTCTGTCCATTGCTGACCTGACAAGACTATTATAACTAATATATAAGGACGTGCTGTAATGACAATAAACAAAACATATTTATTTATAGTGTGTATTATAGTCCATGTTGTTGCTAGTTAGAGATCTGTAGACAAGTGGATTCCACGGAAGTAAAGACGAGAGTGTGATGTTTTGTCAGGTTGGCATTCTGTAGACGATGTAGTCTTCAAATGGGTCCCAGCTAGTTTAAAGTCATGTAACAGTGCATGTGTGAACATACTTGTAGCGCACATGGAAGCCCGTATTAATGAACACAGCAGGAAGCACCCTGTGAAGCTCACATTGCAGCTACACTGTAGAAAGTCTGTTACTACCTGCATATATGTATGTTTAGCAAAAATGAACACTCTTTTTCTTTTTGGATTCAGCTAATTCCATCGAGTAGATGCCATTTATTGTGATAATTGGTGGTGAAATGTTGTTTTATCATCTTTGAACTGGTGACGTTCAAAACAATGAAATAACACTGAAGCAGCTTTAAATAGATGTAAAAAGTACGTGATTATTAACTATCTTATTTCTCAATCCTAGTTAAGGCTTAGTTTCAAAATAGATTTATAACCCTTTAAATCAAAGTTGATGGTGTTTTAACAAAAGTCAGTTTAAAAGTCAGCTGGCTGAGGAGAGCAAAGAACCTAACCTAAGACTGCTCTTATCTAAACTGTCCTATCCAAGAGCTGAGAGGAAATAATAGAATATGGATAGTTATGTATCTTGGATGCGTGGAAACTATTCAAGGTCTTTGACCATTAAAGTGCCTTTTGGAACAAACAAAGGCAACAAGATGACGAGAGACACTCAGAGAACTCTGGTTACACCAACATTAACATTAGGCCATTTTACAGATCTGTGGCATAAAGATCTAAAATCACACTTCTACTTTCTACTGAATGAGACTAAATTTCCTGAGAGCCGAAGAAAAACAAAGAGAAACAGATTACAGTCGTTGGAGTCTACATAGTTTTGCTGGGGTTACAGGCGGTGGGTCAGGACAGCCAAGGGCTTTCATTCGTGAAAAGTTGCCAGTGAGCAACGTGGGAAAAGGCAGTTTGGGGTAGAATCAAATATCATCTAGAGTAGGAGAGCGAGCAGAGACGATGAAACATTTAAGCACTTAATAGTACATCACAAATACCCTGGTTTATTTAAATAAAGTGTTTTTTCACAAGAAATTCCAATTTCATTATTGGGAAGGTCTGAATATATAAATCATAATTTTGTAATTTGTATTAATTAAACTAAAGCTAAAAATGCTCTTATACCTGTGTGCTGGATGTTTCATGTATGCTAATCATTCAAATGAATAGATCCAACATTCAAGATTTTTAAGGAATGTAGACAACTGAATAAAACATAGTTAAAATAAGAAAGCAGTTTTTTTTGTAAAGAAAAGTCAAGAGATGCCTTTTTGATTAACGATACTATCTCCAGTATCTTTAGTATTTCTCACAGCTTTTTTCAAATAATAAAAGACATTAAACTGAGAAAATATTAATATTTTAGCTACCAAATAAAATTAGCAATATAATTATTTTAGTAAATTAGCAATAGAATTATATCCTTTCTTTAATAAATTGATATCGGCCCTAAATCTCGTAGAGGAAGTGAAATCAAAGTGGTGCTGGGAAAAGAAGATAAATGTTGAAACGCTGCCCACTTGAATTAGTGAATCACCGTGGCGTTGTAGAGAAAACTTTATTCCAACCTTATTTTGAATTTAGCAGGAAATTATGACTCAAAAATGCTGAAGTGAGACTCAAAAATGTGGAATCTATCGATTCAATCAAAGAAATACAATGTTACCTTGTGAGGGCTGCTGCAAGTTCTAGGTTCTATGATGAATTGATTTTGTTTAATCGGTCTGTGTGTGTGTGTGTGTGTGTGTGTGTGTGTGTGTGTGTGTGTGTGTGTGTGTGTGTGTGTGTTACCATGCTGAAGTTCACAGTAATTAAAGTCATCCATCAGGTTTTGACAGCATTGCCGGGAAGCACTGCATCGTGACACTAAAAAAGCTGTCCCTGTTACCATGACTACAACAATCAAACACACAGGTGATGTTTCACAGCAGGATTCTATTTGTTGCCTGGTGTGTTGTGATTCACTTGCAAACTATGCATGGGTGGAATAGAAGCCTTGCATGTGTGCTCGCTGCGTTTGGTCCGTGATATGTTTGGTTTTCAATTCTTCTGTGTTGATTGTATATTGGGAGAAAAGGAGAAATAAGCGTGGAAGTAAGCTGCCAATATTTATTGGGTCTGGTTAGCCGGCTTATTTCCACACATCCTCTCACTTTATGAAAGAAAGTCCTTCACAAACCAAACAAGCAGGAAACGAAAGTAAATATGTTGCATTCAGGTATGAAAACTGCAGCTTAAGACTTAGCCATGTGAGTTTGGGCCTGAAACAAAACCAACCCTTTTTAAAAGGGACAGAACGATGATGAAAATTAATTCTGTTGACTCAGGTCTTTTACCCACAAGCCTTTTAGATTAGATTAGTTTCCAGCCAGTTGAGATGAAAAAGTGTGATTCTGTAGCGGTGTGCTTTGGTAGTTTCTGATGAACGGGATCACCAGCTCTAACCTTTGTTCACTGCACGTTTGCCTTCCTTTACACCATTTTTTTTTCTGGATTTCTCTGTGACATGTGATGAAGCCACCACCATAATCGGGAGGCTAAAAATCCAAGTGCCAAGAACAGGAACTAGCTTTATGACTCAGGAATGATGAAAGCTCGTCTGTCACCCCTCCTTGTGCAACAACCGCCGTGCATGTGTTGGATGGGATGTGTGTTACTGTCATAGTTACAGTCTTTATTAAGCACGGTTAAAGTTTCTGCTGTTGCAGGTCAGAATTAATTGTAGTTGTGAATATTTTTCTTAAATGGTACTTTTTTATGCACATAACACAAATTTTTGTTATGATTACCGTTAATTATTACCATGTTTTTTTTTTGTTCAATTCATATATTAATTAAATGTTTCGTTTTCTCTTGTGAACACCTGAATTTCCAACACCTGAGTACCAGCTGGATCCGCTCCCTCATCCTGGAACAGTCTGCTTGGAGCAGACTTCGTCCTCTGTGAGCGTCGCCTGGCAAAGCCAACAATCCAGACTCTTCTCTTGTCCTGTTAACGATGGAGGAACCAGCTCCAGAGCTCTGTCAGAGCAGGAGGGACCCTCTCTACCTACCCTCTAGAAAACACCGCTCTTCTGAAAGCTCCTGTTCTCCAACAGCACTTATTTCGCCTCTCTCATCTCCTTCTCTCCTCTTTATAACCCTCTCCACAGCTCTGCTCTGGTAGTTGGTAGTTGAACCAGGTTTCGGGCTGTTAGCTTGCCTTTTATTTACATGGCTCTCAAGTTTATATTGGCTTAACTGTGGCTCTCAGTTAACCGCTTTCCTCGGAAGAGAATCTGGTGCACATGTGGTGCTGGTGCGTCACTGCTTCCAACCAGGTGCATCCAAAGCTTTTCCAGAGGCCAAGAGCCAAGTGGAGCCAAGTCAGACCCACGTCATTAGGTGGTCACGTGACTATGTGTGGTGCGATCTGCTGGTTGTAGATTTAAAATGGCGGTTCATAGCTTTCACTGTTGGTGTTTTTGGTTTGTAGCCCCTTCAGCATGACCCACCTCACCACTGAGTCTTAGACCAGGTCCCCTTTTAGCCCAGCTCGATGCTGGTGTTTGCATGGAACCTGTTTGGAACCGGTCAGTCAGTCAGCCAGTCAGTCAGCCAGTCAGTCAGCCAGTCAGTCAGTCAATCAGTCAGTCAGTCTGTCTGTCTGTCTGTCTGTCTGTCTGTCTGTCTGTCTGTCTGTCTGTAATTAGAATTCTTGGACCCCTTCTGTAATATCAGCCTCATTAGAAGATTGATTGATTGATGGAAGTAAAGCAAATAATTATGTTGTCTCAGTAACTTTTATTTCTTCCTTGTATTTGTTCAAAGATGGGGGGTCCGGGTCTTATGGTGCCCTCTAGTGGTTGGATGGTTCCCAATCACCCTCGTGAGATGAACAGATGTGATGGCTAAAGCAGAACGCTGGTATGAAACTTCTGTCAGGTTAAGATAATCACTACATAATTCATACAGTACAAATATGAGTATGATCTGTAAAATGTACATATATCAAATTCAATAAATCAAAGTCTGTTTTCCAAAGTGTTGTTTTTGTGTATGATGAAGGAAACGAGGGGAATGAAGAGATGACGGAGTACATATCTGGTGATCTAAATCCCTCAGGGAGTTGGTTGCCATGGTGCCAAAGAGAGCACACGATAAAGGTGTGGGTTTAGGGGTGGGGGTGGGGGCTTTGGTGCTGAAGGAAAAAAGATGTCCCCTAACCTCAGGAGCCAAAAATACAATTTTAGGTCTTCAGCTGGAGGCTGATGGAGGATGCTTAAAGGTCAGCAGCTGCTTGGCAATCAGGAAACAAACAAACAAAAAAACAAACTAACTAACTGACTGACTGACACTGGGAAACATTCTGTGTCAGATAGATAGATAGATAGATAGATAGATAGATAGATAGATAGATAGATAGATAGATAGATAGATAGATAGATAGATATAGATAGATAGATAGATAGATAGATAGATAGATGATAGATAGATAGATAGATAGATAGATAGATAGATAGATCATCACTCCCAGTAACCACCTCAGGGTGGCACTCCGTATCCTTGTTAGACAGCAGCGCGGCGCTTGCGCGCGCACGTGCGTTGAAGGGCGCGCGCGAGTCGCCGTCTGCGTCCTCCCCGGTGCCGTTACCTCCCCGTCGCTGCAGTGCTTCGCCGCTGTCCTCTTTCTCCCTTTTCTCTCGCTTTCGAACCCAGCGCCTCGCCTCGTCCTTCTCTTCTTTTTTCTTCTTCTTCCTCCTCCTCCTCCACCTCCTTCTCCTCCTCCCCCCCCGCGGTTGCTTCAGTCCAGCGTACCGGCAAATGGTCGCTCCATCTCCGGCAACTGTGCACGCAGGACGCAGCGGCGAGGCGCACAGCTCCTTTCTCATCTGATCTTAGCGGATTGATTTGAACCGGAGGCGGACCAAGAAGGGAAACGAACGAAAGCCGGCGGCTGCCAGTGACCAGGAGCTCATTTCGGTAAGCTAAAGCCTTTTCTGTCATCAAGTGGAGTTTGGATTTTAGGAAGAAGGGAAGAAGAGGCTGGCAGGTTCGGCACTGTCTCTAGAGCTCGGGGAAGACGCGGTCTTGCAAATTTTTGGTGATGTGCAGGAATATCCAAGCGTGAGTCGTGGAGCACTGGATGGGGTTGCAAAAGTGCTGCTTTTGTTTTTGTTGGTGCGGCGTTTCCACACCAGCTGGACGCTGATAAATCATCCATTCGCCGTGCGTAAAAGCGACCTGAAGGTGTGCCAGAACCACCAAAACAACACTGCTTGCAACTAGGTGGTGACATTTGTACTTGCAGCCTGAAGTTGTACACGATACAAAAACGTACACGATATAAATCTTATATCCAGTATTGTGTCACAGGTATAAGCTAAGGACAGTGCTTCTAGATGTTTCCCAGGTATGTGCGGGTATATAAGGGTAAAGAGTCCATACCTTTCCCACAGCCTTACATGCACGTTGATCAATAGATGGACGCAGGAGGGTGAGTGAGCGAGCCAGCGTTGGTCATCTGTCAAGGGCAGACAATATCCATCAGATGATGTAGAGGAGAAGAGGAGGAGGGCTGCTGTGAGGCATGCTGTGGGACCATGTTCACCCTACTGAGTATCTGCACTTGTGCACGATGGCCTGTTACACAGCAGCTACGTGTGCATCACATTATCCTGCTGTGTCTTCTGCTCTGTGCCGCTTTCAAACTCTTTCATACGCAGGTACGATAGCAACAAGGAGAATATGGTGGTGCACAAATGTACAGAGAGATTTATTTTTTTCCGGACTTTTTCAGGAATTCCAAGCAACCTTCTTGTTGCCCAGAAGCAACACATCTTCAGGAACTTCATTACATTTGTCATTGTTGCAGGATAAGAAGCATTAAAATATCACTGTATGTCTCCCTCACACACACACACACACACACACACACACACACACACACGCTCCAAATGCACTCCAAATTTCCTAAAGATTAGCTTCCTTTATGTCCAGTAAATGTCTCCAGTGGGCATGAAAAGCCTTGTCCTTCATTGCGGACACAGATTAAGCTAATTCACGCAGCAGCGCAGCGCTAGTGCTTAATCACTCTGCTGTGCCGGCAGAACAGAACAGAACAGTCTTTGTACTGTAGTAGCCATGAGAGGGAGAGCGAGCAAAGAGAGGAAAAGCTAGCCACCGGTGCCTATTGATCCACCAGAGCGGCTTCTGGCAGACTTCCATGGGATGGAGTGCTGACAACAGTCCAAAGATGTGCCTGGATGAGCTGGACCAGCAGCTGCTACAGAGTAATGTTGATAAAGGGGGAGAGTGTTTAAAGAAGAGTTACGCTCCCCGTAAGAAAGCAGAGCAAGAGCAGGTCAAACACTGTAGCTGCTCCGGTTCTTGCTATTATTTTTGACCGTTTTTCTGCACTGCTCATATAGCAGATCCACTCTGCACCTGCCAAACTTTTGTTGTACAGAAACAAGGATGAATATTATATCTATAAATAAATATAGAGCTCGGACATGGGTGGATTACTGTAAAGTCGTCAGATTGTGACTTCGGACCTGGTAATGCAACAGACACATTTAAGTGAGGCTGTCATCATTTTCATAATTAATGTGACAGCATCACACACCTGCTCTCCCACTACAGCTACAGCCTGTCAGTGAGCAAATCTAATAATGGTAAACTTGACCTCCGACCCTTCATATTGATTTTCTGCCGCTTGCCTGTTTCCAGAATCTCCTGCACATGCCGTGTTGGACTGGGGGGGACACGAGACACTTGTGTAGTATTGTTTTATTAACTGAAGCCACCTTTGAAAATATACCAATGGCTTTTCTCCAGAGGAAGAAGACACGGATGTGATGCAGCTGGTTCGGGAGCTTAACCTGAGGGCTAACCGCTAACCCGAGCTAAAGATATCCTCATCTTAAGTAGTCTCCTGCTCCTGTTCATTTAGGGTCTATCACAGTTGTCCTAATGGACACAACCTATTTTAATTAAAAATTTGTTTATTCGTGCTGTTTTAAGATATAAAGAAGAGTCAAGAACAGGCAAGACTTAACCGTGGAAGATGTACCACCATCTCCAGGAGAAGCAGAGGGATAAACTTGATGATGATGTGCTTAAAGTGTGGCTCTGCAGGGTGTTGTTGGTGCTTTCTGTAAAATAAAATCTGACTGAGCCTCAGGCAGCTGGCTGACATTTGATCTATACTCGCTCCGCGCATTGATTTCATATTCATGGGGGCTGGGGAGGCGCTAATTGACAGCCACAGCGTGCTCAGCTGACTTGATGCTTGAGTTGCTGGCGGGACGCCTGTGAGTTTGTTTCCTGACGTGAAAATGTTCATCTGCTTGTGCAGTCTCACACTATTCCATTACTGTGGGATATTTTAGGAACATGAGTTTTTCTTTCTTCCATCTCCTGCTTTTCACACTCGTTCACACTTTCAGCCTAAAAATTTGTTTGGGATGCAGAAAGTTTGATTTTTCATTCTCATGAAGTTCCAGAAGTGAACCAACCCAGAAGAGAAATGCAACGCTGGCAGGCGGGTGCGTGCGCTACCTGGATCTGAATCTGATGGAAAGAACCCATCGATCTGTAGCAATTTCACAAGTGGATGCTCTTAACAATTTAATGGCGATTGAGAAGGTCTTTTAAAAGCCAAACACTGAGTTTTCTCAAACGGAACGTCACCACTCTTCTATCAATCTGTCGTGTGCCTTTCAAGAGTTAAAATCAGGACAGCAGATCTTGTTATTTCATCCTGAATTAAGTCCAACCGCTTGGAACGGAGTTTCTGCTTATTTGGAATCTCACTAAGGTCATTGATTATTTGGCCATAGATCTCCTGAACATAGGTTACAGCTAAACATGCACGTTTTTAGCCTTTTAGCAGCTTTGCCTTTCCTCCCTGGTACCAGAACTGGGCCCCATATTGAAGTGGTCTGTGAAGACCCCAGTAAAACACTCACATAACATTTCAGTTTTATTATTTCCCATTAATCAAATGCAACATAAATGTTTTTTACTCCACTTTTTTACCTAAACTATTATTGATTTTAAAAGACAAGTTAAAAATCCCACTATGATAAAACCTCACGCTGACATAATTAAACATTATTTAAATGAATGAGTGTGACAGAATTTCACAATCTAATGTCGTAATAGTACAGCCTAGCATGTGCCGTTCTGGAGACCCCACCGTTGTTGTGGAGACCCGGATGAATGAGTGTAATTTAGGCTTTTCTTCATCATATGCTCGCCGCACACAGTGTATTTATAAAGGGAGCTCAATCTTCAGCCAGAAGGTCAGATGTCAATGACTCTATTCCATCACCAGAGTCCTTGAAGCTGGATGGAGGATCCATGTATGTCAAAGGATGGCAGGTCATCACTGGACCTTTAGCTTATTTGTGAAGAAAGGAAGCAATGAAATTATGCTCCTGATGTTGGTCCTCTGCCTCTCTGTGCTAGTTATATATTATATACTAATATAACATCTATATATGCTAACAGGACTATTAAAAAACAAACATCTCAGTATTTCACTATTGTCTCACCGTTGACTTTTGTATGTTGAGAAATGAGCTTTCATCAAATTATGGTCAGAGCAGCCCCAAAGTGGCTACTTGGGAGAAAGTTTAATGATATAAAGAATCAATAACATGAAAATAATGATTATAGTAATTATAAGGTCTATATTTACTCTGCTCATTTTCAGTAGACACATTTCTCCTCCTTAGCACCTTTGCTGTTTAGATTACAGGGAGCAACCATCTATGCTCCCTGTAATCATCGTGTAGCATCATTTCATCAGCTGAAAATGGGATGGATCCAGCATTTTGAGGCATTAATTCGTGTTATGCTATCAAAGAAAAATAATACATATCAACACAAAGAATCCTTTGAATTGACTCCTCAGTTTGTACTGCAACGCTAGCTTGTGTTCGAGGGAAATAATGACAGGAAAAATTTAGTGTTTGGTTCTTCCCCCCCTCCAATCAAATCAATCTTTATTTATATAGCATCTTATACAATCAAAATTGTTTCAAGGCGCTTTCAAGAATCCCAGGGCCTAACCCCAGACAAGCAACAGTGGCAAGGAAAAACTCCCCTTTAACAGGAAGAAACCTTGAGCAGGACCAGGCTCATGTAGGGGGACCTTCCTGCTGGTGGCAATGAACTCACTGCAGTGGGGACTTCCTCTGTCAGCACACGTTTCCACCAGGGAGAGCAAAAAAATTAAAGGTAATAGAAAGGAAACGAGCAATGAGTTCAAAATGAAGAAAGACAGGAAGTCGAAATGAAGAGTCTAAAAGACAGCAGGAAAACATGATTAGTAGAAATAGTGTAAATAGAAAAAAGTAGAAACCAAAGAGGAAGTAAAAGGTGAAATAGTAAATACCAAAACCACCTCCATCTATAGATTGATCGTTGTTGAAGCCTTATGGTGCATGTGCACGGCCCAACACTCAGCACATCAAATCTGCGGTTGCCTAGCTATGACATCACTTCTGCACCTGCCACATTAAACTTGCAAAGGAGAGTAATAATTGGCTCAGCTAGCAGGTCTCCTGGAGTTAATTGAGCTTCATCGAAAAATCCATAGCCAGAGCACATCTGAGCTCTATTTCCCTGGGTAAAAAGGCAAGCTTGATCATGCATAACTTAACTTTGAACATGCATCAACATTGTTCGCGTCCAAGTTTCACCCCATGGTATTTTTGGATAGAAACACTTCTGCGTTGTGAGTTTTGTGCTCCAAATGATGGTCCGGTGAGTAGAATTCACTTAAATGAAGGCAGTTAGGAATTGTGAAAAATGCTAAAGGACCTCTCAAGAGCCACTTCTACCTAGCATGTCTGCTGAGCCGCAGCTCACAGTGAAATCGTCAAAGTAGGCTCCTTGAAACTGCTGCACTTCAGTGGTTTTTGTCCTCTTTTCATGGGAAATGAAACACAACCTTACATTATCTGCAACAGGTGGAGCGTGGACGCACAGGCATGAATGTTTCTTAGGGTAAAATAAGGTAGAGGAGGGATGTTGGTTCATGGCTTCATATTGTCACTCTGAACAGCAACATGTTATTATCCCTGGCTGATCAAGTGGGAAATAACGTGTTTTGTACCCTACGAACACCTGTGAAATATGAGCAATGTGTGTCTGTGTGTGTGTGTTTAATGTACTTATTCCAGAGGATGAGGACGCACATTTTGCATTTCACTGCTGCGAAAGCACCTAAAATAAGCCCAGATTGATGACAGTGCGATGAAACATAAGAGGATTTGTTATCAGCATCATATTTCATGTTTTTCTATGGCAGCAGAAAATAGTCTGTGTGGGACCCCCCCCCCCCATCCCCGTTATCAGATAAGCTCATTTCATATGTACATTTCCCCTTTATTATTATATGTTCCCGTGTAATGTGCGGTGACCTTGAGAGTTCCTCTAGACATCCGTTCCTTGTATGCCTAACCTTCAATTAAAGCAGCAATTTGTTCTGATTTATGATCTTCTCAGTGTTGTTAGTCGTGGACCACATACTGTGTCTCTGACACCATGTCCTTTAAGCCATGTTTATAGGGCATCGAGCCCATATTTTAAAAGTAATAAAAGTCAATCAAACGAGTTCACTTGGAAGTGAATGTGGGATCAGGTTTGTGAAGTCTCATGAAAGCGCCATTAAAAACATTTTTTAGAATAAAACTATATGTTGGAAGTTTACTACTGGCTATATTTGGATTACACACACACACACACACACACACACACACACACACACACACACACACACACACACACACGGGAGGGGAATCTCTCTTAAAAGCTTGAGGCCATCCATGCAGTGTAAATGTCATACCTGATGCCTGTGGTCGGATCAGCAGCCAGCCCATCAGCACCACACACTGATCCTTATCACCTGTTTATTACTTTGGCCACTTCCAGCTGTCACTCAAAAGCTTCCTCACATCTGGAGAAAAACTCAAAATAGAAAAAAAAGAGGTTTGATGGAAAGGATGGGAAAGGCTGAGACAAAAAGCAGAGAGAGAACGCCACAATGGCCCCTTTATTGACTGAGCCACCAGTTTTATTGCCCCATGTGCCAGATTTTGTGTCCATCTCAGTCACCAGGAAACAAATGAGGAGGAAACGCAGATCAGCAGATGGGTAATATGAGACAATGTGGACACGGTTCGCTGCTGGAAGCGGTGAAGTCGCAGGACAAAGATGGACTCAAGAGGCTGGGGAAGGATCCAGCCCAGTGCCTTAAGCCCAGTCTGAAAGAAGTACGGTAGCTGAAATAATGTGTTGACCATGAAGCTTTTTATTAGGTTGTTTATTGATGTGTGTTGACACTGGAGCGCTACAACCACAGCGGAGCCTCTGCTGTCCATATTATTCGATTTCATTTCACAGTCCCCGAGCCAAGAAAGGCAGCTACACACAGTGTCTGTTCGGAGTGAAGCTCGTGTCAGCGTTGCTGTGTATCCTCTAACCTGATATTCAGCATTTTCAGCTTCTTTCCCTTCGGTTCATCCTTTATACATCAAGATTTATTCCAGTTGCCGTTTAGAGATGGATAAATAATCATGTTTTTTTTTCATTTTGAAGATGATTGTGTTGAATTGTATAGAGGATGTTAATGCTGGACGCACTTGGCAAAAAACTGGTTGTCATGGAACAAATATGAACATTGTTTACCATATTTTCACAGCATTTAAGGTCTGTGTTTGAACTGTAATTACTTTACTATGTTATTAGATATTCTTCACTTTATTATTAAAGTACACTGTGAACTTCTTTCATTTCAAATTTAGCTTGTGGTGGCTAATGATTTACTTTATTATTTAAAATAATACGAATATTTATCATATTTAAAAAATAGATTTTATATAAGCGGATAAGCGGTAGAGGATGGATGGATGGATTTTATATATGAAATTTATATCGGAAATGTATTCGTATTGAACCATTCGACACAATGGTCTTGGTTCTGTAAGCACTCTGAAACGAACAATACGCAATTTTAAGATCTTTTTATGATTATTGATTTATCAGATGCATTTATTTTTATATGGTGCTGTTGTTCTTTTATATGGGTCAGGTACATTTAATGTAAAAATATATTTTGTTTAAAAAGGTAATTTTGAAATGGTTTCAATAAACTGATAGCAAAAAAATGCTTGGAAATTTCTCTTATTGTATTGGAAAAATAGCGATGAACCATGAATCTCTATATAATAACATTTTATAAGCACTAAAGTGCTAAAATGTACTTAAATATATATTATTAGAGATGGACAGCTTGGTATAATGGTGTTTTGTTGTTTATGGTTTAAGAGATTTGGTCCCCCCCTTTCAGGGGATTATTTGGCTACTTGTCCAGATGTAGACATAAAACCATTTCAACTGTGGCTCAACCTTCGCCCTTTCATTTTACTCACCTGTCTTCTGTGAGTTGCATTTACTATGTATAATTCATCAGGAAACTCTGTTGCTGTCCGCATATAAATTAACATAAATATTGTGCGGCTCATGAAATTCTAACGGAATGCACAGTGGCACTGCAGTAGTACATCAGCCCTGCTTGTGTTCTTGCTTGTGAGGAGCGGGGTGAAAAATACTTCTTTTCCCCGAATGTCTTCAGTCATCTCAAAGAGATTCTTGCCCAGAAGCTATTCATGAAAATGTTTGCACAGTCAGGCCACAACTCACTGTTGTGCATATCAATTACAGCCTAAATATACTGGAATTGTTGAAGATATTTGGACTTAGTGGCTTAACAGAAAAGAAAGGGGCAGCCGAGGAGTATTTGTGTATTAATTTAAATGTCACAGATCTAGTCGAAGTCTGATGCTAAAATGCTAATGAATTAGCCATCTTGTTGTTTTTTTTATCAGGTCGCAGGCAGATAGATTGAGCATCACCTCTGACACTATTGGGCTGGATGCAGCATCATTGTGACTATTGTTAACTCTAATGGTAAAGTGAGACTCCTCACCCTTGTTTAACTCACTTAGCCTCAAACATGGTGTACAAAGAGATGGATAAAAGAGACAGAACACACTTAACGCTTCTGTCACATCACCTCCCTCCCCTCGTAGTGGAAGCCAGACTACAGGAGACGTGTTGTAAGGTCTAGAGACAATGGTACACATTACGGCTGTAGCTGGAATAGTAAGAGGGATCTCAAAGGTGTTAGCTTTCTGATCTTTGAGGCAGCTGATCTGCAGCCACACTGTTTTGTCTGTACAATAAAAGCCTGAAAAATGGTTATACAGGGAAATATACCACATCCACTTCTGGATCGTTTCACTGATAGCTTAGGTGAAGCAGGGGAACCCTGGCCTTCTTTGGTTGCTACATGAATGCCATTAAATTCCGAGACAAGTCTGTTAGTCCTCAAAGACCTCATAGTCCTCATAGACCAAATATCTCTCTTAGTACTTGTCTACATATGGGACGGTAAGAAATGTAATTTCAATCCCTTTGTATGTCATGGACATGTGAAGAAATTGTCAAATAAGCCTGACTTGACTTGACTTGAATATCCAGAAGAAGAAATGCATGTGATTGAATGAAACGTGTCCTCAGTCTTGCCTGAAAGCTTTTTTTAAAAGTCGAATAATGGGGGATCATGTGGTCTAATCAAATCAAAGCCATAGTCAGGTGTTCTTGCTATGATCTCCCGGAGGCTCCAAAGCCTCCAGCGCGCCAAGCCTTAAACTGTTATGACGGCAATGCAGAGCAAGAGGCAAAAGGTTTTTTGAGATCTAGTCAAGCGTTTCAGAGCATTACATCATTTTACACATTAGCAGTGTTGCAAGTCTTTTAGAAGTTTGCTTCCGTGTGGCATCGTATGGATTTTCATGGCTTGGTGAAGATTTCTGTTGTGACCACACAGGTAACCCCCGCCCCCCCCCTTGCCCCTCCCCCGCCTGGCTCTGCAGTTATACTGCACAGATGGGTATTCTCCCTCTCCCTTTATGTGACTTGTGCTAAGAGAACACAAGGTCACAGAGAATTTCCCCAAGGGCCGCCTGCCGGCCCCTCGGGCCTCTCCGGCCGCTCCGGCCCCCGCCGACCCCGCATCCATTGTCTCCGTCACTAACACCGCAGCATAAATTGCAGGGATGAGTGATGCAGAGCGCCAGCAGAGGCAGGGGATTAAACTCTGTGAGGAGCACATCAAAGTACAGAGAAAAAAGTGAGGATTCTGTTTGATCAATAAAAGGACAATATGACCATAAATACTCTGTAGGAGCAGAACAAGAGGGGTCAAAAAGTTGTAGTTTCACATCTGTAGATCAGCGGTCCAAATCAATTTTTATGTATTTTATGCTTTTAATCCAGTCCTGGTGTATTTGACTCATCTAACATGATGCATCATATTTGACCATCACCCATCACGCCTTTATATTGGTTCATTAATGCCACAACTTGCTATGACAGGAACACTGAGCTCTCAGTGGCTTGTGGGGAAGGAACTCTTATATCATTAATACCAGATCATTTTGTCCTTGTGGAGGGAGGAAAAATACATTAGAAATGAGATGTGTAGGAATTTTGCATATTAATGAGCATTGAAGATGTTGTAATAAGTGTATGTGATTATGTCCAGAGAAAAAACACTGACCCCTTTCTCACTTGCCATTAAACCCAGTAACATATGTTAATATCTGACTTGTTTAGTTGGTTAGAATGACAATCATTGTCATTTGAGCTGGCAATAGAACAAGATTTTTTTGGGCTCCGACTACGATTGTCAGCGGTGGGAATGCTCCATCTGGATTGACGCGGGGATTTGCTAACCGTCTCTTTTTCCCCAGTGATGATGTCACGACTGCCATCGCATCAGCGTAATCTGTCATCTCATCAAAAAGGTCCACCGCTGTTTAAGTGGCAAAGATCATTGAGAGTCTGAAGAATCAAACCTTTGGTGCTAGCTTTCAGGCTGCCTTGCATGTTGCTTTCTAATGTTCAGTATTGTGTTTTTCACTGTGTTTCTTACATCAAGAACATGATAAAGGCTGAAGAGATGACCCCAAAGGAAACTTTCCTTTACAACTCAATTACATATTAGAATGTTCATCTGTGTCTAAAAAAATGCTGTGAGCGCACTAAAGGGAGGCACTTCTCTAAAATATCATTTTTTCCTCTCTGAATTTGTCTCCAGCAAATGTGGCCACAGATGCAGATTTGTGCTGATTTGATAAATCAGCAGACAAATGCATTTTGGCAATTTGGACCTTTCCCTCAATGGCTGTCAAATCTTTCCATTTTTCATCATCAGAGTCACTGAATGTGAAAACTGTTAGTGGTTAACTTTACTGACATCGGCCTCAGATAAGAACTAGACTACGTGCTGAATGCAGTGTTTTCTATAATGAGCTGAAAACCACAGAAACTGTTCACGTAGTACGAAGCAGGTTTGAACATGGAGCTCATCTCAGAAGTCCTTTATCAATGTTGTCAATGTAGGAGTGCAACCGAGTGTAAGAAAACAGTACACTTGTCTGTGATGCACTGGCGCCACTCGACCGTCACAGCTGCTCTTTGTTCCAATTTGTTTCAGACTAACCAAACGGAAAACAACAGGATTTCTATGTACAGTATGGTTTATGTGGAAAAATGTGGTGCCCAGTACAAACTTGAGGGGCTGCTGATGCCGGTTATGCTGCTGATCCGCTCCCAGTCTCCTACCTATTGGTAGTGAATGAGAGTAGACATCCCGAATGGATCCTCGCTGGTTCGGCCAAGTGCCCAATGAGCTAATGAAGGTACCTGTGAAGGGCTGATAGGTGTAGCCCGCTGTGCACCGGGAGCTGGAAAAGGAACCCCTGCTGACCGCTTGAATATGAAATGAGCCTTTTTGTTTTCTGCCTTTACTGAGGAGTGTTATTCAGGTTTCCACGGAGCTAGTTGCAGAAAGTGGCTGATTTTCTGGAAATATTTTGATTTAAATTCCTATCAATGAAGGCTCAGAACTGCCAGAAAGGCAACTGCTTCCCTTTTCAGTTCCTTTTTATCTGAGCTTAAGGGAACACAACATGTAGGAAATGTTGAAATTAGAGGTTGATTATAGAAACATGTTCAAATTATTCCTCATGTATGAATTATGCTCATAAATCTTCCGAAGTAGGCTCAGTCTGTGGGGGGGCTGGGCTGAGATGCCGCGGGTTTTCAGTTCAAGTCCCAGTGGTGACAAAACTCGCAGGGGTTCTACCTCAGCCATTCAATACAACTATATAAAGAAAAAATTCTATTTTGGCAACAATATTCCAGGATTTTCCACATTTTCATTCATTTACTCTTGTTCTCGTGACAGAACCTGAATTGACTTAGGTCCATCAACTTACTGCAGAGCAGGATCTCCAACTGAAACATGCTACGTGAAACCATTACAAAGTCGATATGAGAGATAGAATGAGGAAGAACCGTCGACAGGATGACCGAGAAGCTGTTATATTGCAAACTACTAAAACACACAAAAATCAATCATCTGTCTTCAAAAAAGTAAAGAAAAGCTTCACCCACCTGTGGAGCCTGAATCTTTCAACCAGCCATTAAAAATGTAACTTGGTGAAATAGCTGGATTGAGAGAGGGAGGTAGAGGTTAAGGACCTGCTACAGGTGACCCAAAATGAGAAAAAGAAACAAAAGTGAAAGACCTAACAAAAAAGAAGCAGAATAACAAAAAGATAAAAATCAGCAACCTTCCACCTTTACCTGCATGTGTTGTCTTTATTTTCCTACGCTTAGAATTTTAAAAACCTTTAAATCAAAAGAAATGCACGGCTCACTGCATTTATTCCTCCCTGTCTTATTTTCTGAGGACATCCATTTTGGACAGTAACACCTTGCTTTAGTCTTATTTTAACACCTTTTTGCAGTGTACGGCACCGCCTGAGTCCACTAAACCAGGACGTTAACGGCCCACTGAGGCCTTACACAACAATAATAAATATTGACAGACTTGTGATGGTTGTCTGCATTTACACAGTCAGACAGACAGATGAAGAGACAGACAGGAAGGCAGGCATACAGACAACAGGCATACAGATAGACAAGCATGCATGCATGCATGCAGACAGAAAGGCAGGCAGGAAGACAGGCAGGCAGGCAGCCAGCCAGACAGGCAGGCAGGCAGGCAGGCAGGCAGGCAGGCAGGCAGGCAGGCAGGCAGACAGACAGACAGACAGGCAGGCAGGCAGGCAGGCAGGCAGGCAGGCAGGCAGGCAGGCAGGCAGACGGACTCAGCAGCTGCCCTGAGGAATTGTGGCTAGTGAATGGGGACGGAAGCCCTTTTGTTTCCTCTGTGATTCAGCTATTACACAGAGATTAACACAGTGGAACTCTTCGGTGACACCCTGGGGCTTTGGAGACAGGACGGAATTCCTTTATCTTTTTATTCTGTCTCCCGCTTTCTGCTCAATCTATTTCCCACTTTCAGCGCCGTTGACAGGCAGACGCATGATGTCACACACATATTCGGGCTTTGCTTAGCAAACACACAAACATGTCGACGCAAGGCTCATGCATTTGTCTGGAGGAATGTGTTCAGCTGCTGATAAGGCAGGGAACCCAAACACATTCTTCCAAAAATGCTAGCACAGCAGCTTCCTGTCTGACTCCCTCCGTATCCACACCTGCTTCGCATGTGTCAAACATGTACGATCCTTTTATTTGGTTACTAATTACAAAAGTACAGTGTGGTGAAAAGATGTCAGGACAAATGAAAAAAACACCAAGGTGACTCTTTTAAGACCTGCTGCAGCAGAAGGGACAGAGAGCAGAGTTGGGGCCCCTCCAGGTGGCGTCCCCCTTCCTGTGGCGGATGGACAGCAACTCAGCTGGAAGACATTCTGCTCTGAGGAGCCAGATGAGGATGAAAATAGGATCCCAGAATTAAGTGTGGGTGTCGTCTGTTGACATGCTGCTATCAGTGACAGAATGTCCTTGTGTCACGTCCTTCTCCCCGTCTACGCTGAAGTACGTTTGTTTTTAGACTGACCACCAAAAACCATGATATCTTAAAGTAGTTGAATTGCTCCTGTCTCTGCCATTTTATGTGTATTGTTTGGATGTGCACTATTACCTGCAGTGTTTTGGATCAGTCTGATTCCTACATTGAAGAGAAGTAAATGGGTGTTCTTTAGTGCTTCTCAAAGCGCATCTGAAGAACTTAAAAAGCAAAAACCCTTGACAGTAAAGTGTATTCACAGAAATACCCAGGTTCTGCATATTGAGCAATAGAAAGATTTCAGCACTGTAAAGGAGCCCTTACACGTCGTACGTTACACTACGAGATTGGTAGAAATCAGAAGGCAGAAGGTGTAAAATACACAGCAATATGAGGTGTGTGTCATATTTCTCATGATGACAGGAAGCTGGAAACTCTTAGCTATTCAATGACTAGAGAAAAGGTTTATAGAAATCAAAGAAAAGAACCAAAACATGAATGTACGTATAGGTGGATGAAGAGAAATAGGTGAGGGAAAAAATGCCTCTTTTGGGATGGATTGTCCCTATAGTTATTTTACAGTTTACATGAGTCTGAACATTATGCAAGCATTAGATAAAGTCATAGATGCTGAGTGTATTGAGTCTTATCTTCACACACAGGTGGTTGAATCCGCCTTGCATGAGTGTGAGCGTGCAAATGCCATCACCCTCATGTAAATTATAAATGTCAGTGCTTTGAGGGATCGGCTGATATCACCATGTTCTCAACAGCTCTGGGCCTCTTTCATGCAAGTCTCGGCGGTACGTGCATGTGCAGTCTTCCGGTCATGGAAGAGTGCAGAATCTCCTGGGTGGCTTCAGAGCTCTGCACTGGAGCCAGATTATTGCTGTTAAAACTTTACACCCGTGTATTATTTTATTGATTCTTTTGTTAGTCTGCCAAAACAACGTAATGATTTATGTTTCCTTTTAGCTTTGATTTGCCCAATAAAAGACTCTTTTCACTGTCAAACTGGAATATGATTTTCAAAATAAAATCACACGTTACAGATGAAGCTTTGATGAAGATTATGCATGTGTTTGACTGCTTAGTGGCAATTTCACATGTCATAACTGTATTTTCTGCATCAAAAACATTGGCTGATGTTAAAAAAATATTTCTACCATTTTTACTGTTCATTTTTACTGTGCAGTGATCCTTCACTAAATTCATTTAATGGCTGCATCGTAAATGCCAGGTATTGAGTTGAAATTGTTTTAAACATTAACAGTTGCAATAAAATCCCCTTTTAGACTTGTTTGTGAATGAAGAGTGTAAATTTTAAGAAACAATTGAAAAGAAACACTATTGTTACACAGTTACAGCTGATGATTATAGGTGTCATGTTTTGCCTGGGGGCCAGTCGGAGGTCACCTTTGGGTCCGTAAATATAACTGATGGGGTTCCTTTGGCATTTATGAGCAACTCACAGAACAGAGTGGCCACAACAGTTATGAGGAGCTGTAGCTGCTGTGTTCCTGGTGCTCCGATCTACTAGATTCTGGACAGGAGCGGTTCATTTTCTTTGTGAGACTCACAGATGCAGATAGTACAATAAGATTGTGTTGTAAACTACATTTATCAAACCTGCTGCTGTACAAGCAGGTACAAACATACAACTTTTCTTCATTCGTATGCTCAGTTTTCATTTATTCATTTAAAAGTACAGAGAAACAACAGATACTGATTCTGAAAATATTTCCTTTGGGTAATATATGAAATATGAACGTTATGCATATATTTCCAGCAGGAACCTGTTGACTTCTTCTCTTTTAGTCCTCTCATCTTCTTTCCACTCTTTCTCTTTATCCATCTATGCAGCTTCTTCCTAGCACACATCCGTGTTTGATCACGCCCTCTCTAAGTAGATGTCCTATTTAGTTGAGGCGGATGACTGCACGTTGTCAAAGCAGACATAGAACTGAAACAACTGAAACAATCTCAAGAGCAACAGAAGCTTCTTGTAAAAGCCTGGCACTATTGTGGACTAAAATCTGTGAAAGAAAATAAAGCTTTGTCTACATCTATTGAGGGCATACAGCTTTATGTTTTATTTAAATATGTATATTGCAGCAGTACATCAGGACATGCTGTGGTATATGCTAAGTATATCGCGGATGACGGGTGTTGGGCTGCGAGGATGACGGAGAAAAACTGAGGGACTACTTTGTTGCCAACACGCTGCTCTAGCATTTACACTGTATTGCCATTAATCACACACAGGAGGAGTTGAGTGGGGGGTTGTTGAGTTTGCCATGAAAATGTTCACTCCACGTAGCGTTCCTGACAGGACCAAAAAAGTCTCTCAGGGCATTGCTTTTGTATTTGTACAGACTATCAGTTAGGCTACTATAAGAAGGCTTGTTCTCATTCCTCAGGTATGGAGTGACTTGTTAACAGGTGCAACTGTGGTGTTTGGACCAATTACACCACAGCTAAGACCCAATTAGATGGCTTGAATCCACCTTCCTTCTGATAATAAATGAAAATAATTGTTAATCCTTGCTTTTTCAACTGTAAATAAAACAACCAGTTACTATTTTCTTGGTTTCTGGTTATAATCATTGCAGTAATGATGAAAATAACAGGAAAGAACGGACAAGTATGTTATCAAGTATTTGTGACAATAAGCCACTCAGGTCAAGTTTAACCTGTTTCCAGTCTCACAATGATATGATGCTGTCATTGAGTTCATAAAGAGAAATCATTACGCCCACATGTGACACCCCGATCCTCCATAGCTGTTCTCTCCCTCCCTCCTGTCTCTTAATGCAAATATGAGGGTCTTCCTGCTATCCACAGACCTGTAGGACATGATCTCCAGTGAAAAGAAAAAATGTCTGCAGCTCTGCTGATAACTGCATTAGTGAGAAGTGATGACCAGCAAGTGACAGGTAATAAAATTTTCACAGCAGCGTGTGGTTATAAAAGCAGAAATTTCTATATGTCTACTAAAAATGTTCCTGCTATCAAAGACTGTTGATATTAATGACTTGTCATTTATTCGACTCCCATAGTGAAAAGTGACATTGGCCTGATCTGAGAAAAAAGTTTCTATTTCAACTCATCATTAAGGTGCTTCCATTTGTTTGACTCTTCATGTGCTGCTGCTCCACCCAACCACAACCCATCCCAGTGTGTCAGCAGCAGCGTCAACACTAGCTGTCAGTCAGCTCCTACAGAGCAGGTCGCTGCAACTGTATTTCAACTTTTTCTTCTTAGTATTGGCTATTAAGAGCTTCATTCACACTACATGGTGTGGAAGAGCCAGCTATAGCCTGCTCATTGCACGTGTCAGTCATCAGCAGAGTGATCAAGGTGCTGTTGTGAATTAGTTTCATGCACCAGTGAAGCCAGACTCTGCCTGTTTCTGTCTGTTTCATTAATACCTTTTTTTAGCTTCTCCATGTGGCCTCCTGCCCAAGTGTACATAGGGCTGTTCTTTTGGGGAACTACTGGGAGTTAGTCCCTTTGAGGGACTCTTGGATGGCCACAGCCTGCTTATACAAATGAATGAATTTTCTACATTGTTGCTTTTGTTTGTTTCTTGTCATAATGGTGTAGATTATGGGACTAACTAGAAACTGGTGCAACTGGTGCTGTCTCAACGCGGGCTTTTTATTCCTTATTTTAAAGCCGAGCATTTGCTTTTCCCAACTATTTGCAGTAAAATTGCAGAAATAAACTACAGTGCCCCATCAAGCTTGAAGCTGTAATACTATCTTGTGCACTTTTTAAAAAAAATGTTGGCCTTTGCTAAATCAATACCTTCAATGCCGTTCCAATGAGTCTATACGCTGGGAAACCTTTAAAGGTCTTGTTTTTATTGCATTATGTTCCTCAGGTTTCTGAATTAAAGACAGAGCTTCTCAGACTTTCAGAAAGCTTTTACTGATTACTGGTGGCATTTCCTCAGGCAGCTACAGACACATTTGGGAATATCCTACATTAAAACATGAATGCTTTCACGTGTTCATGGGGGCTGTATAGGCTATTTTATATGAAATTCATCCTTCTGTATACAATATTATTGTCCTTAAATAGTAATGTATACACAGAAAGCTTCTTTAGTATAGTACACAGGGTCTAAAGTTCTAGAAGAAGCATGGTGGGCATAGGTATAAGTGTGAGATACCTTTAATCTTTGGATTTTGTACATGTAGTGAGAGCAGTGAATGGAGCTGATGCTGTTAGGGTAACCGAGTTTAAGAGGAAAAGCTATGTCAAGCAAACCTAAAATCTCACACTTATTCAAGGTGTTTCTTTAATTAGTTTGGTTTGACAGGGAAAGAAAGGATGAGTTCTGACAGGTGTGAAAAGAACATGTGTCTGTGTGTGTGTGTGTGTGTGTGTGTGTGTGTGGGGGGGGGGGTGTTGGCTGAGACAATGGGAAAGGAATTGTTCTTACACCTTTGTCTTGGTTTTGCTATTTACGTTTTCTGTCCAGTTCTCTCCAACATCTGCACGTTCTATAATTTCCCTTTTGTGCATTAAGTCTGGGACTTTGGGAACAGACGTCTTCCTTGCCGTCCATAGTGAATTTAGGAAATGACAGTGTTTTTTACTGAACCTACCCCTATTATTTAGTGAGGGAAGCTAATAAAAAGTCTCCACGAGGTTGGTACAGATGACATATTGTTGGATGTAGAGTCAAATGCGGTCATATTTCTTTTCTTTCCAGTTGCCAGTGTTGCTTTTTGTCAGTAAGATAAGCTTGGATTAAACTGTCTTTGACTGGGCTCCAGAATTCACATCATTTGCAAGGCTTGTTATTGCCCGCAGACCTGCTCTGATTTAAGGTCAGAATTTGTAAGTCAAATGTAGTCTCAGATCGCGTCAGTCCAAATGAGCCTCATGATGCATCTCCACACAGTGATTGGCCCAAGAATCATCAAAATTTATGCAGCGCGACAGGTTCCAGAGCACTCTGGCAGGAACCTCTCTTCCTTGATCCAACTTTTTACTCTTGCACTTGGAAATTAATGACTGTTTTTTTCTTTTCCTCTTGAGTCAGAAGGAACATATACTCTGTATGGAATTAAAAAAAACCCACCAATGCTGCTATTTTTCCCGCTATAAGAATAAATCAAAGTTGAGCCTACTTTGTTGCACTTAATAAAAGTCAGAAAAAGACATTCTGTGAGAGAGAGAATGTGGATTTCTGACTTTGTATGCTGATGGTTCCTCCTGCATGTCTTCAAGGCCGGCGCCCAATCTAGGTCAAGCATCTCAGTGCTTCCCTGACTGAGCTGTGTTTGGGTGGATGTGTCTGCATGCTCCATGCATTCAGTGCTCCAGGCTAATACAGCAAATGCCAAAAAAAGACATTTGTTTTACCCTTTTTCTGTAAGAGAAAGTCATTCAATATTAATTTTCCCTATAAAGGACTCATGCGAAATTGTTACTTAGAACAATAGAGTAACACGCATCAGCGTAACACAACAAGTCACAATCGAGATATGGATTTAAAAAAATCAATGTCCCCGTCTCCTCTGACGAGGGTTTGAAGTGAGCAACACAGCCTCAAAGCCTCAGATCATGCGTTTGTGTGACCAGCCTGCTGATCACTGGCCAGACATGGTTCCATTCTGAGTTGGTGCTCAGCTAACATTTAAAGGTTATTTGAGTTTCTGATTTTAGGACATATATGTTGCAAATACATAATGTGACAAAGTGATAAGGTGTAATAGGAATACTGTGATCTACACAGGCACTGTAACAGTGTAATTCCACCTGGGTTTTGATGTTATAACTTTATAGATTGGTGTTAAATTCTATAAATATTTGCAAACCTAATATCGACTGTCAGTATTTAAAGGATTATGCATGGAAGATGACCCAAAACATCAATATAATTCAACAACAGGTACAGGGAATGTCTTCATCCCTAGACGCCTGCGTACGAGTGTGCATGTGTGTTCCTGTTCTCATATTTGCCCCACCTCACACTGCCCCAAAATATACACTATTCATGGTTTAAATTTAGACGTAACATTAAGGTAAATTGGGGCTATCAATCAGTCGACACTCTTTGTAGTCACAATTGATCGACTTGGGAAATTGGGTGTGGAAAACATAATTATTGTTGTTCCACCAATCATGCTTCACCCCATTTCAAGAATTTGAGTGTTATTACAAAGGTAATTAATATTTATGTTCTACAGTAAGAGCAGCCGATTAATGAGATAAAAGACGGACAAGTCTAATTTAAATGCGCCTCTTCAAATAAAACACTGGCAGTTGCTCAAAGTCTGTTTTTCCTTTGTAATGCTGTTTTACATCCTTTCTAAATTGTTTATGGAAAGTTTTAATGCTTAACCAGGCATTAATTGGATTTGCATGTGATCCAAGTTTGAGTTCCAACAAAGTTTTTGTGTGTATGAAGATCGATTGTCTGGCAGCAGGTTTCTAGTTGTATAGCTGCATTGTTTAAAAAAGCCACATAGTGGACATGTTTATCTTTTAAAAGGTGCTGAAAACTTTTGGGTCTTGACAAGCACACTAATATTACAGTGCCACCATGTTGGCACAATGCCAGTCCCAACATGCCCCCATCCCCATTCACTGGAGAATACCCTTGAGAAATGATGAAAAACAACCTAAGACCGAGCATTTTGGGGAGGCGATGGACGTATCGTTTCCCCTCTACCAATATCCACGAAGTGGACATTGTGTGTTCCTTTTGATGCACACAAATAGCACTAAGATTCTGATCGAGCAGCTGCTGTCACCTGCTGGAGAACACCTTTTTCTTCAGTCCATTGTCATGTTTTATGGTTGTGGGATCCAGGGCGTATAAATCATATCACATCAGTCTGAGCTTGCTCACTGACAGCACCTGCGTTGCATGTGCTGACCAATCATCTTTGTCGATATGTTGTTGGGACAGAGTCTCCAATGGAACAAAGTCAAAAATAATTGCAGTACATTTTTCATAGATAAAGCAAAAATAACACTCCTCCGAATCAATGACCACTGATATACTGTCCACACTTCCTTGATTCAGCCTCGAAATTCATAATATCCTGAGGGGGCCATGAATGTGAAGCACATAGTGTTTGTGTGTACTATACTAAGTGTGCTTAAACCTGTTGGAGTTTTCACAGTAATAGGATGCTTGTGCATTTATAGAAAGAGGAAGAAGTTAAAGTATCAGTTTGTGGGAAACAAGATCCAAACCAGCACAGCAAGAAACTGTTGCCAAGGAGCCTCAGAATAAATTATTGAAGAAGTGCAACTTTGCAAAGTTCATTCTGCTCTGATGGTCTAGGGCTCCGGTTCAGTGCCGGAGGGATGTGCTGTTAAAAAAAGAATAAATAAACCAAATCAAATCAAATGCACAGGATCGACATGGTTCAAGAAAATCTCTGCATCGTCCAACTTGACCAAAGAAAATGGGACTGTCGGCCCCCGCTGGGGTACCAGAGAAGATTGTCTAGGTAACAACATATTAATTAATATAATTATAACATATAATTAATCATTTTAGCGTATTTTAGGACAGGCTACAATCACCAGGGATGTTGATCCCTTATCAACACAGTCACTGCATCCATCCATAAGGGTTCATCTTGAAAAGCCATCTGTAAACTTGGTATAGCCAGAACTCTGCTGCCCGCCTCCTCACCCAGCACCGCTCCCGTGAGGGGATTCTGTCCGAACTATCACTGGCTACCCCCTTTTAAGATGCATCCAGTTCAAAGTTGCTCATTTGACCTCCAAATTTCCCCTCTCCAGCCATCAGAACCAACCCTGGGGTGACACAACCATCTCCACCTCTGTCCCCACCCTCTGGAACTCATCCACCCAAACATCGATGCACCTTTCCAGCCTTTACTGTTCAATATATTTATTCTCTTTAATGTTGTCATGTAAGACTTTTTCACTAAAGTAAAGTTTCATTGAGTCAGGAGTGCTGTATGAATAAGATGGATTCTTACTGTGGTTATCTTGAAGGTGAATACGAAAAATTCAGAGAAGCATTCTAAAACATAGAGCTCCATTGATAATAAAAGCTGGGTTTTCATTTTTTCCCCCCTGTACATTCGTGTCAACAGTCGTGATGCCGGTGCCAGAGCAGCCTGTGGAGCAGGAGAAGGGGGCCATGGTTGCCCCGGTGATGCCAGCCTCCAACGGAGACAGATCTGAGACAGAGACCACCTCCTCTATCCTGGCCTCCGTCAAAGAGCAGGTAGGAATGTTTTCACGCCTGTGGCATGCGTCGGGGGCGGGGCTAAAGACTCTTTATGAGGCAGGAAAAAGGTGGTTGACTGTTTCCTGCCGTCAGTATTGCTTGTGAATAATAATAAGTGTGATCACAGATTTACACAAGATGACTTTCTCTATGTCTCACTGTAAGTGTTAAAGTATAAAACACTCCACCTCCCGAACAAACACGACCCTCGGTGCACAATGGAAAGACATTTGGCCCACTTGTGTTTGTCTTTATCCTTGGAACTTATTCCTTTGTGTCACGAATGCTCTTTCATTTGGATTTAGCTCATCAGGGAGCACACTCCGCCACAGACTTATCATTTTCTCCATCTGCACTGACTCCGGATTTCTTTCTAATTTCATATCAGATAATATTCCATTTCTCTCCCCAAGCGAAGGACATGTGATGATATAATTTTGGGGTTTTTCCCTTTTTGTGACGGGCATTCATTGTTGTGTGTTCTCCTTATTTGGCAGAACTGCTACATTACTAAAACCACTGAAGCCTGAAGCATAAAGTCAGATCTGAGATCAGATGTAAACTAGCACCCTGGTCTTTCTCATTGAGGGAACAATTGTACTGAACTTACTAAATTGGCTTTTACATTCTCGTATCGTTCTTAGGTTTATTAGGTTAAATTCATTTACATTCCTGGTTATCAGAAGCTCTGTGTTTTGTAAAGTAACAAGGTGCCTGCAACTCCTAGCACTAACATGACACACACAGACACACATGCGCACTTTCATCTTTGTGACAACCCAATGAACCCTGATCTTGAACCAAACCTAACTCCGACCTCAGTCTTAAACCAGATTGTATCCCTCAGTCTTTTCAATTTATGAGGACCAGCCAAAATGTCCTCACTTAGCTAGTAGAATGAGTATTTTTGGTACACACACACACACACACACACACTTCTGGGTCAGGACTGACTGTTGTCCGCAAGTATACTGTAAATATAGTTGAAAAAACTTGTTCTTCACAATGACAAGGAAAACTATGTTATCCATCCATCCATCCATCCATCCATCCATCCATCCATCCATCCATCCATCCTCTAATTTTTTGTTAACTACTGCTTTTTTTTAAACTAAGGCCTGATGATTCTCATGACAATAATACTTAATAAAGCTATTCAATAAAAAATCAGACTACTATTTTGAGGTTATTTTCATTTCCATGAATGTGTTTTTAACTCCGCGTCACTATTAAAGCTCTGCGTATGCCTGGGAAGCATTAAAGCTTTCAACATTGTGGATGATTGACAGGAAAAGAAAAAAAAAGCATTGTGAAGAATATTTTTACACTTGTTAAAGATCCCAGTTTGTTAAATTTCCCGACAACTTTTGTCTTTTTTTTTAGGGTGTTTGCTGAAAAAATCCTGTGAAGGAAGAGTGTCGCGGCACCCCCCAATCATTCTTCTCACACCCAAACAGCTCCTGTTTTTGGGTTGTCTCCTTCTTGAAATATTGTGTGGTTGAGGCGATATGTTGAGCAGTTTAAATACTAAAGATAAATATACACAGAAGGGGGGGGTACAGAGAGGTTGTATACTGTATATATAACCAGCCATTTTAGTGCTACATAAATAATTCCAAGTTTAAAACTAAACATTGTCTTTTTGTCAGTAATTTCTATCAGAGAAGCAGATATTTGTTATTCTGTGATGCCTCTGCATCAGGCTCTAGCAGTTCTCCCCGTCCCATCGATGTTTATCCTGTTTCAAGCATCAAGGATCTCCTTTAGAACACAGAGTGAAATGCATCTCCTATAAGTGCGACTTAGCCTCTCAGCTCCTTCAGCTGAAACTTCAGCGCACTCGGGGGCTGGCCTACACTTATCTGTGAGTGCTCCTTTTCTTGAAGCTCCACTAGGATTTCGCTTATAAACTGAGCACATTTCAGACCTTCAGAGGCTCTTCTGCACCAGAGGAGTTACTTTTAAATTGATCTTGTAGGTGTGTCTGATTTACACCCAGTTTAGCTGTTTAGCTGCCCGGATGAGTCTGTCAGTCTGTCTGTCTGCCCGCCTGTCCGTTCGTCTTTCTATTTGTCTGTTCAACCAACTGGCCTCCATCTATATAAATAGCATGTTTAGCTAGCTGCTCTTTAGAAGGGGTTGGACACTGGTGGTGTATTCACACCATGTCATTGTGACTTGTAACAAGCTTTAACTTACTGCCTCTGCTTTATAACACAACATATTTGTCAAATTACATTAGACTTATTAAACTGTTCATGTCTGATTAACCCAGAAGTGTTGCCAGTTTTCAGCTGCCAGTTTTTTACATACACTGAACATCTCATCTCGTCTCATCTCATCTTCTTAACTGCTTAATCCCTTTTGGTGTCAAAGGTTGGGTGCAAAATGGGCGAAAGCTGGTCCACCCCTGGATGAGTCGCCAGTTAATTGCTAAAGTATTATTCAGCTAAATGATACTAAAACAATCAAGGTACACATAGCTGAGCTCAGATTCTGGATTGTTATCACTAAGCTGTGTGAATCTACAGCTGCCACGGTCTGCATGTCTGCGGAGAGAGCTGAGTTAGGTGGTGTGCATGTGTGTAAGGTATGGATGAGCAGGCTGTAATGTGAGTGGGATGTCTGGTCAGGAGGAGGTCAGCAATCATTTAGAGCTGCCAGTAAACACACTCTGCAGACAAATAGTGGCCTTTTTCATACAAACAATAAACCTTCCTGTTGTTCATTCACAGGTTGTTATTGAACAGTTTGCATGTCATTGCCTTGTACCTGTGGCTCGTGCGATGGCAGAAAAATGAATGTAATGTAATGCAATCTAATTATGCAGCCTTCTAAACAGTAGCTTTACTCATAAAAGGACGTTGCAAACATTTAAATATATGCATAAAGTCCCCAAACGCCACCAAGGTGACTCGTGATATTTCTGCAAGCTTGACTGTGTCATTTCACTCAGATCTGTGAGCATCTGTGGGGCCTCACCCTGGCTATGGCTGGAGAAGAATTATTATTTGGCCTGGAGGCAGACAGCATTTTTGGCGCTGTTGCTCTATACGTGTGTGTGTGTGAGTTTGTCTGCTCGAGGTGGTGCAATGTTCCATTTAGTCAACATCACCCGGCGTGCGCCCCCACTGTACTGTCACCATCATCGTAACTGGCAGCTGGCAGGATACATGTGGCTGCAGCTGCCGTGCTTTGGGCCAAAGACAGAAGCAAATGAGATGAGATGTAACAGGAAGAGCTCGCAGTGCAACGACAACACTCACGTATGTGCAGGAAAACCATGAAGGATTCCCGAATAAATTTAAACAGAAAAGAGGTGAGAATAGAAAGAGCAAGTAAGCCTGTGTTTCAAATATCACATCAGATACACGCACCCCTCTCAGACTACTCCCGATCCAGATATTTGAAGGTCAATAAATGAAAGTGGAACCACGGAATAGTGCTGTTTGTGCAACATCTGTGCCGGGAATAAATTACTCAGTGCTAACTGTCTTGCGCACCGAAAAGCAAACTTCTTACTTCTTATGAAGTCCATTGTACAGTTTTCAGTCTTGGGTACTACACTCTCTAACACGCCGCTTCATTCATCTGGATATTATTTGCATTTGAATGCAAATGTCCAATTTGTTCAGAGTGAATTTCTCACGTAGCTACACAAAGCCAAACACACCAGGTTAAAAATATGTCTTAAAATAAAGAACGCCTTTTCCCTGCCATAAATCATGTATTTGAATGCTGCTAACAATTGCTGCACGCTGAAGACAAAGTGCTCCTGCTTTCCACTAATCTGCTGGGTGTATTGTTACACCCCAGCCACACCCATGGTTGACTGAGCAGTTTCAAGCCTTTTCAACAACGCGCCTGTTCAACATCATTTTTAATCAAAAAGGATCCATATTGATTTTGCCACTGTCTCCACAGATGTAGCAGGGTGCCAGATCCATTGACCTAGCTCTCTTCAAACACTCTTTTAGCTGATCTTCTGTAATGAACCTTAGTCCATCCGGAGCAACTAGAGACACCTAAAAACTGGGTCAGAAGTCCACAGTTTGACATTGTTTCCCTTAATGGTGCACCAAGAATCCAAACTCCATATTAATGTGGTCGTTTGTTACTTGTCCACCGTTTCCTCTTATTCCCAATCGCTTATGAACAATGCAAAATCCGGTTGGACCAGGAAGAACGATGACATGATTAGACAGGAAGTTTAATGAGCCGTGAAATCAATATGTACAATCCCTCCTCACCTGGGGCATGCTGGGTAATGGAGTGTCAGGAGTGCTTTGGAGCAGTTTTAATCACATGGATCTTGGATTATCCACTCATAAACAGGCCCGTTGCTGCCAAAACAACACAGTCCCCAAGAGACTGTTTGTGTTTCTGTGATGATTTTTCTTCTCATAATGGAAACTACATGGGCCCACCTACATCAGCCCTTTTTGCTGTACTGTGTGACGTCCGTATGAATGGGACTGCGAGACCACATTCACTGACGTTCAGTTCCGCTAGCCTTTACCACAGAAGTGGAGCCCACTTGTGATGTGTGTATGAATTCCAGTAACTAGTCTGCTCCCTGCATGCTAATGTTTCCTGAACCTTAAATCTGGCTTGGGGTTGTAATTGCTTGCATGCTGATGAACCCGTTAGCAATATGTTGAATGCTAATTTGCAATTGCCAAAGGGCTCATATGCACCATGAATGTTAATACTATATTGAATAGTAATACAGGTGAAAGTGGCAACAGTTTATGGATAGCCCTTGGAACCAGTGCTGGTGTTATCGCAATTTGATGCTCTAGCTTGTCAGGCAATAGAAAGGAAATTGTGTTATTTTGTGCAGCCTCAGCAACTCAGCAGACTGTCAAGACTGTATGTGTCCAACAGTCTTCTTCTGCCTGTTTGTGCTTTGAGCTTCTCTTGCTCAAGAACGATAACCTGGTGTAGCGTTGATTCTATCTTTAAACAAAGTATAACAATTAAAAGATTTTAAACTGAGGCATTAGCAGGGATTGGCCTGGGTTGATGTGGTAATATTTCCTCAACATGGTGACAAATGGTACAGTGGCACATTGGTTGATGTCCTAGTTATGACGGTAAATACTTTAGTGTTTAGTTCTCCGCAATGTGAAGTCTTACATTCTAAACAATGGAATTGTTTTCTTTCAATTTGTTTTATTTAGTTGCAACAGTACTTTTGAACCCCCCAGCTATGTGGTATGCACATAAAGTATCACGCCCGTCTTGACCAACTGCTTCGCCAGTAAAAACAGACACTTCATGCAAGAATGGGAGCAAAAGAGAGACAAGTTCTGCAGAGGATTTTTTTTTTGTTGCAGAGATATTGAACAAGCAAAGTTCTAATAAAAGCTCTTCGTGGAGTTCTTTTTAAGACCTCTTCATTTATTGACATTCACTAATATGTGAGGTCAAAAAATTCAGAAAAAATTGGCACTTTTCCCTCTCATCTCTCATCACCTGAAGTTTTAATGAAATGATTCAATAGCATTTTTACCCTTTTGGAACATGGATTTATGCAGAACCTTGAGTAGTTCTAGTGCACCTGGATAAAATATGTATCATTAAAAGGTGGATTTGTTTCAGTAAAGTGTGAACAAGGGCAGCACTCAGTGCTTGGTCAGGGCTCCTCAGTACTGCAGCAGTGCGGTGCGCCATGGAGCTGCTCAGTCCGTGGCAGGTTGCTCTGATAGCAGCCCTCAGCTCTTCTGAAGCAGAAAGTCCTCTAAAGGTCTCCTGGTAGATGCCGCGCTAAGCGCTATCCTGATAAAACCCAGAGCACCAACAGCAGCAGATGACATGGCTCCCCAAACCATAGCTGCAGACTCTGAGACCTTGGGTCCCAAATGAAATTCAAAAACAAAATAAATAAATAAATAATTATTTGGATCACTGAGCAAGAGTCCAGCCCTTTTTTGCTATCACACCACTGACGTCCTCTGATTCAGGATTAGCTGAGCAAAAGGAATAAAACGTGCCCTTGTCTTGGAAACGTCTGGTGGTTCTTGCAGCTCTGACTCCTCTGGAATCTCCGCCGTATTCTTGCTTTGTTTCACGATCCTCTCAAGGGTGTGCTTGTCACTGTCGTTCTTTCCATTTACCTTCCCCTGCGTGTGCTTGGATACAGTGCTCAGAACGGATCCGCTAGCTTCCTTAGCAACGACCTTTTATCGTCCCCCTGCAGAGTGACCTCTGGTCAACTGTCTGTTCAGCAGTCTTCCCGTGATTACCGGTATGTTGCCCAGACTGAGAGACCATTTAAAGGCTCACAAACCCTTTGAATGAAACTTTTGAATTAATTACCCAATTACCCAAGACTCTCTAATATTCAACCTCTTCATGCTGAATTTTGGGTTTTCAGTAGCTGTACGCTATAATCATCAATATTAAAGGAAATAAAAACTACACACATCAGTCTCTGTGTAATTAATATTAGTTTCACTTTTTTTTTTACTTAATTGCTAAAATAAAACAACTTTTTTGATGATATTGTAATTGATTTAGATGCAAGAGTAGTTGGTTGGAGATTCGTTCATAATAAGAGGTCAGTTAAATGAATAAATGTGGTGACAGAACAAAAAAATATAAATATCATTTCATTTTCTACATTTTGTATCCTGCCCTGTCACGTTTGACCTTAGAGACTTGATCTGATCTGATGAGAAAACATGAGCTTCAGCTTTACTCCTGTTTTAGAGGAAATAGGCCATTCATTCTTCTTGAGCCGTTATCGATCCGAAAATGAGAAAATGGAAAGATTAGTCTGTGATGGAAAGAGCCATTAAAGAGCTGGGGAAGCCGAGAGCTCATCCGATGGCCGAGTATTTATCAGTCCAAAGACACTTTTGAATGTCGGCTTTCCAGGGAATCTATGCCGAGAGTGTTCCCAGCAGTTTTTTTTTCTACTTTAAAGACTTGTACGGGACAAACAAGTGCTAATTAGCTGAGGATAGGTGTCAAAGCTATGGAGATCAAAATGAAGTAATTATATTTGGCAAAACAAACACATAGAGAGGGGAAATGACAAATAAATAGTATTGCTGAATTCATCCACAGGGATTGTTTTATGGTTAGTTAATTAAGGCTAGTTAGCAGTTATTGTACTTCTGTCCTCTTTGTTACACATGTCTTGAGTCTCTTTTGACTTGCTTTGATTGGTAGTGTCAGGTGGATGATATTAAAGGAATAACTGACCAGAAATAATTGGAACTATAATGTAAATATAATATAATGTATCGTTATTAGAGCTGATTTCTTTTTTCACCAGTGGGTTAGTAGGAACACGACTCAGAAACCAGATCAGGAACCTTCTGAAGGACCAGATCAGGAACACACTCATAAGGTTCAAGAATCAAGATTCAAGATTTTATTTATTATATTACTTTATTTGTCCCACAACGAGGAAATGTATGGCACAACAGCAGCAAAAACACACAGAGAAAAATACAGTCAGTAATGCAAGGATAGAAAAAGAAAAAGAAGTATTTATAATAAATATATAATACAAAAATTTTAAACAAGAATATAAATATATAAAAAATATATAATAATCCAAGATAAATAGATAAAATCAGATTAAATTAGTTATTTTCATATTTTTGGATGATTTAATTGAAATATCATGTACATATAGTTAAATTTTCAAAAATTACGATGACATTCATGGACTTTAAATGCATAAATAACTGTTTAACCTATGAATACCTCTTATATTCTATAGCATTATATCAAAGAACGCATGGCCTTGCAGCTGCAGCGCTCAACAAGGATCAGACTCGTCTGCAGTTGCCTGCTCACACCAGTGTTGATCCATAGAGGGTTCAGAAATCTCTGGCTAATCAAGAACGGCTCTGTCATTGCAGTTCTTGTGGGAATAAAGCGGATCATTCCAGGGCTCCTGCTTCCCCCATTTCTCTCTGTTCTTTTGTCATTGTGCTGTTTTCTCTTCATTCTTCCTTCGTTTCCTCGTTGCTCCGTCTCACATCACCCCAGCATTCTCTGCTGTGTTTCGCTCTCTCGCTAACTTCTGTCTGTAACGAATAAATGAGCTTTTGGTGGCGTGAATGCATCACACCCCTTTACCCTCCTCAGCCACTTTTACCCACAGTGCTTTGCAGCGGTTGGAGATGTGCATCTAACCATCTCTAATGAGCTCAGTCGTGTTTGATACTGTCAAATGTGTTGTTGTTTATGGGGGTAATGATTTGTGGTCGCCATAGAAACACTATTTCATGTGCACACTGTTCCATCGCTGGCGTCTGGACCAGCGGTGCAGAGGAAACTTAATATGATTGGATTTAATTTAACTTTTTGAAGAAACTAGCTGCCGTGTGTCCAATGGTCCTTTTAGTAAATAGTCATTTCTACCAGTTCTGATGGTCTAATCATGGTGGAATAGAAGTCCTCCGGAGAAAATCTAATGCTTCACACAAGATTCTGCCTTTTCAACATGTTTGTCTCTCTTCTCGGGCGTGGGGGTACGAACTTAGATAATAATAATAATCAGGGTTTTTTTAGGCTATCACATACCGTCCTCAAATGGAGAGGACTCATCTGTTGTGGACAGTGTGAAAATCTAATGTATACTGTATTGCCAAATCTAATGACATTAATTTCAGAGCTTTTGTTGCTCTTAGCTGAATTCGTATTATTTCCATGCTGTCAAATGTATAACATCATATCAAGTTGACCTAAATCTGCAGATATTTACTGTCAGACTTTTTAAAATTTATTTTCTCTAAACGTTGCCCCTTTTAACCTCTTCTTCCCTTGTTCTTGTATTTCTGTCTCACTTCAGACTGCGTATTGTTTGATTCCCATCTATCCTCTTGGCGGCTATGGGTATTTGCTGCCTCTCTGTCTTTTGAAGCTAAACTTTATCTCTTTGCATTCTCTCCCATCACTGTTCTTCTGTCAAACATTTATATGGTAGAAAGGTGCTTGAGTGGATTGCCAGTGACTTGTCGATCTCTTGTCATTTTTATTGCTTTTTCCTCTTGACTTAACCTCATTTTCGCTGCAGATTTGCACATCTCTGTACTGTGAAATGAGTTTTTGTGAGATCTGCTTGTGTTTGATTCTGTAATCTCAATAGACTCTGTATTCTCGACCATCCTCCTCCTCCCTCTGATCCGGTCTCAGCTCTTTTAAGTACCGTACTTCCTGCTTGGACTCCTTTTCTCCATTTTCCACCATTCTTTTCCCACCTTCCTCTGCTGCTGTGCACATTTGAGCTGGTCCTTTTCAGACCACCTTCATCATGATTTTGGGCATAAAGACTAATACTATCTTCTTCTCCATGGAAAATCATTTCTCCACCTTTTGGAGCTCTTGATTACAACCTGTCCACATGTTTAATATTCTGAAAGGTGAGCATTCACCTTCCACCAAGTTGCGTTGGCTGTCCTGAATGGAAAGCTGGGGGAACAGATTTGTCGGTGCTTCATAAAACATTAAAAACTCAGCCTACAGATCACTTGAAGCACATCCAGGGAAGTCAGAGTGAGTGGGACAGAGATGAAGACTGTCCTGTAACATCGAGGAGGGGAAAAGCAAAAATGTATTCATGTCCTTGTGAGGGAGACGTTGACATAAGACTGTAGTTATCGCTGTAAAGGAGCTACGGGATCAAAGACATTAGCCTCTTTTGTTGCTCTGGGCTGAGACATTCATAATGCATTTGTTCACGACCGGTACAAACACAATTTAATATAATGATAAAGATATCTTTGCACATTGGGAACAAAGCTCCACTTTCTGGCCGTCCATTTGTCTGGCAAAAACCTTCTGTTCTCATTATAAAAGTCTTTATAAAACCAAGAGCTGTTTTTGTAAGTTGGTTCTCTTTGTCTATGGGATGCTCTTCCAACATTGTTGCATCTGAATCAGTCGACTTTAAATGAAATAAAAATAACAAACTACAACTTAGAGAGGCTTTCAGGATAACTAGGCGTTCTTGTCCTGCTTAAGGCTTTTATTATGAAATTTATTCTTACACTTTTTTCTGTTTTATCTCATTTGTACTATATGTTAATATGATGTATTGTAATTTAATCCATAAAAAGTGCTCCATAGATAAGGTTTACGTACTTACTCACTCGTAATCGTAATAACCACAACTGAGAGAAAAAGCCCCGCCTCTTGCTTGTGATGGATGCTGGTCACCGGTGATGCACATAAACACATTCCATCTGTGTTTTCACCCTTGGCCAAGGCAGGTTAAACAGTGAAGCTACATCATCAATATCGAAATGAACTTGCTTGTAAAGTGATCATTTAACTGATGATGACTTATGTAAATTAAGTTTCGTAAAAATACACTTTGATCATACAGTTAGTCTTATCGTTCACCCTTTGGTTGGCTAATATGAATTTCAGCTGAATTTTTTGGTGAAACAGCCAATTAGGCACAGTGATGATATTGGAGCAACAGAGGTATCACCATCTTCTGCCTATGCACACATGCAGATGCAGAGCAGACTTAATATAACCGGGTGCAACCGCAGTAGCTGCGTTACCAACTTGAAAACATCCTCTTAATTCTAAAAGGACTTGAGATCTTCTTTCTGTGAGGATGTGAGGATGGCTGAGCTCTTACTGCCGCTTCCTCCTCCTCACTTTTGCTCTCATACATCTGTCTTTTCTTTCTCTGTTCTCAGAATATCTCTATTCTGATTACTTTATAGCACAAAGAGAGATTTGGGGTAAAGACATCAATGAAGGGTAAATAAGAAACAGCTGTGATCAGAACAGGAAATAAAGGAATGGATAGGGCAGAAATGTTGTCATAATGTTTTTGAATAAGAGAGTAGGGGCAGTGTGCACGTATTTCCAATTAGATTGAAGAAAGGGAAGAGAGAGAGAAGAAAGAGAGAAAGATATTCAAAAAGAGACAATTGGAGGTGAGGTTTGCCTCCTGGGCCTGGCATGACAAAAATAAGACAACAGACTGTCTAATGTGCTACCACAGATACATTTCTTTATATCAACATAACATCATAACTTCTTTCTTTAAGATGCTTTGAGGAAAATTATTATTCAATCCTCCATTAATTTTGAACATTAAGACCCGTAAATACTCATATATGTCATAATGAATCATGATTATATGATAGTTCGCAGCTACATGTGTCTTGAAGCAGACTCCCCTGTGGCCGTGACGTGAGCGCTAAAACAAGCGTGCATGTGTTTATTTGTCTCCATCGGCCGATCAAAGGAGACACCTTCTCGCATTAGACAAGGGGCAGATGAGTCTGGTTGTTCCTGAGTGCTGATACTTGGCAGAGGGTGTGAGTAAAGGTGCATATTTGGGAGGAAATCTTAAAGGTGAATATTTGATAGTGATATTTGTTTTGATCTGTGTTGGCAGTGTTGTATTTTTCAATTGAAATTCATTGTGTAAGAATGGAAAAGAAGAAGAACGTATTTAATCACCGCCCCCACCATCTCCCCAACGAACACGCGCTCTGAAGCACCTGCCGACAGACCTCATTCATGCACCTGGGCTCTCGTCCAAGACAGACACTGACTGTCTAGAAGGTTCACTCCTTTGTTTACACTTGGATTATCCTCAGGATCTCAACACGAATGGACGTTTGGAGGCTGGAGCTCAGCTTCTGCACCTGCACATTTCAGTTGGAAGATAATTTACCAGGAGGAAATATAGAACGAGGAGCATCATCCGAAAAAATGATAGAAAACAGTCATGATCGGTGCATTCAGGCGATGCTTATAGAGAATTAGTCCCCAAAAAAGTCAGAATGAAACTGTGGATGAGTATAAAGGAGTGTGGGCTTGTCTCCTGCCCTGATTCTCTTCTCCTATTCACTTTGTCAGTTAGAGAACAGATGCTAAAAGCTAAAGTACTCTCCATCCACCCCTCCATTTGATAAGAGAGGCCCTGAAAGGCTGCCCTTTGCAACCCCAACACCACAGAACACCAATGTGCAGCGATGATGTGAAAAAGAGAGGGTGGGGTTAACTTTAGTCATATCAAACAAAACAATAATGACTTTATTCGGGTACCACAAACTTTAAACCTGACCCTCAAAATAAAGTATATTATGCGTTTTACTGTGCCATTTTTTCACAAAGCAACAAATGGCCTAATTTTGAACTGTGAAAGACTGTGAAATTGTAAAATCACTGCAATTAATGTTGAAAAGACAAGAATCAGAATATAAGCAGAAATCCAACGTTGTTTTGCAGCAAATTATTGCGGGTCGCCAGTTGTAAATTCATTGTGGTGTCTCATTAAGCCAGAATGATGGCTCATGCCTACTGCATATTTAAATCAAATCAAATCAAATCAAATCAAATCAAATCAAATCAATCTTTATTTATATAGCGTCTTTTACAATCAAAATTGTTTCAGGGCACTTTCCAGAATCCCAGGGCCTAACCCCAGACAAGCAACAGTGGCAAGGAAAAACTCCCCTTTAACAGGAAGAAACCTTGAGCAGGACCAAGATCATGTAAGGGGACCCTCCTGCTGATGGCCAGCTGGGTAGAGAGAGAGGAGAGGAGAGGAGAGGAGAGGAGAGGAGAGGAGAGGAGAGGAGAGGAGAGGAGAGGAGAGGAGAGGAGAGGACGGTGCACGGTTGCTTTTCCTCGTGTTTGCCTGATGATTTGTATTGACTGTAGGCTTTAAAGTAGCAGCACACTATAGATATGTTACTTTCATCAGGTTTTAATTTTGAGAGGATTTATAAGATGATGAATCTTTCCCTCAGAGACTCTCTGCTGGAAGAAATTAGATTGGAAGCGGACTTCCAAAGACCCGCACTATATGAAGGGGTTTTGTTGTGTACAGCCCTGCAGGAGGTTGGAAAGAGTAGAGCTGTTTGAAATGTCCCAGCAGGTTTGGACAGCTTTGATCAATAACGCCGTAATCATAACAGAACAAGACAGACAAGTAGTCGGTTACGCATGTCATCAGATCAGCGTTTGTTCTGACACTGAAAAGAAAACTCCCTTCCCTTGTCTCACCTGCTGGATCTTCTCGTGTGACAGCAAAGACAACTGAATAATCACCGTTTTGATCAGCGCATTTGTATATTTATGGGTGTGTTTGCAAAGAGGAAGTGCTCGGCCGACCGTAGGGGAGGGATCTGATGCTGCATTGTGCCTTCTCTTTTTTAATTTGTTGTTGCTGTGGTTGGTGAAAAGGACATATTTGTTGTTCTGTATTCACTTTTCCTTTTCTGCTGTTTCTATGTGCCATTTCTCAGTGATAAAAACCTAAAAGTGATGCGATGCTACACATCAAAGACACAACCGTGAGACATCAACCCCCCTGTGATTACTGATAGAGCTGCACCGTGGGTGACTTCCTCTATGAACAACCCTCTCAGTGGGGGGACATCTTTACACAAAGACAGCACAAACACACAGTAAATTACAGCCCATACACATATATTCCATACACCTAAACAAAACTGAATAAAAATCAAGAATTGTGCTCAGTCAGCTTTATCAGGCTCACTCCCTTGCAGTCTCTATAATCTCTTGATATGCTGCATCTCCTGTACTGGGCTGTCTCTCCTCCCCACTGCTCACTTGCCTTCCCCCCATTCTAGCTTTCTTTTTCCCAACAGTCCCTCTTTGCCTTCAGCTCTCTCGGAGGGGGGCTCAGAGCCGTGTTTCTGCCTAATGATGCTTTGCTGAGGGGAAAGAATTTTGACAGTTGACATTGTCTTCTTGCTCTTTCTTATTCATGCACACACGGCAGAGACGGGTGAAACCTGACCAAGGATGCTGCAGTTTGTTTGTTGAAATGTTTAGATTGATTAGACTACAAATACCCTTATCAGCTGGGTTCTATTACAAAGGGCCCTCATACTTTTACAGTGTGATCATAGAGGATTTGGTCACTCTTTGCGTCCATCACATTCGCCACGACAATGTTTTTAACCGGCTCCGTGAAGGAAAAACAACACTTTGGGTGTTGGGTGTCATATTTCCAGGTGTTTTCTACCCCAATGTTTATCTCACCATATACACTAACCTCTCTAAAATCCCCATTTACTAATCACTAGCAGTTTATTCAGGCCAGCCAGAAAAATCCCCAATTTGCATCTCTTCTTTGATAAAGTTTCTACAAATCCTACTGCATTTACAGGCATATCACGACTTGCAATGTTTTTAGGGAGATTTATGTGTTGGTGTGTATTTATTTACATGTTTACCATATTTCCTTTTCACTGAATGCCACTGAACTCCAACCTTTTTGTTTTGATTTCTCTCTGGCTCTCATCCTCTGCCTGCTTCCTTTCTCGCTCTAATGAAACAACATACTGTAGATACAGTGTTCTTTCCCCACTCAGCGACCGTCTCTCTGTAGCCAATTAGTGGTGGAGTCGCCAGCTCTCTGTTTGCCTTCAGAGATTACAACTGTTTGTGTACACAAGACATAAATGAGCCGATCCGCTCAAAGGGCAGAAACATAGCCAGTAGAAAGCAGCAGAGTCTATAAAGAGAGTGTATTAACAGGTCTATACACACTGCAATTTTGTTAACTTTAGTGTTACATTTAGGATGAGACCAAATTGCTAATGTGCAAAAGTTTCGGTAGAGTGTGTCAAAACTCTTCTGAAGGCACAGTGATGCATTTATGGACTCCCTTTCCACAGAAAGAGAAGACACTAGATGGGGTGGGGAGTTGCAAGTTCAAGCACGGGACAGTATGCACGAGGTTTACTATGAAGTTGGGATGGTACCAGGAACATCTGGACTGATTCTGGTTTAAAAGGCATCACTGGGATACATCCAAAAGTGGCTGATAGCAGCAAAGCCAAGAAACTGGGAGACTTCAAGTTTCAGACTGGAAACAAGCTGCAAGGTCACCAGCCATCATTTGCTGTCATAACCTGCGTCACCAAGGTCCCGGTTCTGGGCTCTTTTTGAAGTATGCATCATAAAAACTCGGATGAAAATGTCAACATTTGAAAGGAAGAAATGAAAACGCATTTGTCAGGTTTTGATGTGGAGAACTTAGATAGCAGCTGTTGCCGATGGTCCCATTTCATGTCCATCATTTTCTACCATTTCTTCATCTTTCTCTTTTTCCTTTGGGACTATTATTTATTGCAACAGGCTTCAAGATTTTGACAGGATCCCTATTTGACATTGCCCAACATCGGTCATATTCCTTTTTTTTTCTCACTATCAGTTTAGAAAATATTGTCGTCCTTGATACTTTACCTGCATTTTAAAGGCTAAGTGAAAGATCATCGGCACAGCTGAGTCATAAAATGCATGACTGTCGCATTTTTGTCAAAACACTGAAGTTATAGCTGCCAAATGAAAGGCAGCACTTGACATTTGACTGTAAATGATTCATTGTTTTATCTGCCTGTGGAGTTTGAAGGATCTGCACCATCGCGTCACTCCTTTGTTTCTGTCGTACGCGTGCATCGCACTAGCGTCTGTGTTTTAATGCCCATTTCTGCATCTTCCGATTGACTTCACGTCGAAGAGACCGTACCAAATTCCTCTTTGTGGGAATGGCAAAAGCTTTACTTTAACATTGTGAATGAACTCCAGTTTTGGCGGAGAAGCTTGTTAAGCCGTTTTCCTACTCTGCCCAAGGGCCCGTCTGTGATTTTATCATAGTCATGCTTGTCGTTAGAGTTTAGGTTTAGTGACTGTCAGACGCACAGAGCCACACATAGCTGCTCATGCTATGTATGTGTGCAGACACACTGAGACAAATTAAGGAGCTGTGTCTCTTTGTTGCACACCTGTGGTCTTTGTGAACACGTGTGGGATTGAACCAATCTATCAAAACAGGGTTTGTGATTGTAAACAGACAAATGACCCCTGGGGCCTCTCTGGAATCTCTTGTCATATCATGTGGGGCTGGAGGTCAATGTAGAAGGACACGGTTGAAGGAAAAGTGTGTCCTTTTTTTAATCAACTGCTTTTGCAACGGTTCGCAAACTCAAAATACTGTTTTTATTTGCACACAAAATACCAAAATACCGTATTTTTGTTTACACACTATCGCTGCGTCTCGCAGCACATCCACCGTCCTCGAGTGTATCAGTGGCTCCACTGCTCACAAACCAGCAAGTATTAAAATCTTTACACATTTACATGTCATCCATTGATGAAGTTTTTCAATGAATTGACCTAATTAACAAGAAAAAGTTAGAATTTCACTCAAAATGACAAAATAAATGTATAGATTTAGCAGTGAGCACAGAATAGGTATCAAGACTTAACAACATGCTTTGTGGCTGTTTGAGGTGGGGATTGTGTGCACGTGCATGAAGAGCCCATGGCATTTCAGTGGTGACATTTTCAATCTGCCATTGTGCCTGAGTCACATCCATACTTAGTGAACACAGACGAGCTGTCATTTGTGTTGGGGCTAATGCTGCCCTGCGCTCACAAACACACGTGCACATACATGTATTGTGCGGCTTGTCAAATGCCAACAGCTCTTTGAAAGATAATCCTAATTTCCTACTGTCAACGCAGCCATAATCTTACAATCTGTGTGTGCCCATTACCCATTGGTAAAATACAGGTTGTCATTTAATTGTTAGGTATTTAATGAAATAATGGGGCAGATTACTGTTTTGTGCCATTTTCTAGGGTTTTGAGTATTGATGCCCATAAAGCAGATGACTCATTCTGACTAATTAGACATTGTCCTACTTTTGAACAATGCAATGAAAGGTCTGCAAATATTTGCAGCACTGCTCACGACCAGAAATAAAGAGAAAAAAATGGCGCATTCAATTACAGGCGCAGGCCCATAATTTTCAGGAGCTTTTGTTGCTGTAGCACAGCTGCAATCAAATGAGGTGTGTTATGTGCTGGTGTGAAAATCACTGGTACGATCCAAAGTGTGCCATGCTCAAGAGCTTTTAGACAACATTCAGAAAGATGCACACGTGTTCTTAATAAGATCAGGCTGCTTTTGTCTGTAATCACAGGGTTAAATGCAAGAACTTCACCAACAAGCTCAATCACTCAATCAAGTACACAAAACGGAGCTCACACCGGCGCTCAGCAGCACAAGAGATGGAACAAGATCACAATAACAGGTTGCAATTTTACTGGGACCTTTTTAATTAGACGCTTCTCTTCAGCAACTTCCTTTTGTATCTGTGGATTTTATAATAGCTCCATAAATAATTTGAGTTGTTTACTGAATTTTTTTTGATGAGATGAGAAAAAAATCCATCCATGAGCATCAAAGCTGGACAACATGGCTGCTTGGAAAATAAAGCAGAGCAGCTGAGAAGATGAAGCTGCAGCAGACCTGGGTCACACAGATGGTTTTAGTCTGGGTTCTGGACATCCATCCATCCATCCATCCATCCATCCATCCATCCATCCATCCATCATCCGTCCGTCCGTCCATCCATCCATCCATCCATCCATCCTCCATCCATCCATCCATCCATCCATCCATCCATCCATCCATCCCAGGAGGTTAGGACAAGTTCCTGGTCCAATGCTTGACACACACTATTCAATCACATGTATGGCATTTTAGTCTATAATTTATTTACTGTGCATGTTTTTTTTTTACCTTGAAACCCCACCCCCCTTTTTGGGGGGGTGAAATCGGAGACTATGAGTTGATGTCATTTCATCCAGCGCACCCCTAAATAATTTAATGAGGGAGAAATGTGAGTGTGTCAGAGTGTAACTGTGTTTGTGTGTTGAATATTTATAACGCATATAAAAGGTTTACAGCCCAGCTGTTGGCAGTCATGCTTCTGAGGGAGCTGCTGCAAAATTGTCAAAGAATCCAAACTGATCCACCTTCTCCTCACACACCATCTATCACGTTGTGGTGTTTGGGTAAATGCTTTTGTGATTTCCAGGCAAACTTATGGCCTCATGAATGGCTCATTTTTTCTCTAGTGAAGTGGCTCTTCGACTCGTCTGTCTTTGAAGCTCCTTTCATTCGCCTCTCTTTACCGGCACCACAGATATTTTAATCCCGGGCTCATATTTTTCAAACAAATCAGAATCACTCGGAGGAGTCGTGTTGAAGGTTTGAGCAGAACTAAAAATACCTTCACTGCTCCAGAACATTAGGCAGGATGTTTTACACATGGTTGGAAATAATAATGTCATTTTAGCATATATATATACACACACACACACACACACACACACACACACACATATATATAATTCAAGTCATCTGAAACCACGTAAATCACTTGACATCACAAGCTGGCTAGAACATTCATACACTGGTGTCACTGATGACCACATTTTTAAAACATTTTTGAAATCACCAAATCTTTACACAAGCCTGTTCAAGGACACACAGAAATGTTCAAAGAATCAGTCCCATTCATTCACCAATTGCTGCAGTTTCTCATAAATGTTCTCACCATCCACTCTTTAATCTAGCATGGCTTAGCGAGCTGCAGTCTGGAGCCAGATGTGTTGGGGTGAACTGATAACTGCTTGAGGACTCACAACACTAAAAATAGAAAAACAGACCTAATTAATAAATAAATAAATAAATACCATTCTTATGAACAAAATTATTCATTAATAACAATAGAAGTGTTTGTTGTATTAATAGAGCTAATATTGGTTGTTGCAACGGATGTAAGAACATTATTATTGCAACTTTCATGGGTGGTTTGTGTTTAAAATTTGTGGCTCCTTTAAACACAGCTGTGGGTTATCGTTGCAACAGATACGGCGCGTTACTGCCACGCGCGTAATCACCTAAAGGATGTGGTTCCCTCAGGTACAGCTGCTACTATGAGTTAGCTCGTGTTAGAAAGAGGCTGAAACTTAAACAGGCAGCTAAACACCACAGCGAAAGCAAACACATCTGTGGTGACCAACAACAATGAATCACCTACCATGGAATAAAACGAATGTGTGGATGAGCGAGCTGATGCAAAGTGACGCCGGCCCAAGCGGCCATGTTTCTTTGTCTGGTTTCACTGTTTTGCCAGATGTCTGTCTGTCTGTCTGTCTGTCTGTCTGTCTGTCTGTCTGTCTGTCTGTCTGTCTGTCTGTCTGTCTGTCTGTCTCAATGAGCTTATGCTTGAATTCCTCTTTTGTACTCTTAATACCGGACTCTGGTCTGGCAGAACTAGTATCCTAGCTCTATAGTACGCTATATAGTATATAGGTAGTAATGGAAAACTCTATGCTGAAGTATGATGTGCACTAACCCATATTTCAGAGATAAAACAGTGTCTGACACGTTCTACTCAGATGCAGGAGTGGACCGTGTGACCCCCTCCCATGTGACTTTCACCTACAGACACGTATCAGTTCTCTCTACTCTCCTTTACTTCCATTTATTTTCCCTGTCCTGCAGGTCTTCAGGCTCCCAATCTTTGACTTTGAACTCCCATTTAATTGACAGACAAGGGAAGAGATGACGGGGGCTGATGGGAAATCTCAGCTCAATTTGAGCGACGCCTATGCTTCAGTAACTTTAGAAGGAGGGAACAGGAAAGATCACCATGTTGTAGTGAACTTTAATATGCATGGGGGTCTCTAGAGGAGAGTGACCTTTTTTGCCAGCCATTCACACTCCCTCCATCCACTCCTTCATTTGACACCTCTTCACAAAAGCAGAGAGAAAGATTGAAAAAGGGAGTCTCCACTAAGAGGTCGTAACTCTATTTGATAGCATTTTGTCTCTTATCCAAACCCTGTTAATAGCTGCCCATAGGCCACTTTATAATGATTGGGACTTATCTCTGGACACACACAGACACTCAGCCAGTGTTCTTATGGCAGGGAGAGGAGAAACTTTAACAAAAGGACCCTTCTTTTGCTAAAATGGGTAAAATGATGCCATTTTTCCACTCAATTAAAGCTGTGATGCATTTTACTGCCAAATATTTCTGTGTGTTGAAAACAGTTCTTCCGTATACAATGATTGCGGCTGACTCTAAACTGGCTTTAAGTATTAATCATTAGAATAAGTGATTACAGGATCATTGGAGGTTGAAAATGTAAAAGAATAAGCAAAATACAATAATATAACAAACCTCTACTGTCATTAATGCATGAACAAAGTTGAGCTTTTTTCTGCCTCCATCATTATGGGTTATCTTATATTAGCACCATCACAGTTTGGAAATATGCTTAAATAAAAGGAAAAGTGCAATATATTTTTTTCCGTTGTCCAAAGTGTCACAGCTATGTCGAAGGGCCCTGGCTCCACATGCAGGAGGAACCTGAATGAAGCAAGAGGGTGGCTGGGGCTACACGGTTGCCATAGAGACTTTTGTGTTGAACTGCGGGTCGTTTTCCGTATCATTTCTGAGTAGGAGGCAGTGACGTGTGTGACGCACATGCACTGCATAGTGGAATGGCAGGACACACCTGATGAGACTCATCTCTTCAGCTTTGGGCCTGTTAAACTGATATTTCAGTCAAGGTAAAAGAAACAGTTTTACATTCAAAATCACATTTCTATAAGTGAAATTAATGGAGCATATTTGCATCTTGATGTTCTGGCATAACTTGTATTTTAAAAGATTCCTGTTGCTGCCAACTGGGTTCCAAATCAACTGGTGAGATAATAAGAGGAAGAGGAGCCTTTTATCATTGGGTTATGCACATAAAAGAAAAGAAAATAAACATTTTCCTGCACTGGATTCACATCTGTTTGTGCATTCAAACAGTCCTCAGTTATCTAGAAAACATACCACTGAGGGATTATACACATCGATTAGCATAATGCTACTTTAAATGCGTGGATTAGCATTTTCATAGCATGAGAATTTAAAACAGTTCCAGCTGTGAAACGGTGGCGAAGATGTTCAGTGGGGGAAGCAGAAAAAGCTTTGAAGTGACTTGTCACCTTGTTTTGGAAATTATAAGGGTAGCGCTACCTTCTTTTTGACTTTAGCAAGTAAGTTTATGTCAGGTATGGAGTCCACTTTGTGCTGGCGTGAATCTATACATTGAAGACAAGATGGAGGTTCAATGCTGCTGTGAGGTCTGTTTGCATCAAGGAAATACACTAAAAACACTAGTGATGTTCAATTAATACCACCTCGATCAGCCATTTGTAAAGAAAACCAAAAATATTTTTGTCAAAACTGGATGGATTAGTTATTAAGATGCAGTTTAGGAAGCAGCTACTGTGGGAAACACTCATGTTTGGGTGCAACTGCAGCAACTGTAGCTGTCTATTGTTCCTTTTTCTTATGTTTCTCACGATGGATCTTAACTATTGCCACACTCCACCATCCAGTCCACAGCCATCTAGAGGTTCTTATCACTAGTTTTTACTATCTGATTCCTGTCCCCTGTAATTTGGTTTTAGTTTCTTAGTGTTCTTAAGGTACTGCTTTGCCCTGTGGTGTGACGTCTGTCTGTTTCTTGCTGTTACTCTTTATTTCGCTGTTGAATTAATATTAAAATGGCATGTTCTTATGTTTAAGCAGCACTTGGGAAACAGGAATCTTTTATGTGAGCGGTCGTTCCTGCTGTGCTGCTGTGGGAGCTAACACCCAGAAAGGGAACGGTTCTCATTAATCATTCTCAGGACTGTGAGGTTTGTGCTTGAGTGACAGAGGGTCTGCAGATCACACTCTTTACATGTGTGAATGTATAAGGGAGAGAATGAGAGGTATGGAACGCAACAACGTATATCTGCCTAGCAGGATGGAATGAAAGGAATGAAACAGTGTGAATATTTACGAGCAAGTTAGTGCTGCAACTGTGCATCAAAAAAGTGAGGAAGAGGCGTAGAGCCGAATTACATTGTGCTCCGTAGTGCTGAGGAGTGTAAAGGATTGAAGATAGCAACTTGGGATGATTCACAGTTTTAAATGGATTTCAGAAAGCCAATCAAGGCAGCGCACAGTCCTATTGATGACTGGCTCCCTCGGGGGATAGTTCTGTATGTACTTGTGCAGTCATACATACAGGGCATCTCCATCGGGGAAGTTCTCTGCGCAATCGATCAGCTTCTATGTGGTTGAAATGCATCAGGCACACAGAAATGTGTGATCATAATCGTGATAGAGCGAGGCGTGAAAGGGACGCTCGCGCCTCCTCCAGAATCAAGCGCCTGTGCTCCTTTAAGCTATCGGCTTCCAGTGGAACCTGACAGAAACTTGCACCTTGTAGATGTAGCACCAAAGAAATCCAGAGAATACTGAACTCATATACGAGGCCCAGTTCAATGTTAACCAGGTTGTTGTCTTAAACATTGTACAGCTACCATCACGGTTCCCAGATTCTGGATTTTTCTTTCTTACTTTATTAATTGCCAATTTTTTTATAGAGTTATAGAGTCAATGCCAAACTAGCTCATTTACAGTATGAAGCCAATATTCTGGTGCTTCAGGAAATCCTGTTGCTAATGCTTCTGCATCACAAAGAAGACTTAAAAGCCTTCCAAACAGTCACTCTGCTGAACACATCCTGCCAGCCACCATCGGGAAGCCGTTTTCTGCAGAACTGTTTTCCAGCTTAAAGCCAACAGAGCTGCACTTTCTTACGACGTGGTTGCCGCCCTGCAGATCGCAATGCTTTCAGTTCAAGTCGCAACCGGGTCACATTTAAAAGAAGCTGGCAATATTTTCTTTTATTGTCGCGTCTTGTTCATGCATTAACCCTCCTTTACCTGTGTAGGAGCTTCAGTTTGAACGCCTGACAAGAGAACTGGAGGCTGAGCGTCAGATCGTCGCCACCCAGCTGGAGAGATGCAAGCTGGGATCAGAGGCCGGCAGCATGAACAGCATCAGGTAAAACGCTAGGCTCGTTATCAAGATTGCATGTACACGGACAACCTTGTGGATTGTAGCGCCCTTGGCTTTATCACACACACTTGCAGGTTCATGTATGAGCGAGTGTGTGCCTCCGCCAATGATGAACATCGCCAGTTCACACTCTGTTGCATACATACCCTGGATGAATTTGTCTCCTTACATCAGCTGAGTGATGTTACAGTGTTGTATACCTTGCTCAAGGGTCCACTTATCAGCTAGACAGCCTATAGGAGGGGTTGCGGGAACAGTTACACAAGTGGTGTTAAGGGATAAAAGCGGAACAGAGATTGTAGCTGCTCTGACATGCGTGACTCACGACATATCAACATATAACATGACATATAAACGCAGTAGCCCCCGACTACGCTGATCATCACACATGCTCCAATGACAGACACCATGTTAGTGTTGGGAAACATTTGCACTAATAGATACAGATGTGGCTTTGTTTCTAGAGCAGGCTTAGTCATAGAACATCATCACAATCGTCAAATAAACATTAAATCATCACGTTTCATACTAATGAGCTAACATTTGTGTCGGAGAAATGGTAAGAGATATAAACAGAAAGATTTCTGAAAGAGTCTTGAGGAGATTTTTGCATTAGAAGAACATTTCTTTCAGATTTCATGCTAGGGGCGAAGTCCTGTCCGCCTTCACACTCATCCAGGAGCTGCTGTCTCGTAAACAAAAATCCCGAGTTGAGTTAACTTTATTGGAAAGGTGAGCTGTGTTGTGGTGGATTTTTCTGAAACTTCAGCATTCCTCTGACTCCTTCCAGCAGCTAATTGCATAAGTACACAACCCTTAGAGGATGTTGGGAGACAAACAGTACAGAAAAAAAGAGAAAATACACCTGCAAGCAGCTCACTCAGTTTTCTTCAAGTGTTCAACTCAACCAAAATCAGAGTTTTGTTGTGGCTTCAGTTGCTTGAACATTAAAATAATGGACGACAGTTATTTTGCACATCGAGTGTCCCAGATGTGCTTTCATTTGACCATTTGACCATGTCATTGTTAATTTTCCCAGTGAATTTCTCATAAATAATAAGATCAAAATAATGAGGTAATAATGGTGACTTCAAAGATTGGACAAGCTTGATTATCATTTCAATCCCTGCAGCTGCGCTAAAGTGAGAGTGCCTTAGTCGTGTTGTAGCTGGAAGTGGCTTCTCGATTTGTAACAGTAGCAGCAGCAGCAGCAGCAGCAGCAGCAACAGTAGTAAAGGTAGCAGCAGTAGCAGCAGCAGCAATTACAGTAGTAGTAACAGTAGCAGCAGCAGTTACAGCAGCAGCAGAAGCAGTAGCTGTAGTAACAATAGCAGTAGAAGCGGCAGTAACAGTAGAAGCAGCAGCAGTAGCAGCAGCAGCAATAGCTGCTGCTACAGTGGATGGTGTTGCTGCTGCTACTGCTGTTGCTGTTGAATAGCAATACCAGTGGTAACAGTAGCAGCAGCAGTAGTAACAGTAGCAGTATAAGCAGCAGTAGCAGTAGTAGTACTTGTAACAGCAGCAGTGGTAGTAACAGTAGCGGCAGCAGCTGTAACAGTAGCAGTAGTAGTAACAGTAAGTGTAGTAGTAACAGTAGTAGTAGTAGTAGTAGTAGTAGTAGTAACCAGTAGTACAAGCAGCAGTAACAGTAGTAGTAGTAACAGTAGTAGTAGTAGTAGTAGTAACAGTAGTAGTAACAGTAGTAGTAGCAGCAGTAACAGTAGTAGTAGTTGTAACAGTAGCAGTGGTAGTAACAGTAACAGTAGCAGTAGCGGCAGCAGCCATAACAGTAGCAGTAGTAGTAACAGTAGTAGTAGTAACAGTAGTAGTAGTAGTAGTAGTAGTAGTACCAGTAGTAGTAACAGTAGTAGTAGCAGTAGTAACAGTAGTAGCAGCAGCAGTACAAGCAGCAGTAACAGTAGTAGTAGTAACAGTAGCAGCAGTAGTAACAGTATAAGCAACAGCTGTTGTAACTGTAGCAGTAGTAGTAACAGTAGTAGTAGTAACAGTAGTAGTAGCAGCAGTAGCAGCTGCAGCAGTAGTAACAGCAGCAGTATAAGCAGCAGTAACAGTAGCACTAGTAGTAGTAGTAGTAGTAGTAGTAGTAACAGTAGTAGTAGCAGTAGTAACAGTAGTAGTAGCAGTAGTAACAGTAGTAGCTGCAGCAGCAGTAGTAACAGCAGCAGTAACAGTAGCAGTAGTAGTGTATAGTAGTAGTAGTAGTAGTAGTAGTAGTAGTAGTAGTAGTAGTAGTAGTAGTAGTAGCAGCAGTAGCAGCTGCAGCCTGACTGCTGTCATGGCCGGTGGCTCATACTTGCATCACTGCATTATTACCCATTATTAGATATGAAGGAGAGGCTGTGCTAAGCTTTGCCAGTGAGTCCACTAAGTCCCGTCGTGCAGTCCGATTTGTCAGCATGTTGCTCAGCTCTTTTTTGTGGTCATGATAACAATTATTTAATAGCTTCTTTCTGGGTTTGAACTCTTCGTGAGTTTCGGTGTGTTGAAATTCCAATAGTCTGTTATGCAGATGAGAGACAGTGTGATGTGATTCTTAAAGACATTATTAACCTTTTCTCTGGTCGCCACCATCACGTCTCATTTCCTTCTCCTTCATCTGGGTCTCAGTGACAGGGAGCTAAAGCTAAATATAGTATTTTGTAGAAATCTGATTGAATAAAAGACAGAAAAAGCAGAACTAAGCAAAAGAACAAGGCTGAGTTAGATTAGGAAGAAAGGAAGGTGGATAGATAGACTTATCAAAATCTACAGAATATATTTCATGAAAAACAAATATTTCCTCCAAAGTCATCATTCTTTTCCCTTCATGCACCCTGAGGAATCCTGCAGGATTTAACTTGCACCTACAATATATTTTCCATTGACCAATACGCCTATTACTCTGTTAGAGGCTTGTTAGAGTCAGAGTTAGCAGCTTCCCTGTAGTTTGGTGTGTGTCTGTGCTCCAAATAAGTGTTTATGTCCCCTCAGTTTGCCTGTCTGCTGTACACACTTGGCAGGCACGCTGGCTTTATGTGTTTATGTCTGGTCCTGCGAGCTGCCGCGAGCCGCCGCGTCCCTGGTTGTGTTCCGCTTGATAAAACAATTCAAACACCTCCGTGGACTTCACCTCGGAGCCGAGGACCCTACAAAATTCATGACTGCGGTGCAGCAAACCCAGGGCATCACTGACGAACATCTGTTCACACTGTGAACTGTTGGCATGCAACACCTACTCTAAAGGAGGAAACACACACTGGCGCACACACGCTCACAGATCTCGACGCCATGCCGGGACTAATTTGTCTTTTCTTTTACATTGGTGGTAAGTGGCAGCCAGTGGGGGACGATGGCTCCTGCTGTCATAACTGCTTGACTGCTGGTGTCTCTGTTTGATGGAAACACTACATGCAATTCACTTATTATATGCATCTATAATATGCATTAAACCTTCAGAATACTATGTAGTACTCTTTTGAGGGGTCTTCAATGTGATTTATAGGTAATTTATGGTGATGTCACAAGTCACCACTCTCACCACTAGCCCTCTGATTGGTTGGAACACTTTATAGTGGTTTGTTTATGTGTAAATATCAGGTCAGAGGTCACCAGACAGCCACCAAGTCTGTTGTCCCACAGTACACAAAGGAGACAAGTGAGGAAAGACAATACAGTAAGCAGCATTACATGATGGAAGCTTCTCGAGGTACTTTTGCCTGTTTAAAGACATGTGAGCGAAGTTGTGGAAATAACAGGTGCAAATACTGAATAAGCATTAAAGACACGTCATCCTCTATACTTCGTTACCCGTGGTGGACATGCTGATCAATAGCGGGGGTCATTTTCACGCTGGATTCTTGGAAACTTTGCAACTCATCATCATGAAATGTTAATTTGTGGCCCAGCAGATTTCACACCTCGCGTGCCATCAAAAACAAGGAGAAATGATGCAGATAAAGATAGAAAATATGGAAGACACATTCACATTGTCATTTCAGTGGATGCTCAAAACACATTGCCGGTGCAATAAAGCACTTCCTCAGAACTATTGGAATAATGTAAAGATGATCATGACTCAGGGCAGTAGATTATCAAGGCTATAGAGAAGCTGTCTCATAATCTTATTGATTCACAAGCAAAATTTAATAATGCTTTGCAATTTTGCAATAACTCCGTTCCAATGCGGCTGCAGCTTGTAGCCTTGGGGCTACTGTAATCTATGCGAGGGCAATGTGATAAATATGCATTTTTTTCAGTTATTGGACAGAAGGTGAGTGCAGTTGTAAACCCCCCCCGTTATAGTAGAGTATATATCTGACACGTCCAGGTTGTTTGTGTCATTTCTATGTTTTTTGGTATGCTTGTTTTTTCCCTCTTGATTTCTAGGGACATACATTATAGAACTCTTAGTCCTCTCAAGCTGGATGTTGATGCAGATCTGACCACACGTCCCCTTTAGCCACATCATTTTGGAGCTACTGGGATGTATTTGTGATGGTTACGAGCTGAAGCAGGGGGATGAATGTTACATCCATTCGGTTGCTTCGATGCTACATCTTTTATGGAATATCTCAACTACACGGTGATTTATGTCAAGGATGGTTTAATATTCTTATTTGACAAATGTTCTTAATCAGCTGCCAGGTTTGTGATGGATGCAGCTGCAGATGTATGTATGCTGAAAAAGTGAGAAACATACACATGCAGGAGAGGATGGTGGACAGTCCGAATCCTGAGGCATTTGGATTGCCTTGCTTAGACTTAGCACATCTGCCCGCAGCCCTTCCGGGTAGGTGAGGAACAGGTAAACTGGTGTGTGTGTGTGTGGGGGGGGGGGCGCAAAAAACATGAGTCACACGCACATCAGCACAAACAGCGCCAGGTCCCAGAGCACATATGAACTCTTTATTCTACTTGAGCTGCGACATTTGGCTTCACATCAGCAGGGACCAGCATTGCTCTTCAGGCTGTGTGTATGAACTGAGCCACAGACACACACTCACTTGTGCTTTCCTCTCCAGCAAACACATTTGCTAAATCATAAAGATGACCATCCCTCAGGAACAAACATTCACGCTCCTGGATTGGGCCTAATTGTCACTGACTTCAGAGTTGATCACAGTGACTAACGCACCCCAGACACACGCTGAGCACCGCAAACAACCCGACTTACACTATTCTTTTTTATTTTGAACTTTTCTCTCCAGGCCATGAATACCAATTTAGTTCTGCTGACTCGACACTAACTTCTGAACCAACAATCCTATTAAAAGGGAGATCTCCAGAGTTGATTTATCTATTCCTTTGGGATTTGAACCACCTTCAAAATTCAGCCAATTAAAGTCAGACCTTTGATGACTGGCCATGTAGCACAATAGGAAGGGGTTATTTTGAGGGGGAAGAGGATGTAGCCAACATTACAGACATTACATTCATTTCACCGATTTCAGCTAAGTTTTTCCACAAATGAAGTTATTGGAAGAAAAGGTAAAATTTCACCACCTTCTGGACTTGGGCATGCAGCCTTAATTTCCTCTTTTTTTGTCACATCTAAAATATTAGCCAATTACACTCTTTTTGCTCTTGTTTCCCACATTTGGAGGTAATGGAGGGATCTGTCACCTCATTAGCCGCAGGAGGTTTATAAGCCTAGCAAAATGATACATGTACAGAGGACTTAAATTACAGGCTGATATGTTAAAGTGCACATTGTCTTACATGTCGAGCACCTGTGTGTGTGTGGGGGTGTGTGTGCCTGCGTGAGTGATGACACAACCAGTCAAGCTTCCTCCTAATGACTGATGATGCATTCCCACCAGGAGAGGAGAAAAATGGTGGCGGGTGGTAACATCTTTCAAACAGCCGTTGCCGCTGCTTTCCATTTTTTCCCCCTCGCTGCTTCTCCGTGTTATTTCATCCCTTCTGCAATCTCTCCATCTTAAATCACGTCTTTACTTTTTGATTTTTTTCCCCCTGTCACCTAGCCTTAACTGTGGTGGTGTTGTTAGCAGACAGGTTAGCTAGCATTTGGTGTCCACTTTATGGACATTGTTTTGATAAATTTGAAATTGTACCTGTCAAATCATCTTAAGGCGCTAAATGAGATGTTATTTAAGCTTCCGCTCGTTCATGTCCATCATTGTAAAGGGACATTGAGAGTCAGGATTCTTCACCCTGAATAGGCTGGGCTAATATTTACAGAGTCTCTTTTGAGCTCACAAAGTATCAGTAAACATGATTCTTGATTTGTCAGGATTTTTTGGATGCTTTTAATATAACGTTGTCCAGATAAAGTAAAAAGCACATGAGCGTCACTTTTCCATCCAGCAGTCAGCTGCAGATATAAGCCTGGCCTCCTTTTTATGTTCTTGTCCAAATTAGTATGGCACCGACCCCAGAAAGTAATGACCAACACTCAGATCTCAAATCCGTCAGACTACTGGAGTGTTTTGCATCATCAGAGTCCACAATATTCACTCACGGTTATGGATGGGCTGAGGTCCCCGAGCGAACAACTAAAAAAAAACTAGCCATCAGGTCTTCTATAAAAGTCTCAGAATGTTCATCATTTATAATGTGGAATTCCTCCAAATGCAAAAGTTTATACAAGAGTTGCGTCTTCTTTTTTTTTTTGGGGGGGGGGGGGGGGGGGGGGGGGGTCAGTAGGGACACTTTTTGGTTCGCACTTCAGGATTTCGTGTAGCATAAAGAGCTTAACTGAACTCATTATGGAATCAACAGGATGGCAAAGCTTAAATCCAACTGGATTGGTGGCAAAAACATTAAACTGGGCTCTTTGTCTTCCCTCTCCTTGGAGTCTAAGTTTGCTCCATCAACCCTCACAGGATCATTTTGCAGGGGCGTGACAATTGGAGTGACATCATCAGTCTGACCTTTGGTGATAATATAAAGGGGTCCAATGCATTATGGACCCCTGTGACGAGCAAACGAAGATGATGGGAGCCAACATTATTACAGCCTTGGATGTGGCATATGTAGGCCATGTTTGCACTTGCAGTTATACATCTGGTGGCTCCATGTCAGAGACAACACTGAGGCCTGCAAGGACATTAGCAGAGCTGCATGGATGTACATCTGTCCGTTTGTGTGTCCTTACGCCGACGGGAATCCAGGCTGTTTAGTTCATTAAAAATGCAAATGCATGCTTATCTTCCCCCAACACTTGATAGTGGTGTGAATAGATAAAAACACAACCAAAGCATGCCAGAGAGGCAGACAGATGCAGCGAGTGCTCATTTGATCAAAAGAAACGGCGAGAGAAACAGACGCAGACCTAATAAGAAGTTGCGGATTCCAGAAGCACAAAAGAAAAAAGCAGAAAACAGGGAGGAGAATCAGAGAGACGAAAGAAAAATGAAATTCTTATTCAACATTAAAGCAAATGTCTCCCCTGAGCCTCTTTAATATGACAACACCTACCCTGATGGCATTTTTAATATGGCGTCATTAGTTCTAGTATTTACTCAGGATATTGCTCTGTGACAATCTAATGACATTTATATTTTATCCATCCATCATTTGTGAATTAAACAAGCATTTCTATTTTAACAAAATGAATTTAATCCATCATATTATGGTGCCTGGAGATTTTGATATCACTGAATGGCCTTTAATTACAGATCGGGAGCGTCCGTTATAGCATGTGTTGGCCTTAATAAATAATATTGATGTTTCATAATATGTATGTTTCAGTAAAAACAGTGTAGTCTTTGTGTGTGTAACATGAAGATGTTAGGCCTTCTTTTGTTTTCTCACTTTCCTAATAACTCAACCTTATCTTTCATGTCAACGAGGTAGTTATTAACCTGCATTTTTCTTTTATTACCCTGTCCGGTTTACTGTCAGTTCAGCTGAAAACTAAAGAGACAGAATGTGTGTGTGTGTGTGTGTGTGTGTGTGTGTGTGTGTGTATGTATGTGTGTTCAGCCATGCAGATACACCGAGATGTGTTGTTGACCTGAAAGCTTGACAGGCTATTAAACTTCATGCAGTATTCACAGGTGTGTGTGTGCGTGTGTGTGTGTGTGTGTGTGTGTGTGTGTGTGTGTGTGTATGTATGTGTGTTCAGCCATGCAGATACACCGAGATGTGTTGTTGACCTGAAAGCTTGACAGGCTATTAAACTTCATGCAGTATTCACAGGTGTGTGTGTGCGTGTGTGTGTGTGTGTGTGTGTTTGTGTACATTTGAAAGTAAAAATATATAATTAAAGGGAGTCAGATGATAATAAATTATCCTATTATACTTTACAAATTAATGGATGGTATAACCACAAATTGAATTCCTTTCCAAATTTGCCCAAAAGTGTCAAATAAATAATTAAAATGTCAAACACATCAATGTCTTTGATCTTTTGACAGGGTTTATATTCACACCAAGAGCTTTGCTCCAGTGTTTGTAGTCAATTTCCTGCAAAAAGAAAAGCAGAACAGACTGAAGGTCTGTGCTGTGTGGCTGTTAAGCTGGAGAAAAGAATCAGCTCAGGTGGGTGGTGGGAAGATGATTTATGCCTGCATGTGGTGTCAGATGAACTTTTATGTAATTGTAATTATGACCCACATTGGAGGGGAGGGCTGGAGGGTGGGGGGGTGGGCTGCATCTGCTAATGTCCCACAGTTCAGCCCTGTGTTGCTATTTCTGTACACATGAAAGGTCTAAAACTTTCCATTATGTGCCTTTTTTAAAAAAAATAAAAAAATCAAGTATATGATTTAATGTGTAACTGTTCATATTTCCTGCTCTGCATCGCTGTAATGTCAGGCCAACAAGTCCTTCCTTTAAATTAAACAGTCCAATCCTTGTTTGATTGCTGGGAATTTTGGCAGCATTTGAAGCTTTCTGGTTCTTACAGTATAATACACTGATCCTATTTACAAAGTGATAAAAGCAGAAAGTAAATTGAGAATGGTCGTTAAACAGACAACCACTAGATTTCCAATAACGATTAAAATACACTCAATATGGGTCAAACATTGTATTTTGTCTTTGGTTTCTACACTTGCATGAAAAAAGTGGACTTTTTCATCCCACGGCTGGAGGGTAGAAGTTTGTCTGGAACCATGCTGCTGAAACTTTTGTTGGAGAATCAACATTGTTGTTAGTCTAAAACCCTTTCATTGGGAGGAAAGAAGCAAACACTCAGGAGAGGTTAAACCCTACTGACACAGTTATCCACTGCTTTATATTATTTAGAAGGTGAACAAACCTTCTTGTTACGACTCGCTGCACATATTTAGAGCCGAGGGTGCCAATGAAGCTGTTCATCTTGATGCTTACAGACTTCTGGAAGGTCGAGAAAGGCAAATAAAAATAGAGGACAGACATAAATCAGATGTTCTCCACTTAAACAAAGGTGCAACACAGGGGTGGATCTAGCTGTGGCGTTCACCTGTGTTAGCATTGCTGCTTTGGATGTCTTTGTTTTCACTGATGTCTTTGATGAGCTGTCAGAATGCTCAGAAATGTCTGCCTGTCTGAGATGGAAACATTAACAGTGGAAATAAGAGGAGAGCCTCTCCAGACTTACTTGACAGGGCCAATGGGCAACTGCCTACAGCGGCATAAGATTTCACAGGTGTAAAGCCTTGTTGTGGACCCCCATCCCAACCCCCCGGTTCTTCAATCCCACTTTTTAAACTGTCTTTGTGTGTCCAGACTGCAGCACAACCATCCTTAGAGTGATACTGGGTACAGAAAGGTCGAGACAAGAATGCCTTCCGAGGTCACTTGCCAAGCTTGCAAGGGACAAGAAAGCCATCATTTAGAGTAGTAAATAGCTCAGATGTCCCAGTATTTGATTGTTTGGGCTTGATGCCATGAATTCAAACGTGGGAGCCGAGTGCTAGGCTACTGCTATTGTTCCTCACATTCAAGGTCACCTCTTGTCACCCCCATCTGGTATCTGGTCACATTTCATTAGCTGAATGTTTTCTAAATCCCAGTCGCAAAATCCAAAAACACAATTCGCTCCTTGTTTTTTTTTTTTCCAGCTGCTGTTCTGTTTTCTCATCAGGCTGCTGTTGAGAAACATAATGAGAGCAAAAAGCAGCAAAAGAACCAAGCACAGCTTTGGAGTTGGGTCTTTCATGAGAGCTCAAAGTCCTGCTTCACCATTAAATTGGAACAAATTCAGAATCTGAAATGTTTTCTGGTTGAAAACAGTGATTCATTTTGTGCATTTGGGTGCTTGTGGATAAAACTGGATCAATAAAGACTGACCAGCCGGATCATTATCAGTCAGGAGTCCTCTGAGGCTACGGTGGATGCCATCGAGTCCCTGCTGACTTGATTTAGTGATTTAACTACTGCCAGATCACCCAGATCCTCTCCTTCACTGCGCTCATTAAACCACACTCCCAGTCAACGTGACATCATTCTCATCAATCAGTGGCGCACATATACTCACATGTAACTTACATCATGCTTTTGGTATAACGAGGCCACGTCACCCTTCTAAGGAACAATAGCAGCTGTATGTTATAGCGGTGAAACTAACGAGTGAGGAGGAAGGTGAACCAGACGAGTGATCTGAGACTGGTCCAACCAGGCAGGAGACATTTTCTTCTTTTCCTGTGGACACATCTACACAATGTGGGAATCAGTGGCGTGCAGATCACTCCAAAATATTATTGTATCCAAAGAGCTACTGTGGGAGGATAATGAGTTCTTTAGACTGAAATAAATAAGTGGATTAGTTTGCCCCATAATAAGACTTATGGTAGGTTAGCTATACCTGCCTCTAGCTAACCTATCTTTCTCTTAATTTGAGAGTGCATGTATGTATGTAATTGTGTTTTTATTAGGACATCTGCATTACGTCACTCTTAAGTCCCCCATCATGATTCATGAATGCTGACAGTATGGAGGTATATGGAGACACACACACACACACACACACACACTATGGAGTGGAATCTGTTGAGTGACTCCCCCTAAATCACAGGCTAGATTATCCCCCGGGCATGAGTGATTTAAACTGTTCCTCACTCCTCAAAGCTTCCAGTTGTCCTCCCCACCCATGTAATCACACCACTGTCCTTGAGGGGGGGTCTGTGTCCTATAGACTCACGTTCATGGGTAGCAGGGAGCTTGATGAGCTGCAGGACTTCACTCTTCAATAACTGACGTGATGCAGATGTCTCTAAAGCTATATAAGACACATGAAGAATGATACAGATCTCTTTTTAATCATGAAATTTCAGGATTTTATAAGAGGATAAAGTTTTCAGTTGCTAAAAAAGAAAAGAGGGAAAGTTACTGCAGCCATTCAATCCTTGGAAATGTTGTTTCAGATGGTAGCAGATGAAACAGGTCAACCCTTGAAGACACATTTATTTCATGCCACTGTTTATAATTGGATGACTTCATCCGTAATATGGTTTCTATATGCAAGCAGAATGATTAATAAAGCAACATAGTTCAGAATTGTGCTTTCCTTTCTTTATTCTTTCTCTGTAGGCAGTAACATTTGTTGTTTCATAGTTAGACATTGTGATAATCAGATGTCCATCCTTCCATCCTTCCATCCATCCATCCATCCATCCATTCATCCATCCATCCATCCATCCATCCATCCATTACTGCAGCACTCCAGGACTCAGTGGAGTCAAAGTCATTTCCTGTATCATATAATTGAATAATTTTATTTCAGACTGATGACCGGATTGTTTCCAGCTCAGGGATTAAAACAACTAATGATTTTCTGTGGAATAACTTTAATTATTATTTTAACACATGCTTCCGGAAACTTGAAAGCACCGACCCGCTGAGGCCCCTTGCTACTTTGTGTGGGGTTTTAATCACACCTTAAAATGTCTCTAACCTGACTGGTGGGTCAATGTGGCTGTTGGGTTGAACTTCAAGGGAAACTCAGCTTCCCCTAAAAGTATATGTACTCATTTACATTTCATTGACTTAGAATGTGCTCGTTCGACTGACTATTTTGTTCTCCTACGCCCCCGCAGCAATTTCAGTCATCAAAGCTGTTGAAGCTTAGAATCTGTGGACTTTAACGGGGTGGATTGTTTTCTTTCATTGGGTATATGCCGTGATCCAACCCATCCCAATGATGCTCAGCATCCTTCCCTTTAACACTGTTCTCATATTTACTTTGAATATAGTTAATCATAATGAGAAACATAATTAATCATGGTCAAATCCTTGTAAAACAGTCTGAAAAAATCAATTCCAAATGCCAAAAATGAAGAAAGTAAAGATTTTGGTAAAATTTTCTTAATGAAACAGTGTTTTTACTCACCTGCTTCTGAATGAGGGTCACAATTCAATATTATTTTGCTGGTATATCTGCAGGTATCATGTCTCAGCACTGGTGCCAGTCTTTGTTGACGAGTATCGACATTAATTGGTTCACTGGTTTTGTCAGTCACACTGTGAAACCTGTAACAAGTCAGGTCAATATAGGTGGGATTATTGTATAGATGCACAAACATCTAGAGAACATCTCATTTTTTTCCAGCTGAAATGTGTAGTATGAACATGATGCTAAACATTATTGTTCAGAAGGGACACTAAATTTATCTTTAACTAATCTCAGACATCTCTGTCTCATGTCTCATCTCATGTTGATAGTTTAGTTTTATTGTATTTATTGGTGTGCCTGTTCATTAAGTCACTTTTTATTACCTCCTTTCTTGGTTAAATGAGGTTGATGTCAACATGTGCGCAGGTTGTTAATTATCATTAAAGGTGTGTACTTATACTAATTGCTGCTTTTACTGGTCATTGAGTTGACATGTCTGCATTTGTGCAAAGTACAGTAAACCGATAAAGCATGTTTAGTTCAGAAAGGAAGGCCAGTCACCTCAATCACACACACACACACACACACACACACACACACACGCATGCGTGTCAACCTAATATGTCTTTATATTTTACTATTTCGCAGAAACAGGAAATATGTAAAATTACCAAGTGGCCACTGTGTCACAAAAAACTTCAGTACTTTGATGCACAGCAACTCAAACAAGAAACATGTTCAAGTATTTTGACAAGTTTGACAACCGAGTGGGGAAGTTTGAAACCTACCCCCAAACCCCCCCCCCCCCCCCCCCCCCCACAGCGGGATGACTTCAGTCTCTGCGTCCCTCTCAGCTGAGTTGTTCCATGTGGTGCAGGAAAAGATAGATGAAAAATTTCAACGCGATCAATAAAACACTTTCATTTTCTACTTCTGTAACAATCGATGACAACATTACAGCCCAGGCCATGATCCATGAGTTTTTGGTCATTTAGTCATGTGTTAATTTTCTTCTGGCATTTGAGTTCAATATTTTTGAATCATTCTCTTTTATAGGTTCCCATGTATTGATTTTTCTCAGTTGATATATACACTATAGATACAGTTGGAGAGAGGACACTAAAATTAAGTGGTGTATTATTTTAACTGCTCAGTATAAAACAAAACCTCTAATTAACCAATTACATGTCTTTGGCATAGTCAAGGAGCTCTTTCAAAGCAGAAACTGATCGTAAGAATGGAGCAATGAAAGGTGGCATGATTAGGCTAATTTGAGAATTGTGGCAGGTATAAAAAGACTTCAGGCGTCTCCACACTGATCCAGGCTGACAGGAGTCAGAAAAAAGCAGCAGTGAATTATGTAGGTGCACCTATTGATGGAAACACTGGGAAGAAGGGATTAAATGAGGCACTGGTGATGAAGCAGCAGTGGTGGGCTTTGTATTTTGTGCTTTGAGAGCCAAACTCGGTGAGGCTCCACAATCACAGGAGCCAGGCCCCTGGAAAAGAATAAAGCTACCTTGAACCCTCTTATATCTCTTCTATCACCTCGTCTGCGTCACAGTTTGCAAGACACCGGAAACAGTATTTAAATATGACACTTATCCAAATAGTCAGATCATTTGATGACAAACATGAACAAACCCCATCTGTTAGAGCATTACGTCTCAGTCTGCTTGGCACGCACCATCCATAAATGCCAGACAGACACCCGAATGACGAAGATGAAGTCAGTGGAAAGAGTCAATCTGTGTGTTTGCATTGATCACACAGCGGGTGGCTCAGTGAACGGCTCTCACTCTTTACTCTGCAAAGTCCATCAATCACCAATCAACTGAAAAAACCATCTCGGGAAGAGAGTTCATCATTGTCTTTCGTTCTTTCTCTACATTTATTATTTAAATACATTAATTTCAGCACATCATACTTAGCAGCTGCACCCAGGACAACAAAATTGTGTTGTAGTTTGAACAAGATGATATCATGATGCTCCCACCATCTGCAATGTTCTTGTGTTAGATTTGTCATCCTATTGTTGATGTTATCATTAACCGTGCCCTTGCTTCTTTCTTTACAGTTCAACGGATGAGCAGTTCCGGTGGAATGCTCAAGGTAGGTTTAAGGATTAAACCATTCGGATCATCCAACAGTGTTGTTGCATCAACCTTGAACACATCGCTGAGAGTTCCACAGAGTTAGGTCCACTGACATTTGCAACACTTGATGGCACGAAGGACTAGATTGAGTCATTCGGCCGTTTTCAGAATAGATTTGAATCAGTCTCATCTGCATTTAACACATGTCGCATGAACACATCATGTTCTGGATTTGATGGAGCTTGAGGGAGGTTACCCCCAAAAAGGGTTTCCTTCCCTCTGCTGCCATCTTTGCTCATTTTTGTCGCTCAACCTTTTTCCTTCTTTGTAGCAGACGGACAGAAGGATATTGAAGATGAGCTGACCACTGGTTTGGAGTTAGTAGATTCCTGCATTCGCTCCCTTCAGGAATCTGGAATCCTTGACAGTGGCGAGCGTGAGTAGACCCATCTGCATCTCTGTCATGGCTGATTTCACACCTTTTTTCACACCCTCAAAGTTTGTCTGTGTTAACACTGAGTAAAGCTTGCATTAATACTGAAGACTGGAAGGACGTAGACGTGCTCTTCTGTGAGCCTCTAAACATATGACAGACATAGGAGGCAACACATAAACATACCACGCACTAACAATTTTATAGGCCTTTTTTGGAACTAAAAAACAGGTATTCTGTTAGAGCCTTGCTAAATGATTTGTTTGCCTTTTATTGGTTTTGGATCACTGCATTCCTTCTTATTTATTGTCTGCTGACCTTTTTAATAGCTCCTCAAGTAAATGCCATATTAGGGATTGACCTTGTAGAGTCTGTTGTTTAGGTTGGCTCCTTCTACACAACAGATTTTATATAGAATTTTTTCAAATCATTTTTAGTGGTATTAGAAGGACCTAGAGAAGCTTGAAATATGCACTTGAGTATACAGAACTGGGAATGTTTACATTATTGTATTCTGAATTGCTCTTACTGGTATTCTTTGACAGGATGCACTGAGCTGAAGTGCCTGGGTTCCCATCTAATATACCCTATTGGGAAGATTCACACTGGGATTTTTCTGCATGCTGCCATTTTCCTTTTTGTGTATTTTTGCATAAAATCTACCCAATTGACAGCTTTGTAAAGCAGCTCAGATATAAATACATTGAGTGGGGATATGCTGGTGACTTCAGGGTGAGTGCAAGTGCCACAAAAGAGTCTAACATGTGGCCCCAAATGTTCTCCGGAATCACTAATGACACGATGATACTCTTGCACACACCCCAAACATTTTAAGGCATGTGCACAGCTCTGTTGCGCCATGGTTGCTCTTTCAATCGGGGGTCACAGGATCACAAAGCCACTTGATCATGAAGAGTCTACAGGGCTGAAACACTCCTGAAGATGTTTTCTCCAAGGATGCCCAACTTTTGTCATTTTGCCTCCAACTGTTTAGCTGTTTTGTCAGTGCGGAAAGTTGCCCTTGATGTCACTTTGTGACTATCCATGCACAGAGGAATTTCCGGACGCACTCAGCCTCCATGGAGGTCTATGTGCTGCTGAAAAGTAATTGCACTGATTTTTTTTTTTTTTTTGCCTCTTGAGCCTGCGAGAAAAGCAAAGTCTGGAATAAATTGCTATATCAGCTACTAAACAACTGGTCACATGCCTGACGACATGGAACGAATGGGAGACAGCTGGCTTCTGATATAGCACTGCTGCGTAAAAACTGTTCTGTTGCATGAGGGTAAACCCGTGGTTAGCTTGCAATAACTGCTAGCTTATTAGCACACCAGCGTGGATGCTAAAGTATAGATAAATAACCTTTTCATGTACTATGGAAACTCTGGTTGAAGCTGGAACCATGGTGATGTCAATCCATTAATCCAATCCCAACCCTATTTCACCTCCTTTCATCCATATTATATAGTTGGGTTTATTTTGGGGGCTTTTATTGGCCTATTGGCTGCCGAACATGTTGGGGCGGAACCACCCACAACCCCCTGATGCCATTGAGAAACTTGTGAAACTCCAGATTCATTCTGTATGTCTGAATATATACCTTCCAGTAATGTGGACTGGGATGCAAACCTGCTGATGCCTTATTTACTTCACACATTTATCACCTGTCAAGCTTAAATACTACCCTGATTTTTGGAAGAATGTAAAATGTGCAGTAACCCTATCCACATATGTACTGCCCATAGGCTGACATGATGGACAGGACAAATACTCATCCATCATATTTGTACTACCTCTTCAACACACAATGTCTTCCTTTATAAGTAGGAGTTAAACCCTCTACCTGTGCTCCTCTGCTGCTGGCTGAAGAGTGATATATTTGATTATTAATACTCAGCCTTATGTTTGAGGTTCCACATATGCCAGTGGGCAATGTTCCTGCATATTTCCACGGGTGATTAATGGATTCTGAACCATCTAGTCCAGAAGAGGGCTCCATCTGTGCTTTTTAAAAGAAGGGTTGCATGCCTCCCAAAGACGAGTGTGGGAGCCCCCACTCTGTGTAACACTGAGCGATGCTTAATAATCCATAAAAGGAAAAAGGAAAGAAAAGGCGACTGCCAAGATGAGAAGCAAGTGTGTCTCAGTTCACACACTCACTGGGGCTCAGAGGGTGGAGAGAGCGCAGGCAAGATAAGGAACGGTAGAGTGATTGATTAGAAACTCTTTGTTATTTGGGTGAAAAAGAAACAAAGTCAGCAGGTTCTGAAGGAAACAGTTGTAGGCTTCATATTATACCAAAGATATTCTGAAATTTGAGTGTGGAAGAATCAATATCCTTGTTACCTTCTCCACACGACACTTAAAAAAAAACTCCACACATAATATAGGCTTGAAATTTGTATTCAGACAAGGCGAACAAAAATAGCACCTTTATAAAATATTCATAGATCCCTTAGTGAAGAGGTCACAGATCTAACTGCTCTTTGATAAAACAAAAGCACACAGAAACTCATACATACTCAGCCAATATTACTTGTTCCAATTAAGTAATTTTTGATAAAAATTGGCCTAGCTGATCTGAGGAGCTTGTCCCTTTTAAATATCTGCTTTATGGATTTCTTATTCTCCATCAAAACAAGCTTTAAATGCCCCGGATGGAGATCAGAGACGGCAGATTAAGGTTTACTGCCCAGCAATGAGTGACGAGGTGTTGAAAGTGGTGAGAGCTGGCTCATGTGCTGTGCTTACCAATATGAACTTAATGTTATATCTTCTCAGTGGTCCTCTTGTGGTTCGGAGACAACAAATATATTTAACAAGTATATTTTAAAATCGGAATCAGAACCTGCTGAGATCTCAGGCTCAAACAGTCATGTTTTAGGTGTTACGGATGAAGTTATCAAGGGCTCTGTCTATCACAACTTCTTACTTCCCTCCTCCCATCTTTTGCATTTTCCTGCTCCTCCTCCTCCTCCTTCACCATGTCTCGTTGCTCCTCTGTTTCTCTTTCCCTCTGCTAATAAATTATGCATGCCATCTCCAACTCACGGAGTGGTGCACTGCTGCACTATCTGCTCTAAATTGCTCCTCTCTCGATTCTGTATTTCACTCCTTGCTTCTCAGTCTTCCTGCTTCCCTCTCTCATTGTTAATCTCTCTCCTTCCTTCTCTCTTTACTCACCCCTCACCCACAAACAAAAACTTAACTCAGCCTCCACATCTCATTCAACTCTGCACTGCTCCTGTCTCCTTCACTAGGACCAGCTCTTCTTTCCCAGAGTTCCTTGCAGCTCAACTCCACCCCAGAGGCTTCACTTCAGTACTCTGCCAGCTACCATAGCAACCAGACCCTCGCCCTTAGCGACAGCATCTCCGCAGCAGCAACTCCTCAGCGCAGCGGACAGGTTGGAGGAGCCGTGCACAGCTACAACCAGGTAAGAAAGAGTTCTTTTGCAAGCATAGAAGCGAGGGTGCTGGATTGATCATTGCAAGAGAATTCTGATAATAGTAGAGCTGCCCTGTGGAAGAAACTGACGAGTGAGTTTTTATTTTTTGCAAACTGGAGGCAGCGGCTGTTGTCATTCCTCACTATTTTGCTTTACAGTCACAGGCTGAGAAAGCATCAGCCCGCTCAATAGCACCTTAGCTTCTTATCACTGTTGAGTGTTGGAGTGAAATTCTGCAGAATTCCACTTAATTAGCTTTCATGCAAGTTTTGAGTAAAGTGTTAATTGGTTTTTGGCAATTCATTTAATTTCTCCGTATTTTTGAGGATGTCAGAGGGATATAAAGGGAATGAGCTGTCTGTGAGGAGTCAGGTATGAGATTTTCATTAATGAGGAGATGATTAACCGCACATGGAGATATTTAAATGAACGTTGGCTTATTAAAACTTGACAAATAAACCTAGCCAGTTACATCTGTGGTGTGCTCTCAGAGACAGACAATGAAGGATACAGAGGGTTGTTTTAGTGTTTTAAACACATTAATCAGAACCCTGATGCCAGGCATGCTGGTGTTTACACTTTAAGACCACCCACACATATGCTAAAGCAGCTGCAGCTGCAGTGCTACATTAAAATGCACACTGACGGCATCAGCAGCAAATGTTCCATTTGGATTAAAAGTAAGAATGAATATGCTTTGTCAATGACTAGACATGACATCAATAATTAATGAGGAGAAAATCCATTTAAGATAGTTTTCCTATGTTTTCCAGGGGTGCTGCATAGTTTTCCATTAGCGTTTCAAACAGTTTAGCCACTCCAAATGTGTGCAGGTGACGCTTGTAAACACACTGAGTCACTCGCCACCTAATAAACCACTAATGGAGGATGTATGGATAGACAGAAGAACATGTTGCTATATAGATGAATTGACGGATGAGTAAGAGATGACTTTTCTTCTGCCTGTATTCTGAATTTTACATTTCTTTTGCCCTGTTTCCTTTGGGTAGCTGTGTTTCTGTCGTCTTTTCCCTCCTCCCTTCTTCCATTTCTGCTGTCCTTGCACAACATCTCCATCTATATGAGTGTGCCTTTGTGTGTGCATGTGTGTGTGTATGATAGAGAGAGAGAGAGAGTTTCCTCTTCTCTGATGTTTTTTCTTGTCAGTGTAATGGGGCCAGTGCTGTCAGAAGGGTTTGTAGCTTATGAGTGGCTTTACACCAAGTACGCTGCACGATTGGCTTCAGGAGCTTACATGCATGTTCTGTATATGCAGGGATTGTTGGTGGGCATGCACAAGTATGTGCCAGGATCTGCACACTCCATATTGTGGTTACTTTTTGTTTGAAGTTGGTGCAAGTGACTGTTTCAGGAGGAATGAGAGTGACAGAGAAAGCATGTTGCAGCTCCTCTGCAGGGTATTTATAACCCTGAGAGGCTCTACTTTAATAATGCATGAATACACCGTACCTCCAACATCACAGCATTTGACTGGGGGAGAGAAAAGAAGCAGCGCTGCAAAGTGACAAAGAGTAAAAGACACAAAGTGCTCCCTTTGAATCAGTGTCAGCCACTTATCCATTACCTCAAACAGCAATTTATCCAAAGGCACATTTGTTTATCTGGTGATTGCTCTATTCATCCTCTCTGTGTCCATAAAAGTTCACTTGTGTCCTTTTTAGACTTCAGTGACTGTTGCGTAGGTGCATGGGCTCAGTCAATGAGCATCCACTTTTATTATTATTATTATTATTATTATTATTATTTATTATTATTATTATTATTATTATTATTATTATTATTATTATATTATTATTATTATTATACCCCTTAATTCAGTTTTGGGGCCTGATTGTCAACAGTCCCATAGTTGATTTATAATCTTAGAAAGAAGTGTTCTCACGGGCTGAATGATGATAAAGTTACACATAAGACACATTTTGTGTCTGTATGGTCAATCATATTATATTCAAGTGAATAAAAGTTAGTGTTTCTGTAATAAGGTAATAGTTTCTAATGGCTCTTCATCAGAATTACCCTTTTTTGTTTATGTTCTTTTTGGCCTTTGAGGAGATTAGAAACTTATTCGAGATTAAATTAACTGAATGTGTTTACAAAATGTCTTTATATATAACTCAAGACAGTTGAGAGTTATTGGGTATTCCAATCTAATTAATTTTGCCTGCATCTCCATCTTGTATGTTAAGATCAACAACAACTCAAAGTATTATGAACATTTTTTAGTCTTTTCTTTTCACTTGTTCTTCACCACATGCAGCGATCACCTCTGTCATTTGCTGCGAATAAACTGGTATTTTAGCCAGGTGCAACCAGGATTTGGGTACTTTTTACACCAAACAGCAGCCTGCAGATCTGCTTGCTCTGACTCTGAAATTACAAATTAGTAACCCGAGAGATGAACCCTTCAATGCCAGTAACACAGCCATGAGGAAGGAGCTTCTGTTTCTTCTTTTAATGTAGACACCTTCAAATAACAGTAGTGTCTTCACATCTTTACATCAGGGAGTGTCACTGGTGTGTACACTAACTAAACATATACAGTAGCATAGAGCAGACTTGCATATTGTTCCCATAGCTTCTTCCCCATTACTGGTTTCCGACCTCCTCTGCAACAGCCACAACAGAAGAAGCTGAATCTCACATTAGTAAGAAAGAGCCTGAATCCTCTGAGCTCCTGATAAATCATCTTCTTTGACCTCGCTGCAAAGGAGGTCGTCCTGGAACCGGTGGCCTGTTGTTATCATCAGGCAGGTTTTTCCTCATCATAAACAGGAAAATAAAGCCAGAGACTGCTAGAGGACATAATAAGAGGTTTTGTGAGTGTGTGTGTGTGTGTGTGTGTGTGTGTGTGTGTGTGTGTGTGTTTGTTGCTATATTTATCCTGAGAAGGATTGCTGAGCGGGCGCGCTTTTCTGTACAGTTGTACACACCTGGAAAATGCTGCAGTTTATCAAAGGGTGTGTATTTCCTTTATCAGAAGCTTTCTGTTTTGGGGCATGAACGTTTTTTCTCTTAATATGAGAATTATGCACAAATATTGTGACTAACACTCTAATGCTGTTATTATAACCTTTTCCATCCTGGTGTATTAGGAACTGTCATAAAGTTTATGTATTCAAGAAAGTGCTCAGAGGTAATGTGTGTTTGCATAATTCTTATGCAACTGCCATCATGTCTGGAAAAAAATAATGTATAAGAAGCAACTAGGAAGCTTTTAAGCATCAATCAAGGGTTATATGTGGCTCAGTGGAGTGCTGGCATGTTCTCCCTCCCACCACCACCGCAGGTGAATATATTAGAACCAGGGAACTTGTATGTGTTTGAAGGAGTTTCTGCTCGCTTTGTCTCTTAGACACCCATAATTGCTATTCATTGGTCTTTGGATAGTTCTAGTTCACTGGTATTAGGAAGAAAATACAGACATTAAGTCCTGCTTTTATTTTTTAGTATTACCTGCAGTTCTTTTAAGGTATGTGGATCAGTGAAACTTTATTACAAATGATTTTATTCAGCTTATTCTGAGCCTCTTTAAATCACCCCCCTGCTTTCTTTGGGGATTTCATCACAAGCTCCTTTATGTTCTCAACCTGTTGTATCTTTCAGTTTTTGATGATGATTTCAATGCTGTGATTTCAATGCTGTGCTTCTGCTTCTCTTTTCCCTCTTTCTTCCTCCCACATCCATTCCTCCCTTTCTTCTCCTCATCCCTGTCATGGCTCACCTCACTTCCCCCCCCCCCCCCCGCATCTGCCACAGGTGACATCCAGTCGTGCAGCCCAGCAGCAGCAGCAGCAATCACACAGTGGTGCAGGGTCAGGTAAGAACGTCTGTGTCCACCTCTTCTGATCTCTTCTCTCTTCCTTCACATCGACCCATTTTCTGTGTAATAAATTCAGCTGGTATAGCAAAGAGGCCCCACGTGGGTGCAGAGTGGTGACATTTGGAGACTCTGACAGACAAGCACAATAATTGGAATAAAAACTAAGGTACTAGCAGAACATTTTTAAAGGCATCAGCATATATAATGCTTTTTGTTGCATTGTAGCTCTTGGCAGTTTCCATTTGCCCAATGGTTCCCAGTATAGTTATCTGTTAAAGGAGAGTTTTTCCCTGCCACTGTTGCTTGTCTGGGGTTAGGCCCTGGGATTCTGGAAAGTGCCTTGAAACAATTTTGATTGTATAAGATGCTATATAAATAACAACTGATTTGATTTGATTTGATAGTGTTTCCAGGACACGACGACTTCCCATAACAACCCTACAGTGCTAAAGAATTGATCCATTCTTCCATTAACAGGTTAAATCTTGTACTTTGAGGCAGTGTGCATGCCGATCATGCTCAGGCTAGCTTGCAGAAATTTGCTTCTTGCTAAAGCAGCTTGTTGGGTTGTTGGGCACCCACCCTTAGACCTATACTCCAAACATGTAGGGTTCAAACCCATTGTGAAACATAACTGATTGGTTTGGCCTCCTCTTGTTCTCCAGGTATCTATTACTCAAGCTCTACATTACCCTCCCAGCGTGTCAGCTCTCCTCTGACAGGAGGCTCCAGTTCCCCGAGTAAACTCCAACGCCTTGGATCAACCTCTGATACTTCAGGGTATTCAACCACACAGCGCCTGCCTTCGTCGTCCTCTCCAAGCAAACAGGCTTCCAACCGGCTAGCCAAGTCATACAGGTAGAGGATCATAGTGACTGTGTGCAACAAATGTCTAGAGCACTCAGGTGCTGATATCAACACCCACTTGCTCCTGACAATAGGAGACCTCACAGCAGACAAACTTTGGAGACCATTTTTTATGGTGAAAATATTTCCCTGTTTGCCTAACAGCACCACAGCTCCTGTTACAACCACAGGTGGGGGTGGGTCTCCCTTGAGGATCACATCCCCACCCAATTCCACAGCTGGAGGGGGCGGGGCCAGCTCATCCTCGTCCCCCCTCCATCAGGTAACGTTAGTTTAAACCAACTCACTATCACAGCGCTGTCACAGATGAATGAGATTATTTGTATTTTCCTACTCTTACTAAGACTATTTTGGTTAATTTCCCGCATGTGCAATGATATCAATTTCTGAAATGTTTTCTATAAAATGGTAATTTAAAAGGAAAATGTTATTGGTGATGATATTGTGCCAACTAGACAGTAAAGATAGTATTTTTGCACTTCATAAATCATTTAATAGCAGCAAATAACAGCAGAGAGCAGTTTTACAGCAATTACAATTTGACAAGTCAGTCGCAATCATGTAATCCTGACTCCCTGGAATTAAACTCTGGTTCAGTAAAAAATGTCCCAGTACGATCAGTATTGATTTTTGTCATTACCCTGTTTATTTTAAGCCGTTTAATAGGGAAATGTGTATGTTTTCAGATGAGTTCAGGCATTGGGAGCTATGCCACTTTGTCTCCCAAACGGCTTGCAGCCCATCACACATCTGACCAGTACAAGATCTCCCATGAGCTCTACGCTACCGCTACACTACAGAGGCCTGGAAGTCTAGCTGGTGGGTGTTCACACACTTTCTTCCACTTAGACCTAGTGTGCAGAGGTGTCTCCTGGGAATACAAAAGCTCATACAGCCACCTGTAGCTGCAGCATAAAGGAAAGAAAAGAAAGAAAAACCCTTCATATTGTTTGGATTTGTTCAGTTTGTCTAATAGCTGCTTTGTGGAGAGTGCGCGCTCAGTGTTGGGCTGTTTGCAATGTGAAGCTGCTGATTAAGGTTACCAGAGGCCTCATTTTTGTACAGAACTGCTGTAAATGTTAATAGGGTCATTAAACAAGAATTGCACACTGCAAGTAGTTAATTAGTTGGATTAATGCTAACTAGATTTATCCCTTTCCTTTCTTGACCACTATCTCCCTTTCGGGGTCATGGGGAGGGTGCTGGAGTCTATCCCTGCTAGATTTATATTGGCTTTAAATGAAGTTAGTCCTGGTTCTGGAAAAAGACTTTGCTGAACTTAATGGTAACTTTAAAAAATAAATGTCTGTGCGTTATGAATCACTTTTGGTAACGTTTTGACGTTAGGTGTATATTTTAAACTGGGCTTTTTGTCATTTAATGGGTTATCCTTTTAAACTTGGAGCTGTATTGATAGAAAACATGACCGTCATGCTCTACCCTGAAGGCAACCCTGTGATTTGGCTGTGCCTGGAGCTTCATCTCTGCTCCAGTCTCAGCACGAATGTGGCATAATGTAAAAGAGGTTATAATTTTCAGATCTAAGTCATAATTATCAGAATTTTTCCCGAGGTTGAACTAACACAGTCAGGCCATTAGTCCCGATATCGTTGCACAGCAACAACTTCTGTTTTGGACAAACTCTGCTGCGCTTCTCTTGCTTTATGGGCTAGTAAAGATTCTCAGCTATAGCAGAGGAAAGACCGAGAAAGCTGCCTGTTGCTGCCTTAACTTCATCCTTCTTAGATGGCTGAGCTCACATGAATTGATCGTCGATATGATCTGAAAGGTCCTTTTTTCGAGTGTGCTGAGTTGTTGCTTGATACACACACAGGTTTTATTTCCAGTCTTGAAGCACCTCACTCATCCCCCTGCATCCACTGGAAAATCTTTAGCTCCAGACTTACTGTTGAGTGAGCTAATGCGATATGATGGAACATTAGCTCCACTGGAAGATCTCTATTTCTCCTTCTTCCAGTGGTACTCCTCACTTTTAACATTATCCTCTGTCCTGTCACCTGAGCCCATCTGACTTATCTCTTTACTGCAGTGGCCTCTTCTTTTTTAAAATCTCTTTTCTGTTTGAATTTTAGCCGACTGTGTTGTCAGCAGGGGGTCTAATGCGAGTCCAGCTGTGTAGAAGGAACACCTGCTGCCTCCAACTAAGGGAATGCTGCATGTCTTTAGTTTAAAGCTGGCAATCAAAAATGACAGTGTAACTAAAGAATTTTCTTCAAATGTATCCGTTTTCTTTGCATCTTCATTTTGATCTGCACCATCTCGATTCTCCTGTTTAAAAGCTTTTGTAACTCGTCCTCTTTTCTGACACTCATTCATACACATATAAACACTCACACTCACTCCATCACCATTTTTTTGTCCACTTATAAAAAATGTGCTGTCTGTCACTCGGTCGCTCCAATTACCATAAAATATGTATAAAAAGAAAGGATGGAGCTAAAACAAGGGGGTCATATAGACCTACTTCTTGTGGAGTGAGTGCTCCTTTTCTCTTTTTTCTCTCTTATCTGTCAGCTTTGATCCATCATTTCCTTTTTTGCTCCTCTTGGGTGCTCATTCTTCTTCTGCCACATTCATTTGTTCTTATTTTTTCACCCTCGCTTATATCCTGTGCATCTCTTCTTTTCCCATCCTCTGATGGTTCATAACGGTCCCACACTTTCTTGTTCCTACTTTAAATTGTGATCCTCCTGTCCTCAGGTCTTTGTGACACATCTTGTTTTCTCATTCCACCTCTCTTTTATCTGTTGCCCTGCATTTATGCTACTTATGTGTTGTTTTCAGGCTCCCGCGGTTCTTACAGCAGTCAGCACAGTCAGGAACCTCTTCGGCCCTTGGGCTCCCCAGAACACCACATAGATCCCATCTATGAAGAACGTGTCTACCACAACAAGGGCCCTATGAGGAGCCTAAGTCAGAGCCAGGGGCCGGACACAGGCCCCTACCGCAACAATACAGGTAAGGCCCTGATCTTATTTGTGTAGTTTGCACTCTTTATTGTGTGAAACAAACACAGTCACATCTTCTTTGTGTCCTCATTTGAAATGTGAGTAACTTTAAAAAGTATCCATGTGTAAACGGGACCTAAGTGTTATGGTAAAAAGTGGATTGACAGTAACGCTGATAATTCTGGTGAATGTATCAGTCTTCCAGCCGTCTTCTTTTACTTATCTGGAGTTGGGGTGCGAGTCCAATAGATCAATTTAACTGTACATATTAATTTAGGTTCATGGTATATTGTGCAGCTGCACATCTGTGGAGTATTTCACCATGGGCTATTCGTCCAGGTCTCCTTTTCCCTGTTTTTTTTTTTTTTGGTCATTAATATGTTAATAATCAATGCCAGTACTTTATAACCACCTTAATGTACTGAATGTAATGGATCACTCTTATTCTAACTACTATTAGTAGTCAAAGTACGAGTTGTAGAACTTTTACTACTAATGATTCCCTCTAACTGCAACCATGCATAATCTGATGCTGATCATTGACTGGAAAGTGTTTGTGCGGCCTCTCTAGCGGCACATATTCTGAATAAGTTGTACTGCACATGGAGAAAACATGCCCAGCCCAGCAAAAGAACAGCCAGTCAAAACTGAATTTGCAGCATGATTATGAATATTACTCTTTTTTAATACATCCAGTTGCATTCTGTGTTAAACACAACACACTTTAATAAATTATTTAATAATAAGTTCTGATTTAACACACTAATGGACATTTAGACTGTGTCAGTTAGAACCACTCGGACCCCCCTCCCTCGATGATTCCATCGTCGTCTGCAGTGTATTTTAATGGGGCCTCGTTGAGCTTATCTCAGTGTGGCTTTAGGTACGCTGTGCTAATCCAATTACCGTATCACACCCACATAAAAACACCCTGGTCGGTCACACCGTGTTCACGGCTCCCTCACCGTCATTAAGCAGCCCAGCCTTAATGGCTATCATTAGCATTTGGGTCAGAATCATAGCAGTAAATATGCTGCTCCAGACTAGCTTTGCAGCGGATCAGTTTAAAAGTGGGAAGAGTTAGAGCGCAGAGAGCAGCTTTTGAAGCACATTTCAAAGGTCATTTGGTTTTCCTTAATTCTTCAGGGTTTTCACTTTGATTGCTGTCTGTGAAATTCTGAACAATGCACACAATGCGTGATGGAATTGTCTTTGGGAATTTAATAAATATTCTTCAGAAGTGTACAAAGAGAATCTGCTGTTATCAGTGCTTCACAGTGCCTTGTATTTGTACTTTAAAGAGATGAGTATAAGAAAACCTTCCAAAGCAAATTTCCACCGCAGCTGAAAAAAAAAAAAAATCAATAGACTGGATTAAAGCATGTACATTTAATTGCAACGCTTGGGGTTTACAATATTCTTCTTCTATTAGACAGTGTTAAAAGATTTGCTAACATGGTCTGAATCAGGGTATAAATCATTGCTCTTGATGCATGATTTTACTGCTGCCGTACTGGTAAATCAACTCATAGAAGATGAAGAACACCTCGAAATAACTGCTGTGTTAAATGAAGGGCTGGCCACGGCCTTGCCTGATTGAAGTCACATGATCACAATGTGTAGAGACTATCATCCTGTCCAGTATTCATAATGCACGTGGTGATGGCACACTGGACTGATAAGCGTCGCACTGACATGGTGAGCAGTAAGTCATTAATTATCTCTTTATGCCTTCTCTTGGCAATGGCAACCTCATATTATTGGTTCATTAAGTTGGCATGGATCAATGTAATTAATGCTATAACTCATTCCTTCAATGGAAAGAAAAGGGAGACATTCATAATGAGTAGTCCAGTCCCAAAAAAAGCAAAGCTGTAGCCAGTGGGTCTGTGGCACACAGCGTTGAGCTAATTTAAGGACAATTTAAACAAAGCACTTGCAGTTTAATGAAGCTCAGAGTATTCATTTAAAGCGTGGGACACTATATCACTTAAATGGACGCTTAGCAATGAATAAGGCAATAGCAGTGAAAGGGACTGTAATTGTGCATGTACTATTGTTTTAGTGTCTGTTTCCTGACCTCGTTTAGGGGGAGTGAAAAATGCTGCAAAGAAGAGAGGAAGAAGGGAACTCAATTGTAAAGACAAGGGGGCAGTTCTGTAGGGTTAAGAGGTTAGTAGAGGGGCAGAAATATCCTTTTCTCAATCAACGTGCAGCACATTTCTCGGCTTTCTTCCTGCTGTTGGTGCGTAGCTGTCTGCCATCGTGTTGCAACAGCATACTGATGCTCAACACGCTGCTTCCTTTAGGAGCTGGACCTGATGTCGGCTGACATTTTGTTGTTGTGCTGGTGACAAAAGTGCAACAACATATTTGACAATTCACTCAGGTCTTTATGTCAGAGCTCATTTTCACTGAGTGTCACTGTGGATTAATATCACTGTCAGGACCTGTAAACGGTGAGGAAACTCTAAAACTGTCTTACAAATAGGAAATAGCTTGACTGCATGAACAAGACTTTTGATATACAATTCAGTTATTTATGTGAATTCCCTTCTTCAGTTATTCTTACAGCATTTCCTTCTTTTAACCCGCGTAGCACACCCTGCAAATCGGAGCATGTGTGTGTATTTGTGCTGTGTATGTGTGTGAGCAGTGGTCTACAGTGTTTCCTTCTTGGATTAATCCAGGCCAGTGCCTCAGAGGACTGCAGGTTAATGTGGCCTATTTCAAGCGATTATTCCTGCACGGTCGCAGTGTCTCTGAAGCACACTTGCATACAGATGCATTCTGGGACAAAGACGAATCACAGCAATGGAAAAAGCCTCCGGATGTGGTTTATGCATCTGTTTGTTTTGCATTTTATTCAATCAGCAGCAGCTTGTCAGCACATTTCTTACGTTTACCTGTTTAATTTTCTTTTGCAGCTATCTCTTCTTCCTCGCGTCTAATCTCAGCAGATTTCATGAACGCTACCTTGGGCTGTAAACGCTTGTGACCCCTGTAAATAGCAGCTGAATGGATGTGACACTTTTTCTCTTTAATGGCCTCTCACCAGACCTGCACATAGCTCAGCAAGAGTGATGGATGCACGTGTTTGGCCATTTGTCAGAGATATCTGGTTGCCAAACTGAACTCCTACTGTGGAAAAGCCGCATCGTTGTAATTTGATATTGCTCTTTGGGGAAATTAGATTATTCTACAATAATGACAGCATTATTATGATCAGCGTTAATGCTGGCTCATTCAAAAGAAGAAACTTCACAAAAATGTAGTTTTTTCTTACAAATAGAAATAGTGCTCAGTTCTGACATCCATAGCTCAACCATCATCCTACAGTTTTAAATATAACTTTAAGAAACACTTTTTATTCCTAGCCATGCACATTTTACCTTCAATGTAGCTTAGGGGATGAATGAAATTCTCTGATTGATTAAAAAATAAATGGATAAACATTTATGCATTTTCCAAGGACAAGGTATGAGCTCTGTTATATAAGGAAATATGTGTAGATGTGTATGTGTGTTGATAGAATTCCAAGAATTCTTGGACTTCCTCCAGCATGAATATGCCAATGCAGTAAAAAGAGAGAGCAATGTGATGATCCAACCATTAAAAGGCTTTTCCCTTTAAATCTGTTGTGTTGGCATCTGACACCCTAATCAGGGGGAGAAAAGAGAGACAGTGATGGAGAAGAGAGATGAAAGCGAAGGAAGTCTGAGAGTGGAGGAGGAATGGGAAGAGATTGAGAAAGAGTCCAGTTACCACATGTCTTCAGACCAGAAGGCAAAGAAAGTTCAGGCCTTTCTTGAATGGAAAAATATTAAATCCCTGAAAAGGGGAGAGGAAAAGATTCACTTTCATCTAGGCAAAAATGACCTCCAATGTCCACATGTGGTTTTAACGCTAATTATAGCTACACTGGCTGTGGCTGCAGAATTAAATGAGATATTTGAAGTTAGAAACACCAGATGCAGTGCTCCTGTACGACATTAAGTTCCTGTCTGATGTTTTGTCAAAAGTTTCACTCTCCGAGGACAGAAGCCTTGAGCTGCTTCTTGGATAAACTTGCAATGCTCAGCTGTGGCTGCCATGATGGGAATCCAATGTAAAATAAAAAAAGTATGGCTAAAAGTTACACAGGCACAAAAGTTTCATCAACAGTCATTAAAATTCCTAAATGAAGAGAAGCTGTTCTTCTTGGCGTCTTCTGTTTAACTTGTGCTTTATTCGTTACAGCAGTGTTGCTTCCTTCATCAGTGTACATCTTTCCTGCTTGTCCCTCTCTTCCTCCGTCCCCATAAGCACATGTATACGGCCTGCTATCTTTAACATCAGCAATCATGGTAAGACAGGACAGACGAGCACCTTTTAGCCTCTGTCATCAACGTGTGTGACCGTCCCCACTTTTCATTTGCCCCATCAAAGTCAAATGCGCTAATAAGACGCGTTCAAGTAAAGCCAGATAACATCCAATGGATGACCCACCGTTCCCATCGAGGTTCTGAGAGCCACGACTCATGTCAGCGAGCTGCAGCTAAGAGAAAACTGACAAGCAGAAGAAACTCATAACTGCAGTGAGGGGAATAGAAATCTGGACAATCCACCTAATCATATGGACCAGCCCGCCCAAATACCTACAGAAAGTATGTAAACGGGAAATAAACCGGCTTATAGACATGCGGCAGTCATCAATTTTGGTCCCAGCTGTGAGGTGATGACCTGAGCCAGCATGTTTCCAGAGTGTTTCAGAAATTATGATAACCAACAATTCAATTTGATTCATGATTATTTATCAGCGTCTGTTACAATGAAGAGAAGCCAGCACAGGAGTCATGTGATGTCTTTTGTTAATACCTGTCAGGACTGTAGCTGCAGCATGTTGGATCAGCTGGAGGCGTCTCAGAGAATTGTGTGGACATCCTGATAATAATGAATTACAGTAGTCGTGGAAGGAAGAAATCCTGGACTAACTTGTCAGCATCATGCTGGGTCAATCATTTCCTAATTTCTGCTGTGTTTCAATAAAAAAGTTCTATTGTGTGAATTAAAGGTCAGATCAATGCACTGTAAAATGTGTATTTTTGGAGTAGGATATTTGTGTGCACTTGTGACGAACATCCAGGAACATCAAGAACTCTGTGTTGGCCAGGAGGATTCTCGCAGGGAGGAACCTTCCCTCACGTTCAAGGATGACAGTTTAAGCCTGCATCTTCCCGCTATACTCCTGGTGTAAATACTTGCATGTCTACAAAGATTTAGAAAAAGGAAACATGTTCCACACACCTTTATAGTTTATGTTCTGTAGACCATGTTCATGTGTGTGTCTGTGTGTGCTTCTATGAGTCTGTGTCAGAGAGAATAGAAAACGTAGTCTGAAGGGTTTTGTGTAATCGCACTGAGCACTGAAGCGTGTCGGAAGAAAGGACATGTCCTCGGCTCTGATCACATAGTCTACTACAAGCACAATAGAGGGGGAGAGATAGAGAGACTGAAGGGTGTTAGTGAAGGAAGAAAGAGAAAACTTAAGATGAATGGATGATGGAGAGAAGTGACACATAAAACAATGAAAGTGGGGGTGAAAAGGGGGACAAGACGGAGGCCACACATTTAAATAATAAAGTTTTGGGAGGGATGACTGAGGGCAAAGACAATGGAAGGATGGGGTAGGTGTTGCAGGCGGAGGGGGACAGGGAGGGAAATAAGGGGGGGTAATGGAGAAAAAACTGATTGAGAGAGACAGAGTAGGGTTGAAAGGAATGGAGGAAAAGGCAAAAGAATGAGGAGGCAGGATGAATAGGGAAAGCGGATTGGTTTTATCCCCCCCCACCCCCCCACCCCCCTTAGTATCCAGTGAGAAAAGGGCAGCTCATTCCCAGTTAGACGGCCCCGCGACTGCCTGGCTAATTGCTGCGGTATCGCTGTGTCAAATGACTAATAGAGTTTCAGTTGCCATCACTAATCTGCCAGGAGGAGCAGCGGCGTGATTTGTTTACTGTGCGCGTGAGCGGGGAGCACAAAGCCACACCCACCCTTTTATTCCCTCCCAAATGAAATTTTCACGCGCACTTGTGAGTGGGGAGGTGTTGGTGCGTGTGCTCACAAGGACCATCGCTCCGATCCTTTTAACACTTCTGATTGCTGCACACAACACGTATCAAACAGTTTAGGCGACCACTCCTCTGATATAGCATCTCTCTGCCAGCGAACACCTTTGTTTGCTTCCTGTCAGGAGTGAATCTGTCCCTGCTTCACAAGTGTGGCTTTTCAGAATGTTTTCATGGATTAAATCAAACTTAATTTGATTTATTGACTAAAGGAGGTCTGCAATATACCTCAGTATATTTGCACTGTCTGTGTCAGACCAACTTTTAAACATTGAGTTTAGTCTAAGTAGTCCATTAACGCTAATATGACTAACTGCCTTCTGCGCTAACTACTCGTATTTGTGTTTACGATCTAAATATGACGGCTGCAATGAGCATCGGTGCCATTCTACATACAGTCTGGGACTTTGAAAGCTTTTTGCTGACATTTTATAATAAAACTATACCCAATAGACACTGAAGGAGTTTGTCAGTGTTATTATCCACCTCCAGAGTAGGATAGCTCCGATTGTCTCGAGGCTTTACTTTACCCACCTTGCAGTGCTTTCATTAGCAATCGTCAACAGCCGTCTCTCGTTAGCGAAGAGTAATATTTACGGTGGACACACACTGACATTAAGGCGTGCATATTAGAGTTGAATCTATATGATAAATGAATCATGTACTTACCGACAATGCTCATCCTTCCAAAAGGCTGGAACAACCCACCTCTCATGAGGACAGGATGAACATGCAGAAACAGGCACCCACACGCTGATATTTGCTTGGCAGCATTGGCCCCCTAAAGGTCAAGTCATCAGTTATAGCACATCATTACCCAAGCAAGTGATAAATTGCGTGGCTCTTTATTTAAGGTTGGAGGAGAAGGGAAAGATTGAGAGCAGAAGAAAAAGTTTGAATGCATAAAGGGGCAATGAAAAACTGAACGTGAAAACAATAGCTGAACACGGTCATTTTTCAGGACTTTTCTTTGGCTGGACTTCTTTGTCTTTCCTAACCCTACCTTCTCCTCTCGTTTTTTTCAACAAGGATAAATGTCCCTAAACGTCAGTGGGTTTTATTTGCCCTCATCTTTTCACCAATGTCTTGTTCCTAATTTGGCTTTTGGGATTATTCATAGTTTGATGCAAAGTGTCCTGGTGACTGTTCATGGACACGTTAGGTGTTAGCCTAGAGCCCAGGCTACTAATGAGACATGCAGAAAGATTTGCCACGGACAAAAAAGTACCAAGAACACAAGGATTCACATCTGATGGTGGGAACTCTGCCTCATTACCTTTACTCTCATTTCTCCACTCCTTTTCCATCTCTAACTCCAACATGTTCATTTTTCTTTGCATTCTTATCAATTTCAGGGCATCTGTAGACCAGCTAGCACATGCTGGCAGAGTTGCAAAGTTGTATGCTTCATTGTCTGGATCACAACAGGAATTGTGCTCGCTTAATTTTAGAGTTGGGGATAATATGCTATAGTTGTATACATAAGGATATCTGAGATTTTCTTTAAATCCTTTTATGTTCCAAAAACACACCACAGGTTAGAGGTCTGTGTTTGTGGGACTGTGAGAGGATAAAAGATGAGGATGAGGTGGAGAGATAAAAGGGTTGGGAAGGTCAAGTAAATGCCACCATTCAAGATTGTGCTAAAGAGCAAGTTTGCTGCTCACATAATAATGAGACTCTCGCCACACAAAATCACATCACACACTCGGCTGCATTTGTTCGGCATCTCTCGATGCGTTTACACCCTTGTAGAGTTTAAATATGCATTTCCACGTGCTCACACTTACACAGCCTTTATGAGATGCTTGGTAGTGGTTGCGTCCAGGCCCTTGTGAATATATTGAGTGTGTGTGTGTGTCTGTGTGTGTGCGCTTGCGTCTTCTGGTTTGTGTGAAGTTTCTTATCCAGACACGTTTTACTGGCTAATTGTCTCCGAAAGACGGGGCGCCCCGGCCTGTTTTAAAGCTCCAACAGTCAATCACACGGTCACCTATTGATTGTGTGATTTATTGTAGATTCCTGAAACAACAGACTTGTAGGATTTTGCATTTGGGGCTGTGTTTGAGTTCACGCTGGTCTCCCTCCCCCCTGCGGGCCTGCCTGTGTTACAGCCGATCAACCAAGCACCACCCTCGCTGACCTACAGCTCCAACATAACGGGGCAGAGAGGTGACGGCCACTCTTCCCCTGCAGGCTGCACAGGCTGCAGAGCAAATCCCTCTTCCATTTTCATGCTCAATAACTCAACTTACTTTGCCATTTTTCTTATTTTATGGAATTTTCTCGTCCTTATTTTCATAAACCTGTGTTTATTTGCCCTAGAATTAATACAGATAGACATTCATGCTGATTTGCTGTTGGTTATTTTTGAAAGGGAAGGGAATTTTAAACCTCTACAAGAGAATGTGGTTCAGAGTAAACTCCACTCTTTCTTTGTTTCACTTTTTTCTTTAAAGCAATATAGATCATTTTCTGGAGGTTTGACCCAAGTTAATTCTGACCATCAGTCAGACAATCGAATCTATACAGCGTGAACAGTCGCTGTGCTTTGAGGAATTCAAATGCAATTCAAAGTACTTTGCAAAGGAAATTGAAAGAAGAAAAATCTTTAAGTTGGTGAAAAATTAATTTCATTTTAATTACATTAAAATGAGTTATTTCAAAGCAAGACACAACATAAATCATGTACATTTTTTTTATTGCTGGAAACTGAACATATTTTTATACAGTTTTTTAAATAATACAGAAAATCCTTAACCTTCTCTCCTGTCCTTTCCTCCTCTCCTTTGGGCCCTCTGACCTCTAGACCTAACCCAGCGTGTTTACGACCATGTCCTAAGTTATGTCCTCTGTCCCTACTTTCCCGCCTTAGCTCCCTCCTCCCCCGGTGTCGACTCCGCCCCTTTGCAGCGCACCGGAAGCCATGGCACAGGCACCGGAAACTACAGCCGCGGTGGGACCAACAATTACGCCACGGTGGGACCGGGTTACACCTCAAGCGGAGGCGTCGGAGGAGGAGACCTGTATGGGTCGGACCCCTATGTGGCAGACCCCTACCGCACCCTGCAGTACTGCCCCTCGGTGGTGGAATCACCCTACAGCAAGTCTGGACCGGCCCTGCCGCCTGAAGGCAGCCTGCAACGCTCGCCGTCCATTGACTCCATTCAGAAAGACCCAAGGTAGGATCAGAGGGGTGTGTGTGTGTGTGTGTGTGTGTGTGTGTGTGGTGTGTGTGTGTGTGTGTGTGTGTGTGTGTGTGTGTGTGTGTGTGTGTTGTAAAGGTCAAACACACGTGAAGTGTTAATGCCAATGCATGTGTATCGCGTATTGAGAGTTGAATGGATATGAAATACCCCCACCACACACACTTCCTCATACTTCTATCTCTGTGGGGGCTGGAAAATACATTACCCAGCTCGATCTTCAAACAAGACAAGTCAAAATGTCCTCACTTGCTTGTCGGCTGAGTATTATGGTCAATGTGTTGCAAATACAAGGAGACACACATACAGTTACGCACACACGCACCACCTACAGTGTGAAATGTCTTAATTTGTGGTGCATTAACCATGTTTAGAAGTCAAATAGATATTTTTTTACTGCTATAAAAGAGTCCAACTGAGTTGTAATCACTTCCAACCTCTCACTTCTACAATTAAGCAAAGTCGCCTCGCCCTCCCCTCCTCAAGGATAGATTTTATATCCAACTTGATGTACAATTTCCTTTCATCAGAGGCCTACAGAGACAGTCGTGCATGGATGATGTCTTAGAAGCAGCTGTCAATCACGCAACAGGCGTCCAGAGTCATCCAGAGAGGAGCTCAAACTTTAGCGAGGCTGTGAGGTCTCGTTCTCCCTGTAAGAGCGTCTCTGAACACGCGCCCAGTGTGTGAATAATTGGATGGTATTCACATCACATTTGTGAATCCTTCTGCTTTTTCCACAATAACAAGGCTGTCATCATGATGTATATTTCCTTTGCTGTGAACTGTATCGACAGTGTGTTGCTTTGGCATTTGCACATTATTCACAATGCTAACATAAACAGAAGAGGGTTGGGGGAGGAATTACACACACCAGAGAGCCTGAAATTTTAATATGATTGTCCTACAACTACTGTTTTTATGAATGTTTTGTGTTTATACTGTTTTGTACGCTAGTAGCTGAGCGATATTTACAATGTGTCTTTGTCAGGAGAGCTTAAAAAACAAAACCCTCACCTGAAGCGTGTGAGGAAGGGCATTATTTGCCCTCTGGAGTAATTACAGCCTGGGCGTGACTCCTTCGACATCCACCGACTGCAGTTTGAGTGTCCTCTTGTTGCACTTTATTTTAAATTAATAAATAATTCCCTGTTCAGTGCTATTAAAGAAAATTGCTTTGAATTAAATTTCCCCTCCTCAACTGAAATGGAATTCTCAGCTTAGAAGCTGGAGCCTGTCGGCGGAGCTGAAGCAGTCGCAGTCATCCTGTTGATGAGTTATTAGCAAAGGTCAGCTGTTATCTTCAGTTAACTTCTTTTCTTTGTATTTCCATGCTTTAAATCGTTATTTAAATGGTGCCCTGGTCATTTCTATGGGATGTGTTGATGTGGTTACTATATTAAATTAAACCCACCTCACACCTGAACTTGACTCTGCTGTAATTAAGCTGCGCTAGGTTAGCTGGTGTGCTAATAAAGCTATAGGAAGAGTTGTAGGCATGGACGATAATCAGGTAGATGTGTTGTACATGTGTGTGTGTGTGTGTGTGTGTGTGTGCATGTGCATGTGACAGAAACACAGGGGGCGTTACTGCCAGTGAGTTCAAGTGAGAACAGCAGCCGAGAATAAAAGTTAGAAAAGGCGGGGTCGAGGGAAAAATGGGGGGGTTGAGGGAAGTGAGGGGAGAAGATAACAGCCAGAAGATGGAGCTGAAGTGAGGGCGAGAGGAAGAGGAAGGAGATGAATTGGTGAACGATGGGGAGTGAAGTGTGAAGGATGTATAGAAACTTGGAAGAATGCAGGGTGATATATCGATAATTATCGGGAGGAAGGGGGGGGGGGAATGAATTAAACAGTGTTTCCTCATTTGTCTGGCTTGTGCTCCATCTATGGTAAAAAAAGGGGGGTGGTGGGCAGAAAAGTTAATAAGAAGAAGTTAATAGACACATACAAGCGAATTCAGCTGGACTTTATTACCTGACGAGGCTCCTTCAATTTTGAATTAACTGGTGGGGTTTATAAAGTGTGCTGGTTTACTCATGCTGTTGTTAGTGGTCATTTGCATGATTAAAGGGAGGATCATCCTGGTCATCACGTGAAGTCGGGGTGAATTAAGCCCAGATTCTCTTCCACTGAAACCGACAAACACCCCCCCCCCCCCAAACACACACACACACACACACACACACGAGGAATGAATCCCATTTCTGACCTTTAAAAGCTGCTTTCTGTTCAAACATGGCTGCAATCCTCAGCCGTCTTTATTACCTTTTTCTTTCTGTTTAATTCCATTGGGTGAAAATCAGTGGTCCCAGCCAACACAGCTGCTGACATGGAAATGCTTTCTCCTGTTGTTCTCTCTGACCTGATGTGGTGCAACACTGTTGGGTGGCTAATCGCCCGAACACGTGGCTCTCTTCGTGGTTAATGTGTGGCGGTCATCCGTGACCCTGTTCGCATGCGAGAATGCACGTCCCTGATGTGTTTCTCTGAACAAGGAAGTGCCAAAGAAGCACACGTGTTGTCACGGACACATGGTGTTGACTGAAGGGTCCCTGCTGTAGATGGAAATCGAAGCCTCCAAAGTTACTTTTGGAGAATAGATCACCTGGTGCTTCTTCTTAGCATAGATCACCTGGTGCTTCTTCTTAGCATAGATCACCTGGTTTATTTCATTTAGGCCCATTAGTGCTTCTTCGCCCCTGTGCGACACTTTTATGCAAACAGAGTATTCTGTTCTCTGCTTTGACTTGAACCCAGCTGTGGCTACCAAACATAACAGGGAATGAGTAAAGCACACACACTTTCACCTGTTTGCTATTGTCATATTAGCTTTTTTAGGCGTTTTTGCTTTTCTCCAGTGAAGGTTTATGGAAAAAAGGGTCATAAGATGACAGAACACGCTTCAAAACTTTTCAGCACCATGGAGAGAGACATAGAGGTCCACCCATCCCTCCCTCATCAGCCATCCCTCCATCTATCCACCCATCAATTACTCCATCCACCATCCCTCCATCCATCCCTTTCTCCCTCTATCAATCCATCCATCCATCCATCCCTCCCTCCATCCCTCCCTTCATCCATATATCCCTCACATTTTCCTTCCCTCCCTCTATCTCTCCATCCCTCCATCCATTCATCCATCCATTCCTCCCTCCATCCATGTATCCCTCACTTCTTCCCTCACTCCATCCATTTTCAGTTAGAAACAAATCAGGTTTGTTTACCCAGAAGTCAGCAGAGACAGAGAATCATTCTGGATAGATCACCAGTCCATCACAGAACAGACTATCTCTCTCTCTCCTCTCTCTTTCACTCCTCTCTCTCTCTCTTTCACTCCTCTCTCTTTCATTTATCACTATGTGACGATGTTGGAATCTAGAATTGTCCCTTTATTTGTCCCATGTCTAAACTATTTCCCAATATTTAGGAGGAATTTAAACAGAAAGGTAACGACCAAAGACATGGTTCCTTCAGAGCTGTTCTGGAGTTGGTCTCTGTCCAGACCTGTCCTGTCGAGGCGCATGTTGTGCTAAGACAGAATAGGGGTACATGTGATTCCTCATAAAGAACAGAAGAAATGTTGGTAATTGTATCCCGCATATCGATAGACTAGAGCGTAAGAGGGTGTGCTGCTGATTTTTCTGTTTTTGTCAGTGGGGAGTCACATCATCTCACTAAAGCTGCACGTTGACCTTTACTGTGAAAGCAGACAGACGAAAAGACAGAGAGAAAGAAAATGGCAGGTAAAGCGGTATGAGGCGAGCGCTTTATTGAAAAGTAAAATAATTGTTTAGAGGGTGACTGAGTAACGGACAAGGGACGAGGGGCCAAGGGCATGACAAACACAGGTTGACAAAGGGATTTGAAGAAAGAGAAAAGAAAGAAGGGAAAGAGACAGATAGGAAGACACACTCTATTGGCTCTCAGCACGGCCCAGGGGTAATTTCCTCTCCGCATGAGAAATGCATGCTGGGATATGGAATTACCTCCAAGGGAGGGTAATGATGCATTGCCAGAACCTTGGCCCCGAGGCACAGCTGTGTGTGTCTGTGTGTGTGTGTGTGTGTGTGTGTGTGTGTGTGTGGTGTGTGTGTGTGTGTGTGTGTGTGTGTGATTTTGTTTGTGTTTGTGTGTGCATCTGTGGCCCGGCCATCATCCCTGCAACTTCTGGGTAAATTGCCCATTGTAGTTATTTTCCTTTTCTGTGCTGGCCTATCTCTCTCTCTCTCTCTTCTCTCTCTCTCTCTTTCTCTCTCTTTTGTGTGTGTCTATGGTTGTGACCTTGAGATGACGGCAACCCTGTGTGTTCCTTCTGCACTGACACAGTGAGCATCACCTGAGTTTCTTGAATGGAAGGCCTTGAATGTACCATAAAAGGGCAGAAAAGATACGTTCAGGTCTGTTAGCACACGTGTACATGTACATTATGATCATACAATACACAGTGTATAAAAAGATACTACACAAATCAAAATCACCTGGAAAGCTGGGACATTTTTGCCTGATTTTATTGGTGCTCATTTTCACCAACTGGAAATTTTCACGGAATTAATATTATTTTAGGCACACATTACGTTAATGGGTTTATGCTAATTGTAATTAGGCCATTAGCATTGCTTTAAACCTTGTGCACAGACGTACACCCAGTTAGCTCAGTCTTTACTGTAAATAAAGCGCACAACTGGGGAAAACTTTCTTTCTAGGTTTGTAATTCTACATAAAATAGGGATGTGAATGCTCGCCTAACTCTCCTTCTCCTCCTATCACCTGTTTCTCCTCACACCAGCAGCATTTGGGAGGGATTATGGGGAAATGTCACACCAGCAAAATGACTGTATATCTTCTTCCCACGCTTCAATTCATCTCACCGCCTTTCGGTTAATACTTGAGAGCAACACAGCCAAGCCACACTCTAGCTGTCAGGAGCTTTAATGGTTGACTGGTAGAAAGTGAGCACATAAACATGACATATAAACTATCATTATCATTAAAATCCCACCAGCTTGCTGCAGTGCAGAAATATACAGTAAATGTCTTGTGTACATGTTGGAGGGCTGTCTTTTTGGTCAAGTGGATCAGTTTGTGGTTTTCTTGCTGAAAAAAAAAACATGGAACATGAATATCTGTTTATTTTCAAGCACGAGCTCATAAAATGTAAATTTTGTGCTTGCGGTATCGACGGAACAGCTCAGATGAGAAAGCACAGCCGCTGTTTAATTCTTCCCCGAAATACACAAATTCAGCGCTATTGACTTTAGACCCAAAGAATTGTATCTTCTCCCTAATTACCTCTTTTATTCACATTGGATACACCCATTAATGTCAAGAAGTTGTAAATCTCACATAATGCTGTCATTGATCAAGGCTAACTCCTCCGGGGGGGGGGGGGGTAGACGGTCAGGTCACTGCTCTGTGCATCTGTATACATAACCCAGCCTCTCCTGCCAGCTGACTTGTCTGCAGAAAATCAAGCGCTGTGATTTTCTTGCTGGCCCCATCTGGATGTTGTAACAGCCAGACAGGCGAAATAAAGCGGAGACGGAGCGCGCAGCAGTACGCAGCGCAGCGATTGCCAAAGAAATTGGATACATATAAACATGTCGGGTAAATGCCCACATAGCTGCCTGCAGATGTAATGGAATGAAAAAGTTATGTCATGATCAAGCTCATTTGAAGCTGTAATTGCAGATCGCTTCCTGTCACGCATCATCAGGGCGCCGTGCCAGCAACCACCGAGTGCAGCGGTGTAGCGATGTTAGCAGATGCATAGCGCAGCCGTCTCCCATCCCTGAGGAGTTCACTCCCTAGAATGAAACACCTACAAGCTTTCTCACCGAAACACATGCTAATATTGTCTTTGGCCTAAATTTCTTCCTTATGTGCTGTTTAAAGAGTAGAAACATGTTTCCTAATATTACATCAGAAAGGTGTGATGCAATATCAACACAAGAATTTTGGGAAATCACTGATTTGACAAGGGGAACCTGACTGGGGGTGGAAACAAATACACATTCATCCCCCAGCAGATACAATTGTAACATCCTTGATCAGACCATTAACTGGAGACATCTGCTGTCCTTTGAGAGCGTCCATGTCCTCAAAACGCTTTTCAGGAGTAAAACATGTCTGCCGACACATATGGCCACTTAGGTTGGAGCAAATCGATCTTTTTGGGTTATCAAACAGGTTTCAACCTGATTCAGCTCTTATTCAGCATTATTTTCTGCAGTCATTGACAGCAGCTTAGTGAAGAGACAAAAAAAAAGATCCAGAATCAGTTTGTTTATTGGGCCAAGGTAAAATGCTGGCTAATAAAGCTCTATTTGGATTGCTTTGTTATGCATCTGACTGATTATTATTTATAGAGTTTAATTCTAACAGGTTAAAATAACTACTAAAGAAACATCTGTGGACCAAAAGACATCTGTTACCTGCTGGTCGTATTTGTTGTAGTTCGAAAAAGGCGTAGGACGACCTTAACTTCTCTCATCCTACTCCTAATAAGAAAAATAAAAGAATAAACAAAAAGACAGCAGCAACCAGAGGAAGCAAGACAAATATTGAAAGAAACAGACCAGAAAACAGCAAAAATGAGAAGATAAAGAAAGTGTACTCTTCCAAACATTTCTCTTGAAGCTCTTTTAAATTCATCCTTCTGGTATTTGTCCAGATTATTAAATCAGTTTACTGTTCAGGTTTTGATTTCTTCACTGCAGTTGTTCCAAAAGTTCGTTGGCACATGATCACGGTAACGTTTGTTCACATTAAGTGTTTTTGAATAAACAAATTCCCTCAGGTTGGAACCTGCTTTCCCTCATTTGCAACCACCTTTAGATTCTATGTGCTAACGGCTTCATTTTCATTTTGTAGATTAAATAAATTCAATTATACTCAACAAGATCGTTGAAATTGAGTGTTTAAAGTTTCATGAAGGGTGGCTTTGTTGGTTCTTTACGCTTGCTTATTTAGCAAATGACCCCAAACCAGATGATTCTGATTATTCTTGTACCTTCATCATCCAGCAGCTGGGAGTTCCAGAGAGAACCGGCTGGTGTTAGAACCTAAATGTTCTGTTACTGGTTGATTTTCACAATAAACTGTCCTTTATGGTTGTGGTTCTGGTTTGAGCACAGAGGAAATCCCCTTTCACAGAACACAACGGTCTTTCGTGTGATGCCTCACTATCATTATCAGGGCGGTCGCCTCCTCTCTTGATGCGCAGCTTTAGTAAATACCCGTACTGTCATTTCCTCCCTGCGCTGCATTATTGTCCTCCTGAGGACTAAAGAGGATCGCAGGTGCTTTTTTAGTTTGTTTTTTTCCCTCCTCTCACGTCACCCAGCTGATGACACGATCGTTCTCTCAAAAACTGGTTAGACAGCAATAAAACATTAACCTGCCCATTTCCAAACTCACAGCAGCACTTTAATCACCTCAAAAGGAAAATTTACCTTCTCTCAGTATAAAACAGGAGGAAACGGATAGCATTTTTGGTTGGCTGTATCTCCTCTTTAGTGAAAAGTAATAACCTGACCAACCCCTCTCCCCCCCCCCCCCGAATCACACAGGCTGATCCCAACCATCTGATTTCCACCAATCCAGAAGTGCTTCAGCCATCACTTGCTTTGTCCTGTCCTGTTGTTGATGACCTCAACATTAAGCTATAACATTGATGTAACTGGGTCAGCATGCCAGCAATTAAATCAGAACCCCATCCAACTGGACAAAAGCCCAATCAATGAAATTGCTCCTTTGGTGGCTTCACAAGTTGCCATTAAGCTTCTGCCGGTAGTGATCTGTATTCTACTACTTTAGATCTGCCACTTGTAAATTGATTGCCCCCCCCCACCACCACCACCACCACACACACACAGTGATTATCATTGTTATCACTGTAAAAATATCTTACAGTCCTTTATCTAGAGGCCAGAGAAAACTAGTGGATCTGATTGCGCATGGGCTCGTAAATCAAGACTCAAGAATGGGGTTGTCATTTTCGAGAACCCCCTCCTTTTTTAAACATGGGTGTAATTTTTGGCCCGTGGCGTGATTGGCTGACTGTAGCCAGTAAGCATTTGATGTGTCAGTTTGTTCACTGTTGCCGCCTCAGTGCCAAGGTTTGTTCTTCCATTATCAGACTCCAGTGCAGAGCACTGTGCCCAGGGTGTCTGACTGGTGTCAGCCCGCTTATCCACTGGTGGCCCCGCATCGGTTCCAATCAAGCTACAAAACTGTGCCAAGTGTCGGTATTACTATTGTCAGCCGGTCGCCTCCTGCTTGAGCCTTTGTTTTAGTTTTACTCATCTGGATGGAATGCCAGTGCAGGTAGATGAATTAGAATGAACAGTTCGATCTCAATGAGGAAGCTGTGTGATACATTGTAATGATCTAGGTCACCTCAGCTTCTATCGGCCCATCTAATGAATGTTTGACTGAGTGTGTGTCTCACCGGCCTCTTGTTTGGCTGTGTAAACATCCAGTAATTGCACTGTGTAATGGGGGAATAATGCTACTGGGCTAAAAATGACTGATCAGCAAATGTGGGCTAATTGCTCTGTGAATATCTCCTCTGCACGTGCACGCTCGTGTCTTTTAGGACATATGCACCCTGTCTAGGTGTGTTTTTGTGTTTTTAATGGGTCCTCTTAATGTCTGACGCAATTAGAGTTTACAGTTTTAGCTAACGTTTCAGTCGTCCAGCTCAGACGGGCCAGCGTGACACATGACAACATCCCTGCAGGTCTTAGTGTGTAGACACGCAGCTGGAAGAGTATTAGTAATATGATACATTTAGCGCTCTCTGTTGTCTCCCTTTGGTCATTTTGAGTGATACATTCTTCAACTTCCTCCAAATTTGCACAAGACTTGTGGATTAAGTGCGCTGACACTAACACTTCAAAATCATAGCCTGATGAGCCAGATGATTCCAAAGTGATGAGAAGAGAGAATAAAGACTCCAATCAAAGAAACTGGGATTTTCTTGTGTGTTGATGAACTGTGGTTATTTTGCTAAACTACCAGTAACTACCTGCCTACTAATGTGTGTACTAGCAGCAGTGTATTGGTGCTTTATTACTCGTGTCACCAGGTAGAACCTCCTAATCACTCCATACTCATTATTCATTACAAAGTGAAACCTGTTACCATAACTGGTTACCAGTTACTGGTTACCGTGCTGAGTATAATGATCCACCAAGTAATGCGAAGATATTATCTGTTGAGATGAGAAGTAATTAATTACCATTATTTACTTTTTTCTATTTGAAGTGTTTTGAAATCCCATTTTAATAAAAAAATATATTGTTCTTTAATAGTAGAAATTGTAGTTTGTCATATATATTAATGATTATTCCATTACTGATGCCAGTTTGATGCCAAATCCTGCTAAATTGCTACTGCTGATAAACAGTGGTGCTGGTCCACTGTGACTGAGGTTCAGTGTTGTGGTTATTTTTAGGTGTACTGGGAGAACTGGTCAGCTGGGGGTTTGTACTCTCTGAAAGCAGTACCACTGAAATCCAATCTTGAAGTGGACTTTGATCGTTCTTGTTCTCTTGAAACTGGATGTGGGAAACATTTTTCATGTCCTCCAAAACATCTTCATTTTCAGTTTGTCTGTGTTCCTCAGTCTTCACATCTCCTCATTCTTCTTCTCTTCTTTGTTTACCCTTTTTCACCCAAAAGTGTCTTTCAGTACAGGTGGAAGGTGTGAGTAAAGCCATATTGATCGTCCTCCCGGTTGACTGTACGGGCTGGAAAACTGTGAAAGACTTTTTTTCAGCGCTGCGACCTTCCCTTCTTATTTATGGTCTGTCATTAACTACTTCAACCTTTCATCCCATCTCCATCATGGTCATTTTTCCCCAGTATAGATTTAATGCTTTAATCCCACTTTTCTATTTCAGTCAAGAGTGCTATTCTGGATCACCCGTCCTTTTCAGTTGCCAGCTACCCATGGTGCCGTATTTTAGCACCAAAGAAGGGGAAATTTGATTTAAAAGTGGGTCTTTTTTGCTGTCTGACTCAGGGTCTCAGGCTTTGGGCACTGTTCACTCTCCATCCTATGGTACTTGTCTGTACTTGCATTCTCACCTACTTGTGAAACATCATCAACCACCGACCAGGTACAGTTCTAGATTTAGCAAATTTGGATCAGGCTTGAATCCTGTGAACTTTGGACGACGTGATGTCCCAGCATGCATTTCTCCTTGGCCAGTGGAGACAGATGCTATGGCGTCAAGTACTTGAGAAGTTCCTACTTGTGGACTTGGTATGGAGAAATGATTTTTCGTTCCTTTCACTTCATTTATCTTTTTGCTATGTTGCATGAACATCTTAGATCAAAATAACAAAAAAAAGGATTGTTGGAGTGGGAGGGGGTGCTAATTGCCATAGTGACCATGGACGCTGGTGTCTCTCCTGCACTGGGCCGTTACTGGCAGGAGCAATCACACTTCCAGTTGTCTGAGCTCCAACACTAAACAGATCTGTCACACCGCAGATATTGCAAACAGGCTAACCCAGGAATCTATCGGATCCATCAAATGAATGATTGTGTGCTTATCTAATCTCAGGTGAATCTCACTCTCGAGGAACCAACTAGGAACAAAACCTTCCTGTTCAGCTACATTTGTCCAAACACACATGGATGGCTCTTTTCCTGGAACCTAATTATAGTTTTAATTAGAGAGACCTGAGACTATTTGAATCAATGTGTTTGCAGCTTCGTCCGCATCTCGCTGTTTGTTAGGGGTTGGGTTTGATCGTTTCCTTTGTATTTAACTTTACCAGCTTTCTCTCCTTCAGCCTGCATTCTGGGTAGCTTGTGGGATTAACATTTCTGTTCTGTTGTTGCCTTTCAGCCACAACTGTTTTTATAGATTATATTGTGCTTGCCACACTCAGGAACTGCTCCATCACTGGTTATGATCTTGCACTCAGGGGTATTTGCACAGGTGTCTGCATAGGTGTGTAGGTATGGACTGGAATTTGGAGAGGGAGCATCGCTATGCTGAGCGAGAAATAGTGTAGGAGAAGTGTTAAAGTTGTATTTCAGAGACAGATAAAATGTGCCTTCAGGGGAAAGACAGGACACAGACAGTGAGAGATAATGAGAAACACCAGTGGAGGATAGAGGTGTCTGTCGACTGCTGGCATGATTTAATAGCCAATATTTGAAAATGTGCCATTTGCTGCTCTGTCAAACCTTTATTTAGCTTCTCTACAGTAACAGGAGAAAATTGATCCCCACGCCAGTAAATTACCCAAATTTACTTTTTTTCCCCCCTCATTCTCCCTCTGTTGTTGATTCTCTCAGTCTCTCTCTCTCGCTTTCTCTCTACCTCTCTCTCTTTCTCATCCTCATCCCCCTCTATAGCAACACAGGGATGAAGATTGATGTTCGGGCACTAATTAGCATCTGCTTTGGGATGCATGCTGCCAGTCTACCATCCCTGACCCTCCCTTCATTTAGCAGACTGACAGGCCTTGTCCAATCAGATTAGGCTGTGTGGACAGGTGTCCTGTGTGGTGCTGTCACTCAACGCGTGCTACTGATGGTCCAAGAGACCCAAGATTATATATTTATGGTATCTACAGGGATGCATCTAAAGGATCCAAGGGGGATCCAATGAGTTTGTAATTGTTTTTTTGGAATTGGTGGATTTTGTGACTATATTAGTGGAGACACTCTTCTTTTTCCATTTCTACTTCAGGGGTAGAAATGGAAAAAGCTGATGCATCCTGTTGTTTACCCTTCATCTCAGTCAGCACCTCATCGTTTCTGGCTAATTGGCTTCCTCGGGCTGGACTATGGTCAGTTAGAAATAAGACACAATGTCTATTAACAAGTTTAGAAACAGCTTTTTTTAAATCAAAGAAACTCAAATAAAAGCAAAATCAGTACAAACTTTACTTTTATACGAATATGCAATCTAAATTGTGGGACAGATGCTGTTAAGCCACACATTTGTTTCACTCTCCCAGACGAGATTTCAAATTTTCAAAGACAGAAAACCCCCCAGCATATTTATCCCATGAAGTATTTCATAATTCATCCTTTCACAGCTTTCCTCTGCCATCGCGTTTTGAGTTCAGGGATATGAGGAACTAGACGGTTAATGATGCAACGGGCAGAAGATAAATAGCGGTCATCCTTTCATCCCACCCCCACAGTGTTCCTCTGCAGGGCAGGCGGACCGAAGTTTTCCTCGGCAACGTTTCTGCCAAATGATTGTTTTTCAGATCGTTGTCCCCTGCGTTTGTGTTCTGCACATCCGTGGTGGTTTCAGGACTCCAGTTGTCTCGTAAGAACAAACAAATGTGAGGAGAACATTCATGAAAAGTTCCTTTGTGCTGATTGTACTTTTTTGTTCATATGCACACATACTGTATGTGTGTGTGGGTGTGTGCAACAAAGCCCAGCGAGGTCTTTTCTCATCTCCCTGTTATATGCAGTGTAAATATTGTGGGTACGGGTATTTAGCGTAAGGTTATTTTTGATCGTTTTCTTTTCTCAGCCTTGTCTATCTTTCTCTGTACATTCCTCTGTTTCAGCAAGTTGGCACATTTCTTAGCGTTGCATCTAGCGGGCTGTAGCTCTCATTAGCACCTACATCTCCATGACTGGCATCTCATCTAAAGGTGGTTTTTACTTACTATTTCTTCTTTCAATCCCCCCCCCCCGAAAGTGTGTCTGTCTCCTTCTGTCTCTTCCAGTTTGTTTTAATTAATGGCGAGCCAGGATGCTTATCTTATCAGCAGATCAGTCTGCTTTCTATTAAACACACTGACAGGGCTGAGGGATCACACACACACACACACATACACACCATTGAATGCACAAAATGTAGGTATTAAGACACTTTCACTTATATGTCCCTAACCACACAAGCAGCAGTTCAGATCAGCGTCCACATCAGGAACCATCTTGATCTTTACCCCCCACAGAGACACACAGACACACACACACAAGAATACACACACACGTATACAAACAGTGTCGATGGCATCTGGTTGTGCGATCTAAGTTGTGTTGTTTGAGGGTCTCTTCTCCTAAATCCCCTAAATGCCTTGGGAATCCCTGCCTTTTCCTTCCCATCTGTATCTCTGCTCCACATCCCTCCTTCAGTCCTGCTTCATGGCTGAATGAACACTTATCACTTGTCAGATAAAGAGCCATCCACATTGGTGCTTACTTTATCTTGGAGAGCCATGTTTCGGGCACAAACTCGGCCTTTCACAGATGCTTCGTGGCCGCATTTGCCTGATCAACCCAGGCGTGAGTGCTGTATCACAGCAAAAGTGTTCCAATTGGGTCAATTGGCTGTTGTTGACCAAGACACGAAGATTTTTTATTTTCCTTTTTTCCCTTCAGATTGATGGGGAGTACGGCGAGCATGACAGCAGAAACATCCAAATCAATCATTAAAAACCAGCATGAATTGGACCTGGTTTCACTGAGAGTTGACAATGTTTTGAAAGGAGACTAGGACAAAGTGGTTGAGAGGAAGTACAGACAAAAATTCTATGAGGTTCAATATTACAGCCTGTCATAAGGCGATCTTGTGCCATTTGTCACAAACTCATAGTTTTGTCATTTTGTGGGAATACAGCAAAACAATTATCTGGCTGGGGATAATACAATAAAGGAAACCAATTCCCGAGTTTTACCTAGGGACAAGGCATTTATTTCACTTTGTCCAGCCTGCTCACAGGAGTGTAAACTTGTAATGGTAGAAACGATGGAGCGTAACTCCATTCGCAGGCTTTAGTGACACGTGTTCTCCGGCACCTTGTTGTTTTCAAGTTTACACAAACCTATTTCACGGATTATATCTACTCTAAACTGAAAATCTCTTTGTGATTATAGAAACATGCTTAAATTGTCTTGCGTTCTCTCTAGACTAAAGCTAGCAAAAAACAGCAAATGTTCGGTATTAAAAGCTTATTTTTAGGTGTAGTTGTGCAATACTAGAAACAGATGCAGGTTCAGTTTATGGCATTTCCAGAGCCACAGAAACTGCATGTTTCATTTGCTCTGCACGTCTTTGATGCGCTCGTCTTTGTATTTGCAATGTTGCTGCACCCTTTCTTTTTATTTCTATTTGCAGTGTAAAGTGTGACTATGGGTCTGCTGGAAAGGAAGCGTAATCTTCTGTGACTGCCCTGACGCTTCATTTAAGTGCTGCAGGAATCAAAGTGTCTGTCTGTCTGTCTGTCTGCTTCTCTGCAGGGAATTTGGGTGGAGAGATCCGGAGCTGCCAGAGGTGATCCAGATGTTGCAGCACCAGTTCCCATCAGTGCAGTCCAACGCTGCAGCTTACCTACAGCATCTCTGCTTTGGTGATAACAAGATCAAAGCTGAGGTTTGTATCTGTGTGCGTGTGTGTGTGCAAGTGTAGCCTTTTTTGGGATGGCGCCATGCATAGCACTAACATCCAAACCAACAGAGCTTTTCTTTTAGGTCCAATAACCCCCACTTCACCCTGTAACACTCAGAATCAATTTAGCAGGAATCCAGGAGAGGTTATTCTTGTTTCAGGGAAGTCAGATAAAAGCCGTTTCTGCAGCCTAATTGAAAATGAAACCACGTTGCCAAAACGGCCGCAATTACAAGGGAAATATAGAAACCTGGAAATAAAGTAAAACCAGAAAATTAATTTTAACTGTGTGCAAACGCAGGCAATTAATAGGTCTAAACATCAAGACCCAGCTAATTTTCCTTTACACCGAACCACTTACCCGCCCACACGAGGAAGCACACACAGCTAGAATACACCCGCATGCAGAAACATCCTATTTCATTCCACTCCCACTTGCTCATCCTCCATGTGCTCGAGTCTTTTGTAGTGGCTATAATTATTGCTTGAATGGAGGTGTCCAAAAAGGGAGAATAGCAGCATTGTATTGGCAGCGAAGGTTTTTCATCGTCTCCATCATGCCGTCTTGATTGGCTCGTTCATGCCCAGAAGCACAGCTAAATAGTATTTACACAAATTCAATCTTGACGTGATATCAGGCAGCCAAAACATGCAGCACATGTCATGGGCTTTTGTTGTGTGTGAATGCAGCATATACGACGTGCACACAATAACTGTAGGGCAGCAGAATTCTATCTGTGTTATTTGGAAGTGAGTAGGCACCATTAAAGAGTGTATGAGCTTCGTCAAGTTGTCCTTCAGTGCAGGGTTCTCAAAAGAAATGTTTTTGGCACACGAGCACCACTTCTTCATCAGTATCAGAAAAGAATAAGAAGACCGAAGAAAAGAGTATTTTCAGACTAAATGACTTTATTCTTTTCCAAAAGATTGTATTTTTTAATGTAGCCCGAAAACTTTTACATTTCCTTTATCAACGTCTGGCAATAAAAATATTTCATGATTTGGAGGTTAAATCTGTGTAAGTAAAGTAGATAAAGTGAGCTGTGTCCCTGTGCAGGTGTGTAGACTCTCCTACTGTTGTATGTTGTGGAACATGGTGACATTTACTGACATCCTTCTTTCACTCCTGCTTTCAAATTTTACTTTGAGAATTTAAAAGGAAGGTTTGAGAGGAAATTTTCATGGTCTCATTGAAAAACCTTTCGAAAACTGTTCGTTTTGAAGGGTAAAAGTAACAAAAGTCTTCTTTCGCTTCGTCAACCAGCCTTGGAATTATTCAAGGTTTTTGGTTTTTCAGCTTGCCAGTGTAGAGTTGTATTGTCTACAATAGATGGTTGACAGTACACTGCACTTTAAACAGCTGCCAGTGAGTGGGTACATTTAAGTAGCAGTTACTGTATTTCCTGGGTTTTTATAGCTATACAGACATTTAAATGTAAAAATATTTAAAAAAATAATTACTAACCTACTAACAAAGAGTCTTTAAAAAACAGAGAAAAGGCTTTTGACAGAAGTGTGTAGGTCATGTAGGTGGGGGCAGAAAGCGATGATTCTGCATCTGCAAGTGTCAGAAGTGCGCCTCAGTGGAGCGTGGCAGCTGTGCAGGAATATTGGACATTCTGGACATTACTTAAAGCTTAAACTCTGGATCAGAGAGGAGATTGCAGCCACTTCACACTTGGTTGGAAACAATGTCTGATCCCTGAAACTGAAGATTGATTGTATGGAATGTCTGAGCTATAGGTGAAAGGTTCATGTCAGGCAAGTTCTAAACTGTGTTCTCTAAAGCACCACACTTGAGCTCCGACACCATTAAAGTTAGTAGACACTCTAGCATTTATATAGCGTGAACATCCATTTAGCTTAATAAAAAAAAAGGCCCCTAATGCTTTTTATTGTGTTGGAGGTTTCAGTATGTTCAGAATCTTTGAAATAAATTGGATGCAAACCGAAGCCCAATTTGTTGGCTGAAGCTTGCTGGTTTCCCGTCAGCCAGGCAGACACAGATGGCAGGAGAGGTGCCGAGCAAGCAGCTAAATATGTGGCTGTTATTTGTTGCTAAAGAGATTCGCACCATAGAGCCAAAGAGAGAGTGAAAGAAAGGCTGTGCGTGATAATTAATTTATTCCATGTCATGTACACGAATGCATATTAGATCTAGGGTTAGATTTCCGTACGTGGGATGATGGACAACTGGACTCAGCAGCTTTCCCACAAACACACACGTATCCCTTCATGCACGTATATATTCAGTGGTGAACCCACGTTTGCAGTATGAGCTGTGCTAATCACCTGTCACATCTGCTTTATTTAGACTGTTCAACCCTCCTTCATGATTTACATATTGATTTGATATTGATCGAAACCTCCGCGACCTTTTTTTCATCACAGACAGGCTTGATCTTCGCAGGATCATCACAGCAGTGCAGACGGGTTTTTCTAGTCATCTTTCATGCAGTTACACCAAGAGTGTATTTCCATTTTGTGAGGACGTCACATTGTAATTTAAACAAAACTGGGAATGAGACAGCTGAACTCACACACTCATCCACTCTGCTGGTTGTGCCTCTACTCTAGTGTTCTAGTGTCTCCTCTATTCTCTTTACCAAGAAAAGAGGTCCTTGATTTCCCTCTTGCATTAAAGTTACGGCTCCAGAATTTCTTTCTCCTGGACATTCTGTGTTTTAAAGTTTACTGTCGGTAGCACTGAAAAACCAGCCGGGCCCCGTGCAGTACCAGGAGCCTATACATTAATGCTGTTTTTGGCCCAGTTGTGAATGCTCCGCAGGGAAATGTTAGCCCCGGGGCAAGAACTCAATTAGCTCAAGGTTAAAGGCCCCAAATGCACTTCGCTTTAGGCTAAGTGTCAAATGCAAACCCAAAAGGTTTTTGCATGTGCATCACTCCCTTGGTAGCGTAAAACAGCTTCAGGTGAGGGGGGTGGGGGGTGTCGCAGATGCCTGTCGACCTTTCACAGATGGTGACTCAGACACATGTGTTCGCATTGACATGTATGTGTCACCATTCTGTCCCGCTGCTGGCACAGCAGCGCCTCTGCTTTCCACCATTGCACTCGTCACCACTGCTAACAGTTACCACAATAATACTGTCGCTATGGGTTACCAATTGCCGTGGCCGCCATGGAACAGCGGGAGACAAAGACAAATCAATCTGCGTTTCTAATCTTCTTTACATGGAATCGAGACAGTGCGGAGGTATTGGCAAACCTTGTAGGTAGCTCAGAGGCAATGCAAAGTAATAGCGCTGTGGCTTTTATGGAATAACAGCTTTACTGTGACACAAGCATAAAGAGGATCAGTGAAAGGAGGATGGAACAGAAAGAGGAGAGCTGAAGACTGGGGCCAGTTCAGGTTAAGGAAATCATGTGGCTAGTGTTGCAGGGTTGGCCAAGCAGTCCTTTAATCCCTTTTAATTGAGCAGATAAGAAGAGTCATTTTAGCTGATAAACTCCTGCTGACTCACCTTTACTTTCATCTGAACCACTTTGCTGCTTTTTCTGTCCTTTTGCTCTTATTAACTTTGTCACTGTGGAAGAAATTAGGCCTAAAATCAATCAATCAATCAACCAATCTATCTATCTATCTATCTATCTATCTATCTATCTATCTATCTATCTATCTATCTATCTATCTATCTATCTATCTATCTATCTATCTATCTATCTATCTATCTATCTATCTATCTATAATAATTAGCATTCCTTGGTAAAGCTGCAGTACAGTGCAGTTTTCCACAAAGCTTCATAGGTTCCTGTCTAAAATCTATAGTAATCACAAATTCATGTGTTAAACTTTTAAATGTGTTAAAGTTTATTCTAAGTTTCCAGACATCACTGTTCCAGGAGACCATCCCACACAAAGCAACACACACACACACACACACGCACGCACGCACGCACACACACACACACACACGCACACACACACACACACAAAGGGAAAAATGAACTCTGGAGAGACGTATGGGAGTCGAATAATGGTTAGACTGAATTTTAAGCACATTTTGCTTCCTTCTTTAGACTAATTAAGTGTCATTTTTCTAAAGTACAGCCATTAGTGTTGTCATAGAATTTTTCATTAACTCTCATGAGCTTATTAATCTGATAGGCAGAAGGAATAGTGATGGTGGAAGGTGACCAAGCATGTTCACAGATCATTTCATAGAATTAAAGCTGTGTCAACTTCTCGATGCTTAGATCCGCAAGCAGGGGGGCATCCAGCTGCTAGTGGACCTGCTGGACCACAGGATGAGCGAGGTTCACCGAAGCGCCTGCGGAGCTCTGAGGAACCTGGTCTACGGCAAGGCCAACGACGAGAATAAAGTGGCCTTAAAGAACTGTGGCGGCATTCCTGCTCTGGTTCGTCTGCTGAGGAAAACCGGAGATGTAGAAATAAGAGAACTGGTCACAGGTACGAAAACAAGCAAGCACACACCTCACCTTTTCAGGTGTGATCTTCCTGAGGATGCTTCTGTGGTCCCAGGATGCTGTTAACAGTGTGTGTGCATGTGAGTGTGTGTGAAGAATCAGTGTCAGGATCTGTTAAACTGAGTCACTCCTCTTTTTAAAAGGAGCCCATTTGTATTTCAATACTCAAGGTTGTTCTAACATCACCAACAGATACTGAATGAGTTGTTCTCTCTGGTTTGGAGGATGAGGAATAAAAATAGATGTCATTCATGACAGTGAGTACAGGTTCTTACTGTTTGCAATGGTTCTATATCTACACTTCATATTCAGTTTTGTGTCGTGCAGCTTGTTGGTCAAAGGTGTTTTAGCCTTGAGGTACCAGCAAACATAAACCTGCACTGCACTATTCTTTTGGAAATACATATATAGACCCAATTTTAAGACTTGGTGCCTCCTACAACATTTTAATATTCTTCCACAGAGTCTTTAGTGCTGCACTTTGTCCCTCTCTGTTTAATATGGACATAACTCATAGTTGCATGCAGTGAATTCATGCACACGCCCCCGAGCATGGATGTAATGTAAATGCCCAACTGCAATTATATTCCAGCATGACATCAGTTCTACAGCCTAAGGACAGGTCATAATGATGAACAGTGCTCTCTCTCTGTCTGTCTCTCTCTCTCTCTCTGACTCTCTCTCTCTCTATCTTCTCCCTAGGTGATAGATCTAACCTTGTAGTTTACCCTTTGGATGAGCATCATTAATTCCTGTATGTTTTGATTTGTGTCCAAGTGCATTGACTGTTGCCAATCTGCTTTTTAAACTTTCGTTTCTGAGGAACATCTGAAATTAGCACAGGAACATTAATTTCATCCCTGTTTTTTTTTTTTTTTACTTTTAGGTTCTTTTTAGTGCCACAAAGGATTATTTCTGTTCTTTGACACGTGCTCATTTCTGTGGTGATATCAGAGTCACATGACTTTGGTGTTGTGTGTCTTCTCCTTCTGGAACGTTAACTGTGATTTACTGCAGTGAGGGAATACGGTGTCACTCTGAGTTAAGAGATTACAATTAATCTAATCTTTCTGCTTCTGTTTCACTCACAGCTTTAATGTCCGTCCTCTTCAACAACTCATTTCCCCCCATTTTACTCTTCCCAGTCCATTTTACTCCTCCATCTCACCACTTCTTTTTACCCCTTTGCCCTGTCTATCTGTCCATCTTATTGGAAATTAAGTGGCTGTTTGTCCACTGCAACATGAAAAGGAGAGTCTGCACAAACAGCCATCAGAGGTAGCAAACACACGACTAGGCATCATGGCTGCACGAATAACTGCAACTACATCCTGTTTCCATTTTTTTCAGTACTGCACTCCTCATTTTCCTCCATTGTTCTCATCAGTCTTCTCCTCTCCCTTGCACATGCTCACCATCTGTGAGTCTCAGCTCATAAGTGAGGTGGACTGTGAGCAGCTGCACGTTCCCCTTTGGTCACACCAGATGTCACGTGAAGAGTAATAAACAATTCCCCAAGATAAAGAGCGATCACACAAGATAACAAACAACTTAGATAAGGTCGGTGTAGGATCTGAATAAGTTGTCCTAAATGTCACCATGGTTTCAACTGGAGGGCAAAGGTCATCGGTGAGAAAACACATTCATACTCAAAGACTCCACAGACAAAAGAACTATTGTTCATGTTGCACTGCAGCTCTTTACATGGACATAACTTGAAGTAGGAGTAAAATGTATGTATTTATGAACGTTTTCACTGTGAAATCATTGCAAAAAAACACGGCTCAGAAAGAGGAATGGCGTGCCGGCAAATAAAGACGGAAGAACACAGGAAGGTGGACAGTGAAAGGATGGTAAGCTGCAAGATTAAAAAGGTTGCACAGAAGAGAGGAAACTCTAAATAACAAATTAAAAGGAAAAAACAAACAAACAGGAATTTGATGGAAGGTTGACTTGAAAGCAGAGAGGCGCTCATTTCCACCATGCCCGGAACGTGGACTCCCGCTGCTTTGTTTTTATTCGGTCGAGGAGTGCATCAAGGAGACAGCTGCTACGCCTAACACCACAGTGTCGCCGAATAAAACTAGATGAAAATGCAACTTTTCGATGCGGTGTAGGTTTTTTGGGGGGTGAGTAACCCTTAAGAAGATTAACTAATACAGTAAAGCAAGACAGACACAGTGTGTCATGCCTTCTTGGACAAACGCACTCAGACACATGCAAGCGCTGGAAAATGACTCTTCCTGTCATTTCCCTTCTCCCTCTGAGCTTCCTGCTGCTGGCTCAGTGAATCAGTGTCATGCATGGCTCTGCTGTCTTGTCTGTTTACGATGCTACTTAGCCTACAACTCCACATTTCCACTGCTTTCATGCCATTGCAGTCATATTTTCAAGTCTATCTTCATTTGCCTCAGAACACCCTGCTGGAGCTGTAATTCGCCACTGAATTCCAGTGTGTAATTACTTGTTTATTCAATTAGGCATGTGTTTTAACTGTTTTTTTTTTCACTACAAACAGATGTTGCCCAAATCTTTTTCCACTGCATTGACATTTTCCATACTTTGAATTGAATTTCCTCTTTTAAAATAATACTAAAAGGTTTTGTCTCAACAAATAGAACTCCATGAAGAAAAGATGATAACATTGATAATAATGTGATTGTTTTTTTTTTTAACTCAGCTGACGAGTCTATCCAAATTACAACCTCTCAATTTTTATTAAGCAACTTATAAATATCACAAATGAGAAGCTGTTCCTCCTGGTTTTTTTTTTCAGAATAGTGCTAGAAAATTGCAACAGAGTAAAAATAATGGTTCATTAGCACAATTAAACACTCCTCAGCTATACTGTGCTGGTACTTTATAATCAAATCTCATTACTTGGTCTATTTTATTACACTCAAAAACTGACCATATTAATTAAAATCAGGTCCTACTTGGGATATCTCCAACCAGCGATGCATCTATGCTGTTGGAAAGTGAGCAAGCTAAAGTTCTTTAGTTCCCATCTCTCATTCCCTGTAACAAGCTAAACAATAACAGGTTTTCCAAGTTTTGGGTTTATAGTGATGGTGAGGTGAAATAATTGTTCAGGAAGACAACACGATTCTGAGAAATTAACACCTGCAGAGTTTGAAGTGAACCAGACATTGTTGGCATAAACATGACTCACAGATTTACACTATCTTAATTTTGCCCCATGCCCAGGAATACACACCTTATCTGCACGGAAATCCCCTGTGTAAAGGCACGTTTGGCATTTTAATACCATCATGATTAAACCTGTGCTCCAGCATTTGACAACTGGGCAGGGGTGACATGCTAATCAATACTCTATGCATTATTTTGAATTTCTTTATGTACTTTCTGTTATAGTCCAGAGCGCAACCCCCCAAGGGGCAAAAATTCAACAGGAGAAAACCTTGAGGTCACCAACACATATCTATCTATCTATCTATCTATCTATCTATCTATCTATCTATCTATCTATCTATCTATCTATCTATCTATCTATCTATCTATCTATCTATCTATCTATCTATCTATCTATCTATCTATCTATAATAATTAGCATTCCTTGGTAAAGCTGCAGTACAGTGCAGTTTTCCACAAAGCTTCATAGGTTCCTGTCTAAAATCTATAGTAATCACAAATTCATGTGTTAAACTTTTAAATGTGTTAAAGTTTATTCTAAGTTTCCAGACATCACCGTTCCAGGAGACCATCCCACACAAAGCAACACACACACACACACACACACACACACACACACACACACACACACACACTATCTATCTATCTGTCTGGCTGTCTGGCTGTCTGGCTGTCTGGCTGTCTGTCTGTCTGTACACACATACACACAAAAAGAGAGAAAGAATTCCCAATTTCTACCAACTGAAACAAGATAAAGCATTCAAATCTTCATTTTTTTTGTTCCCTGTGGTTTTCTTTCCTCCAAGGCACGGATCACTTGTCTGGATAAGTCCTCCCCATCCTCCGACTACCTGCCAAAAGCTTGTACCCATCCTGAAATGCTTGAGGACAGTGTTCCATCAAAGTCATTACAGAATATCCTGTGGGAAAACAGGATTCTTTCACCGGGGTGCATGACTTTGTTGCTGCTTTGAAGCTGCCTCCTTCATTCGCTGTAGTATGGAAACACACTGGTAATCCAGCGTCAGCGGTGGAAACCAGTGCTGATAACTGTTTACCTAATGCCTTTTGCATTTGTGCGACACAGAGGTTGTGTCATCATTTGTTAAGCGGCTGCCAGGTGTCACTTTACTCAACCCCAATTTTAGGAGCGTTTGGCAGACAAATATGCAATATAATTTGTCATCTTTGGCTTTACTCTTCATGAGGTTCTAACCCCACCGCTAACGAATTCACAGAGTCACGCGGATAAAGACTGTTTAATAAAACATCAGCACTTGAGGCCTAACAGGCCTCATGCTCCCCTTACAAGCCAGAGACTCATTTATTTATGAATTCATGAAATCATCTCTTCCTTTCCCCAAACCACCCAGGTCCTAGAAAAGTGTCTGTCAAATATCTTCAGGGAACTAGTCGGAGGGAGGAAATATAATAAAGACAGGGAGACAGAAGCAAAGGCACACATGCTATAACATGATGTCATTGTCTGTTGTCGTACCCCTCAGTGTGTGTGGTTCAGTCAGTTTAGGCCTTGGGTTTGGGGTCACAGTCTTCATATCCCAGGAAATACCACAGAACTTTGCGTCATTCAGAAGGTTTCTCTAGAAGACACAGCACAACATTTTTTTCTTAGAATGTTGGCACGTTCATCGCCATTTTGTAATCTGGCAGAAAGGCACTTGTCAGCTCATCCCAGGCAACACTGCTCTGACTTGATTGCAATCATGCGCCGGCGAAAAATAGACGGAGTAACAAAGGACAAACAGCGGGAGAGGCACAGGTGTTGCCCTGTGTTTGCCTGGATGAAACATCTTGACCGTGGAAAACACCGGAGAGAGGAGAGAAAAGAGGCATGGGTGGAGGCAGGAAACAACATATATAGTTCCTTGTCAGACTCTTGTTTCTAAGTTCCGTTGATTAGGAATTTCCATTGGGCTTCATTCACAGCTAACAAGGCTACAAGCTAAATTTGGTTGTTGCAATCATCCCCGACCCCGACAGTCTTGACCAGATTACCATATTGTGTGGTTGGTAAGACGGGCAGCATGTGGAGCCTGACATCAAATCTGTGCGAGACACTGACCCTTAGCACTGCAGCTTTTTATAGCCTAAACAACACTTGTTGCCTGCCTGGAGTGTCCGACTGTTCCTGCCTCCACAAGCCTTCAACTTTCCCTACTTGTTCTGTTTCTATCTTTAATCTATTTCACACACTGTTTCACACTTCTATCTCATTCCTGGAGACTAATTCTGATTGTTATCTTTTCATTCACACCCTTGATGTTGATGACAATGTCAATCTGGAGGAACAAATTATAAGATCTAAAATATGTAGTATCATAAAGTGTGTGAGCATGTGTGTGTAGCGATGATTGATCTGTAAGAAAGCATCAAGTATTCTGTGTTTGTGTGTGTTTGTTTCACCATAATGTGTTTGTATGTCTTTGAAATGATCGTTGTGCCTGCTAATCTGCAGGTTTTTTTGCTGAGTCATCAGTTTGTGCTTCCGGCCATCTGTGCCATACATTTAAAAAAGAAAATCTCTTCCTCGCCCTCCTGGGTGGTGCCTCCTTCCTTCCTTCAGACTCGGGTCCTCTACCAGAGGCCTGGGAGTCTGAGGGTTCTGCACAGAATCTTAGCTGTTCCTAGTACTGCGCTCTTCTGGACAGAGTCTCTGATGTGGTTCCTGGTATCTGTTGGAGCCATCTACTCAGCTTGGGTGTTACTGCCCCTAGTGTCCCAATCTCTACTGGGACCACTGTTGCCTTCATGCCCCACATTCTCTCCATCTCCTCCTTCAGCCCTTGGTACTTCTCCAGCTTCTCATGTTCCTTCTTCCTGATGTTGCTATCACTTGGGATTGCTACATCTATCCCCACCACTGTCTTCTGGTGTTTATCCACCATCACTATGTCAGGCTGGTTGGCCACCACCATTTTGTCAGTCTGGATCTGTAAGTTGGGATCTTGGCCTGCTTGTTCTCCAGCACTTTCGGGGGTGTCCCCCACCTGGACCCTGGGACCTCCAGTCCATACTTAGTCCACTTTATGTGTGTGTGTGTGTGCGTGTGTGTGTGTGAGATACATATACGGTATATGATGCAACATTTAACGAACTGGGTCTCTGTCTGAACCAAAATGCAGTAATTTCCAACAATATTACAGTTATCAATGGAGTGGATGTGAGCTTTGAGAGGGGAGAAAATGGATTTAGGTTGTTTTTTGAATTTGCTGCCAGAATTGAAGTATCGTTTTCATGATCAGTTAGCACCCATTTACTCCTAACCGCCATTTATTCCTGATCAGGGTCAAACCCATTAGTGAAGCACTCTCATCCAGGGGCAAATTAGTCCCCACTTGACCTAATGTGCATGTTTATGGCTTATAGCAGAGAACATACAGCCCACTTGACCCATGTTGCAATGGCAAATTTAGGAAAATATAAGAATAAGGAAGTAGAATAAATGCAGACAAAGACAGATTCATATCTGTGCTCTATGGACACATTTGGTATACACAGGTATAACAATCTGAGCTCAAGTGAGCTGGATGGAAGAAAGTCATCATCATCAAGGACCCAAACACATTACATAGAAATCAGTCATGATTTGTACCATTTCTATGTCCTGATCCCAGCAAACACAGCCTTTATTCTTGCTTAAATAGATGTTCTATTTGGTATAGATATGTTCCCCTGGTGTTTATTTCTTATTCTTAATTGTGGTGTATAATCAAATGTGCTCATTCAGAATGCAAATATAATGTTTTAGAATTAATGAGAACTGTTTAAAAAATGTTTTTGTTTTCAAATGGGGAAATTATTTTTTAATTAGACCAACCTCAGTCAATGGATTCATGAAATTCCTTTGCTACTTTTTAGATTAAAAAATTTCACAACTCAAAACGAATAAAATGATCCTCTGTTTTGGTTTGTTTGTGTGTTTGTAGGCGTGTTGTGGAACCTGTCTTCATGTGATGCCCTGAAGATGCCAATCATCCAGGATGCCCTGGCCGTTCTGACCAACAGTGTCATCATACCCCAGTCTAACTGGGACTCCTCCCCCAATCACCATGAGGATCGCAAAGTCCACCTCCATACGTCCCAAGTGCTCCGCAATGCAACGGGCTGCCTCAGGTAACACCTACACGCCGGCTAGATTACCTACAGCATGTTTGCATCCTCTTTTTTGTCCCTCAGCAGAAGGTCTGCATAGATTTTATTATTGATTTCCTCCCTGACCTACGGCAGCTGTGTGCACAGTTCACCCCCACTTCATTAAAATACCCGATGTACCAGCCGCACATGTAGAGAAGTGTGATTCATGCGGCCATATTTAGGCTGCATAAATGAGTGAATGAATCTCATCCTTTTAGAATCCTGTCTGATGGTGCAGAATATACTCAAAAACTAAATAAAACAACCTGTTTGTCTCGCTCATTGACTCCTTCCCTATCTGAACGTGTGGCGGTAACCATAGCAACTCCTCCAATTAAATGAGTTTTTTGTGTGTAAAGGCATCACATTTTAGTGCCCTGTACTGACAAAATGAGTCCCTTAATTGTTCCAGCTTGAAATAATGAAGGCCAACTTGCTGCTTTGGAGATTGCCATGCTTGTTATAAAATTCAGTCAGGTATGATGAATCTTTGCTGAACTGAGTTGGTTTTTTAATCCGATGTGTTTGTGAGCCGACATGAAAATGTCAGTCATGACAACCTGCATTTCTGCTGCCATTAACCTCCCAAAAAAACAATATACTTGACCTCTTTGTCCCTTTCGGGGTCAAGAGGTCTGCACATAGGATACCTTGCTCAGAGGAAGCTGGGCACCTCTCTGAGGATGTCCTAGCACCTCTCCCTGCTCCCAGAACACCTTCCAATTTTTTCCCACAGCAGGGCTTGAATTAAGGGCCCTCTGCTTCTCACCCCAGCCCCCTACAGACTGATCTTTGAGCGTTCTTCATTATTATTAACTGAGATTTATTCAACTTTTGGAAAAATCATTCCAAAGCAACTGTATACCCATCGCTGCGCTGCAAGGTCTCCTTTCTCAGCCACCTGAGCAAGTCGACGGGGGTTAAATCCCTTCATGTCCTCTTGACCATCACCGTTTGAGCTCTGGTCCTAACTGGCCACCAGCAGTTTCGCCGTTAATCCTCACCACAGTTTCTTAAGAGAGTGATTCAAATGTTACAAGTTACATGTCACAAGTTGTTCCTGAAGGTGCTGGCACAGTTTAGGGCATGCTATGCTATGCTAAATGGAAGTCACTTGACCTGAATGCAGCAGGTTCATCCAGGAATTGTTGTTGATTCTGTTTATTTGCATTATGAATCGTTTATTGCCTTCCACTAAATATCCAAGTTAGATTTTGGAGTTCCCTTTGTTCAGATTTCTCAAAGTGAAGAGTGGCTTAAATGTCCTCAACCAGAAACTGTCTTGAACTGAAATTATTTATTAGTAATTTAATTTATTAATTAATTATTGGTTTAGACATTCCTCTGTATTCACTGTGCCTCTGCTGGGTGTTTCAATCATTACTTTTATCTCAAAACGTGTTACTTCCGCAATCACCGAGTGTGTTTGTTTGCCAGTCTGCTGTAAGACAAATAATGCCGTCAATGCTCTATTCGCACCACAACGTGTTACACCATTCGAGCTGTAAGAGGAGCTGGAGGGCAGGATAGAAGTGGAAGAGCTTGCAAAATGTGGGGAAGATGTAGGAGAAGAATGTAGAAAGGATGAACAATGAGGGGAAGTTGCTAATGGAGCATCAGACAGGAGGGTGGGGATGCAGAGAATAATGGTGTTAGTGCTTCTCTGTCTGTTCGGGGGGGTTACGATGACACGAAGCTGCAGTCTTCAGCCTCTGAGTGCTGCAGCTCAATATCAGCCCTCTCACATTACTCCTGTTGCTCTGCTCTGCGTGATTATGTCTGTGTACAAAAAAGGGCATGTACATGACTTGAAGGGCACACATTCAGGTCTGTCCCTATTTGTACCTGCGAATTTGATGGTGTGAATCAGTGGAACGCCGCCTCTAGGAAGGAACTGGCCCCAAGGTGTTTGGGTGTGTGTGTGTGTGTGTGTGTGTGTGTGTGTGTGCAAGCTAATAATAGCGCATCGGATCTAATCGTTAGGCAGGATTTAACATCTCCACTGTACCCATATATGTAATACGTATACGTAGCTAGAAGTTACACACAGACACACACAATCTTATCGGGTGAGACACATGGTCTCCTAAGGAGGGGTTTCAGTATCCTCAGTTCAGGGGCTGTTTGCCTCCCTGCAGGTTGTTGGTTTACAGCCAAAAGCCAAGCCAGGGAAAAAGTGCTTTTTTCCAGCTTGAACACTGCTTATGTTTATGTTTTTGACACACAGTCAGACATGACTCCATTTGAGGTCAGCAGTAAACGGGTTTGAAATAACATGGTATAAAACCTATGAAGGCACAGTGGGCTACACTTCTGTAGGTGTTGGTGAAGTATGGGAGCCCACCTTTGAACTGGCAACCAGTCCGGGGGTTTTTTCTCTCTCTACTGTGGTGACAGCGAGGAAAGACTCCGGCAGCTGAACCAGTGGAGAGTAACATCTGACAACATGAAGAAAAGCAAACCTTCCAATTCAGCCCCTTCAGCGGTACAGCTCAGCTGTTACCTTCAATGGCCTTAAGAAGCGCACAAGTTCATGGAAATGGTTAAACATAACTCAGACAAAAATCAGAAACAAATATTTAGTCCAATTGTTCTCTCCGAGTGAACCCCAGCATGTTTCAGTAACTACCAATATAACATTTAAGTAATAACACAAATGAATATATTTGGTGATACCACAAATCTCGCTGTGTTCCAGAGGACACACAGAAAGAGACCAGAGTTAGCAGACTCATCCTTGCCTGAGAAATTCTGGCTTCACCGTTTTAGTCAACACAGAAGGAAAGGCGTGCTTAAAAAGGCACAATATTCCACGCTTCATTAAAGACCTACTAGGCTAACAAGCATATGTGTACAGGCCCCCAGCACATCGCCAGACACACACCTTCACATTGTCACACTTTTACACAAGCACAAGATGTGCTTAACACATTTGTCCTAATTGAATTGAGAAGCTGGGTGCAGGTTTTTCCACGTTTGGGCATTTGGACAGTACAGAATTAAGCAGCATGATGTGACGTGACTGCGGCATTGGATTATATGTTTGTAATTACATGATTGTATTCATGAGTTGTACGTGAGGAAACCACTCTGTGATATTACTGTTACTCTTACATACTGTTGTAATTAATAATAAACGGGTGAAGATGGTAACAAGAAGGAAAGAAGCTATAAATGTTTATTCTACGATATCAAGCACAGAAAAGCACAGAAATGAGGTTTGAAGGCAGTTAGCAGGGTAGGTGAGTTGCATCCAGCTAAGTCATGCTGGTGGAGATTGATTTTTATTTCAGTCTCAGTTAAATCAGAACGCTGGATAGAAGTCTTTCTGTGTCAAATCACTGTCACTCCTCTTTATCATATCAAGGTCAACTTTTGTCAAGGAGATGTTCTGAAGTAGCTCCTCATTTAGAAAGACTCAATGAAAACTTACTTAGAGTCACAGTGTTGTATAATTCTTATAAACTCTCTCAGTTTAGTGTTTGTATTGCAGGTGCAGTCACTCAACACCCTCAGATGAAAGAGAAAGCATCATGTCAATACTTTCACATTCCATAAAGTAATAAAACAATTTAAAAAAACAGCCTGTGTTTAAGGCCAAACATTCATCAAGGTTGAAGATTTTTCTGTTCTCTGGTTTAGAAATGAATTGAAATTGTTTCCTGCTAAGCCGATTTCCCTTTCTGCTTGTTTGCCCATTAGCATTCATAGCGAATGAAAATAGCTTGACCTTCTCTTGGAGTTGGAGAACCATGAGCGTGAAGTTTTAATTGAGTTCTTGTGTCGTCCTCACTTCGCTCTTTCTCATCTGTATAATAAATGATTGACCTCATCTTGCAGAAGTAAAATAGCAGTGATCTTCTTATTGTGCTGGCCTGATGGATGAACCTGTTCTTTGTGTCTTTGTTTGTTTCACTGTTACAATATTTTTGACATTTTGCCTTTCCAGGCAGACATTTACACTCATTTTCCAGACGAGCGTTGTGCAGAGCAGACTAATGACACTCAGATGAATTCAGTTTATTAAAAAAGTTCCTTTTAAGGCTGTTGCTGTAAATTCTTTTGGTTGTATTGTTTCTCTGGGCCCTAATAGATCACATGGTAGCATTAGCATATTGTCTTACTTGACAAAACAACAGCAAAGTGCACCTTTGTGGTTTCATAAAAAAGAAAAGAAAAGTGCAACCCACAGATTTTGCCCCTGCTCAAATGTGCTCGATGTGTTTGAAAGTTTAAAATGGTCAAGGGATTTTTATCAAGCTGTAACTACAGTTGAACTAAAGTGATAGATTTTATTCCATAATACACCCACATGTCTTTTATTTAGGGGCAAAGTTGGATATACAGTGAAGTAGATTGATGCTTTGAAGTTTAAATAAAGAAAAGACTGATCAGTTTTACATTTCTTTACATTGGCTCAGGCCAGCGATTCGTAATCTGGTCCTGGTGTTTCCATGACACTGTGCTCCCAGTGGAACGCCACACGTATTTACCCTCACACCACCCACTCCTGTCTCCACTTCATTTATTAAAACAGTTAATTATTTCTGCGCATCACACTGGCGAAGGTACAAATGTTAAACGCGAGAATGTTCTGACAGCGTTGTGTTGAGGGATCAACAGAAAGCCCCCGTACACCACCTTTTGGACTAAAGTCAAGAGTGTTTTATTCTGGAGCAAGTCTTCGAATTAGAAGCTGAGATGCATCCAAAGTTTGAATGTTTTTGGCTGTTTGGGTTTTGGAAAAGCTGCCAGGTTCCTCAATATCTCCCTCTTCTTTTCTTCTTCCACATCTTTTCAGCTCTCTTATCTTCCCTCCCCACCATCCAGATAGTTTCCTCAGTTTGTTGACTGTTTGGCACGCATATGTGCAAACTAACCGCGGTCTTGTGTGTGTTTCAGGAATGTAAGCTCTGCAGGCGAGGAGGCAAGACGGAGGATGAGAGAGTGTGACGGCCTAACAGATGCACTGCTCTTTGTCATTCAGACATCTCTGGGAAGCAGTGAGATTGACAGCAAGGTATGTATGTGTGTGTGTGTGTGTGCGTGTGTGTGTATGTGCGTGTGCGTGCGCGTGCGTATGTTTGCTTTTTGACGCTTAAAACATTATAAATTTGAGGTTAGAACTGGGTTCAGGTTAGGGGATTATTTGGGATGGTTAAGGTAAGGAAAAAGGGAATGTATGTTTATTAGTGTTCTCACAAAGATAGAAATATGAGAAGAGTGTGTTTATTCACATTTCAATATTTCTTTTTTTACTTATTGGGGCACGTTTTTTTCCCAACAGACAATCTAATGACTGGGTTAATTATTGTAATACTTGAAATGATCAATAGAGGGCGACACCTTGGCACAGTGGTTGACATTGCTGCTCCCAGTGGGAAACAAGAGGTTTTTCTTTGTGGCATTGGCATGTCTGTGGGGGTTCTGTCCAAGTATTCTGGCCTTCCTCCAAAGACATGGATTTGTGGGTGAGGTGAACTGGCAACTGTAAACTGACTCTAGATGTGAATGTGAGTCTGTATGTTTGTTTGTCCTATATGTTAATGTATGCTCCAGCCACTTCTGTGAGAGTTGGGTACTTGAGTCAATATGGGTGAAGGCAGGTCCACCTATGGGTGAGCTGTCAGCTCTTCCAGGGTCCTATGCGAGCATGAGGTGGATCGCTACCTTGCTCAAGGGTACCTCAGCGGTGCTCTGGGATGTCCTGGTATCTCCTCCTGTGCTCCCTGTGCTTCCCAGCCCACCCCTGCAGACCGAGCTACCCAATGACCAATTAAAAACAAACTTTAACAATCAAATCAAATCAATCTTTATTTATATAGCGTCTTTTACAATCAAAATCGTTCCAAGGCACTTTCCAGAATCCCAGGGCCGAACCCCAGACAAGCAACAGTGGCAAGGAAAAACTCCCCTTTAACAGGAAGAAACCTTGAGCAGGACCAGACTCATGTAGGGGGACCCTCCTGCTGATGGCCGGCTGGAGAGAGAGGAGAGAAGAGAAGAGAAGAGGAGAGGAGAGGAGAGGAGAGAGAGGAGAGGAGAGGAGAGGAGAGGAGAGAGGAGAGGAGAGGAGAGGAGAGGAGAGAGGAGAGGAGAGAGAGGAGAGGAGAGGAGAGGAGAGGAGAGGAGAGGAGAGGGAGAAGGAGAGGTCAACAAGTGATCAGCCTTTATCCACACACTCAAGAAAGCAGATTTCTTGAGGCGAGGAAGTTTCAGCGCTGCTCGCTGCCATTTTAGGTCTCTCTGCGGACAAAGTTGAGTGGGTTTATGTTCGTGCTGCGTTTTTGTGCACAACGAGGTGTTCATGTTGTGTTCGCGAGAGTGTGCGGAGGCCACTCGATACTACATAAACAGTGTCAGGGATGGTTGATTTCTCAAGGTCTCTGTCTCCTCGCCTCTCTAAATGGCCGTCCTTAATCACTATTTAACATCCCGCCCCCTTCCTCTTCTGCCCCCGCCTGCAGTCACCAGAGGCTGCTGTCACCACAGTAACAAAGACAGATTGGCGGGCTTACCAGCAAGCACTGACAGTTTAAATTAGGAGGCACATTAAATGAACTAGTCGACACTTCCAGGTGAACCAGCAAGTGGTTTACCTGAAAGTTGTCCCATTAAACATATTCTGCAGGTGATGGATGTTAGCAGCAGCGCGGAAACTGGTGATGAGCAAAACCGCGCGGAGCCTTAGCTACATGTTCAATTTGCACTTCCTGTCATATATTCTTGGTCCACAAGCACATCAATGTTCTGCTGCTGCCTTATTGAGACTATAAAGACCAATTAACATCCTAAAATATACATCTCACTGAATGTTTTGTAAAAGTAATTGTTGAAACAAACAGGCTGGCCATTAGCTAAGCTACCACAAGAGAACAAGTTTTATTGTTTAATAGCAGTCAGTTCTGCTGATGATTGTTATGAATTTTCACAAAGTGTTTTAAATCTAAATAATAATAATGATAATAATAATACCCTCTGCCGTTGTGGAGTTAGAAGCTCCACAATGAGCTCATTGTGCTTAATTACAGCTTTAAAAAATTCTGAGCACTACAGAAAACATAGAGCTCGATGTACATTTTTGGAGCTAAAATGGAGACCTAACAAATGGCTGCAGATTCTCTTGCGATTTTTGCAGTTTTTCCTGTGAAACATCTTAACTTGCACACTGTTGTCTGTCTGCTGTGTTTGGGCAAAGATTAGAATAGTGAAGTATGAAATATCAGCCATACTGTAACCTCACGCCACATTGTGGCAATAGAATTTCAGACATTAGCGCAGTTCACTGAAGCGAAACGTTGTTTTCTTTGTTCAATCTCTTCAGGCCGGCTGTTCAATTAAACTCTGCTGTTTTTTGTGTTTGGTTTTTTGTGTGTGTGTAAAGCACTGGTCAGATGGAGAGAAGATTGATGACATGCCGTTGTTCATTTCCACTCTGCTGATTCCCAGAGACGTTAGACAAGGATGCAACTCAAACACCGACTGAAAGCAACGATGCCAATAAACTATAATAATTACTTTGCTCTCATTCAGAAGCGGCTTCAGTGGGTTTGCCTCTGTACTTGTTGTTTAATGGGCTGTGAGACAAAATATTGGACTTGTCATGTTTTTCTCATTTACCTGAGTGACTTCTAACCTTATTTCAAAGTCAGAGCCAAGATACCTTTGAGATCCCTTCCTTTGTTTCTCTCACACCCTGTCTGGCTCATTGGTGGGGGGTTGATGGACTAAGTGGGTGTTTTAATTATCACACTCTAACTTTATTGCACTTTGAATATTTTTTGGCGGGACATGACTTCAAATTTATCCCTTCAATTCATCTTTTTTTATATCCTTCTCCTCCTTCTTCCTTCCCAGACGGTGGAGAACTGCGTTTGCATCCTCAGGAACTTGTCTTATCGTCTGGCTGCCGAGACATCACACGGGCAGCAGGTGGGGTTGGAGGAGCTGGACAGCCTCCTTTGTGACACCAACGGGCGCGACGCTGAGAGTTCCGGCTGCTGGGGCAAGAAGAAAAAGAAAAAGAAGGGCGCAGATCAGGTGAGGAGTGGGATGGAGATAGGTAATGATTTAAAAAGTGCTGATCCGGCCGTTGTGAAATCAGATTATTCCCAACTTTGTGATATCATCAACATGTTCAGTGACCTCGTGCACATAAATCTGCTTTTATTAGTGATCTGTTTAGACACATGGTGCATGAAGGAATGAAACAGCTTTGGTGATGAAGGAGAACTCGGAGAGAGTCGTGGAAGCATCTGTCACATTCAGCAAGCTGTGTTGAAAAGCATCCACTCCTTTTATCCAAGAGGAGCTTCGTTTTCTTTTGATTGCTTCTCATATGTTGCTGATTGTTGGCCTGGATCTGAGGGTTTATATGAAAAAGGGATAGATTGTTTTGTCCTCATCAATGATACTCAAATAGCATAAGTATTTTTGAAACTAATGGCCATGCCAACAGTTCATTGACTACAGCACCTACACATGAACCATTATTTATTCAGAGTACAAAAATATTAATCATATTTCATCAACGTAAAGTTGTCAAGCCTTCTCTGACTTGTTTCTACCGCCTTACATCACATGATTAGATTACTTCCTGGCCAACTAATAGATATTCAGTATCCAACTCTGCTAAGAGGGCCGCCGAGCCTCCTCCCCACATCTTCAAATACTGATGTTCTGGTTTGGTGCCTAGCCTAACTAACCGCACCAATGCATCTATATTTAATGACCCAGAAATAAAACTCAACATCTGACAAATTGCTGCTCTAATGTGTTAAATCATACTTCAGCAAAGATGGCATAACATCTTGAGGAAATGGAATTTAATATTTGGCATTCGGCTGTCTGGCAAGATCCTTTAAACAAGAACGTATTAAAGTCGTCGGCCTTCTATCAGTTCGTTTCAGGCCAGAACCATTTTAGCCAGAAAAACCGCTGGAATATTTTGCGATGTAGATTCAACAGGAAACAGCGGATTGTAGGGTTCTGGTCCATTGGCTGATCATTTAGTCCACCACGGGCCAAACACGGCCTATTGTATTGAGATCTGTCCCACTGATTGGGTTCATTGTCACTTTAACCACCCTGCCCTGTTATTGGCCCATTCCCACTTGTATACATGCAAAGTGGTGTAATAATTAATTCATTCATTAATGATGTGGCTGGAGCATGTGTTTGCATAAGCAGCCCAGACTGAATGAAATTAGTTTTTATTATATAGAATTATAAGCTAAATATCCATTCAATATCAATTTATTTATTCAGAGTCTACTTAGAACGTAGGAGTCCTCAAGGCAAAATGAAGAGATAAAGTAATCTCTTGTGAAAATAATGTGCATCCTGTTTTCCTTCAAGATATAAGAAGCCTTTGATGCTTTAATTTGAGAGTAGTTAAAAAGATAAAAATGTTGACGTGTGCAGACACATGCACATGCTCGACAGCACCTTTCTCAAAAGGCACCCAAGTTCACATTAGAGGCATCAGTGGGGAGGAAGCAAGATGAAGGGAAATGGAATGAGACAACACAGAGAAACAAATGGAAACTAAAGAAAAGGTGAAGCACAACTCTGGAGAGACAGAGAGGAAAAATTAAGAGAGAATAGAGGTCAGGATAATAATGAGAGGAAGGAGAAGAGGTAACCAGAGAACCGAAGGAGAGAGAGGAGAGACTTGGTTTCATGCCTGCTTGGAGAGCTGCAGGCATGTCACTCAAAATAAAGGTTCAGACATCAAGGGATTGTGGAGCAGGTGAGAAAAAAGCGGAGATTTAACTTTATTTGTCAAAGCAAATCTAGCAGTCAAACATTCTCTTAGGGCCCTGCAGACATCTCTTTTCTGTTCATTCATTCCCACAAGACTCCCCACATTACCATGTCCTCCTACACGCTACGTATGTAAAAAGGAGGAAACTCATTTTTAAAAGGTCTGGATGTGTCACTGGCTGGAATTTTTTTTTTTTAAAAAGGTAAAAATGAAATCACTCTGTGCTTCGAGCACCCTGGGGTTTTCATTTTGGCTCACCTGCACTGGTCTGACCAGCATCAGCTTCTGAGTCAGTCTCAGTCTCACCTGTCTCTTTTCCTCCACAGTGGGACGGCGTGGGGCCCTTCCCAGACACTGTGGATCCACCCAAAGGGGTTCAGATGCTGTGGCACCCAACAATAGTCAAGCCCTACCTCACCCTGCTGTCAGAGTGCTCCAATCCCGACACCCTGGAGGGGGCAGCAGGAGCTCTGCAGAACCTGGCTGCAGGCAGTTGGAAGGTAATATTGTTTTACTTCAACAATAAACTGTGATCGGAGCAAATTTCGTATAAAAAACCCTGAGTGACACAAATTCAGTTGGCTTTGTTTCCTTTTCAGAGCAGGATTAGTTTCCGCTGCCTGATTTTGTTTCAAATGCCACAGTGCTGTCATGGCTCCAGGTCCACAACCATGTGATATTTATTTAGAGCTGGCACACAGCCAAGACGTTCCGCTATTGTGCAATTAGCAGACCACACATTCCTGGGGGAAAAAAGGAGAAGGCCATAATCTGTCCAGGAAAAATCTCTATTGATCCCTGATCAGGATAATTGAAATTCACTTTCAGTTTTGAAAATCACATAGCATCATTTTGTTAAGCATCCAGCCAGCTGAAATGACACAATCTATTTTTCAAGGCTTTTATTAGTTGGAATTTATTGTGTAGCAAAGGTACAATAACCTTAATTCTGTCAAAGCTCCAAGCTTCAGCACCTCAGGGGATGAGACCAGGGTTCAACAGCAGATTACTGTTGAAGGTAGCTGGATGATAATAACATAGTAGCCACATGGTCATATCATAAAGTGATGCTAAGGCCAGCTTTAGCCTCGAGGAGGGCAGAAATCCTACAGTGATGGCCTCGGAATGACCTTTGAATTACAAAACCTCATTGGAAAGTTGATGGAAATCTTTTAAAAAGAGCTCAGTCAAAAGGTTTGATTGCTTTCTATATGTGAAATCTGAGTGAAGACAGTGATGTTTGCTCCGGTTCTGTGATCCTAGGAATGTTTGCAGTGCTATTGTAGCTAATTTTGGTTTCGGGAGCACAAAGGTTGGTAGAGACGTAGAGAAAGAGTGAATCAGGGTTCAAAAGTTGTTTCCTTGAAAAGCAGGTCTCAATAATGGGAGGAGACAAGTTGCACGTATTGATGTTGGTGTAGGATATTTCCCCCTAAGGCTTCATTACTTCCATTAATAATGAACATATTTCCCTTTGTGTCTATATAGAAAAACATTACTTTAAAGTCCTGCATGTTCTTCAGCACTCCTCGTCAATTCAAACACCCTGTTCCACTTTCGCCATTTGTGGTCCATTGAAGCACACTTTGATGGTTATCAGGGGACTGTGAAGTGATCTCCAGGCTCCAAGCTCTTCTGTCAAATTCATGTAATTGCCTCTCTTACAGTATATCACTTTTGAGTCACTTTAATGTCGCCGTTGCTCTTATATTGACCCAGAAGTTGTCCCATTCAACCTCTGCTTTTCTGGTTTCACAAAAGCGTGATGAACAGCTTGTCTCGGAAGTGGTCGTCTGAGCGGCGGCAGCAGTTTTGCCATCTGATCCATAAAAGACTCCTCTGACTCCTGTGAGCACGAAGCCCACTGCAGGATCAACCTTTGCCCCCGTTTCCAGTCTGAACCCAGTCGTACCCCAGAGATTGTTTTGTCTCAGCTCGTTTACCTCTAGGAACCTTAACCAGGACAAATGGTTGCCAGCACCATAGCTCCCAGTGTGTTGGGCACTACAACCCCTCCAGTTTGGCCACTTCTGCAACCCTCCCGAGTTCCAGCAAACCTTCCAGACCAGAACTGCTGTTTAACCCTCTTTTTCCTGTTTTTCCCCTTGTTTTTCAGTGGTCGGTCTACATCCGAGCCGCTGTGCGTAAAGAGAAAGGCCTTCCCATCCTCGTGGAGCTACTGAGGATAGACAACGATAAAGTGGTGTGCGCTGTGGCCACAGCTCTCAGAAATATGGCCCTGGATATCAGAAACAAGGAGCTTATTGGTGAGTGCTGATAAAACCCATCGCTCGCCCGACAGCTGCTCTGTCAGGTTCAAGCCCATTAATTCATTTGCAAATGTCTGAACCCAGTGTTTATCTCTAATCTAATTGCATTCTCTCGTTGCCACGACACTGGGACATGCAAAGGCTGCTCTTATGCAATACAAGGACAGAGCTCGTTGGAATAGTTAGTTAACCAATAATAATAATGTTGGTTTCTGATTAATTGAGTAATTGATTGATTCATTGATTGATTCATTGATTGATGCAGGATTAATAATATTCTAATATATTACAGAGGAGCTCCGTAATGTTTTATTTGTATATAAGTCCTCACAAAGATATAAGTAAGGATGCGTGTAGTAGTGTGACATCATCCCATCACTGCCGGTATCTGTGATTATCTGCGCTTCCGTGTGGGCTCAGTGGTTTCTATGGCAACACCACTACCCTCAGTCTCAGGAGAAGGGCTCCCGGAGCATCACTTGGTTTCGCTGGGGTGTAACAGAAGTGACTGGGAATGCCTGTGATTGTCTTGCTGTGACACGGAAGCAGATTAGAGGATAACTGAAGCCTCTGCACAGAATTATTTGGTTGTTCTGCAACTGCATGTGTAATAATATCACCTCATAATGACTGGATGGCAGCTATCTTTCTTTATTCCTCTGTTTTAAATTGCTGACTCCAGTCAAAGTCACTGTTAAACAACAAATCCTTAGATTTATCTTCAGACATGAGCTGCAGATATGTGTTGTCAGATTGCGATTCTTTGATTAGATTATGATGCCATTAAAACTCTTGCTAAATGTGACAAATTACATTTTTTTAAGAAGAAATCATTTAAAGAACCTACTCCATACTAATTCTGTAGCATTCTAACTACAGCACATTGTTCTGACCAGATAACCAGACCTTGATTTTCCTCTAGAGATAAGTCACATTTGGCTAATTAATTTAGATAATAGATGGTCTGTTGTTATTGTGTTTAGGTTGTTTTTCCATCATGGACAATGCTCATGAAAACAAGCCTTAATTGTGTAATGAGCGTCTACATTTTGAGGGAAGATGAGTGCATTGGCTTGTAAGCTAATTACATCAAGATGTATGAAATAAATCAAGCTGATTTAACCGTCTATCTTCAGTCATATATGGCCGCATGAACACATCAAACAGTTCTTTCTGACACCAGCAGGATCGCACTGGTGGGATGGAAAAATAAAACATGCAACAGGGACGGAAGACTATGAGGGCTATTGCAGATTATCAGAGATCCTGTGACCAATATCCTCAGGAAGATGCTAGCAGAACATCTCAGGAATCTAGGAATTATAAAGCAGACTGGTAATGTTTACTGGTGCACACAAAGCCATCATGGCCTCAGTGGTACAGGTGGAAGAACATTTTCTGGCTAAGTATTCCTTTTTTGACTTGAGCTGGTTAAAAACTATGTTATTTATTCTGCTTGAAGTGAGGGGCTGCAGGGTTAGTGGGATGCTCTTAAAACTGGGAATTCATCTAAAACCATGACGTGCCTCGTACTCATATTCTACCTTTAACCCTCGCTTATACATGAAACTACGCTATTGACATGCTAAAAAATGCAGCATTTCAAATCTGGCTCGGTCTCGGTCTTCGCATTTTTTTATGAAGCTGTTAAAGGTTTTGTACGGTCAGACACTTGTGTGGCTTTACAGATGGGCCTCAATCAAAAATAATGAGCTGAGAGCGGTTGGAAGCTGCGTTGAGCTGCAGAGTGGGCTGGAGGCTCTCAGCCGGATGGTCTTTCCACCTTCTGCTTTCCTCGCAACCTTCTCGGGGATTCCTTTGGTCATTACCAACATTTATTTTTGCACCCAAGAGGATGATGGTCGTAATGACACATTTAGCTGGCTAGACATTATTTGAAAATGTGTGTCGATGATAGCAATTAAAACCTCAACAACAGACGATTGCCCTTTGTTAAGAGAAATCAACTTCCAGATCACCTTCGCTGAGTCAGCCGAAAGACAAATGAGACGTGTAGTTTTACAGAAATTGAGTGTGGGGTGAAGGTGTGAGTTGATGTGTGTCGACAAAGGAAGTGTGAGATCAGCCAGAAAAACTCCATTTGGTGCGTGTTTACAAGCTTTCTTCACTTCGTTTCCATCTCCAAAGACAAGTGCGCTGATCTTTGTCAGATCAAAGTTCCACTCAATTATAGCCATCTTGCATGGCTCATCTAGAGCAAATCATCTCCTTCTGAAAAGCAAATAGTCTATTAAAACTCACACCGCAGTGTGTCATAAGTTGTTAGTGCCGGTAGGTTTAGCTGCGCCACCGTGGGGGGAAACGGTAGTTTGCGTGAGAGCTCCAGCAGGGCGAGCGGAGACGAGCATCATCTCTCATACGCAATAACCAGAGAGGGAGTACTCCCTGACCGGACATGGACATGGACAAGACAAGCGAAAGAGGATGAGTGACGTTCAGGAGGTTGAGGAATTCCAGCAGAAAAAAGAGGAGAGAAACACTAGCAAGGCTGCCAAAGAGCCATATGTACGCTTATGTTCAAATCCCGCTCTAATGTGATTTATGCGGCATATTGATGTCGCCCAGAATCACATTTCTCATTTGTCAGTGCCTTTTTGTCTCTCTCCTGATTTCACCTCCTTCATAGTTATGATTTGCATAATATAATGCCTGTGTAGCAATAAATGAGCCCCATTCAACGCCGCGACGTCTGTCAGCACAATTCTTCCCCATTTACTTACAGATGGTAATTTGATACGCTTGAATTGGAATCAGAGCTACAAATGCCAGAGAGGCAACCAGTTACCAAAAGGTTCCCCTTTATAGGCTGTACAAAGCCAAAACCTTCTTGTGATACATCCAAAAATCTGCATTCACAAAAGAGTTCATGAAATTTGGAGGAGGTTCATTCGAAGATGAAAGCTAGGCTGTATAGACGGGGTTGCTACATATTGCAGATTAATTTTGTCTCCTTAATTCGTCTACATCCCGTAGTTTCTTTAAATAAGCAAAGTTGACCTGATTGATTTATGCAAAGTAGATGAATTAAACAACACTGGACTCCAACGTTCTGCTGCAGCACTTGCTTCATATGAGGTGTTCTATAAGCTCCGAGGGTGCGGAGGCCCTGTGTGGGTTGGATTTCAGATCAGATCCTGCAACCAGTCATCAATACAAGCTTCACACCTCACTCAGATCATCTGATCAGTCAGAATCTACATTCTTGACTGGATTTCCTGGCTTTATTCCTCGTGCTTGGACATCAAACGGCGCTCCTCGAGCTCCCAGACCACCTCTTTCATGCGAGTCAAGGGGCGCTTGTTTTGGTGTACGACGGTTTGATCAAGATGTTCACCTCTAGCTGCGATAGGTGCAGGAGCTTCTCAATTCTGTTTGATCCCCCATCAAAACACCTTTGGAATGCTGATAGCATACTTGTTTGTATTTAATGATGGCTGGTTGCCGAAAACTCGCTTTATTAATTTCAAAGAGGCGAGATTATCATCATGTCCTAATCTCTGTTGGAGAGTCAACCTGGAATTAAAGTAGTTGTAAGTTTTTGAGATGGCTGTGAATGGTTGGTCTGGTTAGTTCAATGACAGGCCCACTGAGAAAGATATTGACCCTCAGCTTGCTCTGGATGGAGCCTCTTCAGCGGATAAATGTGCATGACTGCTTATTTGTCCCGAGCAGCTGCTACACGGTGAGGCACCGTTTATCCTGTTATCTGAGCCATTTCTTAGTTTCCATGAGTTATTGGGTAAATTCTGAGATTCGTGTAACTGGTAACTATAACCATACGTGGTGATTACACTAATGTGTCCTGGAAAATCAATAACAGGGGAAAAACTGTAATCATCCCTGAGGTTATTTCTATACATAGCGTGCTAGCTTGTCCTGTTACGTGCCGTCTTTGCGCCTGTGAATTGGTTTGAATCAATTCCCATCTGCACACTGAAATTGTGTCACTTTTCTAATAGATTTGATGTGTGTCACTTTGTCCTCCATTAAATGTGCTTCCAGTTTGCGGCCATGTAACATAAGCGCGACCAGTTTTATCAACATTCATGCGGCTTTTTGCCTATATGCATGTCAAGCTGTGGGAAATCAATCAACAGTCTGCAGTGAGATTTGAGATTTATGTCACACATAACAGCCACGATCTCCATCCAGAAGGGTTGGAATTCTGCCTCGCTCTTCCCTGCAGTCCCACAAATACAAAATATTCAGCTCTTGTTGACGTAAATGACACGCTGAAAGGCAACTTGTGTACATTCTTGACATTTAGGGGGGACACCGTGTTCGCATGAAATCTTGATTCAGGAAGCTGTCAAATCTTGTCTGGAATGAATCAAACCTGGATCACATTTGAGCAGCGCTGCAGCCGTAATGCAGTTTTATCACCGCAAAATACCAGAGACTTCTATCAAATTCATAAAATATGGAGTTGGTGTCATCGAGGGCCAAAGCTTAAACCGATACCGATTCGATACCATTTACAGTTGCAGTGCAGACGTCACATAGGCCGACGTTAATGTGAATAATATCAAAGCAGATTTGTTTCACAGATGAATTACATGAAAAAACCCTCATCCAGCTGTTCCACTTTTATTCAAGAACTATAGAGCAGATGTTAACAGTCTGAGCATTTGTGCTTGCTGTCCGCACAAAAACAAACACTGAACAAAAGCTGCAGGCTTCTTGCATTTGAAATAATTCCACACTGAAGACACTGCAGCTCTGTTCTGGCGAGCACTGAGCAGCGCTGTAGACCCATTTACAGTCCACATCATCAAGAAGCAGCGCACACAGCGTGGCAACAGTAGTGACCCAGATGGTGTCCCGGCGCCATACAGAGGAGGAAGCACTTACGCTCGCCCCAACCGGTTGCCATTAGTTAAAGCGCTAGTGTAGCTTGACAAAGCCTCACTAGCCACCATTCTATCACCTTGGATAACTAACAGAATCGTCCGTGTTTCCTCCTTCGTCAGATCCAATCCAATACTATTAAAACGGCTCCAATACTTTGGAGATTATAGAGCGATGCAAGAAAGCAAGTTCAACCCATGTGTTGAAGCAACAAGCAGCTAGCGTTGTGTTGGTGAAAACTAGCACATCATATGCCAGCCTTTCTCCCCCAGCATCCTTGTCTGTCATTAAAACACTGAAGCTGCTTCCCTTTATCTCCATCTTTTGCTCTTTTTGTCCTGTCCTCTTGTCACAGCACCCCTCTGATTGGGCATCCCCTCTCATCATCCCTCCGTATTTTTAACTCTGGCATATTGCGCCTGCCTTCTCATCCACAACATGCCAACAATTGTGCCAGTTCCGCTTTTCTCTCTTCTTTCTCTCCATATCTGTTTATCCCACGCCCGTTACTCTCCCTCTGTCTCCTTCCTAAAGCCATTTCAGACATGAGCTCATAATGCCCCACCGTCCCTCCTTTGCAGCCTCTCGTTCTTTGTGTCTTGCACTGATGACTTCAACGGCGAGGACCGTTACTGTGGAAACTAAAGCGGCGCACCGCGGGGAAGCAGCTAATTGCATGATTGCTACCTTGAGCGTCTGCGTGAGTCAGAGGTCAGACATTGTGTCATACATATGCAGAAAAGTTTTGGTTTTATTGGAGACTAAATGACTGCCGGTTTGGGTTAGTTTTGTGCGCCAATTGTGAGTGGAAACGGCTGCAGTAAGTGTAAATACATTTGGAGCGACCATGTCTGGAGTCTCACTGGGCGTGCTGCTGTGAAGTCGCCATCAGAGTGAGTCTCCTGTGTGCGCCCGGATGGCAGGTCTTTTATCAGCTCACTTTGTTCTTGCTGGCATTCTCCCGCCGATACACTGTGGCCCACACTGGCACGCACGACAGACAGAGAAGAAGAATGAGAGAACGATCAGCAGCGAAGGGAGTGAGAGAAAGGGCTGTCATGCCACGATGATTTTTCCCCGAGCTGTCCCTTCAGGATCTGGCTGGTGTTTAGGTGATTCTTGTGTGGCAGACTGATTGATTTTCTCCCTTTTCAAAGTGCTAAACAATGATCAGTCGTGGCCTCATCAATTGAGTCGGCCAAACATTCCCAGCCTAAAGAAATAGCCGCTGCCGTCGGTAACTGTCCATCCGTTTGATGAGGTGGATGTGTGTTCATCTCATCACCCAGGCATCATTTTGGGTTCAATATCAAGTCTTTAATGAAGCCAGAGGGTGGAAATCGCTACCTTTCCACTGGTACCATTCTTTTCCCCTCCTCCACACTGTAAAACTACATTACAGGAAGGATGGATTGTATTCCTCCTTCCATTGTGCCCACCATTCTCAGCCCTTTAATGCTGCTGTCCCTCACCTTTGCACCTCTCTATTGCGTAATCATGTTTTTTTGCTTCATTCCTCTCATTTGAATTGCGACATGTGTCATCTTCTAATCTTAAAATCTTATGTAGGGGGTCTTTTTTAATTTAGCAAAAAGGAAATTAATGTGTTGACATTTGGCACTTTTATTTGCAAATGTGATTCCAGTGTGTTGTTTCACACTCTGCATGGAGTCTCAGAGGCTATAACCAAATCACGGTCATGTTTTCAATAAAGGAATATTCCCACAGAGCAGAAATAAAGACCGTTGCTTTGATTATGGCGCCCCCTGACGACCATGTCAGTTACAACCAAAAATGACATCAGACGCACAAAGGTAATTTAAAATAATGTCTTATTTTTATTAGGGGCCTCTTTATGACACATCTCTAGTGTCAAGTCAGGATAATACTAGCAAAATGTATGCTTTGGTGAGTTCGATGAGTGTGCCTGTGTGTGTGTATGTGTGTGTTTCTGTGTTCGTAACAAGGAAATAATCACAATTGTACATTCTTCCACAGCTGCAAGCCAAAAACAAATGATTGAAATTCATCCATCCACAACCCTATTGGTAGCTCAGAGCTGGTCAGGAAACAGAGGCAGAGGCTTTAAAGATAAGACAGTGTTGCTCACCCACCTCTGGACCCAGCTTATCCTCTGATATGCATTCGAACCAAACCTTTATTCCAAACCTATTGGGTGCCATAAGCAATCAAACGATATCACCTTTCCCCACATCTCCCCAAGACAATTACCCCCAATTTTTCTTCAATAACACTCTCGCTTCTCCCCCAGCAAACAATCAAATCTCTCCGTTGTGGAGGGTAATTGGATCTCTTTAAATCAAATCAGCGATTATGGCCCTGATGAAGCGCGCTCTGCTCAGCTGGAGTCGGCCACACGGGGGAATGCAGCACAAGAATACATCACCTCCCCGGCCTCCCAGATGAAGAAGGCTATTTTGGATCAGTGGTGTAATACAGGTTTATTAGAGTGTGCAGTGATCAGCGCCGGGCTTGTTTCGCTCCTGGAGGACATGTTCTGAGTGTAGCTCCCATGTCAATGAGGAAGACGCAGAGGGGAAGTTGTGCCTCAGCGTGTCCGGGTGCTGTTGGTGCATCACGCTACTTCAATGTCTATCCACGTATTTAAATGAGATCACAGAGCGTTGAGATTAAGATACATAGTTTACTTTAAATATCCACATCAGGACATTGAAGACATCAAAAGATTTAGCAGATTTCAATTTTGCAGTGATGCCAGAAAAGTGCAGCAGCTCCTTCTCATTTACATGAATCTATAATTCATCAATCCACTATTTCCAGGCTTTGGAAATTGTCGTGTCTGGATGGAGGAACGCGGCGTCCTTGCAGGGCTGTACTTCGGTATAACATGATCAGCTTGAGTCACTTGTTTGTTTCTGTATTTGTGACTTTGGTATTATTCTTCTCTCATAAATCTGGTGGCTGAGAGCAGAAAGGCATTTCTGTAGGACAGATATTCTAAACACCATAACATGGTGCTGATTATCTTCCAAATATAAAGCAGCCCTTTAGTATCCCCTTTACTTTTGCTTTTAGGAGAGGAAACCTCCAAATGACTGATGAAGAGAATGATTTCCATCAACTGTTGGTGTCTTTACTGCACATAAGAGAACTTGTGAGTGTTTGCAAAGAGCTTTAAATAACACTTGCAACACTTTCAGAAGAGGAAAGAAAGGGTTTGCAGCATATTTTTCTACGGTCATGTTTGTTTAATGTCCTTATACTGTATTCTGCCTGCTGCTTCTGACCTTCTCTCATATTTAATTGTTGTTTTCCTGCTTTTCCTCTCTATTTTCCCACAATATCATCCTGTGCTCTCTCCTCTGTGGGCGGAATGTGATGACATAGCACAGACTGATAGTGATACCCCTGCACACACCTGCATTCTCTCTCTCTCTCTCTCTCTCTCTCTCTCTCTCTCTCTCTCTCTCTCTCTCACAGACACACACACACATGCAAGCATGGCTATTTTCACAATATGCTGACCAAGCCTCTCTCTGCTAGCAGACTGTTCTGTATTGTACAGCTGTACACACCTGCCTCTGGTATTTTTAATGTCTGCATCAATGCTCCACTTATTTTATTAGTATTGGATTCCCTACAGACAGCCAGCTTATAAATAAGTCACTCAGCCAGTCATTCAGATAATCAATAAACTGTCTGTCACTCATGCCGTAAATTACCCAGCAGCCACTCGTATATTAGTCATGCAGGCTGTAAAATATTTACTCATCTGCTCAGGGATTCAGCAACATCCTCGAAAAAAGAAGCAGAAGTATATTAATCAGTCACCAGCCGGTCAAAAAATGAGTTTGATTCAAGGCAGTCAAGTAATGAGTCTCCCCCTTAGCAAAGAGCTTAACTTTGTCTTCAAGGCCAAAAGACAATGCTCGCTTAACCCCCATCCAGCCTGGCAGCTTGAGATAGCACTTGGCCAATTAACTCCCAACTCCATTCTCACAGATAGAGTGTGCATGTGTGTGTGTGTGTGTGTGTGTGTGGATCAGACAGAGAGCAGTTGTGTGTGTTAAGGATGTAAAACAGCATATGTTGTACAAGGGCATAAGGGCAGTTGTGCAATCAGCTGTTTATTAAGGTACGAAGGTCGAAGTGTTTCAATTTTTCTGCTTTGGATCAGCCGCTGTCCTCAACTTCAGGTCCCAGATCATATGCTAGCAGATCACTCGTTGATCCTCTCCCACCTTAAAAGATCCTACATGTCCCAGATAAGAGGTGGTCAATTTAAAAAAGCAAAGCAGAATGAAAGAAAGGGCCGAAATTGACTTACATTTGAATGTCAGGTCCGTTGCACAATATTGGTGAGAAAGGATAAAAGATTTTCTATTATTGTGCTGTTGCAGGAAAACTAGGTTGCTGAGGAACCTCCTTTTACAACCTTGTGAAAGGCCTGCTTAGTTACCTAAGTTATTCTGAATTCGAGCTGAGCCGCCATCTGTGCGGTTCGCTTTATTTTAGGGCTGTGCGTCGGTGAAACATGCAATATGAAAAGTAAGTTTGATCTTCCTGCTTCTTCTGTAAGTTCTTGCTGCAGAAGATTTCCTTTTCATCGTGTTAAAGAAACATTCAGCCTGCTTTGCTTCTGATATGGGCATAATTGTGTTAGCTTGAGCTAATGCTACGTGGAGATAAGTGGGTTTTTGAAACATAAATGGTAGCACATGATGATGTTGATTTATTTACAGCTTCTGGCTCTGCCGACCAGTTGCATTTTAAAATTCACAGCAATTTAGCATCAGGGAACAACGATACAAGTGAGCAGCTGCATGTTGAGCTCAGTTAGGCCACGGTTCACTGTGCAAAAATCACCTCTGTTGCCAAATTGATTTTTTTTTTTACCTGGAAAGTGACCTGTGGGTCTCCTCCCAGGAGATGGTGGTGTTATGGTAGCGGAGGCGTACCAATGAACCCTCAACATGCTAATCGCCTTCCCTCTTTAGTTCGATCCTTTCAAAGTTCCTTTTGCCATCCATTTGTTGGCCTCATTTCCATCCATAATGATCTCAAGTTCAAAGAAGTAATGGTTTAAAAACAACCCCCCAATGAAGGCCTTCAGGTTCTAGTCTATAGATTATCAAAGCGTATCTCACTGTAGAATAAAACCTTGTTTACGGTACGTATTCCCATCCGTCTGCAGCTTCACAGCTCCAACAACATGGGCGGTTATGGCTCACCTTTATTTATTTCCTCTTTGATATCCTCATTCTACTTTATCCCAAACTGCTCTCCACTGGCCTGTTATTGCTGCTGTCTGCTCCACCCTCTCACTGGCTGCCTCCGCAGGCTCTTTATCTGCCACTGTCTCCAGCACTTCTTCAGTACGCCTCTCTCCTCTTTACTTCGATCTCTCCGACAATCCCTTGAATGTCAGTTTTTTTCTTCTTCATTTACTTTCTCTGTCAGCCTTTTTGCTGAAATACCAAGAGTCCCCCTTTTTATTGGATTCTCAGCATGTCCGTGTCAGAGAATGCGCACCGTGCCCTTTCTGCCTGAAGCTTCTGGAGTTGTCCAAGCAGCCAGCCGCATTCATGTAAAAATAACAATTAAAGGGAGAATATTACTTTTCTGGATATTATTATGATGTTGATTGTAAAACACACTAACTAAATAACCAGCGGCCTCCACAGAATCCTACTTCCATTGATAATCAAAAACTTAAACAATATAACAAAATTTTCCTTGTCAAATTTTGGAAATTAATTTGTGAATCTGCATCTTTTTTCCTTCTTCCGTCAGGTAAATACGCCATGAGAGACTTGATCCACCGGTTACCAGGAAGCAGCAGCAACAATAACACCACCAACAGCGGGCCCTCTGGGACCGCGGGGCCTCCGAGCAAGGCCATGTCAGATGACACGGTGACGGCCATCTGCTGCGCGCTCCATGAAGTCATCACCAAGAACATGGAGAACGCCAAAGCCCTCAGAGATGCCGGTGGCATAGAGAAACTCATAGGGATCGCTCGGAGCAAAGGAGACAAGTAAGCAGTGAGATGGAAGGGGGCTTATGTCACACTGTTACCACATTAGTCTGATTCCCTGACATCACTGGCTTTAAATTCAGAATCGACCCTCGAGGCTGCTATTAAGAGTTCAAGGCTAATGATGATATAACAGTTAAGAGCAGAGTTACCTGAGCTGCTGTTGAAATGGTTATCAAATCATAATTATCGTCATACACCTCCATCAGCTTTAATCATGGTCGAATGTGAAAATGCATCAATTGCAGCACTGGTTTATACAGGAAAAATGAAGGTAAAATATAAAGTTGCACCTATTTCATCGACGTACACGCCCGAGTACAACACTCCGATCCAGAATTGATAGAGTCAGAGGAGAAAAGACAGGTCGTTACTGCAGTCTCCAAAGCCTCAGAATGCTGACCACCGCCACATAACTGTCATTCATAAGCGCTCCCGACATTGACCGTTTCCACAAAAGGCAGCTGAACAGGAAGAAAAGGGGGCTGGCTCCTGTCACCGTAGGGGCCGAGCAGGGCAACGCGTCTGGCTGCTGTAGGCAGGTTAAAGGACGTTATCAGATAGAGGTCATACGTTCACTCATGCTTACGGTGAGACACATTTATAGTCTATTTATGGAACTGTGCTCAAGGGCACCATTATAGATAGAGATGAGGTACTGCAACGAAAGTGCTTCATCGTAGCCCGAGCATAGTTAGCCCAGGATAAACGGTGATCAAAACATTGCATTACAAGTCAAAGGTATATTAATATTCCAATGAATTCAGCCATCTTGGCCATCATTAAACTAGTCAGTGGTACTTGGCCCAACCTGCAGACTCCTGTAATGTTATAGCTGTTGTGGTATAGCTGTTCTGTTGCTCCCAGCTCTACTCATCTACTCATCCATCCAATATGGATTTGGTCACCTATGTGCTGTCCAAGGTGTAGTCAAGGTAAAACAGTCCTCCTACCCCCCAAAGAGGGCATGTTCCACTGACCTGGAACATACACACCCCCTCCACAGTTTCATAAATATAGGGCACAGAATGCTGACATTATCAGAGACAATGGTTTACAGTAGTAATGAGCTCTCCTCTTCTATCTCCAGACACTCTGCAAAAGTGGTAAAGGCAGCTTCTCAGGTCCTCAGCAGTATGTGGCAGTACAGAGACCTCCGCTCCCTCTACAAGAAGGTAGGAATCTGCAGCATATGCTCTCAGATCCAGAGGGATTTCTTACTCCGTGATGTCTTATAGGTTGAGTTGGAAGCATCAGATCAGTTGTGCAATTTCAGCGATTGTGGAACAAAAACTAAAGTTCTGTTATGAATTTAAGTGAGATTCAGTGCACATAGGGTGTGAGAGACAATTAGTGGGGTAATTCTGGAGAAGCTTAGTAACAAACTTTTCAAAATAAGATTGATGAGTTATTATTAGGAAAAAGGCTGATATTGTGTGACTTGTTTTTTCTCCTAAAGTGTTGGAGGCACAGGATGGTTGGTAATTTTTTTTCCCTTTTATTGTTTTGATTATCGCACTTTTGTGGATAATTTAGCTTCGCGTTTGTATGATGGAATTACAAATCACAGAATGCAAAGTTTTATGAGCCACTTTTAGTGAAGAGTAATTGCTTTGGCGTGATGCTAAATGTGGTGAACCCTCCACGGAGGTGTGGGTGTTGGGGGCGACAGAAAGGTTCTGCGTCTGTTGAAGAGCGGATCGATTTCCATGTATAGCCCAGCCAGCTGTTGATAACTCTGCACGTAGCTGAGAATAACCCACATCCCACCCACTATTTGTTCAACAGAAATTTTCCTTCAGCCAGGCACTAAAAGGTTGTCAATATTCATCAATATCAACATTACCTAAACTTATATAAATCTCAGGAGTGCTTGGTAATGAGAGACAAACTAGCCATTATGCAAATACAGCTCTAGTGTGGATGAATCCTTATCAGCTTCATAATCGATCCACATTTTGAAACTGTTAGTTAAATAAATTGAGATGATCAATTGGTAACTTTTGGAATCTAATCCCTTTTTAACTGTGGGCAGAATGATGGAGCAAAGGGTAGCTCATTTTTCCACAAATTTTCATTTTCTTTGCTGTTCTTGAAAGTGTAGGTTGTGTTGTTTTGTTGTTTGATTTGGTCTATTTGTTCAGAATATTTCTCACAAAGCCATTTACGATGTGCGTAACCAAGTGTTTATGTTTGTAGGTGAAATAATAACGTGGCTCCTATTGGCGACCTCACAAATGGACAACAGTGATTACAGACACACACATGTATATCTATATTAGCCTAGTCATTTCCATAAGGCAGAATTACTGCTAGTGCTTATTGGGCCCCTTCTAAAGCGTGAAAGGTATTAATGCTGGATGCTACCAGGAATCTGGAGCTCATTATGCGTGGGAGCTAATTTATCGAAGGGCTCAAACGAGCCACAAAAGAAAATAACATGTAATGTCCCCAGAAATAATGACTTTTGTAATACTTCCCCCGCTCAGACACGCGTGTCTGTTCCGTCTTCTCAGCAAACACACATCATTAGGATGCTTTGTTATATGTGCACCATTAAACGACCACTTCCTACCTTTCAGGAATTTAGTGGTGTCAATTTTAGATGGCTAGAATTCAATTGTTTTCATTCTCTGTCTTCCACTGTGGGGTTAAGAATTGCTACTGTTTTCGGCTCCATCACTGTACACCGTTGACACCCCCCCCCCCCCCCCCCAGTTTTAACAAACCCTAACATTTACATACAATATGTCTAATATAGTTTTTTTCTGTCCTTCTTCCTTCCTTCTCTGTTATTTGTCCTCCTCCTTTGCCTGGCAATCAGCAGGTGGGTCCCCATAGGAGTCTGCTCCTACTCAAGGTTTCTTGCTGTTACATAAAAGGAGTTTTTTCTTGCAACTGTTGCTTGCTGAGAGGTCAGACTCTGGGTTTCTGTGTCTTGGGGCTATTTAGATTTTAACAGACACCATATAAAGTACATTAATAAAGTAGAATTCAACTGAAGTGGTTATTCCACTTCCATGCCGCATCCTTCTGCTTTGGCGTGCAAACATTTCTGTTGTGTAGAATTGTCCCAATTCCAGCTTTTAATGAAGTGTTTTCCTCACTTGAAACTAAGCACTTCAACACGCAGGCTTCCAAAGCTGAGACTAAGCTGTTAATGGATAGAAACTGAGCAACATGTGGCAAAGACTCACAACTCTCAGTTCATCCAATTCTGCATGAGTCACTTCGGGTCACGGCTGGCCCGCAGCGTCATTGCGCCATCGTCTCATCCTGATGACCGTGTCCCTCTCTTCCTTCGTCATCGTCTCATCCCCAGTGTGACTCTGAACAGTATCCCCTCGTGGCCTCTTTGCGTCTCATCTGCTTCACACTTCTCTAATCACAGCAACTGGAACATTACACTCCAGTGAATGGCCTAACACTCCAACGGCCAGACATGAAGGACATCGGCTTCACTCAACAGCTCCACTCGACTAAAGGTCGCGGTTTTGATTATTTATTTTTCCCGCAATCCATATTTTCTTCAAGGGCCCATTTGGCCAGACAGGATTTAATCAAGACAGGTATTATAGGATGGATAAAGCTTGCTTAAGATTGATTGCTGTATATTTTTCAGCTAAATCAGATTTGTCTTATTGTATCATCCTTAAATTAAGGAAAATATAATGTACAGGAAATGTTCTGTTGAGCTGGATGTTGTATTAAGGCTGCTGCATTAAGAGAGAAGCACAATATTTACTGCATTAATGACATTAAAATAACCTGATTATTTACACTGCAGTTTAAATTTATAATTGGAAGATTTGTCGAGTTTACCTTGACTTTATCACCTGCTTCCAGAACTCAAAATAAGTGACAACATCCCTGCATTACGTATGAGGCCATGGATGTTAGACACAGCTAAAATCCCATTAGTCTGCAATCCCAACGTGGATTAACTTGCATTGGAGACGAAAGTAGAGCCGAGTGGCTGCGAAATTTTTGAGAGCCAAGTGGAGTCAAGAGCGAGGAGAGAGTGAAGAAATTATTGGGAAAGCCTGGAAAACACCAGGTCAATAATGAGTCCATCTCGTGTTTGGGATGCGTTGTTTGCTTTGAAGTCTTGAAGTAATGAGAGTTTGAAAACGCGCTGTTCAGCTCCATCGAGGCGAAGGCACGCAGGAAAGGGTTTCTGTGCAAAGATCTGTCTGCCTTTGAAAATGTGTGTTTTTGTCAAAACTGTAGTGAGAAGAGTTAATCACTTCCTGCGGCGGTGCCACGGGAGCAATGAGAGAAGGCGAGGGAAAAAGGAGAACTCCAGCAGAATGGGGGGCTGGGTTACTCGTCCGTTTTCGAACATCTGAGAATAAAAAGTGAAGGCGCCATAAATAAACAGTAACTCTGCGTGAAAATACCATCAGAAATGACTTGAAAGTGTTGCACTAGTCATTAATAAACCAAAGCTGAAATCTGACTCTTGGATAAATCATGTATAATACCCTCCAGAGTGCTGTGAAACTCTTACTTTTAGCCCAGTTTATTTGGATTATTTGACAGAAAGTGTCCTGATTTTAATGTGTTTCTTCTACAATGCTTAAGAAGGAAGCCACACTTGCTCTTTCAAGTAGAAGCAACAAAAGCAAAGTAATGTTTGCAAGCACCTCATAAATAAACCTTATTTTAATGAGGATTAGCAAATTCTCATGCATACGAGTGATTGAAAATTCCTTCCTTTCTCTCACTCACTCTCTCTCTCTCTCTCTCTCTCTCTCTCACACACACACACACACACACACACACACACACACACAGTTTTAATATCACTTATTTGCCATGCCAATCCCTTGCATAATTTGAGCCAAACTGCTGTGCCTCATGTCTTGATAAACGACGGAAGATCCAACTCTTGGACACAAATGTGTGATATAACATAGATATTACTCATATCGCACACATACATCACAAGCTCAGCTACACATGTCTGACAGATGGGGCAGAGGGGTGGCGAGATGCTTGTTTGTCATACATGTGACTGATTTACAATATGTTTCAAGGGAGGGGGTGGTAATTAAGTATGTGGGTGTGTTTGTGTCACATGAGTGAGAAACCTCTATGGGGTCACTGATTGTGCAACCCAGACCTTTGTTGATCAGAAAATACACAGCATGTTCCTGCCAATTTTGTGAATTCATTTAATCTTGTTAGATTCTGTGATTTAGAAAGGATATCTTCACATTGGTGACATAATTATTAAACTCAGCGTCAGCTGAAAATCAACACTTTTGATTTGTTCGCCTTATAAAAGGAGCTGATGTTTTGTGCCGCATCACCGTGATAAATACGCCTCTGTATTATACACACTCCTATGTTACTACCAGGGACCAACACAGTGACACTGGAAGGTGGGGCTGGCCTTCTCTAATTAAATGGGACATGATGAGTATTGTAGTGGCGTCCATCCAGCCACTAGAACATGAGCATGACTGTGGGACAACCTGGTGCTAAAATGACTGTAGGTAGAGGGCTGATTGAACTCTACCAGTTGTGGGTCACACACAAAGCAGCACACTGGGTCTTATCATTCGGCAACCTTGGGAAAAAGAACGCTTTTTCGACTGACGCTAGCAACAGATGTGTGTTGTTGAGCTGGAGATAGCAGTGTGTTTCAGGGAAGGGACGTTGTTTGAATTAGATGACTACATTTCTTGTGAGGGCCTGAAATAGCGTTTGTTGCAGTTCATTTGAACTGAGGGAGGAACACAAACATGATTGAAGCTCCCAGGAGGGACGGTGTTCACCTGGGGCCCAGCAGAGGCGCAGCAGTCGTCACGTCTGGCCTTTTACAGGTTTTATTGCTGGCCTGAGTGCAGTTGCACCAGCAGGTGTCTCTACGTGCGTGCACACGTGCATCCATGCAGATCCGTTGTGCAGTAATCACTTTTTAACCTCAGTTTCACAACCTTCAACCAAGCATCAACTGATGATGAAGGCAACAGGCAAACTGGTTGCCTGGTAACCGTCTAATTTTTACAGTACAGGTGGAAAGAGGGAGACAGAGAGAAGCTGGGTGGAGAGATAGAAAATAAAACAAGTGAGGATAACAGGAGAGAACAGAGCCTGGTGTGTGTTTCACAGTGAGCGCTGACAGTAATACAGCACTGGACCCTGAGTGTGGTGCAAAATGATCAAACAAGGAGAAATCCGGCCTGTCGGAATCACATGCAGGTTTTATGGTGGTTTAATATTTCCTGAGCCACGACTCGACATCATCGATGACCCCCGACGTAACAGAGTAGCGCAGCACCTTTGTGGCAGTGCTGATTTATATGATCAATAATAATAATCTGATAAACAATGCACCTAAAGGAATCCATCCATTTCTTTAGAAACTTCAACAGGGGCCAAAGAAGAAAGTGCAGGTGAAAGTTAATGCCACGGTTGTGAAGTGGCATTGGAATGGATGGAGTGATGCAGAAGGAAGGATGAGCCGCGTTTGTGCTGCTGTGTGTCACAGGCTCCAGCTGTCTGGTATTCCTCCGTGCTGAGGCTTGAAATGGGAGTCATGGGAGCTGCTCCCCCATCCTCTTTCTCTCCATCTGCGCAGCTCCCTCTCATTACCTCTCTCCTCCTCTGGCTATCTTTATCCTCCTGTCATCACCCTACCCCACCCCCTCCCTCTCATCACTTTCTGTCATATTTTTGCCTTTCCTTTCCACACTCCTGCCTCTTCTGTCTCCTCTGCCTCAGTCATCAACCTCTTCTCCAGCCACTTAGCTGCAGTGGAGGGGTTGGTGTCCGACCAGTTTACCGCTGCCCGGCCGAGGCCCACAAACAATAGAACATGCCCCTGTTATCTTTTATCATCAGCTTGTTTTGCTCTCAGAGGTACCCAATTATGTGACTGCTAAATTTAATTTGCTTCCAGCTCTGTGGTTGCTGTTGATTCTGATGATCTTTTATTATTATTATTATTATTATTATTATTATTATTATTATTATTATTATTATTGGAAATGCGCTTTGCTCCAATTACTGTTAAACAAACACAGACTCCGAATCAGTAGCTTGTCAGTCAGTGTGCACGTGCAGTCGTTCTATGTTTGATCACAAAGGCGAGACATGGTTTTTTTCAGCTCTGCCTTGCAGCAAGTGTCCTCCTGCACCTGGAGGTTTTGTCACTGTCCACAATTGCATGTTGGTCCCTTGATGCCAAATATTTGCTTTATTACTTCTGTCTGCTGGAGGAGTCGGCTGAATTGTGTGTTTGTGCAGTAGCAGTAACAATGTTTTCTCTTTGTTTGTTCTGCAGGATGGTTACTCCCAGTATCACTTTGTTGGCTCTGCCTCAACAATAGAGAGAGACAGACAGAGGCCCTACTCCTCCTCACGAACTCCTTCCGTCTCCCCTGTCAGGACATCCCCAAATAACCGCTCTGGTGAGGATCATACATACTGTATGATGCTGACAGCACATCTATTTTGTATGAGTGTTTCCACATGTGGGTTCTCTTTGTTTGTTGTTCGAAATACAAAAAATAAATCTGTTCTATGTGAAGCGCGGAGGGCAGAAGACAATGTAATGAGCTGATTCGAATGTTAGCCATAAAAACATTGACTGATAGAGAGGCTGCAGCTAAATAGCTGTTAGCGCCCATGCTGTCACCCATAGGCTCATGTGCTATGAAGTATAATTATTGTTGGCCATCAACTCATGCCCAATGGCTTTCATGCTAAGCAAAGGGAGCTTTACCAATAGCTGTTAGCATCAATAGAAGAGGTGCCTTTAGCAGTGCTTTCTCCACATTGGGCTTAGCAAGCTGATGAGGCAGAAAAGTACTTTTCCTTCCTCTCGGCTTAGAGAGGTCTTCAAGGACCCAGTTGGGGGATGGGGCGGGGTGCTGCAACAGAAGTGGTGAAGGTGGGAGTAAAATGTGCATTTGCATATGTGTGTGAGAGCAAAGATGAGAGTTAGAGGACAGGGTGTGATAAAGTGAAAGGAAGATAAAGATGAAAACCAAAGAGGAAAGGAGAATTGGGGATGGAGGGATGATAAATACTGCGGAAAGTGAGTTAAGGATGAGGATTTGACATTGAGACGGGGGCTTTCAGATGATGGTGCCCAGTGAAATTTGTATACAGTATATCTGTTGTAGCGTGCAGGAGGTGGAGGAGGGAAACGGCTAGCAATGACTCCCATCTCCTGTCCTGCTCCTCCTCTCATAATTCCACCGTTTGATTCTCCTCCTCCTTTGCATCAACCTACTTTCTTTTCACCTCTGCCTCTGATCTCTCACTCTTTGCAGGCTGCCTCAAAGAGCACACACAAACACAAACACACACACACACACACGCACACGCACACACCCTCTCACACAAGCATGCATCTGTATATCCTCTCTGCATATGTGCCAAACTGTGATCTGGCCCCTTAGAGACGGATCAAAGCTGAAAGAGTAATGATGGTGTGCACACATGAAGGGAGGAGGAGGAGGAGGAGAAGGAGGAGGAGGAGGAGAGAGTGAGGAGAGTGGTTAAACTGTAAAAGTGATCGAGAGGAATAGGGGAGGTAGCAGTCTGCGAGGCAAAGAGACAGAAGGAGATACGAACGGAGAGCTGGAGACCTTTGCATCCATCATGGTGCCCCCTGGGTCCTCCTGTGTGTTGTGCTGAGAGAACAGGTCTCCCAGGCTCTCATACCCACCAAGACAGGTCCCCAAGGTAAACGTAATCATTAGTGGCAGCTCTTGCTCCATGCTAGGGTGACAGATTTGAAGGCCCACCTTGAGGATTGCTGGGGTGGAGGTGTTAAAGGCTGAGAATTAAAATCCCAAAAGTGACTAAACATCAGACAACTTTCAATGTATTCTCTCCATCTGCTGCTTTCCTTCAATCTTTTTTCCAAGATTAAACATTTATTTAATAGAAGTTGATTATGTCTATTTGCTTTAGACTAGGACAAATACTTGGTCTTTTAATATTTCAATAGACAGAGTTACATTCCAAGATCCCATAAAAAGACATTAAAGCTTTAGTCTATTAGTTTAGTCGTTCTTGCAAACAGTACCATAGGAGGAGAGCATGAAGATGCTGTCCACAAAACAGTGTGAGTGCCTTTGTAACATGAGAGTTCACTTAGATGTCCTTCACTGTTGAGGGTATCCATAACCTCATGCAGATACAAGTCCAGTATATGCTATAAGTTTAGGGCTTATATATAGGAATGTTCAGCTAAGCAGGCTGAAGCAGCTGAAGGTAGGCTGGATTCAGGCAATGCAATGTGGCACTGAGTAAGCATTTAGACTATGCTGTAAGGGGATTACACTGTGCATGCTGAGTGTGCATGTGTGTGTGCACATGCGTACCAGCTAGGGAGAGCAGCTTGTGCTGTATTTACTGTAAGTGGGCTGGAGCTGTGATGGGTAAATGTGCACACTGGTGTGAGTTCAGGGTTTGTGCATCCTAGTGTGAAAATGAGTGGCTCTTGTGAGCTTTGGTTTAGACTTCTGCTAGTGCGATGTTGAGGTGGATGTGAGGCTGATTATTTATAGTTACAGGCGCAGTAAGTAGCTGACTAGCTGCTGGGATACAGCGGCTGGGCAGCAAATGTCTCCCGTTAGTCTATTACCACGTCAGTGAGCGCCACCTGGGAATGAAGAACACCTGTGACAGATGGGAAATTTGATATTCAGATTATGTGTCTAAAACTGATGTGAATGTGTGTGCGTGTGTGTGTATGTGTGTGCATACACACTAGAGGTGACCCTTTATGGCAACAAGCTAAATGAAGAATAATGACTGCACTTCTTGGAAAACTAAAATACACACATACAAATATGAGCTCGCGGGGTGTGAAGGTGCAGGCTGTTCAAGGGTTGATGCTGATTTGTGTGTGTGTGTGTGTGTGTGTGTGTAGCCAGTGCTCCAGCCTCCCCCAGAGAGATGATGAGTCTGAAGGAACGAAAGATGGACTACAATTCCACGGCAACCAATGCTGGTTTCCATAGCAACAAAGGAGAGCATACATCTCGGAAAGACGGCATGGCAGGTGAAAAAGAGCAATAGAGAAACAATTAAATGCCTTTCAGTTTCCCCTTGATCTGCTGCTCTTCATCAAGTTTTATTCTGTTTTTTCTTTAAATCACTACCTTTTTTCTTTATATTTCCATTGTGTCATATTAATGATGCAAAGCACAGAACAACTGGTAAACCTAGTCAACAGTTGAACCTTCATTTGTTGAGCTTTGGCTACGATGGTCTCTGTTGATGCTTGTCACTATTGTCATCGTCTCTGTCTTTGGTTTTCTCCATCTATCCAGTTCAAGTGTCCTGCGGAACATCAACACTTTTCCGAAACTCTTACTTGACTGCCAGCGATGACATCAAACAAAACCAGGTGAGGCTGTTACATAAAAGGAGGCCGACATCTTTAACAGGCACAGCAGGTCTTGGCAGTTCCTGAATGTTGTCAAGGGTTTTTTAGAAACTGGCAAAAACTGCTCCAAGGTGATTACTGAGCGGGCCCAGGTGTTAAATCAGACACACACTGTGCACACACATAAAAATGGGACCACAACTGTAATAGAGCATGGCTATTTCAACTTAACCACCAAACACGCGCTATTTAACCTTTATCTCATTGGATTCCTGACTTCTTTTGAGGTCTGCTGTCGTAGCAAAGAGAAATGAATGCAGACGTTTCTGTGTAACACCTGCATGTGTAGTAATAGAATTCACAGCATGAGCCCCATCCAAACTGATTCCTATCTTACCCTCTGCTGCCTGCCAATCCATTCTGCTTCATTTTTCACTTTAAACCTGCCATTTTCCTCCCTCCTCTCTCCCACCCCCTCTTCCTTTATCACGTTCCCCTCCTTGCTTATCTGACACCCCATTCCTGCCCACTTCACCTCATCTCCCCACCACACCTCCAAGCAGGCTCCGGTTCAGCCCTGTGTCGTGCCCCCGCAGCCCCAGCAGGACAGCCCTTCGGCAGCTGTGCTAAAAGGCTACGACCCCTATCCTCCCCCTCCCTCCTTTCCCCAGCCGCAGCCGCCGCAGCCTCCGCCTCACAGCCAGAGTCGGAGCTTTGATGAGGTCTATTACGAGGACCAGGGACCTCCGACGTCCCAGCCGCAGCCTCAGCTCCAGCCACAGGCCCAGCCACAGGCCCAACCTCAGCAGCCTCCAAACTCCACTGGACCCCCAAGAGACCCAAGGGAAGACCTGCGCATGCATCTGGGCCTCAAATCCACCGGAAACTACGTAGACTTCTACTCAGCCTCTCGGCCATACAGCGAACTGAACTACGAGACCAGCCACTACCCAGCCTCGCCTGACTCCTGGGTCTAGTTTGAGCCAACTTAGGGAGGACTCTGTGTGTGTGTGTGTGTGTGTGTGTGTGTGTGTGGTGTGTGTGTGTGTGTGTGTGTGTGTGTGTGTGTGTGGGTGGGTGGGTGTTTGTACACGTGCATTTGAGAGGGATTATTTTTGCAAGTGATCAAGTGACAGTGGGCACTGAGTCAAAACGGGAAGGTGTAGAAGGTGGCAAGATGGGACAGACGGAACTAAGTAGAGGTTACAAAGGAAACGCAGCAGGCTGGGGAACAGAGAGCGATCGTGCATGTGCATGCTGATATTTTCCTTTTTTTCTGATCACTTTATTACTTCAGCTCCATTGCAGTTGCGAGTGGATAAAGAGGAAATAGATATGAAGAGGCGCAAAAAAAGGGAGCGAGCAGGAGGGGAGTGGGTGAGGGAAATATAAAAAGAACAGACAAGAGAGAAGGCCAGATAGAGAGTATCTAGCAAGGAACAGAGATGGGATGGAGACATAATGCAGGGCGCATGGTGGGGAGTTCTGACTACGGAGACAGAGGAAGGCCTGACCTTTTGCTGAAGACAGCGAGAGAGAGGGAGGGTAGACAAACATGCCAGGATGGATGTTGCGGAGGTCAGGAGGAGTAAAAGCACAGAAACATGAAAGCACCTCAGAGCACAAGGGAAAAAGTGGCTTCACCATTTCACCAAAGTGACAAACGTAGCACCGCTTTCAGGCACACTTTTTTGTTGCAATGGCCTTGCTGCCTACAGAGGCTTTTTCATTTAGCTTATTTTTCATAACCCTTTCCTTTTCTGAATTTGTACTTTTTCAACTTTGAAAGAAAGATTTTTTTTATTTTCTGTGTACAGTTAAAAGGTGATACAGTGTGTATATTACACAGTTTTTGGCTTAGAAATGATGTGTTTTCTGTGACTGTAATGACAAAAGCAACAAAAAAAGGGAAATATAAAAACAAGAAGCTGAAAAGAAACATCATCAGGATGTAAGACAGCTACTTTTGTGCTCCTGCTCCCCAGAGCAGGATCCCACGCATGTTTCATCACGTGGATTTTGCTGCGGATACTCAAAAATGTCAAAGGATCGAGGTTGGAGCAGCATCACAAACCAAGAGTCCATTCTACAGAGGTGCGTTTTCACTGCCTAAAATAAAATCCAAAGCACACTCTTTCTGTCATCGTAAAGGACTTCCTTTTCCTTTTTTGGGAGCTGTTTGACCAACTCTGGGTTGTTATTTACCTTTTGGGTAAAAGGGATCTGTCCGACGAGCTCCCCCGTGACTGCTGCACATCAGAGTGTAGCAGGGAAGAAGAGAAAGGATGAGACGCGCTTTTGTGCCAAACTTTAGAAATGCTCAATAGTCCTTGAGGACTTACATAGGACATTGTGTCAAAACAAGCAGATGTGGACCAGAAAACTCCCCCTGCTGTTTGTAACTTTTGTTTTCTTGTGTTTTGATCGGGTGAAACCGTTGTTGCTGGGGATCATGGGTAATATCTCCCTGACGCAGATGTACAGACCTTCCTCTTTGTTGGCCTGAGCATGTGTGTGTGTGTGTGTGTGTGTGTGTGTGTGTGTGTGTGTGTGTGTGTATGGGCGCGTGACCTGAGGAGTGTGTATACATAAACCCGAGCGAGCGTATCTATGCATGCATGTGTGTATCCGTGTGCGTATGCCTCTGTTGCGTGTATGTGTGTACATTTCTGTATAAATCAGTGTCCAAACCAGGCATTCCTACAGTTTGTCCAGTTTTACAACATGGAAACCAAGGTTAAAATCACTAGAATGAGATGTTGATATAGAATGATAAATCTATGAATATATGAATATAAATATATAATTTTTATGTGCAGATGTCAGTGTCACTAAATGCAACCAATGTCCGCAGAGAAAAAAAAACAACAAAAAAAACGACTGTGTGGTGTACAACAGGACTCTTGTTCACTTGACCTAAAATGTAGAAGCTGCTGATCAGGGCCCATCCACCCCCCTTCCTCCCCCCCACATCAAGAGAAAAGAGAAAACCCACCTGAAGATGCTCAGGCTCTGGTGCGAGTTGTATGTTATTGTGTGTTCATGCTTCTTAGATGACTCTGCTGAGAGAGGATCGTACTTGAACACAAGGAAAAATAAAGACTCTTTGCAATCAAATCAAATGGTCTCAGTATCATGGCTCTTTCACAGATGATGTTCCTCAATGGGCACTTCAATTATTACCACCACCAAAAAAAGAATACCATCAACCTGCCACACCTCCCTATAAGATTAGGCTTGACCTCTTGACATTGTGATTTTAAACTCTGGCTTTCTCTTTGTCTCATTCTGAAGGCAAATTGAGCTCGCAGCACCTGCAAGCTCGACAAAGTGTGATGTAGATTATGCTGCAAAACAGAAGACACCTATTTTGCTACCAACAGTGACAAAATATATGAAAATGTAATTAAATTAAAGATTTCCAGCTGCCACTAATGGATGCCGATGTGGAAATTGTCCCTCTCTTCTCTTATTAAATTATGGGAACCCTAATGTATGGAAAAGGAATAGCAAGCATCAAAGTGGGCATCAGCAAGTACAGAAGATAAATACATAGTGGCACAGCAACATCAGAGCCCCCAGTATAAATGCTATATTAAATGTGATGTAGAGTCTCTAAAAAAAGTTACACAGCCTTCAGTGCAGTATTGAAAAATCTTGTTGAAATGGCTAATCTTCACAGATGAATGAGTGCATTCTGGGTCTTTTTACCTTGTGATGTCTTAATAGGCTATACGGTGCTATAAGGTGCTATAAGATGTATAATAGGCTACAAGGTGCAGTTCTGAAGCTCAGGAGTCAGGTCTCTTTCAAATCAAATCAATCTTTATTTATATAGTGTCTTTTACAATCAAAATTGTTTCAAGGCGCTTTCCAGAATCCCAGGGCCTAACCCCAGACAAGCAACAGTGGCAAGGAAAAACTCCCCTTTAACAGAAAGAAACCTTGAGCAGGACCAGGCTCATGTAGGGGGACCCTCCTGCTGATGGCCGGCTGGGTAGAGAGAGAGAGAGAGAGAGGAGAGGAGAGGAGAGGAGAGGAGAGGAGAGGAGAGAGGAGAGAGGAGAGGAGAGGAGGAGAGGAGAGGAGAGGAGAGGAGAGGAGAGGAGGAGAGGAGAGGAGAGGAGAGGAGAGAGAGGAGAGAGAGAGAGGAGAGGAGAGGAGGAGAGGAGAGGAGAGGAGAGGAGAGATCACATACAAAAATACACTATTTATACAGCGGATCAGCAGGGCCGGAGGTCATCATGCAGCTCCGAAGGTGGCGATACCTGTAAATGAATAGAAAAGGGGGATGGGAGCAGAAAAACTACACAAGAATCAGCATAACTAGTCTGCTTGATGAGGAGGAGGAAAGGAGAGGAGAGGAGATGAGAGGAAACCATGACCCAGTGGGGTGACAGAGGCCTGTCAGGTAATCATGTTTCTGGACCCCGGCAGCCTTGGCCTATAACAGTATAGCTAAGATGTGACCTAACGATTAGACAAACCCCTAAATATGATAATTTGTCTATCTATGATAGTAACTGGAACTACAGAATTAGTAACAATAAGCTTTTTCAAAGAGGTAGGTTTTAAGCCTACGTAATCTTAAAAGTAGCGATGGAGTCAGCCTCCCGTACCTGGACAGGGAGCTGGTTCCATAGCAGGGGGGCCTGGTAGCTAAATGCTCGGCCCCCCATTCTACTCCTAGAGAGTCTGGGGATCTTGCATCAGTAATCCAACAAAAGCCTGGAGAAAACATAAAGAACTCGGAGAAAAACCACTTGGAGGTCTTAGGCCTCTGCTGAGCAGCTCATCTTCCAGAATATTGAGACTTACCGGTACACTTATAGTATTCTTGTGCAGTAGTAATGTGAGGTTACACTTGCTTTATGATCAAAGCCTCTTCAGTACAGGTTGCCAGTTAGGTTGATGAATCCAGCAATGTCTAAAATAAGGTGCTACTGTGGAAAGTGACAAGTCATACACCAGATTTATCATCTGTTAATTATGCATACAATGAGTAGAAGTAAGTCAGCCAAACTTAGCTGGATCGTATCTGGCCAGCAGAAACCTCAGCGTCAGTCTTCAAATTCAAATTCCACTTTCAGCCGTCTATGCGTTTCAAAGGCATCCTCTTAACGCATCCCTGTTATCTTTGCGAGTGTGAATTTGGGTTTGATGATGAGCCCCTTTAGGATTAATAACATCAGACATTTGTGACTGGAAACGCTGGCAGCAGCAGCTTAGCAATAAATGGAAACCAAAACACACCTGACTTGGTGATTGGTCGAGCGGCAGAGGGCTGAAAATGTCAGCATTATTTAATGGCTGATATTTTGCCATTTAATGATTTCTTTAAATAAATTTCTCACATCTATCTCCTTTAACAATTCTCTGGAAAGGCAGCACCATGTATTTTACAGGCTGCTGCTAAAGAGACATTTTGTCACTGCTGTATCCCGTGGTGATCAGCAACACTGTTAACATCTTGATCCTGTCATCTGTTTATAGAAACATGCACTGGGGACAGAACTAACAAGCATGTGTGAGCACACTGTATAATAATACACTGGCTATTAGTCCCTTTCTCAATACTGTTGGTATGAGCTGCTTGATGTATTAGAGGAAAAGACCCCTGTGCCCATGAACCTTTATTGTTCGCTTTTAATGTGAGTGTCCTCTTAAGATATTAATGGAAGCCTTTAGCACGCTTTGCCCCTTTTCGTGCCGTTGTCAGTGCTTTTGATGCCATTCATCTATAATAACAAAAGTAACTGAGGTGAATCTGAAAGAGATGGAACAGCATTTGTGAAAATCTATTGAAATTCTTTATTCTTCTGCCTTTCTGCTTTTTTAAGCTGTCATGTTGAAGAGCAGTAAAAGGTAGTTATGGATAATAACTTAATGCTATTTTGATTATTGGGCTTCACACTAGAGGAGAGTCTCATCTCTCTGAGCAGCATCCACAAGACTGCTCTACCTAAATAAACTGCAAAAAAGTTTCCCAATGTCCCTTGTAAAAGAAATTATTCAGCATGTATCATTTAAACCAGTAAGGTCAAGCAAAGTTCATTTGATGACGCTTGTATCGGTGCACGAGGCATTGATACGTGAAGTTGTGTAACAAAGACTCTTTAGAAAATAACAAAGATGTGAGTAATGTTCCAGTAACTGAGTCAGCAACCTTCAAAATGCTACAGCTTATCATGCTAACCTTGTGACGATGACGTAAGCAGATGGAAAAGTACTGAGAGAAAGGCGTAGTTGCTAAACATTATAAAAGGGGCATGTTTGTTACATTTGGCAGAGATCTCTCTGCATGCTGTTCTTGCATGTACTCTGACTGACTTATTAAACTCTTAAAAGCAGCATTCTGACTTTGTGTTAAGTAGCTGAAGAAAATCCTCAACATCCTGCAGATGCCTCAGGCTCTCCCTCTGCTAACCTTCTCCTTCTGCCACTGCACACAGGCTCAACGATGAACAGCGCGCAGACATTTACTGTACGTGTGCTGGCACGGGTGCGTGTCAGCAGCGGAGGGTGCAAGACGCAAAAGGGGGAAATGGAAGAGACAGAATTGTGATGGGAAGCAGGTGGAGGGTCCACAGTTTATCCTCGGAGAGTTTGAGCATGAAATCAATTAGTGTTTAAGTACAAGTGTGGCTCAGTGGGAGCCACAGTGCATCATGGAAAAACCTTGAGAAATGAAGGCTCCCATCTGAGAAGGAGAGCACAAAAATGGGACGGGAATACAAATTTAAATATATTCAAAATGCATGAATATTTTTGCAAGGTTTGGAGAGGTGTGTAAGAAACACCATAAGGTTGTTGATAAAAGAATCAGCGTCCATGCCTCCAACAGTTAAAATTAAAAAAAAGTGTTTGCAACAGCTGGCAGATCAGATCACATCAGCACTTTAGTTTTTACATGAGCAAAACCCCAAAAGTCCTGATCATAAAAAAACCCCAACTGAGACTACGAACAGAACATTGTTTAACATAACCGATATTCTGGTGTGTGTGTGTGTGTGCGGGGGGGGGGGGTCTTACTGTGTGGATTTATATTCAGACAGGATTAGATTGAGGAAGCAACAAACCATATGTCACACATTCCCGGTGCACCACTGGGCCCTGTGCACGCATTAGATCTGACTGGTTTAAGCTGTGGGGAGCGATTAAGGAGGCAAAACCACAGAGAAATGAGACAAGAAAGGTATAAATACTGAGCCACAAAATTCTGGAGAAACTATAGTTTGTTTCGAAATACCTGGGTATAATGTTTAAAACCAATGATGGAAGGATGCCATCCATTGCTTCCTGACAGTTTTAATGCAGCGACATGGTTGTCATCACCTGCCTCATCCTGCTGTCAAGAATAATGCTGCGTCTACGATGTCAAGTGACACAAAATAAATAAATGGAAAACACAAGCAAGAATAGCACAAAGGCTCCTAATGTGAGAGGTTTGCTGCTGTTCAAATTGGGTGTGATTGTGGCTCATTAATACTGGCAGGAAATGCCAAGAAGTTTTAATTTGTTCTGCACCAAGATCCCAGCGCTTTGCTGAATAAACAGCTCACATTTATGCTTCTGTGATAGCCGCAAAAAGCTACAGCAAATACAGAAAATAAGGGAAATGATTTTCATATTTCCAATTGTTCAAGAAATTTCCCCAACTTTAAAGTCGCTGTAGGTTGTGAGTCCTTCTACAGACCAAACCAGCTTTCTAACTCTAAAACCCTCAGATACAGCCTCACATTTTATGGCTTTCTACAGCTGTACGGCCTGTTTATGTTATGGTTTAATTGGTTCGGGACATTGTGGGACTAATTAAAGCATCAGATTTAGTAAAAATTGACACCTAATTCAGTGCACTGAGGATACCCCCCACCCCCACGCAGTCTTTTGGCTAATTTTGTCAGGTATATAAATAAAATTGCACACAGATTGAACCCAGACCAACCACAACATCTTTAATTACACACTTTATTGACACCAGAATCATATGAGTGGGTGCAACTGTTACCCATCCTTGTATAATTATCAGGCTTCAAAAGAAGCCGATGGCTAAAAACTGTCTTCAAATGCCAGAGGAGCTTATTATTATTATTATTATTATTATTATTATTATTATTGCATTTTTCTTTCCTGTTCTCAGGCTTCAGCCTTAGCTTGATGATGACTGGCACATGAAGCATCTAAGCGCACACACGTGCACACACTATACGGTGGTCCGTCAGGTATTGAATAGTCAATGGTGCAGAGCAGAAAAGAAGCCTTGGTTATTCATGTGTGATAGTGTTGGTGCAGAGGACCCAGCTGGCTCCTACAGAACTCAGTGTGAGTGTGTGTGTGTGCGAGGGGTTGTTACACGTACATGTCGATGATCGCATGTGCGCGTGTGAGGTAGCATGTGTATCTGCGTGCACACTCCTGTCAGTTTGAACAAATTCACTCACCTGTGACGTCCTCATTCTGTCTCTCTGTAAGCCACCAGTGAGAATGCTCCTCTCAAAGGCTGGAGCAACACACACACACACACACACAACACACACACACACACACACAACACACACACACACACACACACACACACTCATATCAGCCATGGGCAGGTGCTGGTATCACTGACTTTTGAAGAGGATTTCACCTATGGCAGAATGAATGTGCGCCACATATTTGCACACTAAAAACTGAATGCCCCCCCACCCCTCCACACACACACACACACACCCATGTTCAACTGAGAAGATCAGGAAAAAATAGTGTGTAGGAAAAGTGAGAGAAAAAGGGTGTTAGACTGACAAAATAAGATGATTTGGGCGGCTTCCAGCCGTAACCAGTTGTTTTTCTAGGACTTTGCCATCTGACCTTTTGTTTGAGTGGCAAAACGCGGAAATGTGACAAAACGCCCACGTAAACCACGCCCACTCAACTGGAGACACATTTCTGGTTTCATAAAGCCGCATTGTTCCATCTAGTGGCCGTATATGCAAACACACATTGACCCAGGCATACTGTAACTGTACTGTAACACACACACACACACACAATTTCTATTGAATTTTGGACCTTTATTAATCTTTGGATCTTTATGATGCCATGATGATGTAATTGGGGTCATCTCAAGTTTGTAATGGGGCCAAACAATTTATATTAGAAACTTTAGCCTTTTGAGTCACCGGAGAGGGTTGATTGTGTTGGATTAATGATGCTGTATTATTGCAGTTATGAAAGCATGACTCATCTGCTTTTTCAGGAGCGGATGAGTCATCAAAAAAGGAGTTTTCCAGGTTTTAAACAGGTCTTTGACTACCACTGACTTTAGCAGAACACATGTTTTTCCGCTCATACTGAATCGCTAAATCGCAGAATGAACATTCATTTTGTGTTTCCTAAAAGTCAATAAAATCGACCATTTATGGCACAGATTTGCAGCAGGCTCCAGCACGTTGGTTGGGGTGGGGGACATTTGAATTAACTTGCCTTGATAAAGCAGCATTAATAAAGTCCAGACAGTTTAATAATCAGTCATCTGCGTGCTGACCTACCCGTCCACTCCTCTCCAGCTGTTTCGCTGCCACCACCCTCCTGGAGATGTTCACATGCTGTGACACATGTGGCACACATGAGGCTGCGATGAGAGGCCACGCTGAGCATCTGTTTTCTGTCACAGCAGCCGTTCACCTCTACTTAAGAAATGATTGTCAATGACAATGTGATTTATTATATCTCTCCTTAAAGCTTCATCCACCATCTGGTTAAAAAATGATTACTGATGTGTACAAAACAATAATATACAAATATGAACAATATACATAATACATTCAAAGAGTTAAGTGTCTTAAAAAATGTTATCATTTGACACAATTGCCAGGAGTAGTTAGCTTATAGGATCCTCTGAGAATTTCAGTTTTCCTTTTTCTGTGGATTTTTTACTTTTCTTTTGTAAAACCCGTATTTGCCTAATTCGCTGTTTTGTGACTTGTTTTTAGTGGATAAAAGTGTGTACACAATCAAGGAGGCGACCCGCATAATGTGAGCACTAAACTCTTTCTTGTTCCGGAGGACGGGCGGCGGTGACGTCATCACGCTCCTCGAGCCAGCCGCTCCGGCAGTGACGTCACCACGCTTCGTTTCCAAACAATGCTCAGGAAAAAGCCACGTTGACGATCCAGGCAGAAGCACGGTCCACACTTTCTGACAGATTAGTCCAGGAATCGAGCCCTCGACGCTCCGCTCGTCTTCTGCCCGCGGACCGGTGCTCAGTGAGGACATGTCGTCGCCGCCGAAGGACAAAGTGGAGACCAAAGGAGGACATGCCCCTGCAGGTAAACGCAGCTCCGCGCCTCCGTCTTGTTTTGGCGGACACGCGGCACCAACAGGTAACGATCAGGTGACGACTCGTGATCCTCCAGCAATCGCAGCGGGCGTCTTCTAACAGCGCGCGCCGCCGCGAGCGCTTCTTTATTTCCTGCATCTTTCACGAGCCGATAATCGGCCACGCGTGACTTGAAGGGTTGCGTGACCGTGTTACGGAAGCGCCACGCTGACGTGGACATTGTAGCCGTGGCGTGGATGAGGCTCAAGCAGGACACTTACGTGTACGCGTGTGCGTGCTCGTGTGCTGGGGCCTGAGCAGCTGCGCCGCCTGATAGCACAGAAAGATAACGAGTGGCCCTCGTACCCAGGTCGTGACGACCGACAGGCCCGCACTGCTCTGCCCGTCATAAACCAACATCCACGCTAACTTATCAGAAAGAAGGCCCAAAGGTCGAGGTCATACCCACAGCTGTTCGCAACCCACGGCCTTGCTCAAAGACACATGGCAGGAGGGCTCTTCACCGTTCTCTCCACCGTATCAACTAAAGGTGGAGATAAACATAAATTTAGCTTGTTTTCTAGACAATTCAGGATTCTGCTGTGACACGTCATGTATGTTCAGGTCAAAACACTTTTTGCATGTGTATCCCATGTTAATGTTAGCAATATTTCCTTAATGTCAGTTTCCCCGAGGCCCAGTTGAGGGGTGTCAAAAAGCAACCGGTGACAATGATCCAAGTAGGTATTGATGAACCCAAAATATGCCCAGAGACCCGCCGGAGACTCGCTGGAACAATATGACACGGGAGGGTTCAGTGATAAACCTCACCGCTGTGACAGGGGAAGGTCGAGCCTGCGTCCACCCAGCCAACGCCGCCACAGTTGCGAACACGCGGCCCCCAAAAAAGCTGCTGCTTCTGCGTCTCCGTTTCGGTGGACAGAAGCACAGACCTTCTAATTGCAGCGTGGTTTTTTGAAGAGCACTCAATAAGTGGACAGGCTTTAATTACAAAAGCATTTGGCTGCTGTTCGCTCAAACTAAACTATTTTTATAAGATGACAATAGCGTTACTCATGTCTGACTCAGATAAAGGTAATAATACATTTTAAGTGCATGTGAGCGGCAGTGAAGGACTTAAGACTAGGGTCTTCTTCAAAGTCGGACCTGAATCAATCACGTTTTAATTTCAAATCCTAGGGTCTTTTTTCAAATAGATGCTGTGGCCAAAGCGACGTTTAAGGTTTACCACTCAAACTGATGTGCACGACAGTTGCCACTGGTACTGCACCAGGAGGCGACACTTTGACCGGAGGGCTTCTAGCGGTCAGCATATGGAAGAGTTTTGTGAACAGTTTCCATCTCATGAAGGCTTGCCATCTGTGTTCCAGTGAAGGCAGGAGGCATGAGGATAGTGCAGAAGCACCAGCCCACTGCTGCTCCAGAGCCCCCACAGAAGGATGATGATGAAGAGGAGTATGTTGCCAGCAGGTAGCCTTTCTTTTGAAATACACACACACACACACAAAATACACACTTCCTATGTTTTGGGATTTAACTGGATGTAGATGGTTTTGTTTGATGTATCCACGGGAGCTTGAGAGAGTTCCATTCGGGATTTATGTAGTTTTTACAGAATAAGTGCAGTTTTATTTGCCTGGTTTAGACCACGGGATTAAACACGTGAAGTCCTGCCATGTTCTGGTGGGGAGACGTCGATCACAATGGATCATGGCTGTGCGCCACTTTATAGGTTTTGGGTGGATTGCCGTGCCGGATGCTAGCGCTTTTTAGTGCAGAATAAACGCACCGTTGTGGACACTGTGGGGCTGCCTGGACTCCACAGATGGTTTGAGGAGGGCTAACAAGTGTGGACACCTTAAAACATATGTTGCCTGTATGAAGCACGCTAGGGTAATTTTGCAAAATCCTAATCTAACAACACCCTAAAACTTGCTAACCTTCTTGTGGGAGCATTGTAAATTGACTATAAATTTAGCAGCCATACTGAAATCATGGAAAAATTAGCCTAAATTTGTGTAGAATGAAGCTGACACGAGAGGGACATGGAACGGGGACGCAGGGTCCTTGAATAAATATGATCACTTCAGTTTTTTTGTCATATACGTCAAAAGTCCATTAGTTAATACAAATCCAAAGTTAATACAAATAAATTCTTTCTGCCCTTTAAAAGTAAGAAAAAGTGCAAGTCAGAGACCATTAACAGTAAGTTATGTTGTAAGGTATGTTATGTATCACTGTATGATAAACAGCAGCAATATATAGGCTTCAATAAATGAATAAGTCCATTGTCCACAACATGCACAATCGTTTAGAAGCTACTGTTCTGTCTCCAAGGGGGTAGAACCTGTCCCTGAGCCGTGAGGTCCGAGCGGTGATACTCTAGAGACCTTTCCCTCAGGACAGATAGGAAAGCAGTCTGTGTGATGGGGACTAGTGTCCTCCTTGATACTGGGAGCTTTCATCCTGCAGTTTTCTACTGTAGACCAGCAGAAAATAATAAGAGTTGCAGTGGACATATCGTCGTTCTCCATGCACCTTAAAAAGTCTCTGTTGTGGCCTTTGTCCTTTGTTTTGTCCACATTTGTAGACGGATGGCTGTTCTGACACCATATATACAGTAAGGCTCCCGTTAGCATTCTCTTTATGTTCTGGTTGGCCTGTAAAGTAAAGCACTTCAACAACAACCTTGTGGAGCACCAGCATTTGTGAGAATATTTTGTTCTTAGTTCTTAGCTTGTTCGTAGCTTCTTCCAACTCTTCCTGTCTGGACTCCATTTGTCAGGAAATCATACAACCACCTGCAGATTGTGTTGCAGAGGCCAAGTTCTGCTAGTTTAGATGCTAGCTTTGATACTGTGTTTGTAATAAAAGTGCTGCTAGAATCAGTCAACAGCATTTCTCCTGTGTTTTTACCCCTCTGTAAGCACATTGTTATAGCTTGTTGCATCAAGCTACTCAGCTTCAGCATCACAAGTAACATACACATGCTAACACAAGTGCTACCACACATACCCTGACATTTATCAGCTCAGGAATTTGAATAATACAAGATTATACTGTGGGCTGTTTACTTTTAGAGATCTAATTCCATAAACAACATATTCACTCTGTAATTATAGAACGAACTTGAAAAGCCCTTTAGGACTCACCGTTGCTTTGATAGGCAGCCTTGGCCTCCACCAGTTTCACTATAACTTATTTACTTATTTACACTATGCCTTATTTACTGGCAATGCTAATGATTTGCTTTCTCTTTACTTCTGCTTTTGAGCTTGAGTGTGTGCATGGACTGAGTCAGCCCAGGCATTATATTCACAGTGTGTGCGTGCTCACGCACTCGTGTGAGAGCTGATAAAAGTGATGAAAGTGGACAACTGCTGGTACTACAGAGCAGATTTCATGAAAGCTGCCAGTTGTCTAAAATAGTTTAAATGTATATCATCATAAACACGCAGGAAATTGTTATACTCACCCTCGGAGCCATATTGTGTGTTTTCCATGCAACTTCTTTGCAGTCTGTGTGTTTTGCTCAGAGATGAGTGGAAACATTAGTGAGTGGTGTTTAACTGAAAGGGAAGGAAAGAGGGAAAATAACATGTAAGCGCGGTTTACCTCAGAACGTCGGAAGCCTCAACTCGTTTGGGTCAGGGTGGGACCAGTACACCAGCCTGGTGATGCACTTCCCCATTTCACGCTGCTTCCTCAGGATTCATGACTCAAAAAAAAACAAACGACATCAGTCCATCCAAAAATAGGGGAATTAAACACTTTGACATCCAGGCACAAGCTGAGCACGAACTGAGCATGAAACTTGTACAGATAGTCACTCTGGAGACAACGAGCAGGTGGCTTCTGGCTAAATTCTACACCAGTCGCAGCAAGTGAAGCCATGCAGTCAGGGGAACACCTGCCCGCTCTAATTTTAGCCCAGACTGACAGACCATGGGAACAGAAGCAAAGAAATACGGTTGCGTTATGGAATTAGGGTTGTTGTGAAGGTGTGTGAAATTAGAGGACCCATAGAAAATAAATATGAGGGACAACAAACGGAGGCAGAAACTGCAGCCTGTGGTGCAGCGCGCCAACGATTGTCCGTCTGTGTTGTCTCAGGGAAACTCTAAATCAAGGTGGCGTTTACTAGACTTTTGTTGGCCATCAATAAACTTCCCAGTGAAAGGGGATCACTCGGATCGATCTGTGCGCTTTCTTAATGGAAAGGGCTTGCGTGCAAATGGCTGGGTCAATTTGGGTATTTCTTCTGTGTGTGGGTGTGTGTGTGTGGGTGGGTGTGTTGACATGAACTGACCAGACATGGTGTTGGTGTACAGGAGCCCTCAAGCTAGCCGCTCAGGCTCTGAGCAAATGCCGTAGCGAAATGTGCAGTAAAGCCGACCGCCCGCGGTGGAAAAGTTAAGAGGAGGGAGTGAGGAGGAGGAGATGAGCAACAGTCATCAGTTTCTATGGCAACCGTCCCTTCGCCCACAGAAGTAAACTTCCTGCTGTGCTGAGGAGACGGTCGGGGATGGCGGTGCTGTGTGGCTGTAGACACAAAACAAACACTCCCAAATTATCAGCAAAATTTGACTCCCTTCGCTTCGCATCCTTGCCAGGAGTTTTCGCAGCTCTCTGCTGCCCCCTACAGGCTCCACGTGTGAATCCACGTCTGCTTCTCTCGCAATCACACCGACCCAGAAGCAAAATAGTTATTAGTTTCGTCATGATTCTGGCTGTATAATATTACTGCATATTTACCAGCATACTCTGTTTAAATAAGCAGCTGTAGGTGCAGTTTTTTAACAAGCATGACTAAAACCTGTGTTTTACATGCCTAATTCCAGTGGTGCTCATGGGTCCACATGCATGTTTTCCTTTCATTTTTATACGCTTTCATGTATTAACTAGCTGAATGAACTGTCCTGAAGTATCCGCTTATAATGGGGTGTAAATAATAACATATAAACTGTTTTGTGACGTCGATCAGTGTTACTGATTCTTTTTGAAAAGGTTGGTGTCATTAAAATATTTATCAGCGGAAGTTTGGAATGATGGAAAAGGAGATTTGCGTCTTTATTCCCACATTTGAAGTGTGATGGAGAGCAGGGTTGCTGCTGCAGCCAATGTCTTTGAATGGACTTTTGAAGGTGGTCGCCACAGCTAAACGCCACCGTCAAATTAGACTGCACTCATTTGTCACGTCAAGGTCGATACTTACCCCCGAGGTCCCTCCTCCTCCTCCCTTTTTTTCCTCCCCCATCATCATTCTCTCTCACTTTTACCACCATGCTGCTTCCCTCCATCCTTCCTAGTCTCACACCCACATGGTCCGTTCTCCTCCCTTCAGCTGTCTGTACCCTATGGCCTGTTCTATTTCTCTTTTGCCAGTTTTTCCTTATCAACCTCTACTATTAGCAATTTTTTTCTCCTCCCCAGCTTTACTTTTCCTCATCTCTCCTTCCTTCCTTCTGCTGTGAGGCTCAGTGTTTGACCAGGATGAATGGGAGCTATTTAAGCTGCTGGCAGGTCCAGCAGGGGCCTGTGTGTGTTTGGGGAGGGGAGGGGGTAAACATCAGCTCAGGTCTTTACTTTAATTAGCAAAATGGACCACAGTTTGTAGATCTTACGTCACTGAAGACAAATGTTAACCACGTAATGAGGTTCGTTTTTCCTCTGTGTTTTTAGCCCACCAAAGATCCCCGTGGTCGTGTCTGGAGTGGTTACAAAGGTAAGACACACACAACCACACACTCAGACCTGCACACTTACACGTAAAAACAAGTCACCAACAGTGATGATAAGGTGGTTTATACCTGGAGTGTGAGCTCTACTGGTTCGGTTTGAACCTTTGACCCTTTTCTGCTCACAGAAAAGACAGAAATCCTAATAAATCCTTTATTTCTATCAGCGGCACCCGGCGTGTGGGTGCAGTGCTGAGCACTCACATCAAGAAGGTTGCATGTTCAAATCCTCTGGGGCCTTTTAGGTGAAGTCTACATGTTGTCCTGTTGCCCATGTGGGTTGAAGGCAGCTGGAGTAGATTCCCTCCAGACTTCATGTGCAAAATCCCAACTGTAACAAGCCTTGAACTAAAATACACACACAATACACACAACTTGTGAGTGCACACAGCATGTAATTGCATTAGGTGAAGGCTACTTTTTAAGCAACAATCACACTGTTGCTTGGTGGCTAAGCACAAAATGCAAGCGGAGGGCAGAGTTAGCACTGGTGCCTCGCTAGCCGGCTCCTTGTCTGCACACAGGGAAAAATGTCCACTGGTACCCCGCAGCGGCCATCAGCTCCCGGTCGACCCTTATTTCAGGTCACATCGTGGAGCTCAGCCTGGATTCTTTCATCTGCTCAAAAACGTCTGTACTTCACTGTTGGACCGGGGCGTTGCCTTACTCATAGCCGTTATTGTTTATTTGATAAAATAAAGCAATACACTCTGCCACTGTTGTGGGGGTTTCCAAGGTAATGAGGGGGGGGTTGCGTTGCTGTTGTGCCTCGTCAGCCACTTCAACCCCTGACCAATCAGCGCAGTAGTCAGGATTGACTTGGCACAACTGGAACCCCAAAAATTAGTGAAAACCTCCCTTTTACAACACAGGGATCATTGGTCTCAAGGCTTATGAAGCATGTCCTACAGGAAGAGGGTTTTTTAATATGGTCGTAATAAACTGCTAAATAACAGAGGTAGGAGACACAGTGCCGTCACTCAAGGCTCTTTGCAGCACTGAAATCCAGTTAATTTTCTGGATCCCCACATCTGTAGGATGATGATGATGGAGGGGAACTTTGGGCCTCCACTGAGAAGGTCAATGAGAGGTCAAATCTGTCCACATCCCATGTGTTTGGCTGTGGATTTGCCCTTAAAGGACCAGTGTGTCAAACACACCCACATGCGGGGAAGCTAGCATGCTAACACAAAAGTAAGATTTAGGGTTGGTAAGGAAGGTTGTTCGGTCTTCGTGGATTTAGCACCGAGTATAACTTTATATTAGAATATGAGCGGCCTGTGATTTTACAGGAATGTTTATGTGTGCACATCTGGACACATCAGCAATGCAGCAGCTTAACTGAACACTTCAATCCAGGATGTAAAGCCAAAGACTTCCAATAATCCACTTAAGTTATGCACGAGGCAGCGGTGTGTGTGTTTAATACAGCAACTGCTCTACACACACCACACCCACTCGGATCAATATAGGCCCAACGGAGTGTGTGAGCGCATGGGTGTGTTAGTTTTCAGCAACTTGACCAGATGAGGAGTAAAACTATTAAAATGCATGGATAAGACAGGGTAAACTAGTGTGTAAAAAGGAACAGTATGTTTAAAAGTCATGACTAAATAATTAAGGATTCAAGTCACAATTGAAGTGACTCTTTGATTCCATCTGTGATCTGATCGGTTTTACTGAAGGCGCACGAGGCCAAACTGAAAGATCCTCCTCAGTGTTTTCAGGATTATAAAACAGGGATTTAAAACATGCGGGACATAAAGTCCACATACAGTAAATGGCCATAAGCACAAACTGTTTTGGTTCTAGTATTATTGAATAGCTAGAAGAAAGATGCCCCCACCTACTGCCCTTGTTCAAAAATGAGTTGGCAGGTTTTCACCCATCCACAATCCCAAAGAGATCATCAACGAGGAACTAAGATTGAACAAAATATATGGGGGTGCTTAAGTGTTGGAGCAGGAGTTCCTTCGAATTTACTAGAAATAGTAACGTTTACCAGTAACCCTTTACTATAGCCTACCACTAGGGGGCAGTCAAGGCTGTTTGTGTTCAACCGGATGTTTCATCCGTCCTGGAGGAAGATACTGGCTCATTCTTCATCTTTTCTTTTCTCCTACAATGCCTAACTGGTTTTGTTTTGTTCAGGGTGATAAGGACTTCACCCCTGCAGCTGCTCAGGTGGCTCACCAGAAGCCCCAGCCAGGTGTCCCTAAACACGCCCCCATCCAGCACATCAAACCGCAGATCCACCAGCCCCGCAAGTGAGTCGGGCAGCAGGCTACCACGGCAACGCTTCCTCCACCAGTCGGCCTTCCCTTCCCAATGGAACACAAGATGAAGATGTTTCCTCTCCACGCACGGATCTTTGAAATTCTGAGTCGTTTCTGTTTTCTTTTCAGTCTTGTTCTTAGATCTGCGCTTGCGGGGGGGGGGGCTCTGACCCCAGTAACTTGCTAATCAATACCATGAGTGAAAGCAACCAGCCAATCACAAGCTCAGAGGGAGGAACATGAGCCTTTTCTGTTTTCAGCTGACCAGTTCAACCAGTCACCACACAGACCAAAAAGGACAGGGAAACATGTAACCAGTGTTGATTCATCACAGTTTCTCCCAGTTATCAAACATGTAGTCATGTTCACCTCAGACAAGTCATTGTTCCTTCAACAGTAATGATTGATGGAAAAATTGAATGGAACGTAACCACGGTTTAGTTCTCTGCATCCACATAGTATATCATGGCTAGTTAGTTTGGCCTCCAGGTCTGTTTCGCCTTTATCATTCCAAACTCTTGAACTCTGAGCTAATGTTAGCGCAGGCGCTTTACAGTCTATCCCAGCAGTGCCTATTTGCCGGGATTTTGCGATCCGCTTCATTAGAAGTGGAATCAAAGTGCAGTCCAAAGTGTCCAAGTCCAGGAGAGCCTGTGAAGCAGCTGCGAAGATTTGTTGACGTTAGCACAGAAGTCGGGTGGGAATAGTGAACATTGTCACAACTGAACCGAAGCAGTTTGGAATGCAGCAGAGCTAAAGGTACATTCCCGAGAAGGATGTTTGAATATAGTCTTAATGAATTGTGTGCGATGAACATCCCATATCCCTCCGATAAAATGGAGTTCAGCATTTCCTTAAAATAATAATGCATCGCCCTTTTCCTTAATCACCCAGTTCCTTACACCTGAATGGTTGTTACACTAGTGTTCCAGAATAATTGCAATAAAAAGGTTTCCAACCAGGAAGGAACGATTCCCTCTGTTATTTAATCGGTTTAAAAGTTTTTGGGGTTTTTTTTCAGTTCTTTATTTTCAATTTATAATTGTACACGTTTTCAGCCAATGAGTGGACCAAGGTATAAAGTGTGGTTGTCATAATGAATAAAGAGTATTGATGAGACATCTTGTTTCATTTATGATGCAACAAAAGGTTTTTTTGCTTATTGGCCTTGTGGTACCAGCAGAAACCTCTGATTGGTCCAGCATCTGGTGCTATCAGCCTCTGTTTCTACCAGACATCAAAGGGGTCTTTTGAGACATTGAATCAAGAATATTGATTTGAGACATGAAGCAAAGTAATATTGTAGCACCTGTTCTGATCCAGATATGTTGTTCCAATGTGAACAAAATCAGCATGTAACATTAAAGACTTTTGGGGCAGTACCACTGTGTGTGTGAGAGAGAGAGTGTTTAGAATATCAAAAATATATATTTAAAAATATAAGTCAGTATCGATATGATGCTCAAAATGGTTTTTTTTCCTGTCCACACAGCAGAAAAAAGCAGCCACGGTTCCAGTTGGATATGTCCCCCTCAGCAGCTGGGGCTCTTTATTACATTAGACCAGCATCTGATGGCCATGTGGTCTTGGGAACATTCAAACTGGCTGCAGCCGGCTGGGACTGGTCATTCCTGTTACCATCTGGAATCCTTATGATGATGAACGTCACTCCTCTGTGTGGGAGATGATTGAGCACTTTTGATCAGGACCTTTAGGGACAAGGTGACGTTTTGGCAGCAGCTTCACCAAACAGCTCATGTTGTTCCCTTCACTTCTGTTGAAAATTCTTCCAAACTATTTTAATTTTTGAGTTTTCCAGAAAGTTCGACGTTATCAAAAAGAGGATTTGTTCACTGCCTGCCAACTCTTTTGTGTTTTGTTTTTTTAAATCTGCTGCTGCCCAAGGTTCTTTTTTCATTCACATCTAATGCTGCTGAATTGGGACTCGTTTTCAACTTTTTTTTTTCAACTTTTTCAACTTTTCAGCATTTCAGAAATGAAATGTGTTTAAAAGTTATGTACTCAACAATCGAATGTGTCACAGTGTTATTTCAAAAGGGACTTAAGGACATCAAAATATGACCATAACAATCATATTCTGGAGGATGTAATATTCATTGCCAATTTATTGCAGATTGAAACAATTCACTTTATTCCAATGACTTGCCTCATAGTTGCATATTATTTAGCAGATGTGATTTATAAATGGCAATAAAAGTTCATTTGGAAAATGAGGAAAATAATGGTTCAAATTATTAATTTATGCAAAATATATATATTTTTTAATTAGATTATGTCATCAATGATGATTATATCGATCTAATCATTCTAAAACGCACCGTGTTTTGGTCTGTGCTGTACCAATACCGTCCAGCAGACGGCGCCAACAGTGAGGACGCATGGGCAATTATTGACCAGATCTTTAGATCTTCATAATCTCAGGTCCAATCCACAGACCATAAACCACAATCTGAATGTGACGCAATACATCTAGAGTTTCTGTCGGCCATATTTAGCAGCCCCCCCCCACACACACACACACATACACATAGGTTATCCCTGTCAGCATCTGCCGAATATGAATTTCTTATTAATAAAAATTGCTATTCAGCACTAATGAGATTATAACCAGGTAGACACATTTAAGTATCCCCAAAAACATTCAAACCATCTTGTAAAACTTGCCACAGAATTCTGCTAAATAAACAACTTCCTTATGTTAACATTGAATGTGTTAATCCTGAAACTTCCGGTAATTACAGTTTACCAAGTGGGGAGTTCAGTAAATACTGCTCTCACACACATACATACACACACACACACACACATTGCTATTTAAATGACTTCTCCTGGGCACCAGTTTCTGAGCAACTGCAACTTTTTAAGTCGCTGAAGTGTGTTCGAAGAAATGATTTGGCAGCCTAACCCTGCAGCATGTCGTCTCCATATGAGCTGCACTCTCATGGATGACACTTAAGCGAAATACACCCCCAGGAGTGGGAACCCTTGAAATTAAGCTCTTAAAAATCCCCATACTGTTGCAACACCGCTTTATTCATGTGCACTCTCATCTGTTTTTCATTGTTCTGGTGTTAAAATAGGAACCTGTTGTTCTATAATAGATGTGCTGAGCTGAACAAAACAAACCCTCACCCGCAAGTTTATGTGGAAAAAAACCTGCGTAAAACTCTTCCATTGCATTACTGGCAACAGTAAGTCTTTATTCTGTTCACACTAAAAATAGTCAATCATCACGTGTTATCTTTTTATTGCTATCAGCAGTGTTAAAGTCATTCTGGGATGTAAACACAAACAAACCTTTTTTTAAAAAAAATTAAAAAAATTCAATTTCCAATCTTCCAGCAAATGCTCCCTTTTAACAACTTGCTCTCTTTTATGACTAAAATGAGATGCTTAAAATTCAATGTGTGAAAAAATCCACTTTGAATAGAAAATGAAATGTTGTCAATGAAAAGAATTATAATCTGTATTATAAAAATATACAAGCAAAATACATTCATGGCTCCATCAGTATAAAGCATCTAAAATCATTGCTCCTTTAGGGTCCATAAATGGGAATTTTTGCATTCTCAGTTGCACAGATGTTGTTATTCTCCACGGTTATGAAGACGAAGACATTATTTCTTAGCGTCTTCCATAAATTGCTTCATTTCTTAGACAAGAGTCGCTACACATCCCCGCTCCACCTGTGACACTCTAGATAACGACCGCTGTGTGTGTGTGTGAGGACACAGCCATCCGTCAAAAAGCCATAAATATGACCAATAAGTCAGCATCATATGTTTCAAGTAGAAGATCTGATGTGCGTTGGCTGAGATCATGAAGGAGCAACAAGCAGCTCCAACTTCCATGTTCACCCTGAGATCTTAACCTGTAGAAAACCACTGATGCCCAAACCTGCCAGAATCAATGGTCTCTTTTTGGGCAATGACATCATTTCCTTTTTCCAAGGTGTCGCTTGGTAATGGCCTCCAGCCTCCTCCGCTCTGCTTCCTCAGCTTTCTTCCTTTCTTCTTTCAGCTCCTTGTATCTCCACTTAGGGATCTGCAGCAGATGCCCGCCTCCGTCTTTGGCGCTGCTCTTCCTCCGGATTTTTTCAGGGTGGTAGGTGGGCGTGGGTGCCTTGGACACCCTTACTTTGGGGATGCTGAAGCCTGGGCGGACGCTGCTCCTCCTCAGCACCATGTGCATCGGGAGCAAGCTGGTTCTCCTCAGCTCCAGCACGTTGTTGTAAGCCACCAGACCCAAACTGGAGCTCCGGTTTCGAGGTAACAGGTTCTGAATCTGAAGGCTGGCGCGGCGGTCTCCTGAGTTCTTGGGTACCAGTGTGACCCGGGAGTTCTGGAAGAGTTTGACGTGGCTGTCCACCCTGTCAGGGTTGACCAAGCGAAGCTCTTTGGCGCGCTGTTGGCGGATGATCTCAGGGACTGCATAACACCTTTTACCCACACTTGGAGGGCTGTCAGGGAGCACCTAAACCCCCCGAGAAAGAGGAAAACATTCATAAACATAGTTACTGTACATAAAGATAAAAATGACTTTTCCCCCTTGAATATCTGCATGTGAAGTTGATAATAGGCACAAAACTTTATTGTTGCATGAATAAAACATGTTTTCCTGGAGTAAAGCAGCACAGGTCTGTCTCCACAAATCAAATCTCAGCACAGAGGGAAGCGGTGCAGCGTCCACTACGAGGCCCCTGCCACACCCGTGAGAAGTCTCAGCCTAAACCTTCCTGTTACTGACAAAGAGTCTTAAATAGGGTCAGAGAAGGCCTCACACTATTACGTCTTTCTCATTAGTGCAGAAAGCATTGGAGTCTTTGTTTTTATTAAAAATGTGTTTTATGAGCTGCAAACAATTATTTTAATAGAATGTAGGTCAGGTGTTTAATATGATTAGCTTTGCATTAGCAGCACCACTCAGATTAGATTACATCAGTGTTCTCATAACAATCAGTGCTCACTGCAGTGTTGCTGTACTGGTAATCTGGTAATCTTGCGTGATGATGCATTTATCAGAGAAGGATGCTGCTAATTCCTGTTGTGTGTTGTCTTTATTTGTTCCAAGAACTCCCAGAAGGTTAATTATGCTTTATTAGCAGGATTACTGAGGCTTTATTATGATTCTTTATTTCTTATTGGGTCTAATGGCATGTAAATGTTTCCAAACAGAAACTGATGGCAAATTCAAAGTAACGTAAAAGCACTCAAATGTCAGCGGTGCGGTTTCAGCTCTTTGGAAGATTAAAATATTTGGGCTTCAGACAAAGACGAGGAAATAATCCCTGGCGTCTTCTGGTCATGAAGACAGGAGGACAAAGGGTAGTAATCTGTAATCCCAGTTCAAATGTGCCAAACGCTGTTGGAAGGACAAGAGGCAGACAGATTCTGACTGTAGTGGGGGGGGGGGGGGCTGTGATGAGTAAAGGGGATCCAGAGCGTCAGTACTCACCGTGTGGCACGCCACCGCAATAAAAGGGCTCTTCATGGCCGTCGTGACAGAAACCATGTGGTCGATGACACCTTCATCCTCAGGGTTGGTGACATTTGCTATGTTAAAGACCTGCCGCACGGTGTCTGACAGGCGCTTCAGACAGCCGCGGGGCTCTTGGGCTTTGGCAACTAGGGATGCAAGTGGGGGCCACTCTAGACTGACAGAGCACATTCAGTGATACCGTTAATTCCCATTACAGTGTAAATATCCTGCTGTAGTGTGACAGACATGCAGATGAGCAGCCCTGGGTTTACCTGTAGTCGTCGCGGTACTGCGAGGGACAGGGCCGCTCCATCAGGCGCATCATCAACCAGACCGTTTCATACCGGCCCGTGAATAAGGCCCACTCCCGCGCCGTGAAGTTTCGGCCGCAGTCCCTGGCATTGAGGGCAGCGCCTTATTGGATGCCCCAAAGAAAGAGGTCAGTGAGAGGACATGGAGTGTGGATGCACAAAAAAGGCTAAAACATGAAGAAAATCACAGATATGTCTCTAACTTTAAGACGTGTCCTCACACCAGGCCAGCGCTGGCCAGCCCAGCCCCATCCAAAGTTTGCAACCTGCCAATTAACCTCTAGGTTTCTCTAGGAAATGTACTTGCTGCGCCCATTTTATCAAGTGTGCTTCAGACGTGACTTATGCAGACAGCTAGGTAGCCCACAAGCAATTTCACCTCAGCTAGCGGATGCAGCAGCAGTAGCAGTTAAGTGTGCACTCTAAAGCACTTGTTGGGGTGCTTGGGTGGCAATCGTCCCCTGTCCAAGCACCTTTCCCACCTAAGGTTTGGACTCTTTACATGCTCTCTTTACAAGCCGAAAGGTTCTTTCCTTCCTGGCTGCATAGTTACTTGGTGTTGGTTTCTGCACCTGCCATCATGAGCGAGCGTACGCACTCCAGCCGTCCCTGCATGGCGGCTTTCATCAGGGCGGTGAAGCCGTGGCAGTTCCTTCTCTCGATGTCCAGCCCTGGGTAGTAGTTGAGCAGGTAGTTGGTGATGGTTATGTGTCCTTGAAAGCACAAAGAAAGGCAGCCGCTGTTTACATGCCGGTCTTATGCATCTACAACGTCGGTGTGAACGTGTGTGAGGCAGCCTGTCAACGTCAGATGCTGTGAATGCTGCTGCGTGTCCATTAGCGTGTGCACGCTACCTGCTTGAGCGGCGGTGATGAGTGCTGTGTTTCCCTCGCTGTCCTGCCAGTTCACATCCAGATGAGGGCACTGAGACAGCGCTATGACAACGTCCACAAAACCTTGGTAACACGCAACCAAGAGCCCTATCTGAGATGACAAGAGACAGGAAGGAAGTGTTTGTGAAGGTAAATCAGTGGACATTGGGATTATATTTGCTTTTCAGCTGCTGTTTTTATCAGGAACGTCAGACAAAAACATCTCAAAATATGTTACATTTTAAGTCCAATCTGTCTGTTTTAACATCCGTCCGTCTGTCTACATAACCTATGAGGTCATCAGTTAAACACGTCAAAATTTGGAGCAGAATTGAATTCAGATATTCAGCCATCTTCAGCAGGTTGTTTTGGTCATTTGACTTTTGTGCCCATTAAAGCTAATGAAGGCTGCCGTGTGTGTGTCTCCATCTGGCCACAGGTCCTTTATGTACAGCCTTTACAAGTGCCTGAAACAGAAACACTATTGATTATCCCCTCGCCGCTGCTGCCAGAACTGGCCTAACTGCTGGACGGATCTCAGTAAACGACACAAATGTGCATATTTACTGCCAGAAACCTGCTGCTCTGCAGAATTAAAAATCAAACTTGGAGGAAACCAAGGCTTTATGTAGATATTATTGATATTACTTGAGTTTCCTGGATTTACAGCCTGCAGTCTTTTTATGTCTGTTTATTGGTGTTGCTTATTCGGACTGATATGGATACTCTTTCTCACCCTCAGAACACCCTCCAGGCCAGTCCAAAACTTTTGAGCACAAATACCAAACCAGAAAATAATATTTGCATCCCTGCCTACTGAATTCAAACTATTATACTTTCGTACTTATGTAAAATTTCAATAAAATTACAAGCCAAACACGCTGTTATAAGGTTAGTTAGAGACCCTGGTTTCAACTCATTTTCTCCACTAAAATGCAAACGTCATTTACTAATTTGCTCAGTACAGTCTGAAACCTTTCACTTGTGGTTGTGGGCCCGAATACGGACCAGGTGTCACACCTGACATCCAACTCAGGCTCTGAGGCCAGCAAGAGGAATATCAAGGCTGGTTTGCTCAACAGCACAAGACTATTAAGGGGAACTTTCAGTGATGTGTGTGTGCGTGTGTGTGTACAGTAAGTGCAGTATGTCTGTGTGTGTAGATGTATGTGTGTACATGTGTGTGTTTATGTGTGTGTATGTGTATGTCTACATATGTGTGTGCATGTGTGTGAGTGTGTATCTATGCATACACGTGTATGTGTCTGTGTATGTGCACGTGTGGATACATGTACGTGAGTGTGTGTTTGTGTGTGTGGGTGTTCTTGTATTTGCTAGATATTGAGTGCCAAAACTGAATTAAAGTGAGGACATTTTAGGTCACGACTTCAGAGGACTGTTTGAGGGTTAAACACAACACTTTTTGGTCATCTGATGACCTTAACATTCAGTAGAAAACATGTTCTCAGCTTCCTGGAAGCAGTGCATTCCAGCTTTTTCAACTTTGATGAAACATAATTGGAAATAATAATTAGAAGACCTAGAAAACATGACTGTATTATTAAATATATCCTTTTTGGGGCACATTTTTGCAGCTATAGAGGTGTTTTTTTTAAAGAAATTAGCTTAATTATACCAAGTTTTGCTGCTAAAAAGTCTAAAATGAGTCAAGTTTGAAAACAAAGTCTGAGTTTATTTAACTGGTTTACTTCTTTAGACTCCACACAGACAAACATTTCTTTGTGTTGCCCTCCCTAATCTGTAACCCTGTCACCGACCCAGAAAAGAGGTTCACACCCCAATCAGATAAGCGTCCCAAATTATTCTGAAAGTCTTAAAATTTGCCCCAGAAAAGAGTGTATGTGAGAGACATATACAAACATGCACACACAGAGTAATCTGGGGGATATCCAGAGCTCAGAATAGAAAGGCTTAGCTGTGTCAATCAAAGGGAGAGAGACACAAAGAGTGAGAGAGAGAGAAGGATGAAGGGATTTAAGGACAGCATTACATATTTTTAATAGGTAAATTTTGTTTAAGGTCAATTTTTATAATTTTGGATGAGAAAAAGACATGATTAGAGGCAGGAAGATGCATGTGTGGCTCTTTGGAGGTGGTGCAGCGTCAGCAGCAGCGGTGACACGTATCACCGACCATGTTTCTGTCAATAGTCTCCCCGTCCACTGTCCTCCAGTCCACAGTGAGCGTTCGCATCAGATGCCTGCTTCGATTTTTCCACTCGTCCATACTCGTGCGTGGCGCGGTGATACATCTAGGGAGCCCCAAAGTGAGGTCAACTCTTGTCGTCAAGGATACACCCTTCATAACGCCCAGCCTCTGACCGACCGACCGACTGCTTGGTGGATTCCTCTTTCTGGCCTTGAGAGCTGTGTTTTGAACTTCACACCATCAGCCATTATTGTACAGAAGGAGGATTTTCTAATGAACATATTGTCTTTTTTCCACCGCTAAACTTTACACGTCTCTCCTTGGCTGCAGGGGCCACATCCTGTATATTTATGTCAGCACATGTTTGTCTGTATTGTTGCAGCAATCCCAGGATTCTGCTTAATTGAGTTTTGACATTTGTGCGCTCACAACAAACAGACAGGCGATGTGGTTTCTCTGGGTCTGTTAAGGGCCCCGACACCCCCACACACACACACACATGTCTGGAAGGTTTGGGTCTTTCCTGCTGGGTCGTACCACTTTAACAAGTGGCGCCTCAGGCAACAGGAAATGTTTTCCTGCTAAACATTGAATCATCTTTAATTGCTAGAATTTACTGCTGAAGTCACAGGCTCGCACATGCCCATTTCCCGCTAGTGCAGCAACATCTAAAAATCTTATTAAAAAAAAAAAAAATTCTGGGAAGCAAGACCTAAGAAACGGAAGAACACTTCTTCCCTTCTATAGAAGTTTCACAACAGCTTTGGTTGCCAACAAATGTGAAGCCCTCTGAAAACTTTAAAACTTCAGTTTTATCGTGTTGATGCGAGCTGTGGTTCTCCCAGGAGCAGAGAGACACGCCAGGGCCAAATCACGCACGCACTGCGCTGTCAAACATGGTTTATCATAAATAAACTGTAATTAAAACCATCAGCAGGATTGTTTACTTGTAACTAAGAACTGGCTTCAGCAGCATCACATGTTACGCAGAGTCAGAAACCCGTTATGTTGGTAAGAGCCTGATCGTTTTGCCCAGCACTGCCACACATCTATTGTGGAATTTATGGCTTTAAATGCATTTTGAGGTCATTAGAGCAGCTACTCTCAGACACAATGTAATGCCATCATCTTATTGGTAGATAATGTGTTTACCCTCCTCCAAAACTAATCCGCATCCAGAAATAAAGTGTGTGTGTGCGTGTGTGTGCGTGTGTGTGTGTGTGTGTGTGTGCTGTGTGTGTGTGTGTGTGTGTGTGATCCTCTCTCCCCTACACGTTCCCCTAAACACACACTGAAAGAGAGAAGTGTGTTCTGCAAACCCTGAGGGCCTGGTGTTCTCTGTTTTTATAGATTGGGGGAAGTTGCAAAAGGGAGCCCTGAACCTTGTATGAAGAGTAAAATATTTGGTAAATATCACTTATATAATATATAGGGATTCATTCTCAACCTTTAACATAAAAACATAAAAACAACATGAAAAACAGCAATGCACAGTGTGTGCCATTTAATACCATATTAAACTTTGCACAGAGATTCTTTATTTATTATTTAATGCCCATTTAACGTGGATTTAGATTTATTTGGAGCAGAAAACTAAATAGTGACTCCTAAATGAACTTGAGTCAGATGGAGGAGATGCCTTCAGCAAATCTGGCCGATAGCCGACCATGAGCTGCTCTCTCATGTATATCAGTGTTACATCCATGACATACATAATATATGTAACACTGACATATTGACATCAGTCCTCTTAATGGAGTTTTAAAGATCATGTGAGTGTGCGCTTCAAGGGCAGTATTTGAACCTTGGTGAACATGTGCCACCTACCCGGTTGTTCCGGTCCGTCTCATTGACCTCGTCCAGCTTCACTCCGTGGCGGATCATCAACCGCACGATGGCCGCGTTGTTTGTGCAACACGCCCGGAAGAAAGATAGCGGCTCCGGGCTCTGGGGAGACGGACTGCGCTCCGAGTCCGCGAACACATCATCGGGCGGGTAGAAGGAGTCGTCCGAGAGGATGCTGCGACAGTCGTCCAAGTCCTCGAAGTCAACTTCTTCGAAGCCATTATCGTCTTCCTCGCCCCCGTCGTCGTCCTCGTCGTCCCCGTCGCACAGACCAATGTCGTCTTCCTCGGAGTTGGACTGGGACTCCTCGGCTATGGTCGAGTGAACTTGGGGGATGTTCGGCCCGACTTTGTGCTGGTGCTGGAGCTGTTTGAGCCGCACAGACGAAGCGCCTCCTCCATCCCTGTCGTCCGTGATGAGCACCATCTAACCCCCGAGTCTGTGGCACCGTCCTCGGGGTCGACAGCAGCCGGTGACGCGGGGCGCGGACATGGAACTGACTGTCGCTTAAAAAAGTAGTTCACCTTTAAAAAGTCACTTAAAAGGCCTTTCAGAATAGCTCACACTCGTCTAACGAATTGCGCCCATCTAATTCCCGAATTTTACTCCGTCGTCGTCTTTAAAACAAACAAACAAACAAACAGAATGTTTAAAACACAATAATTAAGTCAAACTGCTGCGGTGATCTGTCCATGTAGAACAGAGACAGCAGCCCGTAGTCTCCTAATCCGATTAATCAGGACTAGGACCATCTCTCCCCCACTCTCCTCCCCCTATCCCCCCTCCCCCCTCTCTCCCTCCCCCTCTGCCCCTCTCTCCTCATTACACGAGCACGTTAATTTTCTCAATTAGCGGTAATTTGAGCAGGTTTTGCTGGTTTTAACCATTTTTCTCTCTTCTGTTTTCACAGCCAACAGAGCACCCCTCATGCAGTTATGTTTTTTGACAGAATATTTAGTTATTGTTTCAAGACCTGAATAACAAACCAAATATTTAGTTTGGATTAGTCAAAAATGCAAAGACTGTCTAATAAACTGATGGGATTGACTGCGGATCTAAAGTCTAATAAATTAAATCAATTTAAGGGAATGAGGCACATGGATTACAAGGCACAAGCCTTTATCTGCTTAATTAATGGAACTAACTGGCCTAATGTTATGTTCCTAAATAAATCATCCACAATCACCATGAGTGATAAAGGGGCCATGACACTTAAAATAATATCTGAAGTGAAAAGCAACACTCGTGTTCTGGTGTTGATGATGAAAATAACTGAGAGATTCTGACAATACATCATCCAGCAATCATTTTCAGATTTACAAAGCAGATTTTTCTCCCAGTAATTAATTACAGCAGCCAGTTGGCATCACCTGCTGTGGAAAAATACAGGTGCATAACAGTCCCAGTGTGAGCAGCCATTAATGTTAGACCTCCAGCTACTCCCCTGTGAGCTCCCTGTTCTCCTGTGGCCTCTGCAGCTCTATGGTGGCTGGGGAGGAGAGGAGAGGAGGGGGGAGGGGAGGAGAGGAGAGGAGGGGGGTGGGGAGGAGAGGAGAAAAGGGGGGAAGAGGGGACAGGAGAGGAGGAGGAGAGAGGAGAGGAAGAGAGGATGTGGGAAGAGAGGAGAGGAGTACAGGAGAGGAGAAAAGGGGGGGAGAGGAGAAGAAAGGAGATGTTGTAAATATTAGAAGTGAATCTATCGTTGTACCTCAGCTCAATAACAGCTAGCCAACCCTATATTGTTTTTATTAAAATGTAATTAAACTTGGGTGCTCCTTCTCCCCACTACAGAGTCCCAGAACCACAAAACTCTCATAAAAAGCTGTGATATACAGCCCATAAAATGTAAATGAGCTAATATCAGACTGCAGTATACTGGTGTTTTAAAGGTACAGCTAAATAATGAAATCCAGTTAAATGGGTTTACTAATGGAAATGATCAAATACAGTAATAACTATGGAAAAGGGCTCCAGGTTAATCCTGAGATGGGTTTAGGTCTCAGAACTGAATATAACATTGCATATTTACAGTATTTGTTTCACCGAAGACAATGTTACAGGAGTCAAACTTATAAAGTATATTGTTGCGTTGGTGAAGGCTAAAAACCTGAAAAATGTTCCAGGGGGTGACTGTTGCTGTAAAGCAAAAGAAACAGTGTCATAGTCTGTTGCAATGGCTGGAAGGACTGAAAACCCTCGGAGAAGCCACACAGCCAGCTTAGTAATTTATTTCTTGATCTCTCTTCTCTCTCTACATGTCATTAGTTGCTGTTCAATGCTGTTGCATGTGACTGTACGCCGATGAACGGTCCCTCCCACATCCTGTTGGTTTTTGAACTAACACTGCCGTCTCACATCCACTCATTCCTTGTAAAACCACAAAAATCCCAAACAGGCCACCACACCATGGTGCTTTCTGTTGCCTACCTGAAGCTGGAATGCTACACAAAGATCACCTCTGAGTTCAATTCTGACAACAAGTCAACTCTTTAGGTTTTACTGTGCCTTTTATGGTAAAGCTTATGTCCAGTTTTACCATATTTGTTTACTAGAGTTCCTACATTTAGGTGGATTTTAGGCAGTTTTCCACATTTACAGCTAGCGTTCAGTGTATCGACCACTAATATCTTGATTATAATTGCTAAGTCAGGTAATGAGTCTGAAACAGACGAGGCTGTTTGTAGGCTTTGAAGTTACTGCTGCTAATTGAAAAGCTGCAGATTCATCAAAAGCTACAATTTTCAATTATGGAGCAATATTCATTAATTAATTTAATATCTGTCGAGTGCTTATGTTTGGGAGGAATTGGGCAGACCCATGACAAAAGGTGCATTCATGCAGTGTTAAAACATTTCAATTAACATGAATTACAGAAATGAAATGAATCAATATGAGCAGCAAAGCAAGGAAAGCTTCATTTCTTTCTTTTTAGAGGGACTGGCTGTCCTGCACAAACACATCAGCACAATGTTAAAATAACACTCCTCTAACACACAGCAATGGTTTTTATATTGTTTCTTGATAGTCCGTCTTCAGACATCTGGCAGTGCTGGATTAATCTGGATGAGGTGAGTTGATAAAGTCCAGAGGTTTGATCATTCCATCTTGGAGATCCCTGAAACACATATGGATGCTTGTAGAACTCCATTTTCACAGAAATATACAGCTACCTAACTAAAGCCTCAAAACTATGAAATAACCCATTCAATAGCAAACGTTCCCACGAGCTGAAGAGTTATATTGCAATTATTATGCAATAATTAAAACATCCAATTAATGTTTAATCAACTTGTTACACTGAGTCCAGATGAATTGTGGAAAGTGAAGCTGAATGTTTAAATATTCATGTTCCAAAAACTTCAGCATGGATTGTGTTTTCTTGAAGGAAATCCGTTACACAAGAGCTTCAGAGGTCGGCTAAAATGGGCCCTTTGTGTCCTCGCTCCTTCCTCCCGTCTCCTCTGCACTTTTGGGCTACAATTGACACTTTCTGGGGAATCTGCAAAGGTTGCAGATATAGAAAAAAGCGCAGCGCAACAAAGTCTGTGCTGCATCAGATTCAAAATGCTAGTGATTTGGAGGATCCTAAAGACTGACATATGCAGCTGTCACTGTATTGATTCTTTAAAAAAAATCCTTGTCAAGGTTTCGAATTAATAAGGAGAAAATGGCTCTACGCTAATTTTTTCTGTACTAACTCATCCATCTTGCAGGAATTTGCTGGAAAATTGTGGCTTTGTAAAACTCCCAGGGCCTGACCCCAAACAAGCAACAGTGGCAAGGAAAAACTCCCCTTTAACAGGAAGAAACCTTGAGCAGGACCAGGCTCATGTAGGGGGACCCTCCTGCTGATGGCTGAATGGGTAGAGAGAGAGGAGAAGGGGGAGGAGGACAAGTAGAGGAGAGAATAGGTAAAGATCATAGAGATATGGTACATTAATTATATGGATTGCAATAAACTGCTGGTAGAATTGAGTGGGTCAGCGGGGTCGGAGGTCAGTAGGTCAGCATACAACTATGAAGGTAGCGATACCTGTATGACGGATACGGGGGGGCAGAAACCTACAGAGGAAATAACATCACTGATGTACTTGGTGAGGAGGAGAGGAGAGGAGAGGAGAGGAGGAGGAGAGGAGAGGAGAGGAGAGGAGAGAGGAGAGGAGAGGAGAGGAGAGGCAGCCATGACCCAGCAGGGTGACAGAGGTCTTTCAGGTGATCATGTTTCTGGACCCTGGTAGCCTCAGCCTATAGCAGCATAACTAAGATGAAGGAGCTCCTGCAGTAATCAGGGATTTAGCTACTGTGAAAAACACCACAGCTGTATTCCCAAGACTCAGTTTGTGTGTCTGTATACGTGTATGTGTGTGTGTCTGTGTGTATGTGCTTTATGTATGATTTGAGGTTAGGGTTATGAGTTAGGGTTTGGAGTTAGAAGATAAGGGATAGGAGTTAGGGTGAATGTTAGGCCTAAAGTTAGGGTTTGGGGATTAGGGTTAGCATTAATGGTTTAAGCATCTGGTGTGAATGAGAGGGCTCCAGATCGAGCACAATTTTCAATGCGTGGTGCTGCGTGGGGCTTCTGTGTCCAGTGTGAACCTGGCGTTACCCGTACATTAACCTCTAACCCCTTATCCTAATTCTAACCTTAAACGCTAATCCATTTTCAATCCCTTTCCTAACCCTGAACATTTGCCCTAACCTCGAACATTTACCGTAACCCCTAACCGTTAAACATAACCCTTAATGTAAAGCTGTAGTTTTATTATTTCAGCAGTCATTTAAGGGGTTTACCCTAACCCTTACTGCTTATTCTAAATCCAACCCCTTACCTCTATCACTAAACTCTAACCCTGTCCCTAACCCTAACACTCTGAACCTCATACATTTGCCCCAATGTCTAACCCTAAATGCAGAGCTGTATTTATTTGTTTCAAAAGCCTTCAGAGGGTTAAGCTTAACCTCTTATCCTAACCCCATTACGGTAATGCTAACCCTTTATCCTAACTGTTTTTATGGATCTAATATCCACAGTTCATGAAGACCTTTTGATTTGAAATGAGACAAATTTTTGGAACCAATCAAATAAATTTGTTTGTTCTTACCTGAAGTCCACTAATAAAAGCAATAGCTCAGCTTGGACACACCTGTCCTAAAATTGTGTTTGTGGATACTTACAGATCCAGTTGAATCTTTAAATATCAGTTGGATGTTATAAAGGTCCCAAGTCTGGACAGTATATTGAACAAGTAGCCGTAATGTGTGCAGAGTATTGAACTAAATGAACTTAAGCTCATTCGGGGAGAAGAGCACAACAACCCAACGATGATTCCTGGCAGACTTTTTTTTTTTTTTTTTTAAATTACTGGAACAGAAATCTGCAGTACCTTGTTAAAATTAGAAATCTGTTTTGGTCCTTTGAGTCAAGAAAGGATACAAAACATTTTCCAATTTCACCACCTGTTTCCTGTAAAAAATACATTTACTTATTTGTGATTTATTTGACACCTACACTCTTTCCTGCAGGCTTTCGAGGAACCTGTCCATGTGTTCCTGTGGGATGTCCCCATCCAGGTGAGCCAGGTAGGTATAAAGCTTGACAAAAGTAGTGAAAGGGATCCTTGCCGCGCCACCCTCTTCATCCTCTGTCAGGATCTCGCAGGCAAACTTCAGAGAAGTCATGAGGCTCTGACATACAGAGATATTTCGGAAGAAACAGTTATTGCGAAACACGACTGCCCTCGTGTGGTTAGATTGGTCAACAGCTTAGATGCAGCAGGAAAATGTGCTGAATAAGTAGTTTTTAGTGCGTTGTACTAAAGAAATGAGCATTTGCCTCAGCCATATATGTACAACTTAAATTAAACAAGGTGTTCTAAACATTGTGATGACTAAGGGAGTGAAAAGGGGGTATTCTTCAATCATTCAATAGAAGATCTCACTCACCATGAAGACTTTGACCTGAACAAAACGTGTTTTGCCTAGGGATCTCTAGATCTTTTATGCATCACTCGGAGAAATATCAAAATAAATAATTTAAATGGTATCTCACCCCTCCCAGAGTACTGCATCCCAGGGCGAAAAAAGACATCCAGTCAACAACTGAGCCGAAGCTGCCCAAGGAGAGCAGCGTCTCCAGCTGCTCTGGGGGCAAACACACGCCCTTCCATTTGTTCTGCAGCTCTTTCCTGCTGCACTTTTGCCGCTGGGACAGCTAGAATGGGGCCAGCCGGGCAGGTATTACGGACAAGAGAGGGGAAATGGATGACGAGATGACATTATAGATACAATGTGAGGCATAAACCTATATGTTGCCAGATCTATGTACATCTGTGATGATGAGAAAAATACCTGTTTATGCAAAACTTTGAGTAAACCTGGAGTCAGCCCAGTGTCCGTCGTCTGGCTGGCAATATTCATCTCCAGTCTTTCTTTGACGGGCAGAAACTCGCCTTTAGAAAGGGCAGTAAAATATCTGCATGAGGAAAAGAAAAGTGAGAAAAGTACCAAAATTATAATTTCAGTTGTAAATAGTATTTTCTTAGAAAATGCTGCAGCTTAAATCAGGATCCAATTACAGTTTAAATGCACAGCTGAAAAGGTCATTTAATAGGGTTTCTGATGAGGAAACTTACGCCTCCGCCCATTGAAGCACATCTGTGGGCTGAGTGCGGATAGCAGCTTTGGTGAAGCTTTTAAGAATATCTGGAAGTTGCGGCGGGATGTGAATTTGCTGGGCACAGTAGATGGTGTCCGGGAGAGGCATGACTGCAAGGTGGAATGATTTAATTCAGTTAGCTGATGTTTGGTACATAAAAAATAAAGGTTTGATCAAATAAAAGAGGACCCAGGTTGGGGTAATATTGTATTGCATTAAATCAGAGCTCCTTTGATCTTTCAAAGATCAAGTGTCAAACGCCCCCCCCCCCCCCCCCCCCCCCACACACACACATCAGTGATCACTCCTAGAAAGCAATAAATGCACTGGACTGTCTTGTGGGTTTTGTCATCTTTGGGGTATTACTTTTTACAATACACCTTTTCCTTTTCTCATTGTGTTGACCACTGAGAACCTGGAGAATCTATATTAATAGTTAATTGTTATCATCTTGGTAAAGACCTGACGTAATGAAAGCGGATTGTATCTGCCTCTGTTGAAATGGCACTAGTACAATTAGAAACTAGAAGTTCATTTGTGGTCATTATGAACCGTCAACAGCATTGAAAATTGATGTTACCTTATAGTGGCACCAACGCTAACTCGCTAACTCGTCAGAAGCTTTATGGATGTGCATTCAGGGTCGCATAGCAACGTGTCGTAAATCCGAGATGACGTAATTGCTTGGGTCTTCCTCGTTGGATGAAATACAACTAAAGCGCAATATCGCCCTCTTCTGGTTGTAAGTGATGCTTGCGTGCCAGTTTGGATTTGGGAAAGGATTATAAAATCCATAAAAGATGTTCTAATCTAAAGTGTTAGAATCACTTAAAATGGGAAAATACAGTACAGGCCAAAGGTTTGGACACACCTTCAAATTCAGTGTTTTCTTGGACTGACTGACCTTCCTTTCTTAAAGTAATGATGGCCGCTTGTCTCTCTTGGCTGATTAGTCTTGCCATCATATGAATCTGAACAGTTGTCCAATAGGCCTGTCGGCTGTGCAACAACCTGATTTCTGCACAGCACTACTGATGGTCCCAACGCCATTAATAAGGCAAGACATTCCACTAAGTAATCCTGACTTCAGCCTCAAAGCTCATTGAGAACAAGAGATTGCAAAAAAAGCAAAGGGTGGATACTTGAAGACATGTTTGCAGTTATTTCACATAATTACATTACATAATTCCACATACTGTATGCTCATTTGTAGGCTTGATGCCTTCAGTGAGACTCTACAATGTAAATAGTTGTAGAGAACACATTGAATGGGAAGGTAGTTTTCTGTCAACTGGACTGGGTTTCTTCTCTTGAAGACGTTTCGCCTTCTATCCAGAAGGCCAGACTTGACTTCAATTCTGAAGAAGCCTTCTGGATAGAAGGCGAAACGTCTTCAAGAGAAGAAACCCAGTCCAGTTGACAGAGAAAACTACCTTGGATACATGACCTGGATGACTGAGAATTTACACAGACATCTTGCATCACATTTTGGGAAAGATACCCTTCGGTTGGTGCGAGAGTTTGAGAAAATTGAATGGGAAGGTGTGTCCAAACTTTGGGTCTGTACTGTAGGCAAGATAAATATTTAGGCAATACTTGCTACATAATGCATGTGTCTCCATGTCAAGTTTGCTCTCATCTAAAACGATACGCTCTAAAGCAAATAATCATTTTAGAGATTTTTTTTTTTTAATATTAAACAGGTGTTTTTGAAAATACAAGTTTATACAGACTCTGAAAATAATGGAACAACAATTACCAGCATTTGGTAACAAATCTGACAGTGACAATTTAAAATGCAGAATTTCTGTCCCTCAAATGAAATCAGAAAAAAAAAGACAGGAAGGAAAGATGTCATAGTTCTGCAGTCGGCATACATGCACACTCACGTATACACACTTAAGTGCAAATGAATCCAAGCACGTATACAGAGTCAAACAGGCCATCTGCTGTGAAATCCCTTTCAGATTCAACTAATGGGAGCCATGCATTACAAACAGTGCAAACTAGTTTTTGTTTGTTTTATTTCAAAGGAACATACAATATGAACCAATAAACCAATGACTAAAAAATGAAAATAATGGGATTCCAAGAAAAACAGTACAGGCAATGTCAACTACATAGTGGACTATTCCAAAGTGATATACCCTTTTCCCCCAACCTGAATGTTCTCATTTCATACAAAAATAAAAATGTGATTACTCAAAATCCCACCTGGGACACTCTGCCTGTGCCTATGAAACTATCTAGGATGGTATAACCCCCCCCTCACCCCCGCTCTGTTCTTCACCAGCTGACATCTTTGCTTCCCTGTGTGTTGCACTCAGATGGGACCTGGGTCAAAGGGCTGTTCTTGAGTCTTTCAGGTTGTTTGTGTAACAGAATGTTAATGATTACAGTCCAACTGCAGCCCAGTCCTGTGCAAAAACACATTTCATCTTCAGACCAAAGATCTTTTCCAAAATGTAGACTCAAGATGACCCAGGTCTGTCCATCAGAGGCCTAAAATCCTTATTGCCCTACAGACGGCATTTGGAGAGGGTACATGTTTAAAATGTTCCACATATGATCCAGTCTAGTGATTCTGTTTTTATGGATCCCACTGGTCCAAGTGTGGAGTCAAATCAAGACAATGAGTAACTAAAAGGTTCTGGGAATGTTCTTGAATCTCAATTTACAGGTTTTTATAAAACAAGTTGCAGAAGGGTGAAAATAAATCAAGTTACTCAAAGTTGTTCTTAATTCTCTAGTGAAATAAGATCACTATAGTACTGCTTTTCCTTCCAAGGTCTCCAGTTTGGTCACAGCCTGGTCCTGTCCTGTCTGCCATCTATCTCTTGCCTCTTTTATTACCAGCGGGGGGTTTCTTGAGCTGAAGCAGAGTCCCTCCTGTGCTGAAGCCAGCAACGGGCTGGTTAGAAACACCGAAGGTCAGGCCGGCTGAGGGGTTGATGCCAGGGTTACTGAAGTTGAAGCCGGAGCTGCTGCTGCTGCCGAAACCTGGAAAAGCAAGAGAAAGACAGAGTGACCAAAAACAGAGAACAGAAGAACGTCTACAGCATTTGTGCTGAGACCTGTCAGCAGACGTGCTAATAAAGAAAAAACATCTCACATCAGAGGGGAACCAGAAAGCTAATGGATATCTACATCCGAGTTGAGAGACTATCAACATGTCTACAGGAGCTTCTTCCAACTGCTTCAACAATACCAAAGATGAGTACAAACACAAGCCGACGCAGACTGTACCTGCACTCAGACTGCCTCCCGTAGGCTTACTGGTGGAAGAGAAGGCAAAAGAAGACCCCCCAGAGCCCACCCCACCAAATCCTGGCCCTCCACCAAAACCTGTAGGAGAGAGTGATACAGTGAAGTCAGTGCGGGTCGGGCCGAGCTGAGGCTACGCTAGGAACACATCCGAAAGAGCCTGAGGAGTGCAGGCAGGTGGAAACAAGCAGGTACGGAGCCTGAGGAGCTAACTGAGGGCCAGCACCACAGAGCTTAGCTTCTGATGCTAACAGAGCAACACAGCTCAGGCCACAGGGAGGGAAAGCCTAAAAACTCTGCCGCACCAATTACACCAGCCGAGTGCGTTCAGACCACTTTGCCTGCTTTGTTTGCGAGACCAATCTTTAATTTTTATATTTAAACCAGCAATATTTCCTTGAACTGTCCTTGTGTGGAGTTAAAGAAGTGCCGTGTGATGTGAACGCACTTACAAATGACAAATCAAGACTTCACCACTTCCACACACGCTTCCCCACACTGATGTTTAACTACTGAAACAACTGTAAAGGGCAAATGTAAGAGGTTGAACATGATGTAAGGGCAATAAGGGCTAAATATCAAGAGAGTTCTTATTAAAAGGCAGAGGTGATACCTCCAAGGGCAGAAGAACCCAGGCAAGTGCCAACTGCTGAGGCAAAAGGGCTTCCAAACCCAGCCCCCAGGGGCCCCTGGGAGCCTACAACACACACACAGATATGCTTTACTCTTCTGAATCACAAATTACCCATGTCATTTTTGGGAGTTTCTACCATGACTTTGAATGAAGCGGGACTTTTATTCCCATTAAGGATGTAAAGGTTGTTCTGCTATAATGTCCATTTGTTAACTACTGTCACCAACTGTCTGACAGCACCTTCGAGCCAGAAAGAACAAACCTTGTGCAACTATAGTGGTAAAAAAAAATAATAAAAAAAATAAAGTGTGACTTCTAATTAAGACTGAAAACTGCTGCTAGTTCTTTCACTCAGAAACTTGTCTTTCCTCCTTTACCCATTGAAAATTTTAGCAAGGCTTCCAATCAGTCTGTACTGTTCACAGTTCAGAAAGAAACAAGGACAAACGTTTCTTTGTTTAAAAACCGGATTTATTGTCACTTTCATATGCAATTCCACTTACATAAAACACAAAACAGTTTAAGAACAGAACTGATTGTTAATTGCTAGGTGCTACTGTAGTTGACAAGTTTTCTGAGAGTGAATGAACTAGCAAACAGACACACTGATCACATCACACAGTTATTGAAGACAGCTTAAAAAGGCACACCATATTATAGATACTGGATCAACAAGCATTGGCTATAGGGTTAAACACATTCCTCTATAGATAGAAGTAGGAGAGATTTAGATAAGAAGTGAGGGTTGGCATCTATAGCTGCCAATCAATGTAAACTAGTCTGACTAAATCGGAATGAGGTGACACGTTACAATTCAAAAGTGGTCAATATTTGGGACATTCCATACAAACTGAGTCAGTAACACCATTTTTAAGATCAACATCCCCAGTAGAGGCCATTAATTGATGTTAACACTTATCAGAGATTAGATATTACCCTGCGTTTAATACTTACTTTCACATAAACTTATCAGAAGTAAATCTATAGAGAAGATCTGAGGCTACAAAACCCAGAAAAAAAACTCACTGAATTTGTCAGGTGAGAAAGTGTGTTGCATTATGAAAAACCTCTGGAAAGTATACTGTAACCACCCACCATGGAAAATGGGAGTTTTAAATGATAAAGGCCTATTTTGTTCAAAGAATTGAGGCAAATCAAACTACTGTTTTAACACTGTAGGCAAAGTGTGGTGATAAGCAGATTGCCAACAATACAAAAAGTCACATTTCGTTTCCTTCACTTGTTGAGGAAAGGAGGTTAACGCGATTCCTGCTCTTTTAATGAGGTTTAAGAAAATACAGCAGCCAGCGTTCGCATGGGTATACTGGCAGAAAGCGGGAAGATTGCTAACCTACACAAATAACAGCGGCAAAAACTGGCACTTATCATCAACACTGAGGTCCGAGCAGGCCGGCGCTGTCTAAGATAACCATCGTACCCGATACATTTAAAGGGGTGTGGAAGACAATCAAGTGTAAGCTGAATTACCAAAGTAAAAATGATTTAAATGCTTTTAAAATAAACCAGAATGAAATGTGCTTCACAGGAAACCGAAGGGTGAAGCAGCCTTTTTCTTTGCTGGGGTTATTTCGAGGGACAGCTGCCGAGGCTGAATTTCTCTAGCACCATTAAAAGGAGCAGCAGCACTACTGAGAGTGAACTGGTGACGACTGGGACACCAGAGGACAGACTACATTCTTCTCTTCAAACGTGAACAATGACAGCCCTGATCTGAATCTCACGTCAGCTGACGTCGTCTCATTGTGAAGGGTGGATTATAATTGATCATTCAGTTTTCCTTTGGCACAAAACGGACTTAGCAGCAAAAGTTTCTCTTCATGTCGCAAATTGTTTTGCTGATTTATAAAGTACAGCCACCTTGGATTAATTACCTGAAATTTAAAAACTAGTGAACTTGACCTATTTTGACACTTAACTTAAAGGAGCTTGATGGGAAAATCACCCAGCCCTTCAGCAGGATGCTAACCTGGAGCAACATTAGCAGGTCCTCATGCAAGCTTGTCTTTTAACCCTCAACCCTGAAAGGATGCAGACGGGACCTGTTTTTAACCAGCCTAGCCTCAACTTTAAAACCAGCTAAGTGCAAAAAAAGGGGAAAAGAATTTAAGTTAAAAATTTATAATTCAGGAAATTAAATAATTCTAGTTTAAGTCCTGAGTCTTTTGGCACCTTGGCATTCAGAATCTCCCGTCATCCCCAGTGTTGGACAAAAGCTTGTCTGATTAGCGTCGTCGTGTGCTGTGATGCCAGCACCCTTCCACCACACCACACACTTCAAAATACTGCAATAAATAAATAAATACTGACACAATTCAATACATCCCCCTGTGATTAGGCCTAGTCTGGGAAGTGACTCAATTAAAGGTCAACTGCCATTTGGCAAGAGTTGTGGAATTTTATCACTCATTAGTATAGGAAAATAAAAAAAATACATCACACAACTCAAAAGAACTAGAATAAATAAATGGTAAGTCATTGGTTTGGATAAATATAATATTAGAAAGAGAAAGCAGCTCTAATGAAAGCTTTAGCAAGTATCAAGTGTGTGCTTTTGACCCACGATACCGTGGCAACAAAGCTATTTTCCTGCAAAACACAGCCAAGCAGTGATTTCCTAAAATCTTCTGGTTTCTACTTCACACGTACTAAAACGGTGTGAAAGAATAGTTCAAGAGCTTAACTGTAGGTCCTGTTAGGTTATTACACGTAAAGTAACATTCACTGTCTGTTGTGCGACAGCTAACAGTCTGAGCAGAAGGTTGTAGGGTTCAATGAAGCAAAAAGAAGAAAAATAATTAGTAAGTTGCCATGTGAAGTGTGAAACCATGCAGACTTTAATATTGCTTACAACTTTATATTATTTATATTCTATATTATTACTATGACTAACCCTCCATTTCTGGAATTGAAGAAAAAAGCAAAACATGCTAGTTATAGATATTTTGTTCTGTTCATGAGTAAAGACAACAGGCTTCATCATTCAACTTAGGTTGGACTGTTGGATCACGATCACATGAGATATAGAAGCCCTGACTGACACAAACAATTTTTAAGATACAAGTTTAATCTTTTTACGACGCTAAACTACTAATTTAGGGAACTAACAAGCCAAATCGCCCTCTCTTTTATTTGATTTGCCAAGTTGGTTTAGTTTTTGGTTGGGTGCCAACTCCAATTTTGATGTTTAGGAGGTTCAATTACAATTTTTGCCAAATTTAAAACAGAGCTTGAAAGATGCATCATTGCTCTATCTCACAGATGAGGAACTGGATAGTAAGGCGGTCAAAACCTCCCATCTCGTCTTTCTGTACCTTTTGTCACTGCAGAAAATAAAATGTCCTTCTATACTTTAAAACACACACACACACACACACACTCCCTGTTTTCTATTAAACCCTCACCCCCAAACGCCCACGTTAAAAAACCCCAAACAGACACAAACCCAAACTCTAAAAGATGCAATTACCCTTTCTCTCCCTCCTTTATTGTAAGGGGTTAAAGAGGCAGAACTTTCTAAAACTTGTAGGCAGTCAGACCTGGAGTTGGCTGCTGTTGCTGGGTCAGAGTGGCTGCCATGGCAACGGCTGCAGCATTGGGAACGCTGGAGAACGGCGCGGGCCCCGTTGTAACTTTGGGCGTGCCCTGCCACTTTCTGTTAGATGCACGTTTCGACTCAAAGACATCCGTGGAATCTTCGAGGAAAGCCCGACGGTAAGAGAGGTACTGGTGCTTCAGGATCTGATACCAGCAGAAAAACGGGAGACCGACAACATTAACACACATACTGGGCGCAGTTTTCTTAAAATGCATAACTTATTTTTGTCATTTGGGTTCCTTTTAATGACAAAGTCAGCGGCAGTGAACCCACCTTGACATTCTCATGGACAGACTGGAGCTGAGCGGCCTGAGCTACAAATGTCTGGTAGAGCTTCTGCATGGCCAGCGTCAAGTCTGGCAACATTAGAAGATGGCAAAAACAACATTAACAGCATCAAAGATGATATTAGCTCATATTTCCTGACAAAGCCGAGGTCCTTTTACCTTGAGGAGTGATGTGGTTGCCACTGCTCTGAGTTGTCAGGTGGTTCTCCAGCTCCTCAATCTGCTGCCGGTACTGTTGCAGCTGCACTTCAAACTGCTCTACCAGACTCCGGAAATAACTAAACACGCAAACATTGTTGTTATTATTATTCATATTCGTAATAGCTTTTGGTAATTTACTAGAATATGGCAACTACGCGTAAGATGACGTACTCAGATGGAGCAGTGTTTTCATGCTGGAGACCAGGGGGCGTCTTTTGTGTCCGCAGCGCAATGTCAGCGTTTTTCAATTCCTAAGAGTGAATAAAATGACAAGAACACAAACCTTGCCGGTTAAGATGTCTATGTATTTATGCAAGGCTGCCCAGACATGTTGGTTATGACAGAATCTTGCAACCAAACATCTTGTATGGTGAATTTGAAGCATCCTGTTACAAGTTATCATTAATAGAAATGTTTTTACTTGTGCCGTCTCCAGCTTTAGCTTGTCGATGGCCAGTCCTTGGCGTTGCAGGCCGCTGGCACTGACAGAAAGAAGCTGTTTCAGGTTCTTGATGTCATCCTGGACTCTGGAAATGGCCTTTGATGACATCCGGCTGATGTCCTCCTGAACCTGTTTCTGGTCTTTCACAAATTTCCTTAAAAAAATAAGAAATAAAGAATATTCTTAAAGAGTTGGACTTAATTTTTACCAAAGCCATTTATTATTCGGAAACAATTAGCGGCATTTCAAGTGACGAGACGCGCACATTCAACACTTACTGGAAATTTTCAACATCTTGACAAATGACTGGGGGCAGGTTCTCATCTTTTAAGGCCTTAATGTCGCTAAGCAAGAGAAAGAGAAGACAAAATGAACAGTCATTAATAAGGGTAGGGTAGATTACTTTATCTATATGATGGAAAAGAGTAAAGTGCTGTATTAGATGTTCATTAATTACAAGACACATTTGTAATTGCTGTCGTTTAATGAGAAATCACACGTGGTGCGGGTCATTAAGGCTTACAGTGCACTGGTTCCAGATGATGTGTCGTTTTTGTTTTCCGAGGAAGTGCTAAAGTCGACTCCCCCCAGTCCAATACTGGGGGCAGGGGCTGTTGTTGGTGCAGTGGAGGTAGCTAAGAGAGTGCCAAAATTTAAACCACCCCCTGCTCCAAGAGTGGTCTGTCCTAAACCTTTAAACACAAGTAAAATGCGGGTTAATGCACCACAAAGCATCATGAACATTACAAAAACTGATGGGTTATGGAACATGATGTTTTTATGGTACCTGTAGATGTGGTGGAAGAAAAGAGACCTCCGCCCAGTGAATTAACTGTGGTGGTGGCTGCACCACCAAGACCACCAAGTGTGAAGCCTGAGGCTGCGGGTTGTTGTGGAGCTGTGGCAGTCAGGACAGAGCCAAATGTAAGTCCTGCCCCAGCGGGGGCCGATGAGGAGGTGGTAGCAACCGTGGTAAGGGAAAAGGGAGTTGCTGAGGCAGTGGGTTTGTTGAAAGCAAAGTTAAAGCCAGTGGAAGCAGCTGAAGAAGCCGGGGTACCTACAAGAGAAACAGGGTTATAACTTGTTTTAACCGAGTTAAAGTTGAAAAGTTCTCTAGGAAATACATACCTAAGGTGAGGCCTGCCGTGGGTGCAGCAGCACCTGGATGGGAACAGAATGATAGAATAAAAAAAATTCAAAAGGCAAAGTAGTTTGTGAGTACAGTATCTATTTGATAAAAAACCATTACTTGAGGCAGGCGTGTTGAAGGAGAATCCACCAGCGGGCTTTTGAGCAAACAGACCACCTCCCAGGGCAAGAGCTGTGGTCGTGCTGGTAGCAGGAGCAGCAGGGGCACCCAGGGCAGACCCAAAGGAGAAGCCACCGGAGCTGGTCGCTGGTGCACTGTGTCCGATCAGAACAGTCATGAAGGTCACATAAAGACTTTAGGTATAAAATAAGCAGGATAGACAGCAAGTCTATTTTCTACCAGCACTTTAAATCCACAACAGCAGCACAGCTTGTTTTCCGTTTTTAAAGCAGGGACTTCCAAGTTTAAACATTAGGCTGCATTAAAACGGATACGGCAAAAGCAAAATATGCTCAAGTTTAAAGGGGCAACTGAATTTAAGTTGAGAAAAACATCAATTTTCACAGTCACATCAATTTTATTGAAACTGATGGTGCTCAACAGGGTGGCAGTAGCGAACCTGCCGAGTACCATGCTTCCCGTAGCGAAATAGAGCCATTACCTGGCTGCGGTTCCAAAGGACAATCCCCCACCAGTGGTGCTGGAACCAAGTATCCCTGATCCAAAGTTAAAGCCAGACATTTTATCTCAAGCGGCACGGGAGATCATCTACAGTCTATTTGGACTTCATCTACGCATGCAAACGATCGGCACCACAGCTAACAGGCTAGTTAGCAATCATCGGAGATGTACACGTGAAGGCCAAATCCCACACTTTCTTGGAGAAACACTGCTTTTCACATAAAACGCACAGGTGTTTTGTAGAAACGCAGGACAGGTTTTGACCGTTTACACTATATCGTAACAATATTTAACGGCTTTGTACATCACAGCTAACATAAGCGTGTGTTCCTATTTCTTTTGCCCGCCTGAGTGCTTCCCGAGTGCACGGTGCATTGTGGGTAATTTCTGAAACTACATTTCCCATGGTTACAAACACTGTTTGTGTCCCGTGACGCGCCCTCTGTTGCGGAAATTAAGAAAAAGTTTCGATGAACCACACGTACAAATTTTCCCGGTTAAGATTTTAAAATAAAATACCAAAATGGAATCATTCTGTCTACTGTATATTTACAGGGAGAATCTCATTAAGAAACAACAATGCAAATAAGCCAATTCAGCCATAGCAACTGTTAGATTGTAGTTGACACCATGGGGAGGTAAAAAAAAACAGTAATACAAAACATAAAAATCATGAACTTTCAATGAAACGAAAGAAAAAAACTTTAAACATAACACAATAAATTTCTCTTATATTCTATTCTGCGTCCGATGAAAGATAATAAGCAGATATAAATCACATGGTTTAGTATTTATTATAATTGTAGGTCCAGGTTGGACCTATAACGTACTTGAATTACGTTGTAGTTTTACTTTGAAAATCCAACCTACATAGCTATACATAGCTGTTTCCGCCACTACCGTGAACTTTATGCGGAAGAAGTAAAATAATTGATAATGAACCCATATCTTTTATCTTAGAGAAAGAAAAGCCTTTTTGTGTAGCTGTTTAAGACAACAAATTATCAATGATACTATTTTCACCGAAAGGTGTCATTTGAAACTTTGCGGACATAAACAGCTGATTGGACTAGGAAAAATGGAACATATTCGAACGCCTAAGGTAGTGTTAGCTAACATTTCAAGCTAATTGTGAATGGATTTACTATAGTGCGTAGATCCGCCTATCTTTTGGTAATGTTTGAGTGCGGTACTGTTATGCAGTTATCAGTGTTTAATGCTAAAGTGTGGTCCTAGCAGTCTAAAATAGCAGGTGGTGCTAGCAGCTGGTGTTAGACGTGACGAGCGCTAGTGAGCCGCGTTCTTCCGTGCAGCGGACGGAAAATCCGTTTTGTTGTTGGAGTTTTTGTCTAATATACTGATCACATCAGCCCTCTCATTTCATGTTGGTTTAATTCCCCAATGAGCATTCAGGGTATGCGTTCGGTGTGGGTGATCGCCATAATGAGGCAGTTCAGACGGATCCATGAAGCTGCAGTTAGATCTTGATGTTTACAGACTGTCTGTCTTTGCACAGCTCTTCAATATTTGTCTCAACCAATCGTAGCAGCAAGAATGCATTTGGCAGGTTACTCAGTCGTCACACTCTATTAGAAACTTTTGCCATTTTGTTAGTTTAGCTCTCCTTGAGGGGTGTGCATATTTTGAGGAATAAATCTTTGGGATTATGTGGGTGTGGTCCTATTGGTTTAAACCATGTGAATTGTTTGCTTGAATGAAACAGCAGAAATGTGTTGTCATCCTGCATTAAAACTAATCCTCAAAAAGTACTGCCCTGGGTCACGAAGGCTGGAGCCTCAACAAAATGCTTCAATGAACTCTATTAATATAAACAGTCAGTTTGCAATAGATTTCTTTGACTTGCATACGTAGCTAAAATGGAGTTGGTTGGTTGCTGAGAGACAAGCTCTTATCATTGTGGGGAACAACAGGAAGAGAGAAACCAGAGAAAGGATGTCTGAGTCAGCAGGTGTCACAGATGTGGACATTTAAATGGGAAAATGTTGAAAATGATGAACTATCTGTAAACAAATAACCTTTCCTGGATAATGAACTACTATTAAAGTCATGTTACTAATTAACAACTATTGAACTCTATGCTTGTCCTATATGAATGTACGTTTGACTTGAATTATTCTATATCTAGCCAAGAATTTATGTCTAGAGGAGAACATAGGGATATTTTTGCAAATCCCATGTCAAGAAATCATCAGTGCCCCTTGCCATACTGGAAAGGGTATCTGAAAACTGGCCAGATGGAGTGGATTAGATCATGTGCCAGCTTGATTCAGTTGTGCATTTGATGTGTTCCAATGCTGGTCTATTTTTTCCTGAATGTTCTCAGATAACTTTACACCCAGTGGAGGAAACACTGAAGATTTTTGTGACTGTGCTCACTTGCAGGTGGAACAGGTGCGACTTCTGGACCGTTTTAGCAACAAATCCACACACGGCACTCTGTACCTCACAGCTACACATCTTATCTTTGTGGAGAGCAGCTCCAATAACGCCCCGGCTGGTGCACAAGAGATCTGGGTGAGTACTCCAACTCTATGTTGGATAGTTTTATCTGATACAAATGTATGCTAGGCTTAAACACGCTGCATAAAATAGCTTCTGTGTATGTCACAGTGGAAATGGCTGTTTTGCATAACGTGGCTGTTGCTGTCTTTTCATGTCTTGCGCAAAACAGCGATAGAGTTCTTGCCACAGAGATTTCTGCATGATTGCAAATGACACGAGGAAGTAGACAAACCTCATGTCGTTGAAGCTTATCTTGCTAAATCTTATTTAAATATATGAACTTGGAGTATGTCTATTGAATGAAGTGGTGGAGGTGGGTCTGAAACTCAAACATTTGGGGAGGTTGGTGCCTGAGTTTAATCGGAAGTGTAGTCACTGACTGTATAAAAAGTAAAGGCATCAGTAAATATTTAATGAGCTGTTTCATAGGTTATTCAAATGTTGATGACTGTGCATTTTGAACTTTCTCTGACCTTCTCCGATTCTCTGACCATCAGATGCCAACATAGAATACAAGAATCTGGATGAGGCGCCTGATAAACGCATTGCTCATCAGTTGTTTTCCTCTTGTGTTTTTTCCTTGCAGATTTTGCATCACCATATAGCATCAGTGGAGAAGCTGTCGCTGACAACAACAGGCTGCCCTCTGTTCATTCAGTGTCGCAACTTTAGGGTGGTTCATTTCGTGGTACAGAGAGAAAGAGACTGCCATGATGTTTACAGCTCGCTGCTGCGTCTGCTGCGACCTGGTGGGTTTCACTCTGCGGGCCTGTCAAAGTTTTTAACTCTTGTTTAAAGGGGGTGGGCCTTTCATGAAAGAGTAGTAGAAAAACAGGAAAAATAGCAATAGAAAATGTCTGCCTGGTTGTTTTTCCATTTTAGCATGTGCTTTTAACATATTGTGTAATATAGAAGACATGTTGCATGTCAACCACGGTAAACAAAACCATAATCATTCTTTGTTTTTGGTATAACCTTTTCACTTTCTTATGGTTCCTTCCTCCTTTTCACAGTGGCCTACGAGGAGCTGTATGCATTCTCCTACAACCCCAAACAGAATGACCAACAGAGGGAGGAAGGGTGGCAGCTCATCGACCTCGTGGCAGAGTACGAGAGGATGGGTGTCCCATGTGACCAATGGCAACTCACTGACGTCAACAGAGATTATAAGGTGGACGGTTATTTGGTCTTGTGTCATGGGCTATGATTCCTGGAAGTGGACACATCCTCTATTTGTACAGCTAGGGCTGGATTAACCTCTCCGTGGAAATACAGTGATCCCTCGTTTATCGCGGGAGTTGCGTTCCAAAAATAACATGCGAAAAGTGAAATCCGTGAAGTAGTCAGCTTTATTTTTTTTAATTATTTTACAATGCAATACTGAACTATAGAATGAAACCAAAAATCAAAACCTGTTTTAAAGCCCAAAATTTGTTTAAAACAATAATTTTAATATAGTAATACAAGGTTGGAAACATTGTCACTCGCGTATTTCACAGTCCCAGCTGTGCCTCTTCGTCCTGACTCCGCTCCGCTGTAGCGTCTGTTTCTACTGAAGGCGCAGGAGTCTTTCTCCGAGAGAAGAACATTGTTATGGGTAGTTGTTGGCGCTCTTTCTTTTTCTGAGCAAGAAGATTTATATAAACGGATATGCCACCTTCGATTATATTTGAGAACTGCAATGAACGACTCGCAAAAAAAATCCGTGAAGCAGCGAAGCCGTGAAAGATGAAACGCGATATAGCGAGGGATCACTGTAGGTGCATTTAACATTGTCCTTTCCTGTTTCACTTGATTGTATTGTGTCACATGTCTTCATTGTACATGTGACTCAATACAATAGCTTGACATCTTAACTGTGAGAGGAAAGGATCTTGTATAAAAATGATGTATTGTCCAGAAGGGGTAGGATGGTTCTAACTTGGAAATAACTTTTTTGTTGTTATTTGAAAATGATATTCAAAGGGTGTTTTGCTCTGATTTTGCTTCTGCAGGTCTGTGAAACATATCCACGAGATCTGTATGTCCCCATCACGGCCAGTAAACCCATCATTGTGGGCAGTTCCAAGTTCAGAAGCAAAGGGCGTTTTCCTGTACTCACATACTTCTACCAGGAGAAGAAGGTACCTCAGTGTCCTCCACATTGGACAGTATTAGTTCCCTCAAGTACAAGATATTGGAAAGTGCATTTGATTACTTGGATGCGCTTTTTGTATATTATAATAGGAGCGACATTAACATTTGGTCAAATTATACAGAAATCAACCCATTTCAGATTTAAATACAAATAAGTAATTAATGCTGCTGTAAGAACTTTAAACTCATGCTATGGGATCATCTGTTCTCTCACTAGTTTTTCAAAATTTTATTCCATAACCTTCTACTAGATTTATTACGATGTAATACATTTATAAATGGGAAATGCCAATGCTTTTCATACCTTGTAAAAACGATCTTTTCTTGCAACAGGCAGCGGTGTGTCGATGCAGCCAGCCCCTCTCTGGGTTCAGTGCCAGATGTTTAGAGGACGAGAGTATGCTGCAGGCCATCAGTAAGGCCAATCACAACAGCCGCTTTGTCTATGTGATGGACACCAGGCCAAAGGTAGCTGCCCAAAATTAGCTGGGTCCAGCACATCAGAAGAATGAACGAATGCAGGAAGTCCGAAGAATGAAATCAGAACGTGTTATTGTGTTTGTGTACTGCAGCTGAATGCGCTAGCCAACCGAGCGGCAGGTAAAGGCTACGAGAACGAAGACAACTACTCAAACATTCGCTTCCAGTTTGTCGGCATCGAAAACATCCACGTAATGAGGGCCAGCCTTCAGAAGCTACTTGAAGGTTCCAAATGTTTTGTTATACTGCGCTTAAATCGGTAAATAATAAATGAAGTAATCATGTAATTTATGTCTCAGTGATCGGGACTCGCTCGCTTTCTATGAGTGACTACCTGGTTGGGTTAGAGAGTAGTGGCTGGCTGCGCCACATCAAAGCCGTTGTAGATGCAGCCGTGTTCCTCTCTAAGGTAATTTCTTTTGCTTTGATATTTGAGAGTTCAATCAACGTTTTTATAAATTGATTAGAGTACATTTTCCAGATGTCAGAGGCACCATTGAGTTTCTATATAAGACTGTACATATAAATCTGGATTTAGTTTTTTGCTCCAAACTCCTCCGTATAATTCCTTCCATGGTGACACCAGGCTGTGACAGGGGAAGGAGCCAGCGTGTTGGTCCATTGTTCAGATGGGTGGGACAGGACAGCTCAGGTCTGCTCTCTGGGGGCTCTGCTCATGGACCCCTACTACCGCACCATCAAGGGCTTCATGGTAATACTGCAACCAAAACAACCTTTTATGTGGTAAATGGTAAAACATGATGAAGACTTTCCTTCCCTTTAATTGCTTTTAGGTACTGATTGAGAAAGACTGGATCTCTTTTGGTCACAAATTTGCAGACAGGTGAGGCTTTGAATACTTCAAGATTCAAGAGTACTTTATTGATCCCTTTAGGGGGTGTCCACCAGGGAAATTAGCAACTTGACAAGGGGTTATTATGAGATGATGAATGAGGACAAAGCTGTCAAATTGGTCAAGTCCTTTTTGTACCGTCAACTGAGTGTCTTTTGACTAACTGTAGGTGTGACCAGTTGGACGGGGATCCAAAAGAGGTGTCTCCTATTTTTACTCAGTTTCTTGAATGTGTGTGGCAGCTGACAGAACAGTTCCCTCAGGTACGCGGCTCCGTCTCACCTTTCATTCTTCCCTGAATTCAGATGTTTATAGCACATTATCACAGAACAAGCTCTCCTTTAGGCATTTGAATTCAGCGAGTGGTTCCTGCTGCAAATTCACGAGCACGTGCACTCCTGCCAGTACGGAAACTTTCTTGGCAACAACCAGAGGCAGAGAGAGGAGCTGCAGTGAGTTAAAACACAAAGTCATGCAGTCGCATTTTCACCTGTTGTTTCCGTAATGCAGTTATTGAATTAAAATCATATGTCTGTGCTAATTTATTTTACCCTTAACCTTCGCACTTTTAGCACTTTTGCTACAAGAATGGCACTTCAAAGAACCCTTAAACACCATATATTTTACAGTATTTAAAAGTTAAACTCTTAAATAAGCCATGAACCTAAGGAGAGTTCAGACACTACATCCTGATTACTGTCTAGATAACGTGAGCACACGCAGTGACATTTAACATATGTCATATACCGGTAATAGTTCACAAATATTTGCAATATAATATACATTTACAAAACACTCCAAGGTGTTTAAGGTTATGAGTGAGTCCACAGACGACAAATGTTTTAATGGCTATACTGAACATTGATTTTTGGGATCTGAGAAAATAGCTGATGAAGTTTTCTTCGTGCATGAGCTTTTTTGCTCATATAGATGGAAACATGAATGACTTTTTCCTTCTTAATTAAAATGTTGTTTTTTTTCTTAACATCTGTTGCAATCAAGTCTATCTCTTTTGTGTTCCAGGCTGAGAGAACGGACTCACTCACTGTGGGCGTTCCTCATGAGCGAAAAGCAGAACTACTTAAATCCATTTTACAGCCCTTCATACTGTAAAAACCACCCTGTGCTGGTGCCCTCCACTCTGCCCTACCATTTCAAGTCAGTATGGTGCTCTTTACCTCTTTATCCCTAAACTTGTAAAAATACCTTTTCCAAAGCAAACCTAATGCCTGTGTGTCCTTGTCCTTTTGAAGGTTCTGGAGAAACATGTACCATCAGTTTGATCGGTCCATGCACCCACGTCAGTCCATAGTCAACACCATCCTGACTCTGAAAGAGAAGAGTCTAAAGGCAGAGAGCGCACTGCACGCTCTCGAGAATGTGAGTTTACATTAATAGAGCATTTAAATCCTGCATTAAATTGTTTCTCTGTACATATAACAAGGAAGCTAAGAAACTTGACATGCAAACAGATTTGATTCTTCTGTCTCTAGCGACTCGAGCAGCTCGGGGTGACCCCTGTCGTCAACTCTGACCCCCCTCTACCACCTCCAACTAGAAATCAGCATTTCAGTTCCAGCACTCTCCCACCACGGCCCAACACCCTTATTCTGGGGGCTCGGGTCAACCAGAAAGAAGAGCAGCGACAGGAAGACGAAGAGGAGGAGGTGGGTGAGGAAGCCACAGAGAGCGCTGACATGGAGCGGACAGTAGAAGGCAGCAGTGGCAGTGAGAGTAGGAAGCAGAGCTACGGAGATCTGGAAGGGACCTTCAACGGAGAGTTGGCCAAAGAAGAGCCAGCTGTTGTCAGTTTGGAGCGTGGAGTGGCACGAATGACCTGCTGAGTAAAGAGATTATGGGATGCTGAGCACAGACATGCCCAAGAGACAGGGCTCTGAACGTGTACGTGCATTCATTTGGAGCTGTCCTAAATGTCAAACTGTGTTGATTAAGTTTAAAATAGTCTTGCGTGGACAGAGTGGGTGAAGATTTATATCTGTATAGTCTAAATCTCAATGGAAAGTCTTATATCATATACTGCACCTATTCAGTAAGGTTTTTTTGTTGTTTTTTTAAAATGAATGCATAAATTCAATCTAATGGAGGGATGAAAAGGAGAAAATAAATGAATCCAAAACAATTCTGAATTTTTAGTTGATTTATTTTTATATTTAGCTTTAGAAACCAAGAGATGATCTCATTCTCTGGCAGCAGAAATAGTTCACCTCATCTTGATGCTTAAATCCTGCCAAATCACAATATTCTACATCATCAAATCCGATTTTAGTTTAGATTTTTATTTTTAATTTTCATGGACTGCTAACTGTCAGACTCTGAAAATGGTTCATCTCTAAACTGCAGCTCTCATTTAATCCTATTTTACTTCCCACATTGATCTGATAATCTGGTTTACTTCCACTCATTGATCCAAAGTCCTACTGGTTGTGTTTTCTGGGCTGATGGCTTGTTGGTTGTGGCAGATAAGATGCAGCCAGATTAGGAAGGTTTTATTTTCTACAAGACAAGTAATTTAATTGCAACAAAGATGTTCCTACATTGTACCCCCCCCCCCCCCCCCCCCATCAAAGCTGTGTTTGCCAGTTTGAGAATATAATTTCAGAATATTTTTTAAACCATAATGATCATTTTGGCTTTGCTGACAGATTGTGATTTTCGGATTGGGGGTTGCAGATGTACATCCTAATGAAGTTAAATCTTCCACTATCAGATTGCAGTGGAATAAACAAAACCTGCAGGTTGTTGTCTTGTACACATAGATTTACATATTTTCCTGCGTTGATTTGCATGGCACCCAACAAATCAAACAAAAATGCCACCTGCACACATGCTGCATTTCCAACATGTCTCAGCTCTTTTTCAAAGCTTCGGCAGTTTTAAGACAAACAGACTGCTGTGTACATCCTGTTTTACCTTTGATCCCACCTTAATCCCTTCATTCATCTTTCATTGTCATTCTTCTTTCCCTCTTTGTTCCTCACCATGCTGCTTGAATGCTGAAGCACTCAGCACAATGTCCCTTTGTCTTTCCCGTATAGACCTATTTGTGCTCATTGCCTCGCATAAAACATTAAGAATTTCTTTTTCCCAGTTGCTCTCCCGGCTCTCCCAGGGTTCTAAATGATTCAGGTGAGTACTGTCTGCACGCCATGTTGGTAAAACTTTGTGGGACAAGGAGCAAAGGGCTAAACTCAACATAATCTTCAACCACTGAACACAGAAAGGTGATATTCGCCTACATATACGTTTCCATTTCCACGAGCAAACACTTAACAAAAGCGCGACAAACATGAAAGTGGAAAAACAAAATAAAGATCTTTAAGATTGAAGGCTGAAGTGTTTGCCGTCACTCTGCCGTCCAAAGGTCGGAGCATGGAGCGTGCACAGAGAGTTTTACATAGCACAAAATATGTTCATATTTCTGATCAGATGACGCTGAATGAGTCAGTGATTTTAGGCCCATTGAAGAAACCCAAATTCTAGTCTGTCGTCATCCGTCTGTGAACGCGAACACTTGAATGCTTGTGTTTTTGAAGTGGCTTCATATTCTGGGACATCATAGAACAAGTAAGCAACAATGAAGAAATATTTTAGCACTATTGCACATTAGTATCAAACAGATGAGATGCCAACATTTTGAAATTTGATACCTGCATACGGATGGACAAATGTGACCTGTCACAGAAGGTAAAGTGGGTTTGATAATGGTATCTATGGCTGAGCTCCATATCAGCAACACCGAATGAGCACTGTAACACGATCCACCCTCAGGGAAAAGATTCGATCAGGAATATGCCCTTGTGTTTTCTATTGTAATAAATCTGCTGCGCGATCTGCCCTTTAAAGCATGATAGCTAAATTAATGAAAAAAGATGCAAAATTACTCAACACTTCCTTCATTTATGCATTACTTTATGTCAATGTTGCAGGAAAGTCACACAAGCTTTCCCTGTAAGGATTTGCATCTCTGGAAGGTTTTGCCAATGAAATGGAGGTGGTGTAGTTTAAACCAGCATAAGATGAAGCCACCGCCTCCGCAGTCCCTACCTTATCCTTACATATTGTAAAAACACTGTTTATATTTGCCCCAGGTATATGCAAAGTGAACACAGTGCATGCTTGTTGGCGCACAAGCTCAGGCACGCTACAGCACACATGAAGGAGGGAAGTAAAAAGAGAAAATTTTCTCTGACTGTCCCACTTAGAGCTGAGCTTCACTCGAGGGGCTGAAATAAGAATCCTACTTAGAGAGCTTTGAGGAGGAAGAAAGGGTGTGTATAAAGATAATAGAGTGTGGATTTCGACTGCTGGTTGTGACTATAATAGAACAGTCAGAAATCATCATACAAATTACCTTAATCTTTTAAAGAAACCACACAAAACTACTCCAGAAAATATATACAATGGTTTTCAGTTGTTAAACACCATTCAACATAATTTGACTGTAATCTTGCCACGACATTAGTGAATCAATACTTCTGCAGGATTTTTTCCTGCAGATATTCATCAATAATCCTTACAGGCCACCTAAAAGTTAGCTTGCTTCAGCGCCAAAACAGTCAAAACCGACTCAAGCAGTGAGACATGGAAGCAAACCTGCTTGTATCAACATGTGATGACTGAGCCCGATCATCAGCAGCCATCTGCTGCTCACTCCGCTTCAAGTTCACCATGCGGCCACCTGACCCATGTTAGCATGGCTGTGGGGTATTGTGCTTAAGCGTCTATACGCAGAGATGTGCACACTGGGTGAAGGACCAACCAGCAAGCCCACAGCCTGGGCAACAATCATTTTTATTACTGGAGAAAAGCAGATATGCTTCAGTGTTTTACTCTGGCAAAGCTCACAAAATGTTTCTTTGTGGGTGTGACTGTGGGTCTGTGGATCTGTGGGTGTTTCCATCGGCGCATGAATGCAGACATTGTTTGACGGTAAATGGGCTGGAAGAGTCTCCTCTGTGCCCAAAGCAACTAAGGAGGAGGAGGAGGAAGAGGAGGTGGAGGAGGAAGAAGAGGAGGAAGGGGAGGGGAGGACGTTTGAAATGGGGTCGTGATAACAGGAAGATTCATGCAGGGGTCGAACAGCTTGAATAGGCAGCAAAACGAGCGCCCCACACTGGATCACCTCAGTCCCCTAAAAAACTGGGGTCTCTTGGGAAACAGCATAAGAGGTGAAGATGACCTATTTTGAAAGATTGCTGCGAAACATTACCTCACTAACACAACTGGAAGGCTTAAGTGTGAGAGTGAATAAAAAGCGTGAATGAAAAACACAAAAAAGAGAAGCTAGGCTAAACTGTTATTTCCCCCATTATACAGTAGTTGTTCTTCGAAAAAGCAAGTGAATATAAATTTAAAAAACCCACTGCAACATGACCGGTCGTATGCATAATCATATGCACATGCTTACTTGCACACGCACAACCACACACACACACACACACACACACACACACACACACACACACACACACACACACACACACACCAGTAGGGTGACAGTTAAAATTTGTTGTCACAGCTCAGCAACACCTGGTCCATATGGGAGGGGGCTTCTTGGCACCATATGGCCTATGAGTCTGACCTTAACGATACTTGAGTCTCGTCTGAGCTGTTGATAAGCTTCTCGTGTTTGAGAGGTTTAATTGAAGCTGCCAGTGTTGCTGACACCTTTGTTCCATTAACGTGCAGAAAGCCATAAGGTGAGGCCAGGTGAAGTTAGAAAAAGAATAGAAGCATCTACACAACAAACAATAACAATATATTTTTTTTTTTAAATGTATTGACATTGCTAATACATTTGGGTCGGACTTGAAATGACCCATTCCAATCTGTTTCATGTTGAAGTTAGAATCCTTACATAATAAAACACAATAACATAATAAACTCACGTCTAATCTCTTCATCAGTGGGTGTTTATGGCTTCTTACTTTTCGAGCATGATAAGGCATATAGTGTAGAGTCCAAGCAAACCAGCACATACAGCCCTAGAAGAGAGTTGGGCTCACAAATTGATGAGCACTAAAAAGGAAAAGGGTGGGTGCATTGGTGACAGGGAAGGTAGAGGAAGAGAGGAGGAAGAGGATGGGGGAGGGAGTGGAGGACAGAAACTGGCACCCCGCCAATGTTGACGAAAGCTGCTTAGCCCACCCAGTTGCCATGGATACAGTAAAGAGCAGCTAACTGCATGTGTGATAGTGAGAGAGAGGGGGGGAGGGAGGGGAGACTGAGAGAAAACCAGCAGGCAGGCATTAGAGCAAGCCAGAGTGGGAGTGTAAGAGCACCAGACAGAGGGGTGTAAGAGACAGAGAGGGGGTGAATGTATTTGTGACCAGAGAGAAAGGGAGAGCACAGAAAGACAGCAAGGGAGCTCGAGGAAGACGACAGAGAGGGAGCAGTAGAGTGCTATAATGGAGGTGCAGTCAGAGAATGTGGAGCCTCCGATGGCCCCTCAGTGTGATCCTCAGCCCACTGGGAAGATCAACAAAGCCGCATTCAAACTCTTTGGAAAGCGGCGCACGGGTTCTGGAATGGCCGGTTTCTTCTCTTTTCGAAACAAAGGGAGCGGGAATAACATGAATTCCGACAATGGGAATTCTTTGAATGGAAACAGCTCAGTCACATCAGTGGAGATCATCAGAAGCAAAACCTGCGATGGACTAATGAGCTCCAGCAACGATGCTGATGGACAGAGGGAGGGACTTGCAAGCTTGGAGGCAGGACCGGTGAGGTCTCTAACTAAATCACTGAGTTTTTTCTCCCTACTCCGACGTGGAAGTTTTAGATCGACTGAAAGTGGAGGGACAGGACTCGTCAGAAGAGGGAGGGGCCTAAAAGGATTTTTTAGCAGCATGCGATGGAGACGCAAAGACAAAACAAATGACAAAGAGGTTGAAGAGTTGGAGGGGAAGAGGAAGGAGGACGGAACAAGCGATGACTCTGAAAAGGATATTACACTCACTCTTGAACCCCCTCCGCATCATCACCAGGAGGATTGTGGGGATGCAGAGGCAGAACTTAACATTGAGACGCCATCTACAAGCGTCACTTTGACACCCTCCCAATGTGTTGCCATGCCAGAACCATCTAGTGAACTGGATTCCTCCTTTCCTTATACACCTACTGACTCGCCGTTTAGGCCTCCTATCCAAAAAGCCAAAGCCTCAATATCCAGCCTCACTCCTCCTCTTGCCACACCCCCTTTTGATCGATGCAGCACAGGTGACCCACCATCTGAGCCTTCGGTGGACAGGCTTTGCTCTCTCCTATTCACTGATGTCACGTCTCTCAAGAGCTTTGATTCTTTGACAGGCTGTGGTGACATTACTGCTGATGCAGATGATGATGGACCATCAGGTAATGGGGGCAGTGGCACCAGCAGCAGCAGCAGTGGAGGAGGGGGAGGCGTTGCTCCAAGCTCCGGTAGAGTTGCTGGTATCGCCAGCACCGTGTCTCGTTGCTCTCCTTCCAAAGCCCCTCTTATTTCCCCTTTGACGCAGCCCATGTTTCCAGTGTCCTCAAGCTCAGTGCCTTCTTCATTACCAGCCCGGGCTCGTGCACCACCTTCACCAGAACATCACCCCCCTGGTAGTGGTGTTGTTGCATACATGGGTGGAGGGGAAGAAATGGCCAGTCCAGAAGGAGTGGATGATGCAGACATGCAGGGGCTCTGGCACATGCTACCATCCACAGGTGACAACTCCCCTGCTTTGCCTCGATCGCACCAACTCCCCTCATCCACGCAAACTTCCACCTATCCCCCCCATGCCACTTCTGGCCTTCCCAGTAGCTACTTGCCATCGGGGCCGAGGAGTGTAGACCGCAAGCTTTCTCAGGTAAAGACCCTGGGTATCAGTAAAATCCCAGTTGTTGGTGGAGCGGGAACCAAGGCAGGGAAACCCCCACTCCCACATGGACATAAACTAACATCCCCTGGTGAAAAGGAGCCACTTAGAGATGAGGGCTACTGGGACACACCTTCAGCAACACCCACGGCAACACCTGATGATAACGGCCTGCAGCAAAACCAGAGAACTGCCCTATCGCGTGACAGCTGTTCCGGGGATCATCTGTACGATCTCTATAATGAACCTGAGGAGGAAGGAGAGGGTGCAGAGCAAGATGGACAAATTCAGAGTTCTCCATCTCCACCTTCTGAATACAAACTCAGTCCAACCTCCCCAACATCTCCAACTTCTTCCTGCTCATCCACCTTCCTGTCACTGAAAGGAAGCTGTAGCCTTCCCCGGGAATCCAAGATCCCGATAAGCAACAGACAAAGCTCTCCTCCACACTCTACAAGCCAGTCAGCTCTCTCTGCTGTTCTAGAGGTTGAACACCCTCAGCCAAAGACCAGTGCACTTCCCCAAGCTCGTACCAGAATTCCGATATCAAAGGTGCCCGTTCGTCGCACTGGGAACAAACCTGGCAACGTTAACAAAGGAAGCATCCACAAGAAATAGGAGTCGTTTCTTTCCCAGTTAGCAAACGGACATCACTGTAGTGGTGTTTGTGCAGAGAGAAGAGTTTCCCCAGACCATGAAAAATGTTGAGCCATGGATTTAACAGCCTATAAATTCCTCAGAAAAGGATTTTTTTTTTTGCCACATGAAAGGGATTGCTCACATAAGAACATCACAAGGAGACTACAAAATGCTGGGTTAATGCCTCAGAGCAGGAACTTTGGAGGTTGACTCTTGACAATCTGTTTGCTTTGTAACTTTTCTGGAAAACACTGACCTGCTAAAGGAGGGAGGGTGAGAGGGTGCGTGCTTGCACACTGAGGAAAGAGCAAAGCAATTTTTTTTTTACAGTTCTCGTATGGAATTCCCATTTTGAAAACTTCATAAGGCCCAAATCCAGTGAAAATTGAGGTTTTAGACATATCATGCATTAATGCAGAAACAAATTACCTCCAAAATGTTAGAGCCAAAGTTTAAAAAAAAGGACTTCTCAGCTTGACAAATCCTATAGTTTGCAATATCCCATATTTCTCTTTTTCATCAGCTGTCATTTTCAATTAGTATTTAGAAAGATAAGAATGAGCACTAATATCAAACTGTTTTCCTGGAAGTTTGGATATTTCTGAAGCAGGGACTTTCTTTGTTTTTGATTTATTTGTTGCGTGGACAGACAGCCTTGCGTCCAACCTGTTGCTATTGGTTCTAACCCTGACACCTGAAATATGTCCATACATTACAAGTCTCTGGGATTTACAACTTGGTGGTTTACCAATAGAAAGACACAAACCTATCGCAATACTCAACCCGGAGGGATTTTTTGCACTAATGCATTAACAGGCCTCCACAGCCAGAACCCAGCGTGCACCTGTGCCACACATAGGAGAGACAAAGGTCAGGGATCATGATCTAATCCTGAATGATCTTATAGTTATGCACGCCCTTCCACCCATGTCACTGTCCTTGTAGTTTCACTGGATGGCTTTCTTCTCTGAGGATGCATGCATTTTTCTATTACTGACTCCTTCCTAAGACATACTGCACCATCCTCAAACTCTTCTAGAACCAGCTTTATGACACTCTCTGTCGTGTTCTTATTGATTTTTTTTTTTTACCAGGTATATACGGGCAGATGTCAATAGATGTCAGCCACTTCCAAAAACACTACTTTATGGCAGGGATTTAAAAAAGTTGCATACCAGAAGCAAGGAAAGTAAAATTTGGGACTTGATTTGATAATAAACACTACTTGACTTGATTCTAGGAAGGACTGCAGCTGAAGCAGAATGTAGCTTAACATGGCTGTACTGTCCCTCTGCTGGTATGTTCACCTCTTTGTCCCTCTTTTGTGGGTGCAAGACAAATGTTAGAGTTCACTGTTTTCGCCTGTGCGCTGAAAAAAAAATAAAAAAAATACAAAGACAGACCAGTGCAGTTTGCAGCCCTGCAAAGCACTGAGTGTTTTAAGAATGAGGGGGTGTGTAAGGCTTCTTAGACGGTCTTTGTCACTGATTCAGTGAGAAAAGTCACAGAATGATCAAGAGAGGTTTTATTTAAATGGCAAGATGATGCAAGTTTTCCCATGCCCTGCCTACACTGGAATCAGTAACACCCAAGGGGTGTCCTTGTTCTTCACAGCTTTCAGTCTTATTTAGAATGTGCTAATGGATCCATATCACTGCCTGCTTTCAGCTTCTCTTTATTCCTTCTCGACAGGCCATACCTAACCTGATCTGAGGTTAGACTGATGAAATGACAGGCTTAAGGTGGTTCTGAGGCCTCTGACGAATCCCTTCATTCTTTCATTACCTAGACTGTGATTATTGTTTTTTTCCTCTTTTTCACCCACTTTCTGTCATTCTAATGAAAGTACCGTAATCTAATGTAAAGGGGTTGTGACTTTTGATCATTTTTTAAGATGATTGATGTCTAAATGTGTCTCAGCGCTTAATGATTGTTGACTAAATGATTTTCTGGAAATGTAACTCTAGGGTGGGAAACCACAATATCTAGAGAGAATAAGGACCTATCCATTGAATCTTATCATTACATTGATTCTTTGTGTTCTTTTAATGTCCCTCATGCTGATGTTTTGTGTGTAAATAAGAAATATTTCTCAGTGTCTTCCAATAACTTAATGATCACATTCCACAGTCATGACATCAGTCACAGGGGCCAGCATCTTGCCATCTGGCTCAGTTCCTTGTGTTTTTCTAAGCTAATGCACCTCTACTTTATTTCTGTCAAAATCTCTGGTATTTTACACAATGTCTGACTACCGTTACAAGCACATTATATTTTCCTTTTCGTGTCTCAGAATTTTTCCATCTTTCCACTTTTTATATTTAATAAATAAACTGTTTGTGCTGATAGATTATCTTCAGCCTCTTTGTTACCACAAACACACATGTTATTCCATACAATATTATTCCATATCATTGTCTAAATACATTCGGAAGCAAAATTGAATCAGTCGTTTTTCCTTCTCAAGCTATCCATCCTCCTAGCTGTGTATCATATATCAACAAGGTGTAATTCAGACAGTAGAAGGTGAGAAACAGAGATGCACAGCAGCTGGCAGTTTCATTTCAGGCTGGATCAGCTTTGTTTGGAAGTTAAAGGCGTCAATAAGTTGGATTGATTGGTGCAATGAAAGCCTGACTGCTATGACTGTCATTGTCTTCTGTCGGTCTCTTAGGGGAAAACACATGGGGAGACAGGGACAGATTGTTGAAAAAGGCAGCAGCTAATGCACAGCTGATGCACATGGATCCGAATCCCTCGTGCCCTAAATATGATATTGGTGAAAGGGAGGCTGCTAGTGAGGCTCCAGGAAGACACATGTCGCTCCGGAAAGCTTGCATGTTGTGTAATAAATGGAGGATTTGGTGCAGTGCGAATCCACTTTGTGATGGCGTAGCCCCCTCCCAAACACACACACACACACACACACACACACACACACACACACAACACACACACACACACACACACACACACACACACAAACCACCGATCTATCCTGCTCCCTCCCTCTGCACAGTGGTTTATGTAAAAGCCTTATGTAAGACCATAACACTCATTTGCACCAGCCCACTAGATCAAAGCTAGTGGTGCTGACAAAGAGAACGACGTGTGCCCGTGCGAGCAAGTGCGCGGTCTTGTTGTGAGCTGATCTCATCGTGAATCTGCAGGCTGAATGCTAGATATGAAGAGTCATCCCCACTGTGAGCCATGGCTGCGCTCGAGAGTGTTGCTCTAAAAAAGTGAAAGAACCTGGTTTATTGTCAATCCAAGCCATCTGTCACACACACACATAGCAATAATGAGATAAGGTGCTTCTATTTAGAGTATGGAGAGTTAATAAATCTGCCTTCAAATGTGCCAAAAATATGACAGAACATTTCTTCTAATGTCGGCCTATATTAGCAATATGTTGCAAATGGTGAACTTGTTCAATTTGTGCATAAGTACTTTAATGTTTGCATGGATGAAGGCGTATTTGTGTACGTAGGCATTCATGTAAACAAAGGTCATGTTACAGCTATGAAATTACTTGATTTTGGATCAAAATAAAATTAAAACACTAAATCTGGTGCAGCACATTTGCGTCACAAAATCTAAATCCAATCTGAAAATTTTAAAAGAAGCCTTTGCGTTGGATGAGCTACGTGCACTCTGTATCGGTGTATGTGTGAAGGAGCCTTTAGGACCATTGAAAAGCTGCATGGCGGCTTCTCCACAGCCGTTCTCATAGTAACTTCAGTAGGTCAGCCAATAAAAACAGGGGGCTGGGCAAGGAGGAGGGTGGTTGAGTTTTGGGGTTGGGGGGAGGTGGGCAACTGCGCTATCTGACACAGCTTGTGAGGACACAAACAGAGACACACACTAACCTAGATGTTTGCTATGCATGCTGTTCGGTCTGTGTGCTGAGAGTATATATCAAAAGCTGATCAGAACCCTGGTGAAGTACATTCAATGTGTGAAAAATTCCCCCATAAAACATTTTTAAATGGTCAACACTGTTCTAAAAACTTGAATTAATTAGAGATTAAGGGGTAAAGGGGCCAGTCCTCCTGCTTTACTGGAGAGCTCTGCTAACTTTCCATCAGCATCGAGTCACCGTTTGGTTTCACCGTCGCTGTCGTTCTCATCCTCCCTCGGTTGTGTGATCCCTCTGCCTCTCATGATGTGAAGTAATCCCTCCACTTGTCAATAATTTATCAAGCATTGACAACATGAAGCACAGGGCACAGGACGGTCGCAGAAACATGCTAGCTGATGTTTCGTCTAACAACGAGGTGCAGTAAAAGGCTAAATGTCTGCATTGGTAGGTTCCAGCAGCAATAAGATGCACGGCCAATCCCATACAATCTTGTTGGCAGCAAGATGAAATATTAATGGGATTTGGAAAGAGAAAGTAAGCGATGAATAATTCAAGTGTTTCAGACAAAACCACTTTCATATTTAGAGAAAGAAAATAATAGCCTATATAAATAGGTATCTGTTTATAAAAAAGTTTGATTAATGAAAGATTCATTACCTTAATTATTAGTAATTAATAATGGAGGTTTTAGACATATCATGCATTAATGCAGAAATGTGGACTAATTGCTCCACACCAGGCTCGAAGTACAAGCCAATTTAAAATGTAACCAAATCCAAAGCCAGTGGGAGGAGCTCTGGGAACCACAACGGACGGTGGGTACAAACGACAAAGGAATGGAAATTACAAACCTCTCACTCACTCACTCACTCACTCACTCACACAAAAGAAAGAAAGGAGTTCAAACACACTTGGGAGACAAAAGGTAGACAAAGGTGAGGAAGATTAACATGAGAGCAATCTAGAGGAAAACTGGTGCTCAGGAAAAAGTTCAAACAACAGAACAAAGTTCAAAAACAGAAAATGGCGAATTTGAAAACCAGCCAGCACTCCTGCTGTTGTCATTTTAGTGCCACTGTTGCTTTAAACTAATGCCGAATGAGGTTACCTGCTTTTCTTCAGCTCATTTACATTTACTACATGACATCATTCTTTTTTTTTTTACAAGTGTAAATGCACTCATGCATGAATCCTTTTGTCAATAGATTTGATCCACATTTAAAAGTACATTTAAAATTAAAAACATCGTATTGTGATGGAAAACAGCTGGACGGAAAACAAATCCATATAAATTCCACTTAATTTTAATATACATTTACTTTTTTCATGATAAAAACATACATGGCATCTGATCGGTGAACCTTGACCCTTGGATTGAAATCTGTAAGGAAACAAAGCTGCGCCACCTTCCAGACCACACAATACATAACACATTAAACACAATAGCTCTGTGTGCACAAGCTCAGTGAGCACACACACTAGCATATGATGAAAGGTCTGCTAGAGGTAAAATTCTCTTCTCCACTGTATGTCTCTAATGTTTTGTTATAGTACTCAAATTTACAATACAGAACATGGGTCTCTTGAGGAGCTGATAGAATCTTGATCATAGACCAATGCACAAGCACAAGCCTACAATAATACACACCCCAGACTGGATTAGTCGATTTTAAGATGCATGTATTTTACATTTTGTGATGGAAATCTCCACTCAATAACATACCCGGAACCACATCCTCAATCAGCTTATCGGTGCCTTAATATCCACATTGATAAATGTGTACAGTCTATCTTTCACAATCTCTTTGACTGTATAGTTTAAGGTATTAATCCCATCTTTATCCATGGTCTCACGAGTGTGGAACAGTTTATCAGGATTCTTTGGATTAGCCTCATTGTGTTTGTCTCTCTCATGTTTGATCATCCTGTACTTTCCTGTGATGTGATCAGGGCGAGAAATGGACATGCCGTGGAAGATGATCCGCTTATACATGTCATCGTCCTCACCCCCCCAGCCCCAGTAAGCGTTTGGAAAACCATTGACGGTCAAGAACTGTTGCTTGGACATTGCGGACACACCGCCAAAGTATGTGTTATAAGGCAGCTGGAAGTTGAACTTGTCAATAGCGACAGACAAGTGTCGGGGGGATTCGAAGCATCTGTACAAGTTCCGATCATCCATAGGGACCAGATCTACGTCGGAGAAGACAAAACACTCGTAATCGTAGTCCTTCAGCGCCTCAGCAAAGCCTACATTCATCAGTTTAGCCCGGTTAAATACTCCCTCTCCATCCTGGTTGATGACATAGATGCCATAGTCCAGCTGTTGCCGCACTAGCATGGGATGGAGGTAAAACAGCAGGTGCTTCAGGTGCTCATGCCGATTCCGATAGGGGATAATGATCGCCACCTAAGCAGATAAAATACATTTAAATCCTCAGTTTTAAACACAAGTAGTAATGTGAGGAAAAATAAAAATGAGAATTTTCTATAAAGCATGACCCCTTTCAGTAGAGTTAGAAATACCCTCGCAGTTGATTTTTATAAAAAGGAAATTCCTTAATGAAAACTAGTGTTACTGAATAAAAAACCTCCCCCTCTATGAAGGGTAAAAATCTAGAAAAATGCCCTACAAATTATTACCTTCAGTGTAGAAATTTACTGACACTTCACTGACATTTATTCTCATCGATGAGACATTTCTGAGTAGTGAGTGTGAAGTTGTTTCAGCTCCAATGTCGATTGTGTTCCAGTTTCACCTACCTTGTGTTCAGATAAACACTCTCTTGGCATGTATCTTCCTCCATCCTGAAGAGGAACAGTGACTTCTTTTCTGACTGTGTTCCAAGTGTGGCTAAGATGGAACTCTACCCGGAGTGGCCCCACAAGATTGGGAGGGGTGTCAGGACAGGGTCCCAAAGTCGTGCTCCTATGAACTGGCTTTGCTGTCTTCTCTTCAGAAGACTCGGGAGCCTTTTGGAATTTGGAATTGATGTCCCAAAATTGGTCCACATCCTTGTCGGTCCCAGAAGGTTGGTCCTTTTTATTTCCTAAAAAGATGTTTTCAGTTAAATAAGTTAAACTGCTGTTTTTGTTGAAATGTAAAAGCACAGCAACACACACCACACTGGCAATAACCAGCAATGCAAAGGTATTGAACTTTCTTTGCATATTTGCCGCTCCTGGAGCTGCACGAAGTGAGCCCAAGAGCATTTCTACAGATCTGGTACCTGGTTCCTCCTTAGAGAATCAAATAGGAGCAAGACAGGTTTTTAACTTTTCAGCAGAAGCGTCTGTGACAATGTCAGCCAATCAGGTGAGTCTCACACCTGTTGGTAATTAAGAATGACCATAAGACCTTTGCTTTGCCTTATTTCTCCAGGAAATTATGTGTAAAGAAGCATTTTGCATAGCTCAATATATCTACAATACATTCATATTTGTTCTGGTGTGTAATATTATCTATATAGGTATATATGTATATAAATATATATATTATTGCTGCAGGATTTAATACATTTTGTGATTAAAGCTAACAATCAATACAACACACATCTAAATTATCTGAAGAAAAGTGGCTAATTGATTAGTGTTAATTTTTAATCCACTGTCTGTTGAAAAAAGTTTGCCTTAGTAAAGTAATAATTCCTATATGTTGTAAAAAGAGGCCCTCTACTGGTTACCAGAATGATCTATGTTCCGGCGTCTGATTGTCCAGTTCTGTAGGGAAAATCTCTTTCTCTCTCTCTCTCTCTCTCTCTCTCTCTCTCTCTCTCTCTCTCTTCTCTCTCTCTCTCTCTCTCTCTCTCTCTCCCACACACACACATATCTATCTATCTATCTATCTATCTATCTATCTATCTATCTATCTATCTATCTATCCATCCATCCATCCATCCATCCATCCATCCATCCATCCAGGCACGTTAATGGTCAATTTGTCTCGCCCCATGTGCATATCTTTGAGCTGTGGGAGGAGGCCGAATTAGCCAAAGAAACCCTTGTGGACATGAGGAACTCTTGAAAAGAAATGCTTGGTAAAACACAGCAATTCTTACTCAAGTTAATTACTTTTTGATCAGCTTTTCGAGATTTATTTGAGACTTCAGCACTTTCAGCCTTTTTTTTTTTTTTTACCCTTTTTACTCTTGATTCAACGACTTAGACAGAAAATTGTTAAAGAAATGAGATTCTCACAGGTGCCAAATCTGTGATATGCATTTACTTTCCATCTATGGATTGAGCAATGTGATAATTAGATAGTTTGAGTGCTCGTCTTTGCAAGGCTTTAGTTTTGAGAGACAGTGACATCTTGTGGCAAATTCAGTGGCGTGCACAGAGATTTTGGGGCAGGTGCTCAGTGAAAAATAAGAGAACGTTGTGTAGCGCATTTGGAACCGCCGACAGCCTTATTTTAGCAGCGTGATATTTATATTAAAACAACAAACAAACAAACAAACAAACAACAAAAACACATTACAAGCACATGATGAATGTAATTGCACATTTATTTATGTCAAAATGTTATTAAAATTACATGTCTCTTGAATTTGACCATGGCAATGATCAGTCAGTCATATTTTAGTTTATTTCTCTGGCACATTAGGCTGCAATGTGAAATACAACAAGCACATGGAGATAAAGCGATTCCCACAAGCACAATACAATTTGATGTGTGTGATCATAATAATGCCGTCAGTCAAGCCGTTTTTTTCTCTCTCACTACTTTAGTCACAATTCCAGAAAGACCAGGTGGCTGATATGTGGTCAAAGTCAATGTCAATGATATCACCAGAATTAAAATAACGGTTTCATTCAGGTTGCTCTGCTGACTTGCTTACATTGGAATTGGCAGCTGCCTTTGACACGTTGGATCATGGGGTTCTGTGATCACACCTTGGACATTGTGGAGGCCTCAGAGCTGTTATTTCAGTTATATTTGACTGAAAACAATTTTTCAATACTTCTGAAAGATTTTTCAACATCAGAGTGTCAGCATTGGGCCTCTGTTATTTAGGATGGACGTCTGTGAATATAGACAGGTGTATGTGCTGGTGAGAAGAAGCCTGACCTCGAGCCAGTTTGATATTCTTTGTGACATTTCCTTTCCACCACAAAGCTACAATGACCTCTTTCAAAGCCATTTCTCTTGTTACAAAGTAGTCAGACAGGTTTTTGCCGTGTGATTTTCAAATGAATATCTACACAAATTGATTTTGCAACACTGGACAGGGAACACATGGAAATTTTCTGATTCATTTTTAGATGCACAATTTGATAATATATATAAATATGCCTCGAACCCCTGGCATCAAGTAACATGACCCTTTACTGTGTCAAAGAGTCACCAGACATTTTGTTTAAAATTGCTAAGATTACACCAATAGGATGTACACTTCCTACACTGACTTCAACATCCCCACACTCAAAATATTTTTTGGTGCCTTAATATCCACATTGATAAATGTGTACAGTCTATCTTTCACAATCTCTTTGACTGTATAGTTTAAGGTATTAATCCCATCTTTATCCATGGTCTCACGAGTGTGGAAAAGTTTATCAGGATTCTTTGGATTAACCTCATTGTTTTTGTCTCTCTGATGTTTGATCATTTTGTACTTTCCTGTCATGTGATCAGGTCGATTAATGGACATGCCGTGGAAGATGATCCGCTTATACATGTCATCGTCCTCACCCCCCCAGCCCCAGTAAGTGTTTGAGTAGCCGTTAACAGTCAAGAACTGTTGCTTGGAAAAGGAAGAAACGCCACCAAAGATCGTGTTATAAGGCAGCTGGAAGTTGAACTTGTCAATAGCGACAGACAAGTGTCGGGGGGATTCGAAGCATCTGTACAAGTTCCGATCATCCATAGGAACCAGATCTACGTCGGAGAAGACAAAACACTCGTAATCGTAGTCCTTCAGCGCCTCAGCAAAGCCTACATTCATCAGTTTAGCCCGGTTAAATACTCCCTCTCCATCCTGGTTGATGACATAGATGCCATAGTCCAGCTGTTGCCGCACTAGCATGGGATGGAGGTAAAACAGCAGGTGCTTCAGGTGCTCATGCCGATTCCGATAGGGGATAATGATTGCCACCTAAGCAGATACAGATACAGATCTGTCTATAAACAATTGCTTATTCAGATTATCCATACACACACCTATTCAAATACATTGGTGTGCACATATAAAGAGAAAATACAATTCAGTCTTCACCTTTTAGCACCATAAAACATAATGAGGTCATTGTTTTAAGAGAGTTCTTTCCTTACCTTGTGTTTGGAGACACAGTCAGCTGGCTTGTGTCTTCCTCCGTCCTGAAGAGGAGTGCTTATTTTTCTTCTGACTTCATTCCAAGTCCAGGAATGACTAAAGTCCACCGAGAAAGGTCCAATAAGGTTTTGAGGGTGGTCAGGGCAGGGGTCCAGGGTGTCCATGGGAGCTGGTTCTTCTGCCTGTTGACCAGCATTTAAGACATAACTCTGTTTCTCCAGCAGCTTGTCCAAGCGTTTTTTAATAATGTTGGAAAATGAATTGGTGGCATTTCCCAAGAAATCAGCCTGAGGTAAATAAATTAAATGGCTACTATTGTAGTAGAATAGCAGCACAACCACAGTCACCACACTGAGTAAAGCACATAGGATCAAGATTTGACTGAAAGTTTTCAGCATTGTTGCCAGCTCAGTGGCTGAGTGTTTAGCGCCCCACAGGAATCCCCTCCCCTCGGTTACAAAGGAGAAAAAGCAGACGAACAAGTTTTGCATTAGCAAGCAGCCTCCTCAAACCTGTATTTTTTTTTTTAATGTTCTGCTGTGTTCTGCTCTAGCGTAACCAATAGTGGCAAAGGTGAAGAGCCTGGCTACATGTTTAGAAAGTAGGCTTAGAAGGCAGCTTCCTATCAGGGAGAAATTAATCACAACCCATTTTCACTTTAATTGCCTCTAATTATCTGCTAATATTTGCCGCTTCATTACCTGTCTCAGTAAACTATAAAAATCAGCCCAACAGTCTGGTTGAATGTGATTGTGTTGGAAGCAAACACAGTGGTCCAATGCATTTTCACTTTGTTACACTGAAACCTGTCCACACCCTGCACCCTGGAGCAAACTGTTGAGGTTTTTCCAGTGTCTGTTGCACTAACCCAACAGAAAAACTGGTTCTTACAATTAAAAGCAGCTTTCCTTAAACATACCAGTCACTAGTCCTGCGGATTGGGTGGAGTGAAGCAATGATTGCATGAAACAAATAACATTTAATGAGGAGGTTTTATTTGAAACCCAGGTGAGACATGAACCCCACTCAGAAGCAGCACACTGTACATATGAGAAAGTCCACCTGGATTGTCGCGGATTCAATCAATAGATATTCCAGTGCCTATTGGTTTGAAACCTTCTATTTTACCCGATAAAGAAGGTAATTCCTCTCAGCTATTGATGGAGAACAGCTCCAGTCAAAGGCTCAAACTGGAGCACAGGCTCAGCTTAAAAAAGAAAAAAAGACATGAAATCTTTGGATTCCTCTCAGAGGGAATTTGCGTTTCACCACATGGATCTTTTTCTGGGAGGAAGATGTGAATTCACCCCTTTTCTGTTTTATTTTTGGACAGCAGGTAGCAAATTTTCCTTTATCCCTCTTTTTTTCCTACAAGCATATTACCTTTTAAAACACCAGTTAAATGGGATGTTGCTTCGAGCTCCATTCAAAATCATAATTACTCTGCGTACCTCCAGGAAAATACATCAGGTGTGTGAAAAATAAGGAGCTGGGAAATATGAGGTGGTCAGTGGGTAGCAAGACAGCAAATATACATCGATTATATCTGACAGAAAAGCACAAAGGTGTTCACACCCACAACCTTTTCTATGGAGAGGTGAGAGGGGAAGCAGCAACAAGAACTCATTGCTGTGGTTACGACACTAACATTAGCCATTCATCTAAAAGTGTCAGAAGCATTGCTCAATAGGCTCATTACCCCAGGTACGATATACATAAGCCAGTGGTGGGATGTGCTTTTTGGCTTTCAACACATCCCCAAAGCACAAGTTACGATTGACTAAAATTCAGAAGCAGAACCCAGGAATACAGACAGGACACGTGATCCCATGGGAAAAAGAGCTTTCACAACTGTATGCTGGGAACACGCTTTGCAGGTGCGGCTCAAACGTGCAGAAGTTAATCGTGTGTGAATCGTGCAAAGGAACAGAGCTCTTCGGTGGAGGGAGCCGTGGAGACCTCAGGATGAAAGAAGAGACAGTTCCAAGGATCTGAAGTCCATGACCGCTCATCACTGCTGACCATACCAACACGATCTGAGCTGATCGCCATGTACCAGTCGCCACGTGCCAGCTGCTTTAAAGGCCTCCAATCACATTGATTAGCTGTAGGTGTGGAAGCAGCCAACACGAGCAAGAAAAACGCGCCAACCACGCTCCCTATAGGAAGCACAGAGCAACAACAGCGCCCCACAACAACCGGGGGTCAGACAGCAGATATGAATTCTTGCAAAAAGATTGATGTGTCCTGGTCTTAGCGCTTCTTGAGCTCCTTGTCTGGTAACATTACTGCAGCTTTTGTACAGCATATTAAGTCAACAGAATAACTGACTTCAGCTGTTCTCACCTAAAGGAAAGATGTTTAACTACCGTACATTTGAAAACCATGCCATGCAACGGTCACACTCAGGCATGCTTAAATGGGTGGAAACAATGCTTTCTTTGTGCTAGCTGAATATATTCCTATCAAAACATCTCTTTTGTTTCACATTTGTTTATCTGCACAAATTTTGCATGGCCACATGCACCCTTTATCTCTGCCAAACCATGGTGACCTTCTTCCAGGAACACCCACTAACTCCCTTAATGACAGTGATATCACACTGCTGTCATTGACGTTTTTGCTTATGACCATATATTGCATATGTGGCAGGGCATGGCCTGCCCTCCGCACAGATGCCATATGGAGGTAATGCCTTAATTGGTGGATGGGGAGAAAAGGTTTATATAAGGCACTGCCTCCTGCTGGCTTTAGTTGTTTTACCCCTTCGATGAAGGTACGGCGTGGTTGCAGCTTATCTGGGCTGTTCGACCAACTGTTAATTCTGTAGTTCCAGTTACTATCATAGATAGACAAATTATCATACTTAGGGGGTCGTCTAATCATTAGGTCACATCTTAGCTGTGCTGTTATAGGCCAAGGCTGCCGGGGTCCGGAAACATGATCACCTGACAGGCCTCTGTCACCCCACTGGGTCATGGTTTCCTCTCCTCTCCTTTCCTCCTCCTCATCAAGCAGACTAGTTATGATGATTCCTGTGTACTATACTACACAGTAATACACAGTACTATACTACACACTATACAATGGGTCAGCCCCGCTGACCCATTGTATAGTGTATTTTTGCGTGTGTTTCTGTGCCTCTCCTCTCCTCTCCTCTCCTCTCCTCTCCTCTCCTCTCCTCTCCTCTCCTCTCTCTCTACCCAGCCGGCCATCAGCAGGAGGGTCCCGCTACATGAGCCTGGTCCTGCTCAAGGTTTCTTCCTGTTAAAGGGGAGTTTTTCCTTGCCACTGTTGCTTGTCTGGGATTAGGCCCTGGGATTCTGGAAAGCGCCTTGAAACAATTTGGATTGTATAAGACGCTATATAAATAAAGATTGATTTGATTTGATTTGAACTGAACCTGTTTCACAGAACGAGCATGCTGTTTGGCAGTGCCAAGGTAAAAGCACGGCATGCTAACGCATATTTCCTCTGGTGGTCATGACTTAAAGTGCAACAGTGCTTGAATGTGTGCTTGCTACTTGTTGCAGAAGGTCGTGCTTCCTCCCGCCATCCTTCCGTCTAGAGCGCTTTGCCGTAAGGGCGCGTGCGCTAGTTTGCACTGGGCAGGTAAGGCGCAGCAATGCGCGTCACTGACTCCCCCACTCACTCAGTTGATAGATAAATGGTAATGAGGCTGTTCTCGCTGCAGTTGGCTGCCGGCTGGTGTCAGTGGGTCGCGTTGCCCCAGAGGGAACCTCTTACGGAGTGGTGGCGCCACCAAATACAGTAATTTTTTTGTTGAATATTGGATTTAATAATAAAATTGTAGCAAATAACCCTCAATCCCGTCTCTGCCTCTGTAGTAGAAGCTTATCTGCGTGTGCCTAACAAAGTGATTGTTCACTGGTTAATTCCTGGGGTGAAATTCCCCAGGTGGCATTGTCGTCAACCGTTACACCTCTCACTCGCCACACATAGTCATGCCTGACTTCTTAAACTTTCAACCTCTGCTTGCAGGAGCCAGAAGGTTCCAACCTTTAACCTCACCTTCAGTATTCTTTAATTCATAAAAGAATGAAAGTGAATCTGTTGACATGAAACCAATGTGCGTTCCCTTCATCACAAGACTAAAATCATTTTAACAAAGAGCTATGTCAAACAGAATGCTGTTTAATCTATTTTATTTTATTTTATGTTACAGAATGATACCAGATCCTCCTGGTGTGAACAAATCATTAAACATGAATGTAGATTCTTAAAAGCTGTGTAACCCTAACCCTAAGCAGAGGATTAAAATGTATGATGCATTTTTCCATGCTCAGTCACATCCAATTAATATGTACAAAAAAACCCACTTTCTATTGACTCCCATATGTGTGATAGTGTCTCTAACGTTCAGCAAAGTAAACTGCAACCTCAATCCAAAGTCTTTCCCTGGAATGCCAACAATGGTCAGAATTCCAGCTCATGTTGTTGCTGGCAATTATAATTGCCTCTTTCGCCTTTATTGTTATGGTGTGTTAATATCCACATTGATAAATGTGTACATTCTATCTTTCACAATCTCTTTGACTGTATAGTTTAAGGTATTAATCCCATCTTTATCCATGGTCTCATGAGTGTGCAACAGTTTATAAGGATTCTTTGGATTAACCTCATTGTTTTTGTCTCTCTGATGTTTGATCATTTTGTACTTTCCTGTCATGTGATCAGGTCGATTAATGGACATGCCGTGGAAGATGATCCGCTTATACATGTCATCGTCCTCACCCCCCCAGCCCCAGTAAGTGTTTGAGTAGCCGTTAACAGTCAAGAACTGTTGCTTGGAAAAGGAAGAAACGCCACCAAAGATCGTGTTATAAGGCAGCTGGAAGTTGAACTTGTCAATAGCGACAGACAAGTGTCGGGGGGATTCGAAGCATCTGTACAAGTTCCGATCATCCATAGGGACCAGATCTACGTCGGAGAAGACAAAACACTCGTAATCGTAGTCCTTCAGCGCCTCAGCAAAGCCTACATTCATCAGTTTAGCCTTGTTAAATATGCCCTCTCCATCCTGGTTGATGACATAGATGCCATAGTCCAGCTGTTGCCGCACTAGCATGGGATGGAGGTAAAACAGCAGGTGCTTCAGGTGCTCATGCCGATTCCGATAGGGGATAATGATCGCCACCTAAGGAGATAAAATAAGCCTGATTTAAATACAAAGAATAATTTCCACTTTAGTCTTAATAAAAAAAACAAGTCTAAAAAAATGGCTTTCAGGATTTGCTAACATGTTTGTGGAACCTATTGTGGCATACAATCAATCAATCTTTATTTATATAGCGTCTGTTTCTAGGCGCTTTACAGAATCGCAGGGCCTGACCCCAAACAAGCGACAGTGGCAAGGAAAAACTCCCCTTTAACAGGAAGAAACATTGAGCAGGACCAGGCTCATGTAGGGGGACCCTCCTGCTGATGGCTGAATGGGTAGAGAGGGAAGAGAAGGGGGGAGGACAGGTAAAGGAGAGAATAGGTAAAGCATAATATAGCATAATACATTATATTAGCATAATTACAGTTTGTTGTAACATATATAATGAATAAATGTTTGTGTGTAATGAAGGTAGATATAATACAAGCATACAAGCAGTCTGAACTACACCAAGAATGGTCATATGGGGTGTCTGTAAAAGCTATCCATGATGATGTCCAAAATTAATACAGAAATCATATTTAAACAAGAGACAAAAAAAGCCCAATAATGTCCTCATTTTTGTGAAAACATCTCAGGATACAAGATGCCTTTTCAGTAGGTTCCTCCCTAATTTTCTCACTCACTCCAGAATTTTTGAGTGGCACCTGCAAAAGCCTATTTTTTGTAATAAGGTATGACAATCACCTAGTTGACAGATGGTGTAACAGTTAGCAAACAGTTGACAGATGGCGTAACACCAATACAAATTACAAAAAGCGGGTGGGAGCTGAACAGCAGTGGAAGACAAACATAGAAAGAACACTTCTAGCATTGTTCAAATTCTTTCTTCATTGAAACCTGCCTAAAGCACCTTCAGTGTTATTTCAGAATTTAGACTTTCCATGGTAGCAATTTAAAATGAAAATACTGAAGATTAAAAATAAATACATTAATTAAAAAATAAATACAATTTTAAAATTTATATATATAAATACTGTATAACTGTATGTACACACACACACACACACACATATATATATGTATTTTCATCTTCTGTTTAGAGTAAGTCAAGGAATGTGTGCATCACGGTTTAGCTTTTTAAACATCACTAATTGTTTTAATATGGTATCTTATTTTAAAAAACACATTTGTATAGCAGTGTCTCGTAATGATAAAGCCGTCAATGCCCGTTCTCAGGCTAATGGACTTTAATAAATGTACTGTTTTGCACTTTTGCAGCTGGATTCATTTGATCAGTTCTACTTAATGTTTCTTCTTTAACTCTAATGAGGTTAGAGCTTTGTGGGAGTTCTTTTCTTACCTTGTGCTTGGAGACACAGTCACCTGGCTTGTGTCTTCCTCCGTCTCGAAGAGAAGCACTGATTTTTCTTCTGACTTCATTCCAACTCCGGTTATGACTAAACTCCACCGAGAAAGGTCCAATAAGGTTCGGAGGATCGTCGGAGCAAGGTTTCAAACTGTTGTTGTTGCTTTCTTCTTTAAAAATTAGTGCCTCTCCCTCCAACAGCTCATCCAAATGCTTTTTTAAAGCCTGGGAAATGGACACTGTAGCATTTCCCATAACATCTTTTGGAGATAAATAATTTAAACTGATGCTTTGGCTGTAAAGCACAAACACAATTCCAGCCATCACAGTCACTAAAGCACACAAAACTATAAAAACACTAAAATATTTCTGCATTGTTGACAACTCACAGTGTTGCACACTGAGACAAAAAGGTTTCACCTTCTATGGATAAAGGCAACAGAGGCAGAAAAACCGGTTTGTCAACCTGGTGAGCGCCCGCTATTGGCTTCCACATTCTGAGGTCAGGTATTAACCACTATATTTTTTTCCGGCTCAAAGGCTGTGCTCTGTAAATATGAAGTGGAACAAACATTACAGTACAAATAGAAATTATTACGGCAGTATCTCATATGTTCACCAAAGTAAACCACAACCCCAACCTGAAGTCTTTTCCAGGAACACCAACAATGGTCAGAATACCAGCTCACTGGTTTTTGTTTGAACTGCAGGTAGCACTCAGTGGTGCTCGTTTGCTTTATTATTTTAGTGCCTTATTAATTCAAGATTCAAGAGTACTTTATTGATCCCTTTAGGGGGTGTCCACCAGGGAAATTAGCATCTCCAAAGAAACGTACAGCACTGTACAAAATTTCCCACCACCATTACACCCATTAAACCTATTAAAGATAATAAAAAATATAATAAAATAAGAAATAAATAGAATAAATTAAAAATAGAAATGAATATATATAAATATAAAACTATAAAAATGTTCCAGTTCTCCTGTTGGCCCTCCTCCCCCCCTGTGAGGAGTTGAACAGCCTGATGGCTCGGGGGATGAATGAGTTCCCCAGTCTGTTGGTCCTGAACTTGGGGAGGCGCAGCCTCTGGCTGATCAGGCTTCTCTGGCTGTGGATGACAGTGTGCAGAGGGTGGTGGACATTGTCCATGATGCTCCGCAGCTTGTCAATAGTTCTCCTCTCTGCCACTGTCCAATTGTGCCGAACAAGATTCAAAGCTTCAAGACTTCAGTGATGGTTACATCTGGTGGACAACTGAAGCCATAGCAACCTCTAAAGAGCACGACTGAAGTACTGGCACTGTTTCAATCCCATGACATCAATAAAAGTTCATTGTGTGGTCATCCAGGTGTTTTGTTCATTCATACCAAATAATGATTATATCTCTTACAATAAAATATGCAGATGCTCTCCCTCTCTTTCTAAAACACATTCAAGATTAACCCAAAAAATAATATTACGGGTTCAGTGTTGGTTAAGGGTTTATTGAACATTTTATTTAAAAACTGTACTGAAAGTCCCCAACAGGATTAGAGATCCTCCCTACTTTGCAAATGATCATGGTGTTTGAATTCAGAAACATTGTTTTTGTGTGTGTGAAGTGTTTTTAAGGAAAACCTTTAAAGATAATGGTTTGTCATTTGGGGACTTGTATGTTTGATTTGGAATGATTATTCACAGAAGCAGACAAGTTATTTGTCCTCACAAGTTTTTATTGAGAAATATCATTTTTTTTCTACTGTTGCAGGCTTCAGTCTGCTCCTCTTCTGGCCGACCAGCTCCCCAGCTTTGGAAAATATCCTTTCACAGGGAACAGATGATCCTGGGATGCACAGATACTTGCATGCAAGTTTCCACAGCATAGGATATAAAGTCTTGCCACCCAGTACTTCAAGGGATCCTCAGCTCTTGTTCTTTCAAATATCTATGACACAGACAGGAAGACAATGAATGACTCAATAAAAAAAATAAAAAAAACCTGATGTTTCAACAGTAATCAACAAGCATACCTCTGGATCTCCACTGCAGCGCTGGCAGATGCACTGCTGGTGTGGTGCTGAGACTCTACATAATTGTCCAGTAAAGCCCACAAGTTGTAATTTTGTTCACTAGCACTGGCAGATGTTGTTAAAGTCTCCAGTGGCACATGCCAACCCATCAATAAGACTGGCACACTCTTGTGTCAGCCTTTCTACAGCAGCCTGAGCATTCCTTTGATTAGTAAAGCCAGCCTGTTTAAATCATGGATCCAAGATGGTTGCCACAGACAGGGAGTTCACCTTTTGCAAGCCACTGAATTTTTCATTCAAATTATTTTTCAAATGGTTGGCAAGCGTGGCACCAATACAAGGAGCCATTTGGGCACATTCGGCAGAAATGACATGTCTCAGCATTTTGGCGAAAGGAATTTCCTTTGACCCTGACACTCCTTTCCTCAGAAAGCTCAACAGTTGCCTGAAAGAATGGCCTTAAAACTGTTAGGCAATGGTTGATTGCTGCATAGTCATCAGCAGTGAAAGGCACTATGTCAGTGATGCCAGGGCTGCCCCTAATGGTTCTCTCTGCTCATAAAGCCTATGGAGCATGGCATAAGTGCTGTTCCATCTGGTTTCGACCTCTTGAACAAGCTTTTTTTGGGGCATGCCCATATTAGCTTGAATAGAGCTCAACTTTTCCTTTGCTTTGGAACTGAACTTGAAGTGTGCCACCATTTTGCGGGCCCTACTGCACATGTTCTCACGCTCAGATGTCTGACAGAGTGATTTGTTGACAATGCGATTCAGCATGTGGGCAAAGCAATACACATGTCTAACATTTAACTGAGTTACACTTGCCACAATATTGTGAGCCCCATCAGTAACCATCCCACAGACCTTTTCAGTGATTCCCCACTCTGTCATCAAATTTGCAATTGTATCTGAAATATTAGCTGATGTGTGGGCCAATGGAAAATACTGCACACCTAAAAGCACAGTAGCCATATCTAGGCTGTCTGACACATAATGGCAAGTGACACCAAGGTACACATCCATGTTGACTGATGTCCACATGTCAGCAGTCAAACTAACAGCTGAAGTCTGCTTAATTTCTGCCAAGGCCTTCTCTTTGGTTACAGCGTACCTTGCTTCCACCATTGCCTTTACAGTTTTGCAGCTTGGAATGGAGAATGATGGGTCCAGGATTTTAATGAAATTTTGGAACCTTTCATCCTCAATGATAGAAAAAGGCTGACCATCTTTAACTATCATGTCCATCAAGGCCTCATCCAGCTTCTGTTTTCTGGATGCTGCGTGGGAGAATGGTTGCTATATGAATACGATACACAACATCTACAATAAATAGACACACTCATACATATATACAGTATATATACACGTATATATTTAGCTTACTGTCAGGATTTCCAGTGTTGAAAGGGTCACAGGTTTGCTGGGTATGATTGTCGTCATGCCGAGCACCCAAGTGTCTCAGCATAGATGATGTGTTGTTGCTGTAAGACAACACTTGTGTGCATTGCAAGCACCGCACCTACAAGCAATTGTAATTTTGAGACCCATTTAAAAATTAAAAATACAATTCAATTATGGAAACATAAAATGTATCCTATGAACTGCAGTATACCTTATTTGGTTCTATGAGATCAAAATGATCCCAAACTTTAGAACATTGCTTATTGGTGGTACTCGCCATTAAACTTGCCAAAATACTCTCACTCTCCAAATCTCTATCTCCTCACAACCCAACAATTTTGAAGCATAATAATGCATCGTATATATTCAAATCTGTCGCACCTGTCAAGCTGTCATTGGATCAGAATGCATTGAAACGCCATGAGCCAATGACACACACTGAAAGACTGAGCCAATGAAAGGCTTCGAAACATTTTGAAGCAATGAAGCGCGAAGCGAAACAGCGATGACGTTCGAATCTTCAAACGTCATTGGTCACGTGACACTGGTGTTTTGATACAAGCTCCGATACAGCGTTTCAAATCGCTCCGCTCCAGGAAGAGTGACAAAAGCGTCGGTATCATTTGCCCATCACTACTGTTACCCGTCTGGAACTAATCGTTCGTCTTTCCTGCAGATCGTCTCTCGGATGCCTGCTCGCGCCGCCCAGCCTGCTCCAGTCTGACTGTGTTTGTCTCTCACCTTCACCCTTTGGCTCTGTTCAGAACATGGACCTCAGTAAACTTGTTTTCAACCTCACCCTATCGTGTGTGTCTGCATTTGGGGTCTCGATTTGTGTCCGGAGATCCTAAAAGAACCCCCAAATCCAGTCCTGAAGTTGTAGAGTGTGGCCCAGTTGTATTACCACCCTCTTGTCCAGTAGACTGTCCTGAGACTCTAAATCCAGCAATGTTTGGGGAGAATAACATCATTACCTACGTACAAAGAAGCTGGCAACCATAACTGATCAAGTGGTGAAGGTTCATCCTTGGAGAAATTCTGGCCTGTATGTACCCTGCACCCCCCTTCCCCATGACTAACAGGCCTGGTCCTTTGGCTGCACCGGTCAGCCTGAAATATGGAGGAGAGACGGTAGAGAGATAGCAATGGTGGAGGAAGTGGATGGCTCCCGACTCCCAACAGTACAAAACAAACTTTTATCGGAGATGAACAACCTGTTTAAATGCTTACAGTGAGGAGAACTCTGGAGGCAGGTTAAGCGAGAGAGAATGTTTGTGCGTACATCACAGCAACTCTGCGCAGCATCTAGTGAATACTATTTTTGCAGTGGAAATCACCAAAAGAGTCCTGACTTCCAAAAGTAGGTCCTTAAAATGTAGGTCCTTTAGTTTTGTTTCCATTCATGAGAAAATATTAATTAAACTCTTATAAGTTATAAGTGTGTGTGAATATCGTTAGCTGAAAAGACTTCTTACAGCTTTCTTCTGCTATGTGGGTCACAGAATTTCATTGGAGAAGGACCTGGATAAACAAGCTCAATAGCTTTATCTTATTTGATTTAGTTAGAGAAGTCATATTTTCAAAAACACTACTTTTAAACAAAAAAAAATAAATTAGAAAAATACATATGCAAGTTCAAATGGGCCATGGACACTTTTCAAGTCTTCCTCTAATATACATCAGCACAAATATCCTGGGCTTGACTCAGTACAAACATCTGAATTTACTGGATTAAGTTCCTGTTGGGCTGGATGGATGTCCATTTGACATCTTTGTTTTTCCACCTCCCTTGACTTTTCTAGTATTCCAACCTCATCCAGTGTGTGGAGACAATAAGGAACTTCATTCATTGCTAGAAGAATTGATGATGGTGTAGGGAGAGGGAAAGAGGGATCACGGGGTACAGTATGACAATCATCTTGCTTAGTGTGTAAATTTAAAAGATCAGGTGTTTGTGGAGGAGAAGGGGCTCTTCGTCGTTTTTTAACTGCAGCGGGTTGTAGAGGATGTAGAGTTGGAGAAGCAGGTAATGGAGGAAGGGGAGCTCTTCGCCGTTGTTTGCATACACCTTGTTCTTGAGGGTGTTGAGGAGGAGGAAGTGAAGAACAGACAGGTGTTTGTCGTACTTTGAGTGCAGCACTTCCTTGAGGGTGTGGAGAAGGATAAGCTCGTTGGCCTGTTGACCTGGAGGAGTGGGGCCAGCATGCAGAAACATATTTGGAGAAACCTGCAGGGAGGGGGAAAGAGCATATTAAGGATGGCATATCATTGTGAGCTGTTACTACCATTCACTTATGCCAACCCAGGATCCCCGGGTTGGGGAACCTGAACGCCAAGAAGAGCTCAATTATACTGTATGTTATCAGTCATGCATCCCAGTGTTTTCATTGGTTTAATATAAAATTCTCTCTGAAAGTGTATTGCAATGCATATGTAACAAACGATGAGTTTTAACCAATTATTTAAAAAAAAAAAAATCACTTTACAGTTTATTGCTGATTTTGATGCTCAAAGTTTTTTGTCACGTGCTTTATGATTCAATGCCACCTTCCATCTTGTACCAAAATGACATTTCAAAGCATACTTGAAAAACTGTTCCAATCATGGTTGACTGTATAAACTAACTATTATACACATGCATGTAGAACCATAATAACCGCTTGTATTTTGTTTCTTCCCTCTTTATTACCTCTACTAAGGTGGTTATGTGACTTGATGACTCAGATGTGTCAGTGTTTAATCTCGGAACAAAATAACCATTTATAAACACGATGATTACATTTTGGTGTTCTGCAAAGAGAGCACTGCAAACCTGGAAAATAACAAAAATGAGCACTGTACAAATGGGAAAAAAACACTGCTGGGAGTCAAATTTTCATAACTTACAGCACTGAAAGAAAGAGTCATTACGTGCACCATGCTCAACAGGATGCTTAGTAGCTAGAGGAGGAAAAGGTGACGGAGGAGAGGTAGCCCCTGTCCATTCTTTGTTTTTTATGTCAGGGTTGTGACATTGCACCTGGATACACAAAAGAACATTTCATGTTTTGATTTTGTAACTTCGAAGTGATATTTTACTAAAACACAATGGATTGTAGATTACAATTGTATGTGAAAAGGAATGCCTGTATCTTAACAAAAAATTCTTACTCTGACTCAGTGACAACATCTAAATTTACTGGTTAAAGTTTGACTCCTTTATGAATCTGTATCAACAAGGTCTGCCTTACTTTGTTAATGTCCAGTTCAGAGGATGGTGTATCCACCTTGTTCAAGTTTACTCCTCTTCTGCTCTCCAGTGTAATGGGACAGTATTGCTCTTCATTCAGCACTGGCAGAATGGATGATGGTGGTGGAGGGAAATGAGGATCATAGCCTATAGTAATACAACCACCTTCCCCAATATAGGTTGAAAGAAAAGGGGAGGGAGGAGGAGGAGGAGGAGAAGGAGGAGGAGGAGGAGCCTTTCTCCTTAATTTGTTCATAATGTCCGAGTTTTGGCCATGCAGCACCTGGATACATAGAAGCACATTTGATTTATGTACCTTGATTAACGCTTTTTAGGGCGTTGGGGAGCAGGAGCAGATCTTTGACTGACTTTTTTGCAATATCTGCTTGAGAGTGTTGAGGAGAAAAACTTTTGTCTTGTGCGATACGACTGCCAGCCGCATACGATTTGGACAAACCTGCAGAGACAAAAGATATTTTTCAGGACAGCATGATATCAACCTGAGCTGTTACTGTCACTGACTTAAGCTGACCCTTCTGAAGACCAGGATTATCTTGAAAAGAAATGCTTGGTAAAACTCAGCAATTCTTACTCAAGTTAATTACTTTTTGATCAGCTTTTCGAGATTTATTTGAGACTTCAGCACTTTCAGACTTTTTTTTTACCCTTTACTCTTGATTCAACGACTTAGACAGACAGAAAATTGTTAAAGAAATGAGATTTTCACAGGTGCCAAATCTGTGCATTTACTTTCCATCTATGAATTGAGCAATGTGATAATTAGATGGTTTGAGTGCTCGTCTTTGCAAGGCTTTAGCTTTGAGAGACAGTGACATCTTGTGGCAAATTCAGTGGCGTGCACAGAGATTTTGGGGCAGGTGCTCAGTGAAAAATAAGAGCACGTTGTGTAGCGCATTTGGAACCGCCGACAGCCTTATTTTAGCAGCGTGATATTTTTATTAAAACAAACAAACAAACAAAAAACAAAAACACATTACAAGCACATGATGAATGTAATTGCACATTTATTTATGTCAAAATGTTATTAAAATTACATGTCTCTTGAATTTGACCATGGCAATGATCAGTCAGTCATATTTTAGTTTATTTCTCTGGCACATTAGGCTGCAATGAGACATGAGAAAATGTTTTTTTCCCATCAAATGAAAAGGACAGAACAGTTTCATTTTAAACTGATATGCTGGAGTGAGCAAGTTATATCTGTTATTGGCTATCAGCCAGCTTCTTTTGTAGGGGAAACTAAAAACAACAATAAAAACAACAGATAAAGGAGGGATCGTAGCCAAAGATAGTAAGATAAGTGATGAAATGAAAGTCCTTTCCAGAGGCAGCGTGATTTTGGGACCATTAAAGCAAACCAAATATATGTGCTGCAGTTTGGATCTGAAAGCTATGCAACCTTAACGGGGAGCCTGTGGTTTAACAGTTATTATAGGGTCAATGTGAAATACAACAAGCACATGGAGATAAAGCGATTCCCACAAGCACAATACAATTTGATGTGTGTGATCATAATAATGCCGTCAGTCAAGCCGTTTTTTTTCTCTCACTACTTTAGTCACAATTCCAGAAAGACCAGGTGGCTGACATGTGGTCAAAGTCAATGTCAATGATACCACCAGAATTAAAATAACGGTTTCATTCAGGTTGCTCTGCTGACTTGGTTACATTGGAATTGGCAGCTGCCTTTGACACGTTGGATCATGGGGTTCTGTGATCACACCTTGGACATTGTGGAGGCCTCAGAGCTGTTATTTCAGTTATATTTGACTGAAAACAATTTTTCAATACTTCTGAAAGATTTTTCCGACGGAGCAACATCAGAGTGTCAGCATTGGGCCTCTGTTATTTAGGATGGACGTCTGTGAATATACACAGGTGTATGTGCTGGTGAGAAGAAGCCTGACCTCGAGCCAGTTTGATATTCTTTGTGACATTTCCTTTCCACCACAAAGCTACAACCTCTTTCAAAGCCATTTCTCTTGTTACAAAGTAGTCAGACAGGTTTTTGCCGTGTGATTTTCAAATGAATATTGACGTCGAAATCTTCAGAAGTGTACTCAGACAGGCGCACGACCCAAGTTCACCACAAATTGAGACCAGAAGCCAACGTTGCTTTTCAACCTTGTACAAGGGGGGCTCCGCTCCGTCCCAGACACGTCTGCTGATCGCGCTGTCCCGGAGAGAGTCTCTCTCCCCCACCCAAGTTGGTTCTTTTATTAAACTCAGCACAAGACACAGTAAAAGGCGTTTCCATGGTTACATAGTTTACATCAGCTCAGTCACGTTGCACATATTTTGGCTATATCGAAGCGGCCCTCAGCCTGCGCACAGGTGCACAGCCTTGAGAGCCCTAACCCAAACAGATATCACACATTGTTATTCTGTTCTCTTCACAAACAAGCTCACATAAAGTTTCCCAGTTGACCCTTCTCACATTTCATCCATGAAACTACTCTACTTTAATCAAAATAGGTATAGCATAAAGAGTCACCAGACATTTTGTTTAAAATTGCTAAGATTACACCAATAGGATGTACACTTCCTACACTGACTTCAACATCCCCACACTCAAAATATTTTTTGGTGCCTTAATATCCACATTGATAAATGTGTACAGTCTATCTTTCACAATCTCTTTGACTGTATAGTTTAAGGTATTAATCCCATCTTTATCCATGGTCTCACGAGTGTGGAAAAGTTTATCAGGATTCTTTGGATTAACCTCATTGTTTTTGTCTCTCTGATGTTTGATCATTTTGTACTTTCCTGTCATGTGATCAGGTTGATTAATGGACATGCCGTGGAAGATGATCCGCTTATACATGTCATCGTCCTCACCCCCCCAGCCCCAGTAAGTGTTTGAGTAGCCGTTAACAGTCAAGAACTGTTGCTTGGAAAAGGAAGAAACGCCACCAAAGATCGTGTTATAAGGCAGCTGGAAGTTGAACTTGTCAATAGCGACAGACAAGTGTCGGGGGGATTCGAAGCATCTGTAGAAGTTCCGATCATCCATAGGGACCAGATCTACGTCGGAGAAGACAAAACACTCGTAATCGTAGTCCTTCAGCGCCTCAGCAAAGCCTACATTCATCAGTTTAGCCTTGTTAAATACTCCCTCTCCATCCTGGTTGATGACATAGATGCCATAGTCCAGCTGTTGCCGCACTAGCATGGGATGGAGGTAAAACAGCAGGTGCTTCAGGTGCTCATGCCGATTCCGATAGGGGATAATGATCGCCACCTAAGGAGATAAAATAAGCCTGATTTAAATACAAAGAATAATTTCCACTTTAGTCTTAATAAAAAAAACAACAAGTCTAAAAAAATGGCTTTCAGGATTTGCTAACATGTTTGTGGAACCTATTGTGGCGTACAATCAATCAATCTTTATTTATATAGCGTCTGTTTCTAGGCGCTTTACAGAATCGCAGGGCCTGACCCCAAACAAGCGACAGTGGCAAGGAAAACCCCTTTAACAGGAAGAAGAGAAGAAACATTGAGCAGGACCAGGCTCATGTAGGGGGACCCTCCTGCTGATGGCTGAATGGGTAGAGAGGGAAGAGAAGGGGGGAGGACAGGTAAAGGAGAGAATAGGTAAAGCATAATATAGCATGATACATTATATTAGCGTAATTACAGTTTGTTGTAACATATATAATGAATAAATGTTTGTGTGTAATGAAGGTAGATATAATACAATCATACAAGCAGTCTGAACTACACCAAGAATGGTCATATGGGGTGTCTGTCAAAGCTATCCATGATGATGTCCAAAATTAATACAGAAATCATATTTAAACAAGAGACAAAAAAAGCCCAATAATGTCCTCATTTTTGTGAAAACATCTCAGGATACAAGATGCCTTTTCAGTAGGTTCCTCCCTAATTTTCTCACTCACTCCAGAATTGTGGCACCTGCAAAAGCCTATTTTTTGTAATAAGGTATGACAATCACCTAGTTGACAGATGGTATAACAGTTGGCAAACAGTTGACAGATGGCGTAACACCAGAATCAGAATCAGAAGCAGGTTTATTGCCATTGTTCATGTAATACACAGTATTACACAAACTAGGAATGTGTCATGTGTGTGACGCTGCGACAATCAACATAAAGAAGACCACACTAGAATAAGTTAAATAAAATAAAATAAAATAAGACAAATAAGACATATATACATTATATACATAAATAGTAGGTGGTAAGAGGTATGTGGTGAGAACCAGGTTTCAGTGAAGCAGAGAACACACCAATACAAATTACAAAAAGCAGGTGGGAGCTGAACAGCAGTGGAAGACAAACATAGAATGACAGTGCTGAAAATCAGATTACTGTTGCTGTGTTCATGAAAAAACAAGTGAGAAGCCCAAACATTGTTTTAGGCGTGTGAACACTTCTAGCATTGTTCAAATTCTTTCTTCATTGAAACCTGCCTAAAGCACCTTCAGTGTTATTTCAGAATTTAGACTTTCCATGGTAGCAATTTAAAATGAAAATACTGAAGATTAAAAATAATACATTAATTAAAAAATAAATACAATTTTAAAATTTATATATATATAAATACTGTATAACTGTATGTACACACACACACACACACACATATATATATGTATTTTCATCTTCTGTTTAGAGTAAGTCAAGGAATGTGTGCATCACGGTTTAGCTTTTTTAAACATCACTAATTGTTTTAATATGGTATTGTTGCGTTTGCAAAGTAAAGGCAATACAACTTAGATTTCCATTGACACACAATCGTGTGTGCCTTTTATTGAAACCACAACAAGAAGTAGAAAAAATCAAATCAGAGCGGGAAAAAAACACACCCCCGCCCCTCAACTCCCACGGTCCGGTTAAAGGGGCCGTGCCAAATTACCCGACTTAGTTGTCGGCAAATAGCGCGAGCGAATGAGGAACTCATACATAGCAAAATGCTCAACAGGACTATGGCAATGGAACAGATATGAACAATGATGGTGAATTATGATATACAAGTGACCGCTACACATGCCCTCCCAGAATTCACCATCGCAAAGCAAGAACAGTCAACGAGTCGGGGCTCGAACGGGCCGGCCAGACCGTGTGCGTCGAAGCGGTATTGGTGGTGCTAGAGGAGCAGGGGAAACAGGACGCGCAGGGCGGTCAGTGGCACCGACAGAGCTTTCAGGGATCTGTGTTCCTCTCAGAGGACTGGGCCGAGCGGGGGGGCGTCCACGCCGCGGGGGCACGGCCGTGGCAACTGGCTGACCAAGGTCCAAGTGAGCTGCCTTGAGGCGGTCTATCGTAACACGTTCAGGTCGGCCTCCCACGTCGAGCAGAAAATGCTTGTCCCCGCTCTCCAAAACACGAAAAGGCCCATCATAAGGTGGCTGCAGCGGGCCTCGATGAGCATCATGGCGGATAAAAACATAGTCTGCCCTCTCCAAGGATGGTGGGACATGGGATGGCGGCAAACCATGCTGGGAAACAGGGATGGGTGCAAAAACCTTGGCAGCATCAAGGAGTGTTGCACGCTGTGCGCTCGCAGACCAAGGCGCTGTAGTGTTGGGGACAAACTCACCTGGCACCCGCAGTGGCTCTCCATACACCATCTCCGCCGAGGAACACTGCAGGTCATCTTTGGGGGCAGTGCGCAGCCCCAACAAGACCCAAGGAAGTCTGTCCACCCAGCTACTGTCCTTCAGAGACGCCCGAAGAGCAGCCTTCATGGAGCGGTGAAACCGCTCACACATGCCGTTGGCCTGTGGGTGGTATGCCGTTGTGTGATGCAGTTTCACCCCTAGGCTCTCCCCTACAGAAGTCCAGAGCTCAGAGGTGAATTGCGAGCCACGGTCAGATGAGATGTCAGCAGGGGGACCGAAACGGGCAACCCAAGTCCCAATAAACGCACGTGCCACCTCGGCCGAGGTGGCCGACTGCAGGGGCACCGCCTCCGGCCAGCGGGTGGTCCTGTCCACCATTGTGAGGAGGTAAGTGCAGCCGCGGGAAGGGGGAAAGGGCCCAACCAGGTCCACATGGACATGGTCGAAACGTCGCTCTGGCACCGGAAATGGGGCCAGCGGGGCCCTAGCATGGCACTGTACCTTTGAGCGCTGGCATGCGACGCACATGGCAGCCCAATCCCTGACGTCCTTTCTGAGCCCATGCCAAACAAATTTAGCAGCTACAAGACGTTGAGAAGCCTTCCTCCCCGGATGGGAGAGGTTGTGGACTGAATCAAACACACGCCGCCTCCAAACCGTGGGCACAACAGGGCGTAGCTGACCGGTACTGACGTCACAGAGAAGCGTGACACCAGTGCTCCCAAAAGGAACCTCGCGCAGCTGCAGCCCCGTGGCTGCAGACTTTAGAGCTTGGACATCACTGTCTGTGGTTTGGTCCACTGCCATCTGTCCGTAGTCAAGTCCCACATGGACAGCGCCTGTGACGGCCCGGGAGAGGCAGTCCGCAACGACATTGGTCTTACCAGCCAGGTGTTTAATGTCCGTGGTGAACTCGGAGATGTAGGAAAGGTGCCTCTGCTGCCGAGCCGACTATGGTTCTGCCGTCTTTGCCATCGCGAAGGTGAGGGGCTTGTGATCCACAAAGGCAGTGAAAGACCTGCCCTCAAGCAGAGGACGGAAATGGCGAATGGCCAGGTAGAGGCCAAGGAGCTCACGGTCAAACGTGCTGTACTTCCGCTCATTGGGTCGTAGCTGCCTACTAAAAAAGGCCAGGGGTTGCCAAGCACCTTCTACCCATTGTTCATGCACCGCACCCACTGCGTAATCCGAGGCATCCGTGGTGATTGAGATTGGCGCGTCAGGCAATGGGTGTGCCAACAGTGTAGCATTGGCCAGAGCAGCCTTAACATTCTCGAATGCACGCTGTCGCACGTCGGACCAGTCAACCATGTGCTTGGGAACCGCCCCTTTCAAACAGTCATACAGTGGCCGCATGAGGTCCGCTGCCCGGGGGAGGAAACGGTGGTAAAAATTCACCATACCCAGGAACTCCTGGAGCGCCTTGACCGTGACTGGGCGGGGAAAACTCGCGATGGCCTCCACCTTTTCCGGCAGGGGAACTGCTCCGTACCGTGTCACGTGATGGCCCAGGAAGTCGATGGTAGACAGTCCAAACTGGCACTTCGCCGGGTTTATGATGAGCCCATGCTGGCTGAGGCGCTGGAAAAGAGCCCTGAGGTGTGCCACGTGCTCAGCCTGAGACGTGCTTGCGACAAGGATGTCATCCAAGTACACAAATAGGAATGGCAGGTCGCGTAGGACGGAGTCCATCAGGCGCTGAAAAGTCTGTGCTGCACTTTTAAGACCAAAAGGCATCCGTAAAAACTCAAACAGGCCGAACGGGGTGATTACCGCTGTCTTGGGGACATCGGCAGGGTGGACTGGTACCTGGTGGTAGCCGCGGACAAGGTCCACCTTCGAAAAGACCGTTTTCCCAGCCAGATGCGCGGAAAAATCTTGTATGTGGGGGAACGGTCGGTCGGGGGTGGTGGCATCGTTGAGCCTGCGGTAATCGCCACATGGCCGCCAACCCCCACCCGGCTTCTCCACCATGTGCAGAGGTGATGCCCAAGGGCTCTTGGAGCGGCGAATGATGCCCAGGCGTTCCATTGTCTCGAACTCCGCTCGAGCAATGGAGAGCTTGGCCGGGTCCAGACGCCTGGCCCGAGCGTGCACAGGGGCGCCTGTGGTGGCGATGTGGTGTTCCACACCATGCTTGGCCGTGGCAGATGAAAACGTGGGCTGTGGTGATTCCAAGCCTTCCGAACTGATGGACAAAATGTTAGATCTTTTGGGTGAACACAAGCCCGATTTCCTCTTTATTCAGCTTTTCCTGCGACTGCTGCCTCCCGAAGTGCGGGCTGCTTTGGCCAACACAGCAATCTCGGACTGCCGTGCGCTTGCTGCTGAGGCGGATAAATTCTTCCTCGCCTCCCAACCGACCTATGTGGCTGCGTTCCTCCCGGCTGGCGCAGACGGTCCTGTGGTTGACGCTCCCGCTTTCACAGCTGCCGCAGCGGCTCCTCGGCATCAACAGGTTTCTGGGCTGTGCTTTTTCCATGCACGGTTTGGGGTCAAAGCCAGGCGGTGCCGCCCTCCATGCAGTTTCACCGGCCCACCTCCGCAGGGAAACGCCAGGGCCGGCGCTCAGCAGTAGCCATGAGCGTCGGCCAAACTGGCAGGCTGCTGTTCATCCAGGACTCTCTCTCCAGACGACGGTTCCTCTGTGACACAGGTGCTCAGAGGAGTGTCCTGCCAGCGTCGAAGTTGGACATGCTGTCCGAGTCCCATGGGCCCCCTATGGAAGCAGCGAACGGCAGCCCCATCCGCACGTATGGGGTGAGGTATGTGGAGTTGTGTTTGGTGGACAGCGTTTTGGATGGAACTTTGTGACTGCCAAGGTGACTGTGCCACTGATTGGTGCAGACTTCCTCTGCGCTTTTGGACTTCTGGTTGATGTCAAAAATAGACGCCTTGTGGATGCAGTCACTTTCTGTTCGTATGAATGCACTCTTGGTGTTACAGACTCAGTCAGGCTTTCCAGCATGCTCCCCACTGCAGACATTTTCCTTCGCCTCCTCACCGAGTTTCTGCTCTGACTCAGCCCACGTTTTCAAAATCACCCAGCCCCTGCAAAGAGAAAAGGCGGCTAGCCCTCTCCGCGTCGGAAAGTTCGAACGTTCGTAAGAGGTGAGCCTTCAAAATGCCATACTTGTTCTCCGGCGGTGGCTGTTTAAGAATGCCTACCACTCTGGATGCTGTAGCACTCCCAAGAGCAGAAACCACATAATAATATTTGGTCTCATCCGCGGTGATTTCTCGCAGCGCGAACTGTGCCTCCGCTTGAGCAAACCACGCAGTCGCCGAAGTCTCCCAAAACTCCGGCAGCTTCAATGAAACTGCATTCGTCGCCATGGTCGAAAATAAAAGTCACTGAATGATACGTCCAGCGAGAGTCGGGGTCACCAGTGTTGCGTTTGCAAAGTAAAGGCAATACAACTTAGATTTCCATTGACACACAATCGTGTGTGCCTTTTATTGAAACCACAACAAGAAGTAGAAAAAATCAAATCAGAGCGGGAAAAACACACACCCCCGCCCCTCAACTCCCACGGTCGTTAAAGGGGCCGTGCCAAATTACCCGACTTAGTTGTCGGCAAATAGCGCGAACGAATGAGGAACTCATACATAGCAAAATGCTCAACAGGACTATGGCAATGGAACAGATATGAACAATGATGGTGAATTATGATATACAAGTGACCGCTACAGTATCTTATTTTAAAAAACACATTTGTATAGCAGTGTCTCGTAATGATAAAGCCGTACTTAATGTTTCTTCTTTAACTCTAATGAGGTTAGAGCTTGTGGGAGTTCTTTTCTTACCTTGTGCTTGGAGACACAGTCACCTGGCTTGTGTCTTCCTCCATCTCGAAGAGAAGCACTAATTTTTCTTCTGACTTCATTCCAACTCCGGTTATGACTAAACTCCACCGAGAAAGGTCCAATAAGGTTCGGAGGATCGTCGGAGCAAGGTTTCAAACTGTTGTTGTTGCCTTCTTCTTTAAAAATTAGTGCCTCTCCCTCCAACAGCTCATCCAAATGCTTTTTTAAAGCCTGGGAAATGGACACTGTAGCATTTCCCATAAAATCTTTTGGAGATGAATAATTTAAACTGGTGCTTTGGCTGTAAAGCAAAACACAATTCCAGCCATCGCAGTCACTAAAGAACACAAAACTACAAAAACACTAAAATATTTCTGCATTGTTGCCAACTCACAGTGTTGCACACTGAGACAAAAAGGTTTCACCTTCTATGGATAAAGGCAATAGAGGCAGGAAAACCGGTTTGTCACCCTGGTCTTCCAGGAAGATTTACAGATGTTGCAATAGTCAATCTTATTACCTTATATGTATCATCATAATTCTATTTTAAAAACCAAAAACAATTTCCTTTACTATAGCTACATCAATTACCGGTAATTCCATTTTCCTTTAGGTTTGGTCAAAGTTCATTTGAGCAATGTCATTTCTTTTTAAAGTTAAACAAGTTTAGTGAAGTGCTTTATTGGTTCATTTTACCTTCATAAACAAAGGCATGGCAGCAAATCATACCACCTAGCTCAAAGATAAAAAGAGAGAGCCGTGTCGAATTTATCACTGGATCAACTATACTATCGGATGCAACCATGAATGCAGATGCATTCACTTGTGTTTGGGGTAGAATTTCAACCAGTACCCATTACACATGTGTTTTGTCATGTGTATGTTTTTTGTTGAGCTAAGTGAAAGCTTTCTTTCCTTGCATGTTTTTGGTGCACACATTTAGTATAGTGGCAGTTGTGTAAATAAAGACATATTTGGCACTATTGAAACCACAATTCCCAGGTCTACTTGAAGGAACTTAAAGGTTGGATTCCAGCACAGGGAAATAGTAAAAACTACAGTAAATACCAGGGAAGACTCTGTGTAGAGGAGTGGGAGGGTCAGGTTTTTTCTTGTTCTTCTTGATTCTCTTGTTTCTTGATTTTCCTGTTTCTCTTGTTTTTATCCTTTGTGAGGCATATCTACCCAGGGTATGATAAGTGCCATATAAACAAAGATTTAATTGAATTGAATTGAACTGAATTGAAATACCTTTTGAAATTGGCATTTGTTTACTTGAAGTCTTCATTTAAAGAACACGCGGATTGGCAGTGACACACGAGAAGTATTGCAATCCAACACTGTGCAGCTTGTAGAGACCTCCTACTTGTGACTTGGGGCTCTAAAGACAAAAAACTTCAAACTTGAAACTTGAGAATAAACTAAAATCCATTATAGGATGCAATTGTTTAGCTACCTCTTGGCAAAAAAGTTTTGAGTTTTATTCCTGTCAGAATCAGCTTCTGTCTATTTTATTGTTTTGGGTTTTGCTGTACTGTTGCCTCAATGTTGTGTTCTTTAAATGAAGACTTGAATTTAAATGAATTTAAAGACACCGTTGGGCGAGCAAGGCACACCTGAGACCGATCTCCTCTCATTATCCTCACCTGCCGTTCTCCATAAAAGCTTGATTAACTTTCCACTCATCGTCGATTCGTTGTTAACCCCCCGTGGTACAGTTTAGATCCTAAAACTCTGTTTGCAAGTTTCTTTCCTCGAACCTGTTACCTAGTGGTGCCTCATGAAGCACTGAGGCTTTCCTAATAATTGTGCCGAACAAGATTCAAAGCTTCAAGACTTCAGTGATGGTTACATCTGGTGGACAACTGAAGCCATAGCAACCTCTAAAGAGCACGACTGAAGTACTGGCACTGTTTCAATCCCATGACATCAATAAAAGTTCATTGTGTGGTCATCCAGGTGTTTGTTCATTCATACCAAATAATGGCTGCGTTCCTCCCGGCTGGCGCAGACGGTCCTGTGGTTGACGCTCCCGCTTTCACAGCTGCCGCAGCGGCTCCTCGGCATCAACAGGTTTCTGGGCTGTGCTTTTTCCATGCACGGTTTGGGGTCAAAGCCAGGCGGTGCCGCCCTCCATGCAGTTTCACCGGCCCACCTCCGCAGGGAAACGCCAGGGCCGGCGCTCAGCAGTAGCCATGAGCGTCGGCCAAACTGGCAGGCTGCTGTTCATCCAGGACTCTCTCTCCAGACGACGGTTCCTCTGTGACACAGGTGCTCAGAGGAGCGTCCTGCCAGCGTCGAAGTTGGACATGCTGTCCGAGTCCCATGGGCCCCCTATGGAAGCAGCGAACGGCAGCCCCATCCGCACGTATGGGGTGAGGTATGTGGAGTTGTGTTTTGGTGGACAGCGTTTTGGATGGAACTTTGTGACTGCCAAGGTGACTGTGCCACTGATTGGTGCAGACTTCCTCTGCGCTTTTGGACTTCTGGTTGATGTCAAAAATAGACGCCTTGTGGATGCAGTCACTTTCTGTTCGTATGAATGCACTCTTGGTGTTACAGACTCAGTCAGGCTTTCCAGCATGCTCCCCACTGCAGACATTTTCCTTCGCCTCCTCACCGAGTTTCCTGCTCTGACTCAGCCCACGTTTTCAAAATCACCCAGCCCCTGCAAAGAGAAAAGGCGGCTAGCCCTCTCCGCGTCGGAAAGTTCGAACGTTCGTAAGAGGTGAGCCTTCAAAATGCCATACTTGTTCTCCGGCGGTGGCTGTTTAAGAATGCCTACCACTCTGGATGCTGTAGCACTCCCAAGAGCAGAAACCACATAATAATATTTGGTCTCATCCGCGGTGATTTCTCGCAGCGCGAACTGTGCCTCCGCTTGAGCAAACCACGCAGTCGCCGAAGTCTCCCAAAACTCCGGCAGCTTCAATGAAACTGCATTCGTCGCCATGGTCGAAAATAAAAGTCACTGAATGATACGTCCAGCGAGAGTCGGGGTCACCAGTGTTGCGTTTGCAAAGTAAAGGCAATACAACTTAGATTTCCATTGACACACAATCGTGTGTGCCTTTTATTGAAACCACAACAAGAAGTAGAAAAAATCAAATCAGAGCGGGAAAAACACACACCCCCGCCCCTCAACTCCCACGGTCCGTTAAAGGGGCCGTGCCAAATTACCCGACTTAGTTGTCGGCAAATAGCGCGAGCGAATGAGGAACTCATACATAGCAAAATGCTCAACAGGACTATGGCAATGGAACAGATATGAACAATGATGGTGAATTATGATATACAAGTGACCGCTACAGTATCTTATTTTAAAAAACACATTTGTATAGCAGTGTCTCGTAATGATAAAGCCGTACTTAATGTTTCTTCTTTAACTCTAATGAGGTTAGAGCTTTGTGGGAGTTCTTTTCTTACCTTGTGCTTGGAGACACAGTCACCTGGCTTGTGTCTTCCTCCATCTCGAAGAGAAGCACTAATTTTTCTTCTGACTTCATTCCAACTCCGGTTATGACTAAACTCCACCGAGAAAGGTCCAATAAGGTTCGGAGGATCGTCGGAGCAAGGTTTCAAACTGTTGTTGTTGCCTTCTTCTTTAAAAATTAGTGCCTCTCCCTCCAACAGCTCATCCAAATGCTTTTTTAAAGCCTGGGAAATGGACACTGTAGCATTTCCCATAAAATCTTTTGGAGATGAATAATTTAAACTGGTGCTTTGGCTGTAAAGCACAAACACAATTCCAGCCATCGCAGTCACTAAAGAACACAAAACTACAAAAACACTAAAATATTTCTGCATTGTTGCCAACTCACAGTGTTGCACACTGAGACAAAAAGGTTTCACCTTCTATGGATAAAGGCAATAGAGGCAGGAAAACCGGTTTGTCACCCTGGTCTTCCAGGAAGATTTACAGATGTTGCAATAGTCAATCTTATTACCTTATATGTATCATCATAATTCTATTTTAAAAACCAAAAACAATTTCCTTTACTATAGCTACATCAATTACCGGTAATTCCATTTTCCTTTAGGTTTGGTCAAAGTTCATTTGAGCAATGTCATTTCTTTTTAAAGTTAAACAAGTTTAGTGAAGTGCTTTATTGGTTCATTTTACCTTCATAAACAAAGGCATGGCAGCAAATCATACCACCTAGCTCAAAGATAAAAAGAGAGAGCCGTGTCGAACTTATCACTGGATCAACTATACTATCGGATGCAACCATGAATGCAGATGCATTCACTTGTGTTTGGGGTAGAATTTCAACCAGTACCCATTACACATGTGTTTTGTCATGTGTATGTTTTTTGTTGAGCTAAGTGAAAGCTTTCTTTCCTTGCATGTTTTTGGTGCACACATTTAGTATAGTGGCAGTTGTGTAAATAAAGACATATTTGGCACTATTGAAACCACAATTCCCAGGTCTACTTGAAGGAACTTAAAGGTTGGATTCCAGCACAGGGAAATAGTAAAAACTACAGTAAATACCAGGGAAGACTCTGTGTAGAGAAGTGGGAGGGTCAGGTTTTTTCTTGTTCTTCTTGATTCTCTGTTGTTCTTGATTTTCCTGTTTCTCTTGTTTTTATCCTTTGTGAGGCATATCTACCCAGGGTATGATAAGTGCCATATAAACAAAGATTTAATTGAATTGAATTGAATTGAACTGAATTGAAATACCTTTTGAAATTGGCATTTGTTTACTTGAAGTCTTCATTTAAAGAACACGCGGATTGGCAGTGACACACGAGAAGTATTGCAATCCAACACTGTGCAGCTTGTAGAGACCTCCTACTTGTGACTTGGGGCTCTAAAGACAAAAAACTTCAAACTTGAAACTTGAGAATAAACTAAAATCCATTATAGGATGCAATTGTTTAGCTACCTCTTGGCAAAAAAGTTTTGAGTTTTATTCCTGTCAGAATCAGCTTCTGTCTATTTTATTGTTTTGGGTTTTGCTGTACTGTTGCCTCAATGTTGTGTTCTTTAAATGAAGACTTGAATTTAAATGAATTTAAAGACACCGTTGGGCGAGCAAGGCACACCTGAGACCGATCTCCTCTCATTATCCTCACCTGCCGTTCTCCATAAAAGCTTGATTAACTTTCCACTCATCGTCGATTCGTTGTTAACCCCCCGTGGTACAGTTTAGATCCTAAAACTCTGTTTGCAAGTTTCTTTCCTCGAACCTGTTACCTAGTGGTGCCTCATGAAGCACTGAGGCTTTCCTAATAATTGTGCCGAACAAGATTCAAAGCTTCAAGACTTCAGTGATGGTTACATCTGGTGGACAACTGAAGCCATAGCAACCTCTAAAGAGCACGACTGAAGTACTGGCACTGTTTCAATCCCATGACATCAATAAAAGTTCATTGTGTGGTCATCCAGGTGTTTTGTTCATTCATACCAAATAATGATGATATCATCTTTACAATAAAATAAGCAGATGCTCTCCCTCTGTCTAAAACACATTCAAGATTAACCCAAAGAATAAAGGCAATTTATATTTGGGGTTCAGTGTTGGTTAAGGGTTTATTGAACACTTTGAGATTCATTTAAAAACTGTACTGAAAGTCCCTAACAGGAATAGAGATCCTCCCTACTTTGCAAATGATCATGGTGTTTGAATTCAGAAACATTGTTTTTGTGTGTGTGAAGTGTTTTTAAGGAAAACCTTTAAAGATAATGGTTTGTCATTTGGGGACTTGTATGTTTGATTTGGAATGATTATTCACAGAAGCAGACAAGTTATTTGTCCTCACAGGTTTTTATTGAGAAATATCTTTTTTTTCTACTATTGCAGGCTTCAGTCTGCTCCTCTTCTGGCTGACCAGCTCCCCAGCTTTGGAAAATATCCTTTCACAGGGAACAGATGATCCTGGGATGCACAGATACTTGCATGCAAGTTCCCACAGCGTAGGATATAAAGTCTTTTGTGCCACCCAGTACTTCAAGGGATCCTCAGCTCTTGTTCTTTCAAATATCTATGACAGACAGGAAGACAATGAATGACTCAATAAAAAATAAAAAACCTGATGTTTCAATAGTAATCAACAAGCATACATTTGGATCTCCACTGCAGCGCTGGCAGATGCACTGCTGGTGCGGTGCTTAGACTCTACATAGTTGTCCAGTAAAGCCCACAAGTTGTAATTTTGTTCACTAGCACTGGCAGATGTTGTTCAGAATCAGAAAATTCAGAATCAGAATCAGAAGCAGATTTATTGCCATTGTTCATGTAATACACAGTATTACACAAACTAGGAATTTGTCATGGTGTGACGCTGCGACATTCAACATAAAGAAGACCACACTAGAATAAGATAAATAAAATAAGATAAAATAAGACATATATACAGTATATACATAAATAGTAAGAGGTAAGTGGTAAGAAATAGTGCAGGTCCATGCAGGAGTAATGTATTGTTCGTGAGTCCGACTGGCTGCTGTACATGGTGCTTAAGTGATAAGTCACTTGGTGTTCAGCAGCCTGATGGCAGAGGGAAGAAGCTGTTCGTGTAGCGGGAGGTTTTGGTCCGAATGGACCGTAGTCTCCTGCCTGAGGGGAGGGGGGAAAACAGTCCGTGACCAGGGTGGGAAGGGTCGGCCGTGATCCGACCTGCACACCTCCGGGTCCTGGAGATATCCAGATGCTGCAGGATGGAGTGAAGGGCCAGGTTGACCGCGTCGTCCACAGATCTGTTGGCTCTGTAGGCGAACTGCAGTGGATCCAGGAGGGGGGTGGTGATGGACTTGAGGTGTGGCAGGATCAGGCGCTCTAAGGACTTCATGACTACAGAGGTGAGCGCCACAGGTCTGTAGTCGTTAAGCCCAGTGATCCGTGGCTTCTTGGGGACAGGGACGATGGTTGAGGTTTTGAGGCAGGCTGGCACCTGGCACGACTCCAGGGAGGAGTTGAAGATGTCTGTGAAGACAGGAGTCAGCTCCTCTGCGCAGTGCCTCAGGGTGGAAGGAGACACGCCGTCCGGGCCAGGGGCCTTGCGCGGGTTCAACCTGGCAAACTGCCTGCGCACATCCTGTTCACTGATGGTGAATGAAGGGGGGGAGGAGGGGGGAACTGGTGGTAAGTGATGGGGGGGGGGGGACTGATGGTGAGTGATGGTGAGTGGAGGGGGGGAGGAGGAGGGGACTGCCTTTGATGGAGTGAAGTCCATGGGGGCAGTGACACTGGGGGGAGGGGAGGTGTTGGGCATGGCTGACGAGGTGTCAAAGCGGGCATAGTGGAGGGACAGACTCTGACAAAGGGCTTTGTCGTCCTGACCCTTTGAAGCCTGAGGCCTGTAGTCGGTGATCTGCCTCAGGCCTCTCCACACAGAAGCAGAGTCGTTAGCAGTAAACTGCTGCTGAAGTTTCTCCGAATACACAGATTTAGCTCTCCTCAGTTCCTTGCTAAACCGGTATTTGGCCTCTCTGTAGCAGTCTCTGTCTCCACTTTTCAGCGCTGCTTCCTTTTCTTTCCTGATCTGTCTGAGTTTCGGTGTGAACCAGGGCTTGTCATTGGAATAACTCACCCTAGTGCGCGTTGGTAGAATGCGCTCCTCACAAAAGTGGATATATGAGGTCACAGTGTCCGTGTACTCATCCAGATCATGTGTGGCCCCTTTAAACATGTCCCAGTCAGTTGTGTCCAAGCACGTGCGCAGCTCCTCCACAGCCTCACTGGTCCATCTCTTCGTGGTGCTCACGGCTGGCTTTATTAGTTTAAGTTTCTGTCTGTATGTGGGGATCAGGTGGACCATCACGTGATCAGACAGTCCTAGTGCAGCACGGGGGATGGCCCGATACGCGTCCTTCACTGTGGTGTAACAGTGATCCAGCGTGTTCTCTGCTCTGGTGGGGCATTTGATAAACTGTTTGTACCTGGGGAGCTCGTAACTCAGGTTGCTCTGATTAAAGTCACCAAGCACGATAACCAGAGCGTCGGGATAGGTCCGCTCCACTTGTTGAATACAGTCCGCGAGCATGCGCTGAGCCTCGCGCACGGCCGTATCTGGCGAGATGTAAACAGAGGCCAGAATGAATGAAGCGAACTCACGCGGAGAATAGAAGGGTCTGCAGTTGATGAAGAGGTATTCCAAAGCAGGAGAACAGTGCTGAGAGATCACAGTCACATCAGTGCACCAGTCGCTGTTGATGTAGAAGCAGACTCCACCGCCTGCTCTCTTGCCAGAGAGCGCCAGGTCGCGGTCGGCACGGAACAGCTGGAATCCCTTGAGGAGGAGCGCGCTGTCCGGTGTCTCTTTCCTGAACCAGGTTTCAGTGAAGCAGAGAACACACGAGGTGGAGAAATCTTTGATCCGCATCAGCAACTTCAGCTCGTCCATTTTGTTACAAAGTGAGTTGGCGTTGGACAGAAAGATCCCAGGCAGCGCCGTGCGCGAGCCTCTCCTGCGTAGTCTCGCCAGGGCACCGGCCCGTCTTCCTCTCCTCCGCCGTCTCACCTTTTGGGCCAAAAAGTAAACCAGGTCGGCTGCAGGAGCCAGAAAAACTGGAAGTAAGTCCGTGGGGGTGAGAGTCCTGATGTTTAGTAGCTCTTCACGGGTGTAAGAGCAGGCAGACACAAAATTAACAAACAAAAATAGACAAACAAGAACGCAGCGAGACGCCAAGTGACCGCTCTGGGCGCCATTTTAGATGGAGATGGAGTTAAAGTCTCCAGTCTCCAGTGGCACATGCCAATCCATCAATAAGACTGGCACACTCTCGTGTCAGCCACAGCAGCCTGAGCATTCCTTTGATTAGGAAAGGCAGCCTGTTTAAATTGTGTATTCAATATGGTTGCCACAGACAGGGAGTTCACCTTTTGCAAGTCACTGAATTTTTCATTTAAATTATTTTTCAAATGGTTGGCAAGCGTGGCACCAATACAAGTAGCCATTTGGGCACATTCGGCAGAAATGACATGTCTCAGCATTTTGGCGAAAGGAATTTCCTTTGAGCCTGACACTCTCCTTTCCTCAGAAAGCTCAACAGTTGCCTGAAAGAATGGCCTTAAAACTGTTAGGCAATGGTTGATTGCTGCATAGTCATCAGCAGTGAAAGGCACTATGTCAGTGATGCCAGGGCTGCCCCTAATGGTTCTCTCTGCTCATAAAGCCTATGGAGCATGGCATAAGTGCTGTTCCATCTGGTTTCGACCTCTTGAATAAGCTTTTTTTGGGGCATGCCCATATTAGCTTGAATAGAGCACAACTTTTCCTTTGCTTTGGAACTGAACTTGAAGTGTGCCACCATTTTGCGGGCCCTACTGCACATGTTCTCACGCTCAGATGTCTGACAGAGTGATTTGTTGACAATGCGATTCAGCATGTGGGCAAAGCAATACACATGTCTAACATTTAACTGAGTTACACTTGCCACAATATTGTGAGCCCCATCAGTAACCATCCCACAGACCTTTTCAGTGATTCCCCACTCTGTCATCAAATTTGCAATTGTATCTGAAATATTAGCTGATGTGTGGGCCAATGGAAAATACTGCACACCTAAAAGCACAGTAGCCATATCTAGGCTGTCTGACACATAATGGCAAGTGACACCAAGGTACACATCCATGTTGACTGATGTCCACATGTCAGCAGTCAAACTAACAGCTGAAGTCTGCTTAATTTCTGCCAAGGCCTTCTCTTTGGTTACAGCGTACCTTGCTTCCACCATTGCCTTTACAGTTTTGCAGCTTGGAATGGAGAATGATGGGTCCAGGATTTTAATGAAATTTTGGAACCTTTCATCCTCAATGATAGAAAAAGGCTGACCATCTTTAACTATCATGTCCATCAAGGCCTCATCCAGCTTCTGTTTTCTGGATGCTGCGTGGGAGAATGGTTGCTATATGAATACGATACACAACATCTACAATAAATAGACACACTCATACATATATACAGTATATATTTAGCTTACTGTCAGGATTTCCAGTGTTGAAAGGGTCACAGGTTTGCTGGGTATGATTGTCGTCATGCCGAGCACCCAAGTGTCTCAGCATAGATGATGTGTTGTTGCTGTAACACTTGTGAGCATTGCAAGCACCGCACCGACAAGCAATTGTAATTTTGAGACCCATTTAAAAATTAAAAATACAATTCAATTATGGAAACATAAAATGTATGCTATGAACTGCATTATACCTTATTTGGTTCTATGAGATCAAAATGATCCCAAACTTTAGAACGTCGATTATTGGTGGTACTCGCCATTAAACTTGCCAAAATACTCTCACTCTCCAAATCTCTATCTCCTCACAACCCAACAATTTTGAAGCATAATAATGCATCTTATATAGCTGGTATGCCATCAAATCATTCAAATCTGTCGCACCTGTCAAGCTGTCATTGGATCAGAATGCATTGAAACGCCATGAGCCAATGACACACACTGAAAGACTGAGCCAATGAAAGGCTTCGAAACATTTTGAAGCAATGAAGCGCGAAGCGAAACAGCGATGACGTTCGAATCTTCAAACGTCATTGGTCACGTGACACTGGTGTTTTGATACAAGCTCTGAGTTGTAGAGTGTGGCCCAGTTGTATTACCACCCTCTTGTCCAGTAGACTGTCCTGAGACTCTAAATCCAGCAATGTTTGGGGAGAATAACACCATTACCTACGTACAAAGAAGCTGGCAACCATAACTGATCAAGTGGTGAAGGTTCATCCTTGGAGAAATTCTGGCCTGTATGTACCCTGCACCCCCCTTCCCCATGACTAACAGGCCTGGTCCTTTGGCTGCACCGGTCAGCCTGAAATATGGAGGAGAGACGGTAGAGAGATAGCAATGGTGGAGGAAGTGGATGGCTCCCGACTCCCAACAGTACAAAACAAACTTTTATCGGAGATGAACAACATGTTTAAATGCTTACAGTGAGGAGAACTCTGGAGGTAGGTTAAGCAAGAGAGAATGTTTGTGTGTACATCACAGCAACTCTGCGCAGCATCTAGTGAATACTATTTTTGCAGTGGAAATCACCAAAAGAGTCCTGGCTTCCAAAAGTGAGTGGAGAAGAGCCGATACTGCCAGTGGAAACAGACATTAGTGGACCTGCTGATCAGCACCTGGTCAACTAAAACCCTGCAGGATCCCCGTATGCTTTAAAACTGTCATTGACCCTGTCTTAATGAAACCAAACCACAGCAGTTCACTGCTCTCAATCCCTGACCCGCTACAGTTGTCATACAGGTTGGGCCCATCTACAGACATCATAAGCTTCTTCCTCCACATGAATACTGGTAAAGAGAACTACGCGAGAGTGGTTTGTAGATTAGAGCATAGAACTTAAAACTGTAGTTTACTAAGATGCTAGACTTGAGCTTGCTCCTTCCCCACCCTTGAAAAGTTGGGTCTGCAGCTTCCTGACCAGTAGACCCCAGAGTGGGTCATATCACCCCATTCCCCCTAAACCCTTAACACCAGATGTTGAGGGTTCCTCTGCTGTATTCCCTGTACACCTGTGTAGCATCTTGACCATGGCATACCACACATACATATGTCATCCTTAGCAGAAGCCCTATTTCTTTGCAAATTTCTTTCAATTCAAAGAACTACACATATTGATGGGGGTGTTGATGATGAACTTTGTTTAATGACAACAGCTGCAAAAGAAAAATGCAGATACAAGAATGGATGCGGCAGCAGAAAATACCTAGTCATCCCACTCATCACTATCTCCATCTTCACCTGGAAAACATAAACAAATGGAAAAGGGGGCAAATCACAAATCAGAGTATATTTTGGTACTAGTTAGAAAAATCTCAAATATCAAGATTTCACCACTGCGCTCAGCAGAGCTTAACTGTAATTGATCAATTTAACAAAAAAAATGATCACCTCTTCAAATCATTTACATTTAAGTCATAGCTTTTATCGATTAAATATTTTACAGCACAGAATTGTTGCAGAAAAAGGCATTTAAATGTATCCTCTTACACATGCTCCAGGTGTGCTGCAGGGGGACTTACGTGGGGGACAGATGTGTTTTCGCCTCTCTTCAAGATGCTTTTTTAAGGTGTTTGTCATGACAGAGTTAAAGTGGTTCGCCACCTGGGTTGACACAAACACAGGTGCTTCAGCTCTATTGTCATATAAATAAATGGCTTGCGTTAAAAAAAAAAAAAAAATGTTATCCTTAAAAATACTGGAAATCTTTAGTTTCCATTTAGTGGAAAAAGTATTTAACTCTATAGTCTGCAAGTTGTATGGGGCCTACAACCCTGCAGGGAGACTTTTTAAAGTCTTCTTCTAAAATGAATGCCTTTACATTAACAGAAAAACCTCAGAAGGGACATCTGAACTTACCGGCTTAAGCTTAACCCCATCCTGAATCTGTTTCAACAAGGTCTGCCATGCTGCATCAATTTCTGTTTCACAAGATTGAAATTGATGTCCACGTTCATACATCATGAAGAGAATAGGTGAGGGTGGAGGAGGAAAAGGAGGATCATGGGTTACAGTACTGCAACCATCTTCCATAGTTTCTGACTGTGGAGGTAAATCAGGAGGGGGAGGAGGCATTTCCCATATTTTAGTTGCAGCAGGTTCTTGAGGGTGTAGAGGAGGAAAAGGAGAAGGTAATGGTGGAGATGGAGCTCTTTGCATTACTTTCTTCTTTGTGTCAGGGTTTTGATCTTCAGGCACCTGTATTTACATAAGTACATTTGCATTTAGTACATTGCAAAATATAAATGAAAAGGTTTATGTAACAAAATTCTATTAATCATAAAATAAAATTGGCTTTATATAAGACTTTACAAAACAAGGTAGCCAAAGTGCTTCACAGAAGACATCATGGATTAAACACAGACAATGAATGAAAAACAAAATAAATGAAATTAGCAAAAAAGATCAAAAGGAATTTTAAGAAGATGCTGAGAATAAAAGGCACAAATGATAGTCACTTTAATTAGATACGTCTTCAGTTTTGATTAAAAAAGTCAACATCTGCGGTGGTACCTCTGCTGTGTAAAATTAAGATTCTTTAAAATGTAGGTCCTTTAGTTTTGTTTCATGAGAAAATATTAATTAAACTCTTATAAGTTATAAGTGTGTGTGAATATCGTTAGCTGAAAAGACTTCTTACAGCTTTCTTCTGCTATGTGGGCCACAGAATTTCATTGGAGAAGGACCTGGATAAACAAGCTCAATAGCTTTATCTTATTTGATTTAGTTAGAGAAGTCATATTTTCAAAAACACTACTTTTAAACAAAAAAAAAAAAAATTAAAAAAATACATATGCAAGTTCAAATGGGCCATGGACACTTTTCAAGTCTTCCTCTAATATGCATCAGCACAAATATTCTGGGCTTGACTCAGTACAAACATCTGAACTTACTGGATTAAGTTCCTGTTGGGCTGGATGGATGTCCATTTGACATCTTTGTTTTTCCACCTCCCTTGACTTTTCTAGTATTCCAACCTCATCCAGTGTGTGGAGACAATAAGGAACTTCATTCATTGCTAGAAGAATTGATGATGGTGTAGGGAGAGGGAAAGAGGGATCACGGGGTACAGTATGACAATCATCTTGCTTAGTGTGTAAATTTAAAAGATCAGGTGTTTGTGGAGGAGAAGGGGCTCTTCGTCGTTTTTTAACTGCAGCGGGTTGTAGAGGATGTAGAGTTGGAGAAGCAGGTAATGGAGGAAGGGGAGCTCTTCGCCGTTGTTTGCATACACCTTGTTCTTGAGGGTGTTGAGGAGGAGGAAGTGAAGAACAGACAGGTGTTTGTCGTACTTTGAGTGCAGCACTTCCTTGAGGGTGTGGAGAAGGATAAGCTCGTTGGCCTGTTGACCTGGAGGAGTGGGGCCAGCATGCAGAAACATATTTGGAGAAACCTGCAGGGAGGGGGAAAGAGCATATTAAGGATGGCATATCATTGTGAGCTGTTACTACCATTCACTTATGCCAACCCAGGATCCCCGGGTTGGGGAACCTGAACGCCAAGAAGAGCTCAAAAAAAAAAAAAATCACTTTACAGTTTATTGCTGATTTTGATGCTCAAAGTTTTTTGTCACGTGCTTTGATGATTCAATGCCACCTTCCATCTTGTACCAAAATGACATTTCAAAGCATACTTGAAAAACTGTTCCAATCATGGTTGACTGTATAAACTAACTATTATACACATGCATGTAGAACCATAATAACCACTTGTATTTTGTTTCTTCCCTCTTTATTACCTCTACTAAAGTGGTTATGTGACTTGATGACTCAGATGTGTCAGTGTTTAATCTTGGAACAAAATAACCAAGTTATAAACAAGATGATTACATTTTGGTGTTCTGCAAAGAGAGCACTGCAAACCTAGAATAACAAAAATGAGCACTGTACAAATGGGAAAAAAAACACTGCTGGGAGTCAAATTTTCATAACTTACAGCACTGAAAGAAAGAGTCATTACGTGCACCATGCTCAACAGGATGCTTAGTAGCTAGAGGAGGAAAAGGTGACGGAGGAGAGATAGCCCCTGTCCATTCTTTGTTTTTTATGTCAGGGTTGTGACATTGCACCTGGATACACAAAAGAACATTTCATGTTTTGATTTTGTAAGTGATATTTTACTAAAATGTATGTAAAAAGGAATGCCTGTATCTTAACAAAAAATTCTCACTCTGACTCAGTGACAACATCTAAATTTACTGGTTAAAGTTTGACTCCTTTATGAATCTGTATCAACAAGGTCTGCCTTACTTTGTTAATGTCCAGTTCAGAGGATGGTGTATCCACCTTGTTCAAGTTTACTCCTCTTCTGCTCTCCAGTGTAATGGGACAGTATTGCTCTTCATTCAGCACTGGCAGAATGGATGATGGTGGTGGAGGGAAATGAGGATCATAGCCTATAGTAATACAACCACCTTCCCCAATATAGGTTGAAAGAAAAGTGGGAGCAGGAGGAGGAGGAGGAGGAGGAGAAGGAGGAGGAGGAGGAGCCTTTCTCCTTAATTTGTTCATAATGTCCGAGTTTTGGCCATGCAGCACCTGGATACACAGAAGCACATTTGATTTATGTACCTTGATTAACGCTTTTTAGGGCGGAGGGGAGCAGGAGCAGATCTTTGACTGACTTTTTTTGCAATATCTGCTTTAGAGTGTTGAGGAGAAAAACTTTTGTCTTGTGCGATACGACTGCCAGCCGCATACGATTTGGACAAACCTGCAGAGACAAAAGATATTTTTAAGGACAACATGATATCAACCTGAGCTGTTACTGTCACTGACTTAAGATGACCCTACTGAAGACCAGGATTATCTGTACTGGACTATTCACATTACAAAAGATGCTCATCTTTTATAAAATGTATTAAAAGCAGAAGAGAAAATTCAACATTCACGCACCAGTTTTGCATCTCAGTCGTTTTTTCAGGTGAACCCAACACTTTCTCAACCACCCCATCATAAAGTAACATTTACATTTGATCAAATTCTCCAGTTATTGATGTCATTTAATAAATGATACATTTACCCACTTGTTTGATTTTTAGTGTTTAGTACTTTGATATTTCAATGAGATGATTGTTTGATTTGTCTCCCAGCCTTTATATAGTAATGCCATCAAAGACACACTTCAAAGCTTATTTCAAAGCTGACCTTAAAGTAATCGCGGTTGATGTTTTTTTCTCCACAATATATTAATATAGACCTATAATAAATAGTAAGTAAATGTAAATGTTTCAGTTAATGAAAACAATAAAACATTTTAATGTCATGATGAGATAGATTTGCTCCTGTCACTTGATTGGATACAATTTTGGGTGACTGTGAAGAAAATGGAGTTTTCGGACACCTGATTTATCCTAGTGATCCTATATAACCCGATGTGTGTATGTGTGCCCGATCAGGCCCGCAAAAGGGTTTAATCCGGCCCGAGAGATGATTATGTAAAGTATAAAAATGAACTGCAATTTTTCAATCAACTGCTGTTCTAAATGCGTCCATTGGATGACGCAATAGCAATTATGTTAAGCAAGCAACCTGTTTATACTGAGGCAGAGCAAGTAGGTCAAACAAGAGCTGATGAGCTCTTTTGTGCTTTGCCTGTGCGATTTATTACGGTTTCTACTTTGAGTATTTTATGCTTTTCACCCTCACTGCCCCAAAATGTCGCTGTCAAAAAAGAAAAAAAGTCTCCTATTTTTTCGCGGAAGTGAATGGGAAAGCAGTATGTTTGTTGTGTTCCCGTGTTGCAGTACGGAAAGTATATAACATTCGTCGCCACTATGTGAGTTTTCATGCCCACAAATATGATAACTTTAAAGGACTTTCCGTTTTTACTCACAGCCGAGACATCAGTGACGCTGCGGTCAAAGCTAGTTAGCTTATTGCTAAAGAAATCGCGGTGTGCTTAAAACCATTTAGTGAGGGCGAATTCATAAAAACCTGCATGGTGAGGGCAGCGGAGATCGTATGCCCTGAAGAGCGACAGGCTTTTGTAAATATCAGCCTGACAAGAAACACCATCGCAGACAGAATTTCTGATCTTTCAATGGATTTGGACAGCAAGTTAAAAAACAAAGTAAAGGCTTTTATTGCTTTTTCATTTGCAATTGATGAAAGCATGGACATCACAACTTTAAAATAAATTGAAATGATTTATGATTAATAGCGATGTTATGTTTGCACGATTTTGAATACACTGAGCTCAGGCTACAGCTTTTTGTTTATATGTTGATGTGCTATTGTTTTTAGTTTATTTGTATATTTAACCTATTCTTGATTTGTGACTGTTTTTTTGGGCAACAGAGTTTTATCATTTTTATCTACATTTCTGCCTGAGAAATGTCACCCTGATATAGTTCTGTGGTTTGGGATACTGTTTTGGTTCTGTGAATCACTGAGACATTGTGTGTTCTCTGTCCTCAGAATTTTCAAATAACTTGAAGTGTTTTATGATTAATAGTGCTGTTGTGTTTGTCCTATTTTGGATGGTATTAAACAAAGAAAACAATCTGAAGTTGTTGTTTTTAAGTTATTTACTATGATTTTGCTGGTCCGGCCTGCTTGGGAATAGATTTTCCTCTATGTGGCCCCTGAGCTAAAATGAGTTTGACAGCACTGCTCTATAACCTCGTTTATGCTTCTTCCACTAAAATGTTGTCTTAGATGACTAACTAAATTAAACAATTTAATCTCACCATTTTGATTCGTCCTTTTTCTATCTCCAACTTCTGCTCAAAGTCCAAATGTCACTCTGGCGCACTTCAGGATTGAGGTCAGAGACGTCGTCTCGGCCTCACCTTGAATCTCATGCCAACTGCATCACCAGAACAGTCTTCTTCCACCTCAAAAACACTTGTGGCTTGAAGAAGAAGAAGGCTCCACGCAGTTGTTTCTCTGTGTTTCCTTATTGAACTCCAAAACTTGAATGCATGAATTCTAATATTGCGCCAAAAATATATGGGCGCGGAACACGCCCCCCAATCCATAATCCTCCTGGGTGAGAGGTACCTATGTGCCCGCCACACTATCCCCTTTTGCTGCAGCTGTAAACTGGAAATCAATCATCCATGATCCTCAGAAAACCTCAGTACATCCAAAACTCTGCTGCCTGCCTCCTCATCCACTCCTATACCCGTGATCACATCACCCCTGTTATACAGAACCTCCACTGACTCGCTGTCCCACAACACATCCTGTTTAAAGTCCTCCTTGCATACAAGGCCTTTCACAACCAGGCCCATTTCTAGCTCACTGATGGACTCCACCATTACACTCTCTCATGCAGACGGCGCTCTTCTGATGCCAATCTCCTGTCCCAACCACCCACGACCAAGCACTGACACATTTCCAGTACTGCTTTTAACCAATAATTTTTGCTTCAACCTTACCTTACTTCTGTTATTTATTTTTTATTTAATTGTGTGTAAAGTGATATTTTTTTTAGCTGTCTTTTATATTCCTCATTTGTTTTATTTTCCTACTTTTTATAATTTAGGTACAGGTCAGGTTTTCTCTCCTCCCATGCAGGTGAAACCATCTGAAAGAGCTGTTTGCCTGGGAGGTCACAAAACACATCCTATATGTCATATAGGTAATATATAGGAGATTGTCTGCACAGCCACCGGTAACTAATAAGTCATGTGTAAAAATCATGAAAAAGGGAATTTTGCATACTGTGGAACCTTTCCTAAAAATAATGGTCAACATATTGCATTTTTTGTAAAGATTAGTAGGATGTACGTCCCACTTCTTTTAAATCATTTGAACATTATGGACCATATTGGCAGCCTTACTGATTTGTTTGTTTGTAGACATCCTTGTGTGAATTTAGTCTAGAGTTCCATATAAGGTTTTGATTGGCTCAATGTCAAACTTACCATAATATTTTCCTATGCTGCACAGTAAATTATGGCTATTAACCATGGATATCAACTTCTGACAATCACTGAATCATCTCAGAGGGTAACCCCACTGGTTTTTATACTAGTTCCAAGGCTCCACCCTACCCCTGTTCTTCTTTTGCTTGCTTTTTACCTCCTTTTTCTGACATGTGTCACATTTGGGCTCCTGCTCTCAGGGGATAAATGCCAGATTACATGTTGTAGTATTTTTATCCATAGAACATAAACTGGAGGAGCTTACAGCATCAAAGCTTGGAAGAGATCATCACACCCCTACCCCTACCCCCTCACGCACACACATGCACGCAGACTTTCAAGCTGAAATGGAAAATGTAAAGTGCCTTTGATCTTTCCTTTTCTCCTTTCCCTAATTACCCAAGTGACACACATGTACACAAAGTCACGTTGCACATATGCCCTGGCATCATCTGCAGCGTACACACAGACAAATGGATACATCCTCACAATTACCTGGGCAGCCTGGTTGGCAGAGATCACATTGTTTTGCTTGCAGAGATTTGATTCTTTTGTTGATGTTTAATATACAGTCTTAGCACCAGACTGCATCTACAAAATGACTTGAGCTGTTTTAATAAAGGGACAATTTGCCTGATTATATGTCAGATGTCAGATTATATGAACTAAGGTTTGGGCTGCTGAGAATAAAATAAAAACACAATTCATATGATTAAAATGACTGTACAGCACTTTATCATTGCATTATGGATCTAGCTTATTCTTCCATGCCTTCTAGTAGACATATGCATGGACGTCTTTCTCTATGTTTGCCTTTGAAAGAAATAATATATTAGATTTAGAAAGTTGGTCAATTTCGTGTGGTGTACCATGTGGTGTATACAGGATTGTGTGTTTGCTCATTGTGGGGGTAAATTGTTTGTGGGGGAGAAATAGCACAAGTATTTAGTTTGAGTATTATTGAGTTTCAATTGGCTCTGTAGTACATGTTGTTCAAGCAAAATCAGTAAGAAACTTTTGGTTGAATGCTTTACTTAAGGTGTCTGTGCGTCATCCAGTAAAAGGTTGATGTTACTATATGTGTGCGATAATCATTACATTATTGCCATAAAAGAGTTTGATCTCAAATTTTTCACTTTCAGACAATTAAATGTATCTAAATATTGTGAGAAATTGCATGCGGTTATACATTTTTACTATTACTTATAGAGAAGGGGGTAGAGCTAGTCAGTCTCACCACCTTTGGGGTGGTGGGAGCTCAGTCTGTCAGACCAAAAACTGAAAAACAGGAGAGATGCCGGAACACCTTCTGATTACTGATGAGATACCATTGAGCAAGGTACGCAGCCCCACAATGCACAGCACACCAGTGTGGGGCAGTCTATGGTACTCACTCTCTGTCGCCTCTCCCTCAATATACTGTATGTGCTTGTTTTTTTCTTGTTTGATTGGCAAATTTCATCTTCTTGTTCTTTAATCATTTCAACAATTCAGGAAAACACTGTACATGTGGCAACTTGTGCATTTTACACTTAGATTTCAACATTTTACAACCAATCATGTCATTTGTGAGTTCAGGTTCCTATTTTACATGTAAAACAATCCCCTAGTGTCAGAGAGGAGCTAAATGACATTGGTGTCTCTTCAGTATATTGGCTGAGAACCAACTTTGCATCGTAAACTTTGTTGCACTGTAGCATAGTTTCACACACATCTGTTTTCTTTGTAGCATATAATAACTAGAGGGGAGCTTAAATTAAATGACATTATGTGGAGACCCCCCCTCCCAATTACTCACAAAATCTGGATTTAAAATGACAGATTTGTCAGAAAAGGGAAAAAAAATAGCTCTCGTGTAAAACTATTTAGTATATTTTGCTAAGTTGCTCTGCGACACAGCAGGATCTGTCTGGTAGCTGGAGATGGAACACAATCATCCTAATTGGACAGGTGTTTGCAAGCCATTATGATGCTAAACTGTTGTGTCAGTAGAGGAGCTCCAAAACAGCACGATACTCCCCCGAACCCTGCTGAGGGCTTAAGTCTGTGGTTAAGATGGGCGGGCAGGCTTTTTACATGTCAGAGCTGAGAAAAATTAAGATGGGGAGAAAACGGGAGAGATTAAAGAAGTGTAGAACTCACAGTGTGTGGCAAGCTACAGTCCTCTCTTGTCAGACCCCCTCTGGTGGAAGTTTGTACCCCGAACGGAGAGACAGAGACAGGCATTAACACTTCACTCAACCTCAAATGACTCTTTCCACTGCTAGACACAGAAGAAGGTGCATGGCTTTAAGTTTACATCATTTCAAAGAGCTCACATCTAAATGCAAAAAGGTAATCACAATATTTTATTTGAGGGAAATCCTGCAATTTTGTTTTCCCTAAATTTAACATTCTGACTTCACTTCAGTAAACTCAGAACACCCAGCCATCTTTGTTGACTCTTCGCTGAGTTGGAGAGGCGAGGTATGCCCTAGACCAGCTGCCAGCGGATCACAGGCTAGCATAGAAATACCAACAACCATTCACACCTACCCTTAATTTGATATAGCCTAGCAACCTCCCACTAGATGCAGGAAGCCAGTGAACCCATGTGCAATGTGAGGAGCCTTCTTACTGAAGTCGATCACCACCTCCCTTGTCTTGCTGGCGTTGATGCGCAGATGGTTCAGTTCACACCAGGTGACAAAGTTGGTGTTGACCTCCCTGTACTCCAGTTCGTTCCCCTCAGACACACGTCCAACAATGGCTGTATCATTGGAGAACTTCTGGAGGTGGCAGCTGTCTGAGTTGTAGCTGAAGTCAGATGTGTAGAGAGTGAAAAGGAAGGGGGAGAGAACTGTACCCTGCGGTGCCCCCGTGCTGTAGACTACCACATCATACTCATAGTCGCAGAGCCTCATGTACTGCGGTCTGTTGGTGAGGTAGTCGGTGGTCCAGGCAGCTAGGTGACAGTCGACTCTGGCTCCCTCCAGCTTCCCTCTCAGCAATGATGGCTGGATTGTGTTGAAGGCACTGGAGAAGTCAAAGAACATGACTCTCACAGTGCTCCCGGTGCTCTCTAGGTGTGAAAGTGACCGGTGCAGCAGGTAGATGACAGCGTCATCCACACCAATGCCCGGTCGATAAGCAAACTGTAGACTCTACAGTGTAGAGGGTCCATCCTGCCGTCCACCAGCTGTCGGAGGTGGGTGAGAACGATCCTCTCCATGGTCTTCATCAGGTGAGAGGTTGAAACCACTGGCCTGAAGTGGTTGGGCTCCCTGGCATGCGCAGTCTTAGGAACCGAAACCACACATGATGTTTTTCACAGGAGTGGAACTCTCGCCAGACTGAGGCTCAGGTTAAAGATATGCAGGAGTACGCCACAGAGCTGATCTGCACAGTCCTGAAGTAGTCTGGAGTTGATGCCATCAGGGCCAGAAGCTTTCCTCATCTTTCCTCATCATCCTCCTCAGCTCCTTCCTCACCTGATCAGCTGTTATGGAGAGGCGAGGTGTGACTCCTGGTGAGTGAGGACAGGGGTTGGAGTGTGAGGGTTGATCCGGCAGGGGGTGGAGGGAGGTGGCATGGTGTGAGAAGAGAGCTTCTGGTGTCAGAGGTGTTACGGGGGGAGAGGGGGGATGGTGATGTGACAGCACAGTCAGGTCTGGGCTTTGGTGAGTGGGAGAGGGAGGGGCGGCACAGTCGAAACTGTTGAAGAAGAAATTCAACTCATTTGCCCAGTCCTGGCCCCTAGATTCAGGGCCCCTCCACTGTCCTTTGTGTGGCCTGCGATGGTTTTTAGGCCTCTCCAGACTTCCCTGACGTTGCTCCCCTTGAGGCGCTCCTCCAGCTTCCTCCTGTAGCTGTCCTTGCCTCTCCTTATCCCCCCTTCTCAACCCTCTTCTTCTCATTCAACAGGACTTTTAGTTCAGGGGTCACCCAGGGTTTGTTGTTGGGGAAACACCGAACCTTCCTGGTAGGCGCAGTATTTTCCACACAGAAGTTAATGTATTCCGTGATGCAGGTCGTCAGGCCGTCGATGTCCTCCCTGTGAGGTTCACATAACACATCCCAGTCTGTGGTGTCGAAGCAGTCCCTCAAAGCCATGCTGGTCTCCTCAGACCAGCTCCTTACATACCTCTTGGTGGGTGGTTGTTTATTCACCATAGGTATGTATGCAGGGGACAGATAAACCAGGTTATGATCAGAACGGCCCAGCGGGGGGAGGGGTGAGGAGGTGTATGCATCCTTGGTGTTCACGTACATTAAACCCAAAGTTCTATTGTCTCTTTTGTGGCATTTTACATACTGGGTGAAGGTTGGGAGAGTGGAGGACAGAGAAGCATGATTAAAGTCACCAGAGATGAGGAGGAGGGACTGGAGGTGCGATGTCTGAAGCTTTGACAATATGGTGTGTACGGTCTCACAGGCAGCAGCAGCAATAGCCGATCCTAATTATATAACATGTTCAAATGTGTCTTTATTTGTGGTGGGTCTGTTGGTAAATAGCACTGTGGATAATTTTGATCCATTCAATATTTTTGTCAGGTTTAAATGTGTCTCTGTGTTCACTCTCCAGTCCAGGCAGAAAAAAGGCATACAGAAACACAGAAGACTATAGACAAATGAACATTTCTCATGCATGCAACCCCCCCCCCACACACACACACACACAACACATGCACAGACACATACACACACATTTGCCTTTTAGCCAAAAACACTCCTATTTTCGGTTTCCTCTTGAGCATGATTGGGAGAAAGAGGGAGAGAGAGAGAGAGGGAGACATTTGAATGGAGATATGAAGAGCAATGTCATACCAGTCACACAGCACTTGGTCTGACAGGAACCCTTAGGACATGGCACTCGTTTCAAGTGGGGACCAAATGGAGGTGGCACCAGGCTGTCAGTGCTCTCCAGTTAATTAAAAAATGTTGCCATTCTGGCTCATAGAGTGCAGTTGGAAATCACAGCCAATTACATCCAGGTTAAAAGAGGAGATTGGCTCTGCAGGCCAACTTGTCACAGCTTATCTGATGCTAACTGTGAGGGCCTTGTCTACAGGCGTTTATAGATATATCCATACGTATGTATATATCAAGAGAGTGTATAAAAAGGATTATTCTAATGTTGACATGATTTTTGGTGAAAACACTTCATTTCTATTTATCAGAGATAAATAGTGTCTAAAAGCAATATGGAACGGAAGGATTTGTTGAAATGGTTGAACTTAGTGAGGGTACATCTTTGTCATTATGTCAGCACGTCCTGTTGGCCGATTGCTTGGCAGTTATTATTATCAAAAAGAGTTCGCTCCATTTTTCCTGTTCTATTCCAACATCAACACTATTAAAAGAGTCTTGTAGCCTACAACATCTACACTATCATTGAGCACAGTTTATGGACTCCAATTCAGGAAAATGTGTCGGCTCCCATTACTTCTCTGCAGTCTTAAACTTAAGCTTCAAATTTAAATGGAAAACATTGCAGAGAAGCCAGAACTACTCACATAGAAACTTGTGTGTTGTTTGTGAAGTTGTTCAGAGCCGATCTGTTTCTTCCAATGTGAAAACATGCATGAAATTTCACATCTGGCCTTCCCAAACAAGTTCAGGGGAAATAGTTCTACTCTATATGCAGACGCTTTCCATAACACATCACTGGAAAATCAGAGTTCTTGATCTCCATCTCTTCACACAAAAGGGAATACCTGTCAAGTCTAGAAAGAAAGTGTGTACCTACATTTGAAAATCCATTAGGCAAGGTGTGGAAGGTGGAATAACAGAGAGCAGTGGAAGCAGATGAAAGAGGTGATTGGATTAATGGCGCCGCCATGTGTTTTTCAAGATGGGATATAGGCTCTAATATGGCCAAGCGGGTAAAAACAGACATGTTTGGAGACATGCGGTCATGCTTCTGTGTTGGCATTTTGTCCCCATCTCCTGTAAAATGAAAGCCAGTTCTTGTCTTCCTGTGCTTGTTGCCGGTTTCTAGTGTCTCCCCGTGTTTTAGGCAAACCCTATTACAAGAACGGTGCGCCTCAGAATGAAAATCAGGTACTTTCTGTTTCCAAGTACTGCATTTGCTCCCCCCCGTCGCACTTTCTCCATTTCATTTTGAAAAACAATAAATCTATTCTTTTGACATTTTTATTCTATGAGGGTTGAGGAGCTCATTCTCTTTCAACATCACTTTACACTTGATTGTCATTAGAAGGATTGGGGAATTTGAGATATCTATTTTGTTATATTGGTCTCATCTGGTGTTTTACTCCTCAAAAGCACTCGAAGCCTGATCATATGAGCTCAAAAATACTTCCAAATTAACAGAGGGGAATAGATCATAGACCTTTCATCTAGCACTTTGGAACATTCAATAATGGGTATTTGGACTATCTGCATTTGTGGCTAATAAATTAGGATTTTTTTTAATATGCAAAAGCATCATCACTAAATTATAAAAGGTTCCGATTCCTTTCTGCGAGTAAAGACAATGAGGAATTCAACAACGTGCATGCTGTCAGACAGACATGCTAATTTGAATTATGTTTTATGTTGGTGGCCCAAATGCATCTCACAAACATCAATTGATTTAACCATGTGTTGAGATTGTTATAGCACGTGTCACATGTCATGATGTAATTTGCTTCAGTGTAACTGAGCCCTAAAAGTCTAAAAAGTAAACTTACATAAAAGATGCATGATAAGGCTTAAAATAGCATTAAAAATATATTTCTAGACATATTTAGGGCACATTATCTGCCCACACAGCAATCTCTAATGTAAATGCACATTAGCATATATTATGATTTGCTGAATTATGCTAATAAGTGGCCTTAATTAGGGATAAGGAGTAATCTTTGGCTTTTAAGCAAGTTTTCTCCAGGCAAGTGGAGTGCTTGGCTGTCAATGGGGAATTAACTAAACAAAAGCTCTGTGGAAAAGCCCAACTCTTCCTCATCTGACTAATTCTCAGTGTTTTCTTGGTTGAAAGTGTCATGATTAGTCCCTCACTCGGTGATCTCAAAGCTCCTCAGCTGTGGACTGTTAGCAGCTTCAAACACCAGCAGAAACAGAAAATGTGATTGGACATTTCTGGGTTGGCATGTTGGATTTTGTTGCTGTATTAATTACACATTAGACAATCTACAGCTAAGACTAAGGCTCTGCTTTGATACTAAGCTTCATGTCTACATTGCAGGAGGAATCCAGAAATATGTATTAAAACAGAAACATCTGCATTTTCATCATATCTAAATATAGCACATCTGCGGTACACCACGGAGACAGAACTTCTGAAATTCTGAAAGTTGTACTGGCTTTCGTGACTGTTAGATCTTTCCTTCACATAATTTCTATAAGGACACAGTACCTGTTGGTGTACTTCAGATGCAGACTTTATTAACAGTTGAATAATTTGGGATGTATAGTAAAACCAAATTTTAGCTCGAGATGGTCAAGATTACTGTATATGTTTCTATAAACTGATCAAATTAAATTATGAACAGACAAGATTACCTCAGAACACACACTTTTTGGAACTAACCTGAAACCAGCATACGATCTTTTTTTAAAAATATAAAAATTAAACCTATTTTATCCAGCTAAGGAACATATTTTTTTGTGAGGTCCGTACAAGATTAAACTTATTTCTGGTGGAAATAACGAAGCTCCAACAAGCAATGACTGAAGCAGAATCCCACTGGAAACACTAGGAAATGGTTTGCATGGAATATTACGTCCACCTGGGCCTTGGACACTTCCATCATGGAAAGCCCGCCAACTGGGAAAGGAGTGTGGATGTGAAGAGGTCACACTGGCTGTGGGGGGAAGAGAGTCCACAGCCAACAGCTCACAAGTGCGAGACAGAAAGGTCCATTTCTAAGGTTTGTGTGTTTTTGACTGCATTTTACATAATACTTTTGATTCAATAGGAAATTATCAAATGTACAATCACTAATAACAAGAGTATGCATGATTGCACAGATGTGCTGCATCATAAACATTTTGAGCTTCTTTACGTCTGGTGACCATAACGATTGCCGATACCCACCGTCGTCGAGGCTGCAGCTATTTCTGTGTGTTTGCTTTTGAAGTAAAAAATTCACAGTGATTAATGGTAAGAGCAGAGATTTGGTCCTGTCGTGACTTTAGTCACCAGAATTTTTATGATGATAAGGTTTTGGTGCCCTGGCCTAATTCTTCTTCTAAACTTGCCCATATACGCTATATGGTAGCCACACAATGTCAGCAACATGAATCGGCCAGGCATACAGCAGTGCCAGAGAGTCAGGTGTATATCAGCTGTACCTATGTAAAAATACAATATCCAGGTCACGTTGACAATAATTGCTGCATCATCTATGGTTACTTGGAGCAATATACTGCAGTTCTCCTACATTGTCCTATATTTATAGTGCTGTGCCAAAATCTCTGCCCAATTCCTACGTACAGTTGTTGAATTTTGCAGTGGCTTGTGCTAACCATCATCATATCAAAGGGGCTGTGAGCTGCATTTGAAAGGCCGCCTCCGAACATCTGGAGTGTTGTAAAAGAGAGTCTTTCTGTGGTAGTGTGATGTGCAAACACAACATTTTCAGATCAATATTATCATGGAAACTGTCCCCATCAGAAAGCCACCTGGTCTGGCTCCTCTAGCTAGAGAGGAACAGGAGCTGCCCTCTCAGCCCATCCTGAATGGCCTAGCCTAGGCCTAATCTCAAACAGAGAACCCACCAAAATCACTTTGGTCGCTTGTTCTTTCAGTCACTACCCATGGATCCACAACCAGGGGGGAACGTAGATCAACAGGTAACTCAAGAGCTTAATGATATTTACATTAAAAAATACAAAATCACAAAGTTAGCCTACCTATACTGCCGTGTGTGACAGTTACCTCGTTTTGGTCCAGAATTGGCCCTCGGTGCAAATGCTTCCTGTATGGTCACATGATTTTTTATTGATTTCTCCCCCCTATTTTTAAAGCCACTGGCTGCTGTGTATCACCTGGGAATAAATAGTGTGTTTGATTTCATGGTGTTATTAGAAAGACACACACACACACACACACACACACATGCGCGCGCACAGAGTTACTTGGTAGGGGCTGATTGTTTCAGATGATGGATGTCACACTCTCACCCGTCAACATAGTGCCCCTGCTGCTTTTAATTGCCCAATCAGAAAGCTGGAACATTTGTTATTGTGGGGCAGTTAGGGCAAGGTGGCAAACAGTACACACATTCAGGCAGACTGGTGCACATTCACATGAACGCACAAACAAGCATCGCTTGATGTTTATCTAATCATTGTTTGATCCTAGGTGAACAATGACTAAAAGACACATGCGGCATGTGTACGCAGGATCTTGATGACAGTGCCTTGTAGTTGTCACAACACATTAAAATAATATGACACCTGTAAGTACATGCACTCTTTTTAACAGTCTTCTTTAATCTCAAGAACAACACGCGGGCTTTAGCAATGACAAGTATCAAGAGGGTTGTTGTGCTGACATGAAATCATGACAAAACACCACATATTCAGGAAGATAAAAAGGCAATAAATATAGAGAAAAATAAAATTTAATCAATGTTGCTCTGCTATCACAGACTTTTCCTCTGTTATGACTGCCTGCGTTTGAGCTTCATGACAAGATCTTCCTCTTGGGAAGTCAATAAGCTCAACCAAATCTAGTTTGGAATGTCATACACTGAACTCAAATCAAAGATATAATGCTATCATGATGTGTCATAATGTTTGTGTCTGTTCGGTTATTTGGAGTGATGTTTGTTCGAGATGTGAAAAGCAAAGGTCTCTGCCAACAGCTGACAGCAGCTGTTGTTGTCTGCACAGCCAGCAGGGGGCAGTAAAATACCAAAGAAGAAGATTTCCAGTCCCTCATCGTTTCATTACCTCCCCCCCTTGCTTTTCAAAGACATCTAGCCTCATCTTTTTGTATGCCTGTCTCTGACTAGTTTTACACCCATGCATGATAACACACACACACACACACACACACACACACACACACAGAGTGTGTGCAATAATCTCAGTGATACACCCGCTCAATTATGAGCTACAATGCGTGTAATTAGAAAAGAATGAAATGCATTTCATTTTTCATTAATGATTTTCATTGATTGGTTCTGTCTCTTTGTTCCTTGTTTTGATGAAGTTAACTTTGATGGGAATAAACACAACATTTCCAGTCCAATCACATGAGTGCATGTGCTGCTATGCGTGGCCTCAGCCCTGTGTTGGCTTTATCGGATTCTGGTTTGGGGGTCTTTTTAAATCTGTCCACAAGTAATAAAAGCAATAATAAATCACAGAATGGGATGGAGCAGAGTGGTGGAGAGTCACTGTTAAAGCAAAGACAAGAATAAGAGAGGGAAAAAACATAATTTGCACTGTGTGGGCATATTTGTGCAAGACTTGAGCAGGAAAAATCTGAGATCACAATGAGACCAATGGTTCCAAAATAACAGCACCCGTATATATTTCAGACTCTATTGTATATTTTTAAATGTCTGATGGTCAGAAGTTCTTTCCGAGACTCTGCGTATGTATGCGTGTTTCTTTTTATAAAATTGACCAAACTTATGGATGGGTGCACTCCAGACCTGCTCCTTTTTGTTTTTATGCATCTGCTCTGCATGTTTGTCACACGCTTGTGCGTTTCCCTCGTATTTTCTGTGCGGCTGGTGGAAAAGAAGCATTGTGTCAGCAGTAGTGTGCTCTAAATGAGCAGGCCTCTAATTACAGTCTAAGGTTTCAGCGTTTTACTCCGTCCATCTCCCTGTTTAAACCCCGCTAAAGCTGTCAGGCCCCACTGAGCCAAGGTAAACCATACAGCTAATTAGACAGAGCTGCTTCCATCTCAGGACCAACTGGGGAGGCGGGCGTGTGACTGTGGTGGTGGTGGTGAAGGGGGTGAACAGTCAGAGAGGGGGAGAAAGTGACTCCTGGAACCTGAGGGATCGAGTGCGAATGTGGAACGAGGGGAAAGTTTTGGGAAAAGAAGGAGTATCTCAAGAAGAAGTATCTCATCTCAGCGTCAGACATTAAGAGTGTAAAGTTGCTACTGCACAAGATTTTAAATTCAGCTACATAAACATATGCTGCAGCCAGTCATCAGGTGGCAGTCTTGAGCATTTGTGATGTCATTCATCTTCTCTCCCAAATTTTACACTCTTGCATGTGAGGTGGGGGGAGGTCAGGCAGGTTTCTGGGTAGTATAGTGTTAGTCTAAAGGTGTTTTGACATCCTCAGGCATGTTTCTGAACCCCGAGGTCATTTGCATACTGTAAACAAATGTGAGCTGGAGGAGAAGGTCGTTGGTCAACCTAGGGTACGCTCATTTGCATAATTGGCTCCGGTGGTTCAAATTATAGCCTGCTGCTGCATTGCTGTGAAAGAAACCAGAGGGGGAGAAAATAGAAGGGGTGCAATTATGGTCATTTGTGCCCAGCGAAGAAAAAAAATCAGCATTTTTATTTTTGTAAATTTCTGCAGCCTTCACTTCTTCTGACCGATGAGAAAGCAATCACAAATTCATCCTGCTTCTGGACAGCTACCCCCCCCCCCCCCCCCACACACACACACACACACACACACGCAGTGCAAGACAGGGGAATGGAAAAGTGAGAGAGACAGGAAATGAATGAGAGGAAAAAGGGAGAAAAGACGAAGAGAGTGAAACAGAGAGAAGGGGGTGATGTGATCTAGAACTGCCAGTCTGGTCGGCTTCCAAACGAAATGTGAGAATGGAAGGAGGAGTGAGGGTAAGGAAGAGAGAAAAGGTGGGAGGCAGACCTTGGCTCTGGAGAAAGAGCTCAAATGAGAAGAGGACAGAGAGCGGAGAAATGGAGGGGAAAATAAGATGCTACTGCAGTCAGAGATAGGGTGACAGATCTCTTCTCCCCACACCAAACACCATTTTCTCCCAGCTGTCCCAAGAGTGTGTGTGTGTGTGTGGGGGGGGGATCCACATTTGCAGATCCCACCTTATCACTGAACTACTAGAAATCATGTGTTTGTATTTGGCCATGTATGTGTGTGTGTGTGTGCGTGTGTGTGTGTGTGTGTGAGGGAGAGGTTGGGTAAGGGCACAGTAAATAAATCATGGTAGGGGGGCTCATTGAAAGAAGGTCACCGGCTGGCCCCTGCCTGTGTGCACGCACACAAACACATAAAACCACGCACGCACTACCACATGCATGCGCGCTGACAGGCCCTTGCCCCTCATTTCGGGGTGCTGTGGGTGATTCTCAAACTGTAATGGCTTCTACCCCATTTCCAGTCTCCTGTCTGAAAGAAATCACACACAGAAGCTTCCAACAGGCGCTCACACACACTGATGTACACATACCTGGCCGGTCCAGCTTCAGGGAGAGCCACTGGATGGAAACACCCAGGTAAATATGTTCTATTGTAGATGTTTTCTGTTTGTCTGCATCAACGCGTACAATGAATCCTTATCTCTAATTTCCTTCTCCTTTTATTGTCCACATTATTGTGTATTTCCAGTCTTAGCTGTGCGGTTTTGTTCGTGTCGGACTGCAAACATGCTTTCATTCTTCTGTATGTTTAAAGAGGCCCCTGCTTGAGTTTGGTCATCGAAGGTACGGCTCTAACTCACACACAAATATATATATTTTTTATTTTTTCATAATGCTGCTTTTGTCAGGGAAAGAGCTCAGTCAGTGCGTGCACAGATTTGGCGGAGCTGCAGCCAGACTGAATACATCGTACGGTGAGGTGAGCTGTCCTGTCAATTGGGATGTTGCAGGAGCAGTTAGATGGATTTTTTCACCCCCGTCTTTTTTCTTTAGCAGTTACTTGTCACACGTTGAGGCTTGTCATGGAGGAATGTTGACACCGTGGGGGATTAAAAAATGGCTGCGCTGACTTATTGAAAATTCTCATGGTCCATTGAGTTGATTTATTCATGCAGGTCATTTCTTGTACTCCACAGAGTTGACGTTAAACTTCTCAGGAAGCCGGATGTCAAATATCATTGTTTCTGCTGCCGGCCTCAGTGATAAATTAGAAGGGGGGTATTTTTAATAATACATCAAACTCAGCAAAGTTTGCACGTGCGAGGGGAATTTTGAGGCCTGCTCTGCATAGACTGAATGGGATACGTGCATTTTACTGAATGAGTGAACGGAGGGACGGAGGGAAGAGGTACTGAGTGAAATGTAAGGAAGCAGGGAGAGGGATGCATATGTCTGTCTGAATCCCTATCTGTCTGAGGAGGGCGGTGAGTGGGAGGGTCTATCAATCATCCCCAATCATTTATATTCAGCTGCTCATATCACTTCACCTCAATTGGCAAAGGGAGAGAGTCTGCTCATCTGAATTGGGACGAGTAACTGTTGAAAAGCTGTCAGTGCAAGCAAAATATACGGCCGCATTGATGTATACACTTGGTGTTTCTGTTCGGAGTGAGGGGCTGGGGATAAATGCACGTGTGCTGTTGGCCGCTGCGGTGACGGATGCGATCTCAGTGTCATGCTTGGAAGGGAGGGGATTTTAAAGAATTTCTGTCTTGCTTTTCCTCAATTTCCGGCCTTTCGGTGCCGCACGAAGAATTCTCATTGCAGCGTTTCAACAGTTTCCTGCCAAAAAAGAATTTAGTGTGCATGCTTAGTGCTTTGAAAAATAGTACAATCAGAAATTATGTTCTACATGCATAAGAGGACATAATAAATAACTATGAAATTATTTCTTTCCCATGGAATGATCAGCTTTGTTTTTTACATGTAGGTAAATTTTATTAGGATGTACATTGCAATAACTTTGACTTGCCTTTTAAAATATTATATAAACCCACGTATTATTCTCTCTAATATATGTAAATACTTAACATGCATTTTGTGTTTATATGTTGTAATAATGAATAATCTTTTGAGGGAAGGGGGGGGGGGGGGGGGGGGTTGAACCCCATCATGTCCCGGCTGCCTCTATGGATACGTCACAATTCTGGTGTGTGAGGCAAATATGTGCATCATCGTCCTACCTGACAAACTGCTGGCAAGGTGTATCCTGTTATCTACTTCATAAAATGTCTTCTAATATAATGTAATCATGCTACACCTTCCCTGTGTGGGCTATTCATTCACAGCGCAACGTGTCCTCCGTCTCAGGCCGGCTCTCACTGTGTGACCTTGTGTTCTGTCTGCGTTAGTCTGTGGAAATTGGGCACACCTAACGACAGGGGCTTAAGTATAATCATGTATTTAGCTGCAGAAATGTACTGACGCACAGTTCCTGCCTAGAAAAGTCCAAACATTAATTGAGGGATATTACCGTTGGGATCAATTTCCATGTTCCTGACAGTGATATTCATTCCCTCGGACCTGAGCAAATATTTATTTATGGTTAAAAAAAGCAAGAGAGAAAATGACAGGAGAAAGGGGGAAAATATATACAAAAATTGCGCTTGTTCCTTTCAATTCACACTTTAGTCTCACTTACCCAAAATTATAATTAAAATATATACATTATACTGTCCAAATTCTTGTGAAACAGTTTTTCTGTTAATTTATTTTTCTTATCTAAATGTCAAAGAGGTGACAAAGGAAAAGGTGTAAATAACAAAATAAGATTGAAGTCAGTAATTCGAGCTGTAAAGCGATAATAAATGTAACATTATATATTAACATTATAAATCCTACTAGGTGTTTTTTTTTTCCCCATCTGAATGGAGGATTCAGGATTTTTCTCAGGAATATGGCTGCCAATAGGGGCCAGTGTGTAACCAAGTATCAGGCCAGAGTGAGGCCAGTGTTTATTGGTGGAGGAAAAAGCTGAAGGCTGGGGGGGGAGCAGGTTGGGAGGACTGGGTCTGTGTGTGGGGGGGTTATTGTGTGAGGGGCTATTGTGAAATAGGAAACAGCAAACAAGGCGGTCTTTAACTCTGCTTGTGGAATATGTTAAAGTGATGTCTGATGTGCCTGCGTGTATCATTTACCTCATCATAAAGTGCCTTTATGACACACAGCCATAAATATGCATCAGTACTAGTGTTTTTAACACTCAGCCTCGCCTCACTCTTGTTTTCTTCCTCCCCCTTTTAAAACCTCCCTTCTTCTCTTTTTCTTTTCTTTGCGCTAACGACACACCATAAAAGAAACAACATCTTTAAAATGCAACCCTCCAGTGGATGTTTTGGAAACACATCCCTCCCTTCCTGCCTCTCTCCCGGTTGCTCTTTCTCCCCCTCTTCTCCCCTCCTCCCCTCTTCTGGAAAATCTGCTTATTGTATTATAATATGGGATGATTAGAAAAATGTTTTGAAGTCACAAAGTAATTAGAAAATTCCAAGAATAATGGCAGTACTACAAATACACATATTAACTGCTCTCTCTCTCTCCCTCTTTTTTCTCATCTTCATCATCAAAAGCCTGTTTCTAATTTTTATGGATTTCCTGCCAGCAGCAGCCACTGTGATGACCCCCTTAAAGCGGACATATAATGTTCTTAATATCGAGATTAAAAAGTTCTTCTTTAAGCTCTTTTTGTACGACATGTGAAATTATTTCTGCAATCAACCACAAAGCCATCCCCGCCCGTGCCTGTTGGTCTTCCCCTTGCCCCCCTCGAACGTGGCCGGTCTGGCCTCTACAAACACGGCTCCTTATGCAGATGCTCTGAATCCACCCACCCTGCCAACCTCTCTCCCATGCCCACACCCACCCACCCACACACACATACACACACATACACACCTCCCACTGCTCTTGTCTCTTTGCAATTACTAAGTGAAAGGCTGCAATAAAGGTGGCGCTGTACAAGGAGGGCAGTTAATGAAAGAAAGGATTATGGGTAAAGGCTGCATCAAGGGGAGATTAGGAGGGGACGACCGCACTCGCTGAGACAAAAGATCCCACTGACAAGAGCTGCTTCCAACACGCAAAATACAAAATACAACAAAACAAGAAAAAACAAAAACAAAAACCCATATACACCAGCCATGCACGTGAACTTGTGTGTATAATTGTATCCAAATGACCTCATCTGCAAACACAGCATAAACAGGCACACAAAGGCTCCATCAGGCAACAGCCTAGATGTGACTTCTGGATTGATCCTTTAGAGGAAGTGTCACACTTGGAGATCCAAGGCTGAATGATTAAACCACTGTGGTGCCATGTGTAACCCGGTTGAGGAGGTTTCTTAAGTTATTTGTTATTATTTTTTGACATTCAGAGAGCAACATCTGCAGGTGGAAGATTTGGACATGCCAAATATTGGCAAGATAAACGAGCATAAAAAGGTCCAACCAACTTAACCTGCAGTAGCTATGAGCACATTTCAATGCTGGTATTTGTTTGAATAAGAAAGTCTTGCAAGAGTGTTTTCCAAGGTCTGTGGAACACTGAGGGACAGCTTTGTCTGTCCACTGTTAGACAGGCATACGGTCTCTTTAAGTAAGTGATAAGCACTCGGGCCTCGATGCTGAACAGGGAGCAAATTGAAAGTGAAGATTGCCTTCCCATAGACTTTATCTTTTCCCACTAAAACAGGCAGCGGGCAGCTACGACTACACCTATTGATTTTGCAATTTCAGCAAATTAAGAAGGAGACAGCCAGGCCTATTAGAGGTCTTTCTGTGGCTTGGACTAGCATGGCCACTGTGGTCTGTAATGGTGAAGCCAAACGAGAACCAACATGTATCTATTTTGGGTTGTTATCTAATTATGCTAACTTATCAGGATGTGCTATATGTAAATGTCTACAATAGATGTCACTCATCCCTTGATTTCATGGTCTATAATCCTCTACAAGCAGCTGCTGCAGGAGGCAGGCAGAGGCATATTGCACCGACATAAATATAACACAAGGCAATCAGGATGAACGAATTACCTATGTGCAGTATCTAGCCAGACGCACACGCTAGTAATAAAAAAAGCTAAAGGCCAATCTGTACTGCTCTAATATCCACAGTAATATCTACTGCAATATGAAGAGTAATGAGAGGAATAAAAATTTCTATAAGGACAAGCCAAAGAGGGTCAATTCAATTATATCCATCAAATAATGCAAGCGTCTATACATGCACACTTTAAGCCTGTTGTTATCAACGTAACAATGAGGTGGTCATGAAATACAGGCTGCTCAGGATGACAATACACTGTGTAAATAAAGTTTATTGCAAAAATCAAATAATATATGTTGTATGAACTTGATATAAAGTATTAGCAGCTCACCTGTCTGAAGTGCAACAAGAGAACTTGCATGGCTTGTTTACCGACCCATTTAGTTGGCTAGCAACCATCCAAGTGCGCTAATCCACGATATACATTTATCGGCTTGAGGTGAATTTTTCTCAATTTTCAATCTGATTGTGTTATCAACCTATATGACTTTCATATTGGAGTTTTAATATGGGAAATTCAATAGGAAGAGTGATGGATGATTTCTCTGCTAAAGTGTGCACATTTTTCATACTGATAGCTTTTTGGGGTCTGCTAAAAATTATGAAATATGAGGGCTTTTTTTATTGATCATTAGTCTTTGGACTTGCACCTGCTTCACCAATTTATTTCCAATCAAAATTGGCATTAAGATTCATATTTGGCATCGCAGGGGCAACATTTTCTCATTATTCATTTGATAACGAGCAGGAATTGCAGAGACAAAGAGCAATACAAGACACCCAATTTGTTCAATTTCCACCATTGTGATTATGTTTTTATACCCCCCCGCACCCTTTGTTCCTTGCTCTGTTTTACATTGAATTTTTAACTCTTGCCCTCAAGCATTAGGTGTGTGTAGAGGAGAAATAAAATTTCTGACCTCTTTGCTAACTGGAGGTGCAAAACGTTTTCACGAGCTTCCTTGGGATATCAACTCAGCTAATTTGTCCACGTGTGAATTAATTCATATTGCCTCTGTTGATCCTTGTTCTATAAGTATTTGTCTTCAACTGTGTGGTGTGTGTAGGCGTGTGTGCGTGTATGTGTGTGTGTGTGTGTGTGTGTGTGTGCACGCGCATTGCGAAGACTGAAAATGTGTCCAAGCATAATTGGGAGAGGTGATAAGAGTGTGAATGGGAGGGCTTGTGTGGCAACTTAACATGGGAATCACAAGCTAATTCATTGATTGCTTCTTGGAAAAGATGGATGTTAATTGTTAGGTAATTAACGTGGTGAGCTGTAATTATGGTCGCCCAAGGACCCGATTAGTGTTTCTGCTTGTCTTATGGCGCTGAGGGGCTGTATCTGTGTGTGCATGTGCCTAAGCCTATCTGTTGGCTCGAGGACAGATGGCACATTGTCAAAAGCTGACATGTTTTGTTTTCCCTGATGTGTGTGTGCGTGTGTGAGTGGAGAGAGAGAGGCAGAGAGAGAAAGAGCAACGTACATAGAGTGGAGGGGAGCTGCACCCTGGGACTTGTTCTTTTGTTTCAGCTTTGTTAATTAGGTTCTAATTGAGTGTAATTATTTACATCATCACACATGGTAAATGGAGATGTCAAGTGGCTGCGGCACCAAAGCGGTTGGTGGGAGGCTGGCAGCTGAGAGCCCACAAGCTGTTGATGCCTGCCTTGTTACCAACCTCTGGCAGCTGAATAGAGCCACTCACAGAGAGCTGAGCTGCAGTCGTCAAACTGCGCGCATAAACGCGTTTATACTTGAGACGTTCGGCCAAGCACGACCGATGATGCACGCAGGTTTGATTTGTGAAGCAGAGTTGGTCTAAATGCATAAATTCCAACTGGAGGAACAAAGATCGCCGCGATGAGAAAGACAAAGAGCCAAAGAGTGACACTGATCAGTCAGGAGGGATGGTCGCAGGCGGAGAGAGATCCTGAACCAACCGCATCCAGAAACACTGTATTAGTGTTAGTGTAGAAGCTCAGGTTATGATGGTATTGATGAACATTGTTGCTAGTTGTTTTCTACCCACTGTAGTGAAAAGATTCCCTTAACTGCACATCAGTTGTTTGGTGATGTTGCCTTGCTCAGATTGTTGTTAGCCAAGTTATTTGGTTGCTGCTTTAAGCCCGACGGCATCTCAGCTGGGGATTTTATTTCGTTCGGACTATGTAACGGCAGCTGCCGATCGTTTGCTGCCGTGACCTCTGAATTGAAATGGTCCCTTTAGTTGCTTTGGAGGCTTTAGGGATCATTCCCTGCCTGGACCACTCACGCTCCATCCACCTGTCTTGAACACTGACCATCGTATTTGGCCTTTTGGACACGTTGGGGGTGGCTCTCAGCATTTCTGATTCTCCTCGCTGTCTGCCCTTCCTCAGTTTTCCATTTCCATCCACTTTGGCATTCATTTCCCACACTTAACATTATTCTAAAACTCCTTGGGAGCAGCACTGTGTATTTTGGAATGTGAATGCTTCGCTCTTCTCTGCCCAGCTGTGGTTTTAGGCTTGAACTGCTGCCATCTATGGTATTTTTTTTGCTCCTCTGTCTGTATCTTAAGGTGAAGTCGGATGCACATTGCTATTTACAGAGGTGTGTCAGCCTTGAAATGTTCAGCTGCTGCTCCTCTTTTCCTTTTTTTCTTCCATGCTGGCGGCCCCCTCCCTTATCCAACAGAGACCCACAGCCTTATAAATATATTTTCTTTATTTCTTCAAACAGAGATTTTAAGTTCCTCCTCGGAAGTTCTGGGATTTCTTATAATGACCAACAACCTTCAAGGAAACAAGCAAAAACCTTGTTTTTCTGTGGAAAAAATCAAATGAAATTATCATGAAACAGTGACGAGATTTGCAAATGTTGGGCATCTATCTTCTTATGCAAATAAAATAAATGTAATATAGAGATGACTGGACAGTGGGGCTGATTTAAGCAGACCTCAGAGGTGAGTTGAAGACGGAGACACGCTCACAATGTGCTGCAAACGACGTCTTCGCTCACTGAGCGGAGGACTTTTTCCATGCAGACATTCCTTTTGTGGTTAATGTTTCCTTTCATTTCAACTGCGACAAATATGGGAAAAAAATGAATTGGAAATGTAGCAGATCGGTAAACCAAGCTGGAATCTTAATCTCACCACACAACACTAACATCCTCGATATTGTAATCAGTAAATCACTGGAGCCTGAATGATATTTGGCAGCTGCAGCTGGACTCCTTTTCTCCGGGTTTGTGAAGACAAATGATGGGCAATGAATCTTGATCATTTTCTACCTTTGTCTATGCAAACACTCCCGCTGCCAAAGAACGCAGAGCCCGCGCTGCTCCGATGATCCCGCGAGGCTCAAAGAACGTGGAAATTTGAATAGCTGCGACCCCTCGGTAACAAAGACAAAGCGCGCTCCGGGACAGCAGAATGAATGTCACTTAAATGCGAGTTAACAAAAGGTCACTTAACAGCCAGCCAGACTAAAACCGAACCCAAGGGTCTTAACAAGCTTGCTTCATGCACAGTTTTCAGAACTTGGTGTTTATTTGGAAAAATCAGAGTCAAGTATCTGTGACATATTGCTTTTTTAGACTTTAAATGTATTAAGAAGAAGCCAGCCTTTATCGATGTTGTAAATCAATATTTGCTGCAGTGCAAGGCTAATGCTGTGGGATCAACTATTCCCTTTACAGCACACATATTTTTAGAAGCATCATACTTTTTCCTGTGGATACTTTTTGTCCAGATCCAACATTTTAACAAATGTTGCTCGGAACATGTAAAGTTTCTCGTCTGATTAAGTCACCAAACACACTCGCCTATTTAAAGTTCACCTTTTTTTTTATACAACTCGTCATAGAGGGAAAAAAAGAGGTCACGTTTAGCTTATCTGTCTAATTTAAATGCAATTTGCAACTTGCGCAGGAACTTTTGGTGATTTCAAAGTTGGGTGTGATTACAGAGCTATGTAAGGGAACTGAACAGTGAGCCAGCCGAGAGACCAAATAGGGCCGTTCCATATTCAGAACGCGTGCATGCGTGCGCCACTCTGTATGTACGTGTTGGTGCCTGAATGTGTCTTTTTGTGTGGTGTGTGTGTGAGGGCTTTAGTGTGTATTTTGGTGCATGTGTGCATGCAGAGGGGGTTACGCAGTGGGGTATTCTCGCCTTTGGTCAGAGGTGGAATTAATTTTAGCTGGCAGTCCCACGCTGTGGTCATTTGGTTTAAAGGGAGGTGTTATTATTCTGATTTGGCCGTAACGGCTGGGGATTGGATGCCCCACTGGCAGCCAGACACTCTCCTTTAAAGACAAAAGAAGTGGAGCCTTGTGTTCTTTTACGACTAAGGAATAAACACACAAGTGGAAAACCATCCAAACAGAAAATTAAAACTGAGAATAGGATATTAAACTCCTCTGGATAAATTCATCTGTTTGCAGTAAACTACAGACTGCGGACTTAATTATGTATTAAGAAAATATGGTACACCATTAACTGCAAACAGGCAGCAAGGAAATTGTGATTAAGCTCGTGCATGTGGGTCAAGTGTTGCAGAAATCCTGCAGAACTGAGGCAGACACGTAAAAAAACACACAAACATTGCAGCCAAACAGACACACACATGCAATATACTTACTATAATCATAGATGGCAGTTGTTATCAAGTAATTGTATTGTATATTCTTCAGAATGAGCTTAATCCTCTATTTCATTAAATCAAAGAACTATCTCATGACAGAAATAGCCAAATGACCAGATAGTCCATTTAAATATCAGCCATCTGCCAAAAGGAACCTTTTCAGCGGCCCCGTCATTTGCATAAACAGAAGATGATTTTTTTTATTTTTTTTTTCCCCATTGAAAGTTGAAATGACTGAATAATTATAGAGAGGATTAGAATGAGGGGAAAACAGGCCTTGATGTCAGAGAAGATTGCTGAGTAGTCGCTATAATCGCCGCTTAGGTTTTTAATCAGAGTGAAATATGGGCCATAAATTATTGCCTTTCATGCAAACTTGTGTTTTTTTGCACCAGCCCATCACAAATTAAATTTTTCAGCATTTTTAAGAGGCTTAAAAGACAGTTATTTTTGTTCAGCGGCTCCGGATGAAAATGCTGCGGTGCTGAAAAAGATTTTTCTTCTCAGAATCTCTGCATAAACTCCAAACAAAATCTCTGGCTGCCACACTGTGACATGAAATACATAATTGATTCTATTGAGTCGCTGCTCATATTACGCGACACCTGGATGCCTTAATCTTAATATCTTAACTGGGGTTTCTTTGTAAAAATGGATGAGATACATCCATTTGGAATACAAAACTCATAAAAGTAGAAATCTCAACTATATTTTGATGTGATACTCTGCAGCGTTGCTGTTCCGAAACAACTCATGCATTTATTTAAAACAGCTTTCAGCCCAAACTTGAGGGATCGTTTCAATATTACAGGAGGCTTCAGGGTTTAGACGCCGTGGGGCTGGAAGCAAAAAACAAGGGCTTTATCTATGAGGGGCCCAACGCGTTGTGGTACCTGCGCAGCCCTTAACAAAGCAGCACAGCCAATCCATTGTGCCTGTAACCAATTCATACATCCATATCGACACACTGGGAAAGGAGACACCCAAGGAGGGAGGTGGGGGGGGGTAGAGAGCCTCTGATGTGGAGACGGAGGAGCGCATCTCTCTTTCACGTTTTGTTTTTTGGAGATGTCGGTAATCAAAGTCTCCCCTCAGTCCGTACAGCTGCAAATTGGTTTGCCACCTCTTCCCCAGCAGTCTGGCCTGTCAAATCCACCCATGATGTGTCATTATCACAACTTTGGGTAGAAATCCATAAGAATCAATAGTTTTGTCAGGGAAACTCACGCCTGGGAGTTCACTGTACACTGTGAGGCTTGTTCACGAGCTGGACCGGCCCATCCTGCCACAGGCGATGGAAAAACAAGGCAATAATCCTAAGCACGCTTTTACGGTCATGCACTCATGCAAACACATCATGAGTATACATATATATATGTCCATTTGTCTACATATATGCCTGTCTCCGTCTAGCTGTCTCACTGTATCTGTCTGTGTTGCACTTCATTAGTTGAACTGGTCAGCAGGAGCCGGACAAACGTCTCTTCCCATGTAATTACTGTCTGGTAAACAGGTCAGAAGGGTAGAGTCCAGTCACAGCTGCTGCAGCTTTCAACAGCTCACACACACACACACACACACACACCACCACACACACACCACACACACACCACACACACACAGGCTGAGAGACACATACAGGCTGTGGGTCCGGAGCTTTCAGAGTGGTATTGATTGGTTGGGCTGTGACATCTCCTAAGCCATGTCACCCCTGTGAAAGAAGCCTCCAAATTGACCAATAATAAAGTGGTGGAAGTTGTAGTGGCACTCTCGGGGGAGCTGTCCATGTGGACTGTTTCACTATGCCTCTGTGTGTGTGTGTGCACGCGCGTGCGTGGGGGCAACGTGTAGGTGGGTGATGCCTTTGTATACGATTGAGTGAGTAAGTGAATATTTATCTGCTCTGATTTGAACACAAATGCTGACTTTCTCAGTGATGCCCTGAACGTTGAAGGAGGAAAAGTTAAAGCAGGGAGAAACAATTATCAATATATTAGAAAATGTAAGTGTTTTGATCTACTTGTGTAATCAAAAGCAGATTAAAATAAATCATATTTATAATACAGGCTTCTTTTTTTGGCATCCTTCTCCTTTTCACTCAATTTGTGGTGCCAAAGGTTCCATTTTGAAGCATTACTGGTTTGACACGGGTGCCCAACTGGCTGCAGCTTTGCAACTCACACACTATGCAAAGGTTTTCATGTCTGAAAAAGCTTATATAATCATATCTAAAAAATACAGCGTATATGATTAATTGGCAATAAGGTTTGAGTCTATGTTCTCCCCAGTTGAGGACTGACCATCAATGAGAGCGTGACAGCTGTTTTTTGGCCTGTTTGTTAAACTTAATACTCAAAAAGTTTGCAAATCTAATTTTAGTTTTTTACATTTTATACTCTAAATAAAGCATGGTTATGATACTTTTTTTTTGACACAGTCATAACGCTTTTCTTAGGATAAATACATCAAAACAGTTTGTGATGGGGGGCATTCTAACACCAACCTCATTATTGCAGTGCTTTATGCACAAAGACGGTGGGGTCACATTGATTTAATTCCCTAGTGTATTAGCATGGATTACAGCAGTCAACAGGCCTTCATTGATGTTTATCGGTGTGTGTGTGTGAGTGTGTGTGTGTCTGTGGTGGGTGGGTTGGCATTGAGGAGCAAGTAAATACAAGAGATGAGACAGATGAACCAAGGGCAATTAGACCATATAGTTAAACATGCGTTGATTTTACCATTGTGTGCATGTGATTGTCTGTGTGTGTCTGTGTTTATGAGAGAGGATAGAGAGAGAAAGGAAGAACAAGTGAGACAGAGCAATGGAGCTGCATTGGTCTTCATTAAGTTTTTCTATTATTACAACCTTGCTTCAAGTGTTAGACTAAGTGTGTTTCATCGCTATGAATTAACACTTTGATGTGCATCTACTGTAGGATTGTGCGTGGGTTGGGGGCACAGGGGGGTCGTATTGGTCGACATTAGCACTTGTGCGTGCTGCTTTGTGTTAACTTCTGTGCGACATGTTGAGTGCCTGCACTTAACGGCTGTGGATGACTTCAATTCTGTAAGCGTGTCCTCACCTGTAGTTTGATGTATATTTATGTTGAAAGAAACATCCATGTACAGATTTAACAGCATCTCTCTCTCTCTCTCTCTCTCTTTGTGTGTGTGTGTATGTGTGTGTGTGTGTGTCTGACAGCCATTTCAAACACTCGGTGGATTACTCATTAAACCATTTAGCATAACTTTGAAGCATTAGCATTAGCAAGGCAATTACAGTAATTAGCACGGGAATCTCTGTCAATGGGGCACAGCCACGAGGCAAGTGCAATTACAGCTATGCAAATTAGGCTTTGATTAAGCTTTTAAAGAACAATCGGCTTATTTAACTCAACACATTCAAGAGGCTGAAGAGACACTGAACACTCCCGCATGTTAACCCACACACACTCCAGCTTCAAGTACTCTCACGCACCTGCCAGGTAGCTTGAAACATCCCCATACAAGTGTGCAGTTATGTAAGTATACGCATGCATATGCCCCAAATGCATCAATGCAGTATGTTAAAACACCAGGTGTGCAAGGTTGTGGATGCACATTGTAGCACGACTCCCTGTCTCATCTCCGTATGTGTACACTACAGACAAGCTGGAACAGTCATACAAACACACACATCCCTGGCCTTATGCACACACATGACTGAACACCCACTGTCTCCCCCCTACCACCCCCCCTCCTTTTGTTTTGTCCGCCATTCTTTCTTCCCAGACAAGAAGACAGGATGTTTTTTTTTCCCACTGAACAAGAACAATTTGCTGTCTGATGTTAGAGGCCTCATTGTAGTGACGGGGCCTAAATTAAAGTGTGGGCTTATTAAAGCTGCTGCTGTGTGTGTGTGTGTGTGTGTGTGTGTCTGTGTGTAGGTTTGAGATGTGTGCATGTACTCCTGACACTGATCCACCCAATAAACTCACTGTCCGTGACTAAGAGTGCGCTCGCAGCAAGACAGACACAATTGCCTGTTAAGTCAGTGTTGCTTTTATTGGGCCTCCCTGAACAATTCCTTGATGTGTGTCACAGCTCCTACCAACATCCAGACACGCTGAGATTATTGTAATGAATTAAGGTGGCCTCCTCTTTGCTGTGAGGGCATTTTCAGGTTGGTGATTAATGCACACCCTGGCAAGAATATATCCTGTCTTTCTACTCCTTCTACATTTAGTGTTTAACTGTGTGCATAAACTGCATGTGATGATGTTTTTAATGGAAAATACCAAATATCATCAGTGGTAAATAGATTTTGAAAAGAGAGCAATGCCTGTTTGCTTGAAGAGAAGGAAAAGATCCTGTAGATCCAGTCAGATCAGGAGTTTGCCTTTGTTTCCAAGGAATTCTGAGCTTTTTTCTTATAGATGGATTAGTATTTCTCCTCAATTTGCTATTTTTACTGCTATAATTTGCTATTTTGCTACTTAACATTAAGCATTTAAAGTCTGAATCCATGAAAATCACCTCTTTCCTTTCAGCTTTATGTCTTTTCCTTAGCTGTTTACTGCATTGTAATGGTATCTTGTAAGTGCCAAATCTCCATCCAAGGACTAAATAAATGTGTATCAAAAGTTCTTATCAGGACAGAAAGCTTTAGTCACTGAACAGTGGCTCAATAAAATATAGCATATTGCTACTTTTGCAAACACCAGCTTGGTCAGACTTAAACGCCTTCAGAGGTAATGAAACAAAAAATCAGCTGGGTGCCTTAAAAAACAGGAATCCTGCTTTATTCATCAGATCTATGTTTTGAATTGTCGTACAAATAAATCAATGTATGAAAAAAACAAAGTCAAATTAGTGTCAAAGTGCCTGGCTCAGGTTTTGGCCCCATCTGGGTCAGGTGGTCGATGAATGTCGCTCAGCACCACATCGGGGTCAATGTAGAGAGCAGAGAGGTGTCTCACGTCTGCAGGAAGCACTGACAGGATTAGCGCTGTTTATTTGTTGTGATGTACAAACACATTAATGTGACTTTGGCTGAAACCTAGTTTTGTTCCAAGTTTCCTTTGAACGTGTGTTTGAGGGACCTCAGCCATTCTGAGCATGTACATACTGGTTTATGTGTGTGTGTGTGTGTATGTGTGTGGTGGGGGGCTGGTACAACTCTCATCATTATCTTAGTCAATACCCACATGTCCACGTATTGATCACGCTATCAATGAGCAATGAAGTATCTCAGGCTGCGGAGAGCCTTGTGGATCTGTTTGGACTTTTCCTGAGACCACACAGTGAGATCAAGTATAGCTGAGCTACCTCCAGGGCAAGATTATTGGCATTATTGACAGCTAGACAGCTATACAAGCACCATCAAATACACAATAAAACTGCACATTATTTTATTTCTTTACATAAACACACCCACACCCACACACACTCGAAAAAAAATGTAGTTAAAACCTTACAACCTCTGAAAATCTAACGGCAATTAACTTACCAGCAGCACACTAAATCCAACATGCCTTCAACGCAAGATTTTTATTTAAGTTAATCAGTTCTTATTAAACAAATATCCAGGGCACTCCTCCATAGGAAACATTTATATATAAAAAAGGCTTTTTTTGGATGGCTATTTCATGACAAAAATAGTTGAAATCATTAGTGGAATAAACTGAATAATAGGATAGAACCCACACGTAGCAGTAAACACCAACATCAAGTTTGACACCATTAAAGTTGTCCTGTCAAAGGTGCAGCGGTGACCAGTAATACATCTTTATATAAATACACACATTTATATGAATTTATTTGAATTAAGAATATTTTCAAGCGTTCAGACAACAATTAGGGCGGAATTGAAACCAAACACAACAATTAATATTAGCAAAGTGTTCCAAGGTCGGAGACGTAAAAAAAGAAGGAGCTAGAACAGAGGGAGGGTGTGAAAATGTGTTTTTGAAGGCTGGATGGGAGGTGAAAGGTTTTCAGTTTGGTATTAATTGCAACAGTTTGATGAGTGTAGTTTTCAAGCTGCTTTGAGATTTGAAATAAGAGAAATAACTGTTAATTATTATGTGCACGTGGGTTGCCTTCCATCCAGCTTTTGGAGGATATTATTGTGTCTGCAAATGCGCCTGATTCTTCCACACAGGTTACATGAGGCTTGTTAATCAGACAGAGTTCAATTCTATGAGAATTGTGGCATGATGAGCGTCAACACTGTCAGTGTGCTGAACAATAAAAGGGAAAAGAAAAAACCTCAAGGCCTTTTTCTTCTCTTAGCTTTCAATTTCTGACCCCCCCCACCCCCCACCTCATTCTCCTTACCATCACTTTCCCTTCTCCCCGATAGACCCCTCCTCCTGCCTCCCCCCGGGGTGTCCTGAGACCCTTCATTACTGTTGCCATGGCAATGCCTCAATCATCTGACAGTGGTCCCGGACACTGTTCCCCCCCCCCACCCCCCCACCCCGTCATGTCTTCCTGCCCTCTTTTCAGCAGCTGCCCCTCCCTCCTGCCTGCTCTCTCTTAAAACATGGCTTCCGGACAAAAAAAAATCACCAAATCACAGCAGCAAGTGGGCCATATGATGATGGGACGACCCCCCGAGGTTTTTCTCCTCTCTCCCAAAACCCCTTAAATGGCTGCAGCAATCATAACGTCCTAACACTTTGAAGTCACGTCCCAATTCCACTCTTTTTTTGACTTTCTAGCTGTCTGTCCGTCCGCCTGTTTCTTACATGCTCGTCTCCAGATTTAAATTGGCAGGCGTGTGGGCCTAGACTGCCATGAAAGAAGGACAGCGTGCGGGCTATTTCTGGACCAAATCAGCCGGCATCCAATTAAACACGGGAATATTGATCTCACGCCTCATTTCTGAGGATTAGTCCTCCCTTTGAAACATGTTCTGTTTGAAACACGCCTGGTGATGAAAACTCCCACATACAAACACGTATGATACACATGCTGAGAGACGGCGGCGCTGTCGGCCGTCAGCCCTCCAGGTGTGTCGCCTTGATCGCGCGTCATTACGGGCTCGCTTTCACACTGGCAGCCGTTGATGGAGTCGGTATGAGTCTTAAAGGCACCTCTGTTGCCAATCACCAAACACACGCGGCCACACACACACACAGGGTCGTATGAGTTCTTGCTTGCTACCTCTGTGCTCTCTATGTTTTAATCATGATCTGGTTTGTTTGTAATTATAAACACTCTAAGATGCTCATATCAAAGAGCTTTAAGGAATTCAGGCCTATGGGTATCGCTGCCTGCTTTTGAAATAGGCTGCCCCCCCCATCCCCACCCCTCACACATCCACATTCTTCCAAACACACACTCACACACCTCACTTCAAAAGCAGTCCTTCTTTTTTCTGCCGTCTGCATGGCTTCCCTATACACCTTTAAGGCCTTTTGCCCAAAGATGCAAGGTCAACACACGTTGTTTGTGCGTGTCGTGTTGAGTTGTCCCCTGGGCTCATCTGCTTCTGAGGCCAGGCCCTCTCCTTCTTCATCATCTTCTCTTTTTTATCCAACACTGCAGATGCCCCCATCCTTCAAAGTCGACACTCAACATACGAGAGAAGCAAGACTTTGGGCGCTACCGTCAATGCAAATTAATCAAGCAACTGTATATTAAAGGACACATCCTGAACCTTCTGCATGAAGACGTAAAGTTGGCAGCTCTTTGCTGTGGGTCAGTTGATGCTACAAAGTGATATAGAAAATCAGAAGCTTGCTCTCAGCTGACAAATTTCTAATTTTGTTGTTTACTGTTCTGACTCCCCACAAGATGGAGGAACACGCAGGCTGCTACAATAATCACGACATCCTGTAGTTTAACCTCCTCTCTGTCAGCATTGAACCCATCAGCCTGAATGTCCACATATATTTAACATTTTTTCATGTTAAGACGCAGTTACTTAATCTTTAATCCTAATAATAAAATACAAATATCCAAAATCCTTACCTCCTCTAACCTTAGAGTGAAAAAAATAATAATATCCCGATATTGCATTGGCCAGAAGGCTACCTGCAGCAGTGCACATGCATTTTGGGTAATTTTTTTTTTTTAAAGAAAAGGCCTTTATGCACGATGATAATCACAACCACAGATTGATTTTACAAATGAGAACTCACCAAACACCAGCAGTGAGCATGGAAACTTGTTGTAAGAAGCACTGACAGCAATGGCAACATCAAAGCATGTGTGCAGAAACATGCAATTTGAGTCCGAGCATTAAAAAAAAAGTTTTTTTCAGTAATTTGCATGACTAAAGCTACCGTGTTTACCTCTTGTGGGAGTTCAGCTCACTCAAATTTCAACATTTTTCTTTCTACCAAATTGACCCTCTTGCTTGCACACCTCCTCCACTGCACCTTCCAACTGTTTTTATATTTTTTCGGATCATCAAGTGACAAAGATGGTTACCCTTATGTTACAACACAGTGATCAGGCTGGACTTCCTGCTGCAGGAGGTGTAGGTCCTCTGACTTCATAAAAACAAGGCATTTTACCGGACTGCTAGAAATGCAACTTAATTCTAGCTGTGCTGCAACCAGGACAAGCTGATGATCCCACCAGTTGACTGTGTCTCAACCATAAAGTAATGAAAACATAATAGTTCCTGGAAGATTAAACCTTTGTGTGTGTGTGTGTTGTTTGTGGATTATGCAACTAATCAGGGACTTTGTAATGAGTGTGTGGTGAGGAAAATGGGTATTCACTGGCACTATTGCATAACACAGAAACTTTTCTGTTTCTATTCCAAAGCAAAGTTGTTTGCTGGCCAACAGGTGTCATTACCTGTCTCCTGTTCAAGTAGTCATAAAACCAATTGCCATGATTTTAATAAAACATTTAGAGGGGGTCCTGGTTCAATTTGAAGCCTTCGATGTTAACTCCACCATGAATTATGAAAGGTGTCTCTTTGAAAATGACCTTGTACTTTCACTTGAGTCTCTGTAAAGAGCACAAAATGAAAGAAATATGTGTTGTTGGTGGAAAAGGAGTGCATGGTGTCTCCAGAGTCATTTTCATTCACAGATAAACACATGGCAGCATCAGTAAACAAGATTCACAGCCAAAGAACGAAACACATTTGATAGTCATAAAGGTTTTTTCTTTCCCCTCGACGAGCAGAGTTCAAATAAACTCTGTCTGTCTGAGGTGCCGTGTAGCCTCGAGCAGTCAAGCATAAATTTAGAACAAATCTCGTTTCTCTTACAGGGGTATTAGTTTAATTTCTATGCTTGGGTGGAAAAAGGAAATATATTGTGTGAAACTGGAGTATAACATGCCTTCTCTCTTACCCCATACCCTCTTTACGTCATAAAATCTGCTCCACACTGGTTCAAGTTGTCACCTCACATACCACCTGACCCTGTAGCTCCCTTGGAAAACTAGTTTTGTTTCAAAATGAAAAAAGCAATTTTCCTTGGGTTTATAATCTTCAGTAATAGTCAACCATCATTTTTAATCTTTAGATGCATTTTTAATCCAAGCTGTAATGTCTTAACTCTCAGCCAAGGTCAAATATCTTAGCAAATAAGGCTTAAGCTTTGTTTTATATGAAAGAATTACATGATTAATACCAAAGAATTAATCACGTACTCTTCAGATCTCCCAGATTGGGTTTGTGCTAAAGGATTATGCTGTCCTACTTTTTCACATGGCATAAATTGACATGGAGGTTTGTTTAGCAAAGGACTGCTAAATACATTCTTCTTCTTCAGTGCAACACAGTCAGTGATTGTTTACTGCAATGTGTAAAAATGCAATTTACTCAAATAGGTTTTTTATTAATGAATTTTGTAAAACAGTGATACAAAATGCAAAACCTGTAGCTTCCAGATGTGCATGGTCATTACAAAAAACAATAAAAACACTTCCAGGATTTTATAATGTGATGTTCAGTAAAAGCTTTCTCAGGCTTTTTGTCTTTTGACTCCATATATTTTGCAAATTGTTTAAATTGGTATATCTAATCCTTCATATCTTATCTTACATCAGGTTTTGAACAATCTCTCACGACTGTTGTGCTGAAGTCATCAAATTTGTGTCGGCTTTCTCTCAATTCCGGTTTCATCATTGAGCGATACATTTTCTAAATGCTCGAAAGTATTTTATTAATCCATTAAACTGAATCCTGGAAAAAAAGCTAAAAATGACACGTGCTTGAGTCAGACTAACCAACCTAAAGCTTTCTGCATGCCGTTGTCGCCAGAAAGAGCTTAAAGGCAACTTTTTGATGAAAACAGGTCAATCATTACGATGGAAATATAAGAATTTACTTGTATTTGCAGGACAAGATATCACGTCACATCAATGATCAATGAATGACTCTTGTTGTATAAAAAAAAGCGTGAATTGTCATTCTCTGGCCTCCCAGGAATGCGGCTGATTTTCTCTCAGTCCGGATTTGCCAAAAGAGGCGATTTACCTTGTAGATGATACTTGAGCTCTTCCTTCTGTAGGATCGTCATACTTCATATTTCCAAACCCAAATCATTGGCGCCCCCTCCTTTTTCTGTATTTACGGCCACCCGGGAGGACATTTCTTTATTATTGCACACTTTTTATAAACTGGACAGCAGGTTCACTCCTCAACCATGTCCTATACTCCCAAACACACCTTGATTTATAATTCCCATGATTTACGATCTGTCAGAATGCCGGGAGTGCTGCCGTCAAACGCGCTATTCATTTATACATGTTCCCACTGCAGATAAAGTAAAAGTAAATGTAGATGCATTGGATGATTTTATTCAAAACCTGCTCATGTGTTTATTATGCACAATAAATCTAAAACCACTTGGAGTGTCAAAGCAATCTGTTGCCACCGCCGCACTTTTATAGCAGGGCAAAATGATAAGTTGCTTTGTAAATTGCGGGGATAGAGACACATGCATATTAATGGGCGATTTTGGATGTCCCAGCATTTTGACCGATGCAACATGAATAATTTCTGACTGTTTCCAGGCAGCACTTGTACGGCACTTATCAAGTATGCTACAGATGCTTAAACAACCGGTTTATTTGACACATTTATTTTGAATACTTATATGTGGTCTCACGTGTAAAGTTTTTTTACAGTACCTTCCTTTTGCCTTCAAGGCAACAAATAGGCTTTCATAAAGCATGTGATAAATGCATGTGTTTAAAGGTTCTATTTGACCCTCCTGAGTCGGTTTAGTGCCCTTACTCCCCTTCCATTTTGTTCTGGATCATCCTGTGTATCACCTGTCTGGGCTGTGAGTTTAATGAATGCTGATGTCTCTATACGTGGCGGGTATTACACAATAAAAATGTTTTAGTAAAACTCAGTATGTGGGGTAATTGGTTCTGTTTAAAAATGCATCAGGTTCCCTGTAGCAGGGTAGACGTGCGGGCACACGAGCGAGTGCACGCACACACGCGCACGCATAGACACAATTGCATGCCGAGCTCTTTCTGATCTGACCCGTCAAAACTCATTAAGGCTTAAAACATATTTCCAACTGACACCCAAAGTCTCCATTAGAGAACCGCCAATTACCGCTGAAAGATATACCCCCACCTGTCTGCTACATTTGCATATGATTGGAACGATCAGTTGAAATGAGAGCATTTTGGCGCTGCTCAAAAATTCACAGTGTGCTGCCAGATCAAGGGTGGTTGGGAGTGGGAAGGGGGGCGGGCATGGTAATGTGAAGTCAGCGCTTTTAACTGGATGTTTAAAAGTTGCAAGGACTGCAGGGGTGAGAGTAGGGTTACGTCCTCAAAATCGCGCTTATAGGTTTAAGTTGGGTTCCCGTGCCCCTGCTTTGAGCAGCTTGCAGCATTAGACTGTTTTGCCAGCTCAGAGTGGATCTAAATACCTCTCATTTAAATACATTTGAATACAAGGACAGGGAATAATAGGCACTGAACATGAAGCTCTATTGTCGTGGGAGTAAAGAGTGCAAGCAGTGCAGTTTTTGCACAATTACGAATGTTCTAATGGCGAAGTTAAATGTGCGGATTTTTTTTTTTCCTGCGGTAGTTTAGCAATGTGTGTTTGCAAGTACGTGCCTGAGTAGACAAGCGAGGGAGATTTAGGGGTTTTGCGTGGCAGTTTTTCCAGATAAACAGCACTTATAGCCATTACAATCAAGATCATTCATGCTAGCCCATCTTCGGCGTGTCCCAGTCTGTGTCTCTTCTCTTTATTCCTTTGTCTCTGTCCGTCAGTCTGATTGTCTGACCATTACTGCCTTGATAAAGTTGTCGGGAGATGAGAAGTCAAGTCTTCAATCAGTGCAGAAGTAGGCCAATAGATGTGAATTCAAGCATATGTCAATCAGGGACGCAATCACCGTGCCGCTGGCTGAGGTGGGAAATGTAACAGTGGATTCTGTACGGATGAACAAATCCACATTTACCAACACACACAAGGGTCTTAATACTTTCACATGCATGAAAGAAACCAATGTAGGAGTATCAGAGGTTTTAATATATTTCACAATAAGTTTCTGGACAGCCATAGTTGGAAAATGTATGAGATGGGTGGTTATTACTGCAAATAGCCCCATTTGACAAACAGTATCCTGTCATGTGTAAGAGGCCCCATCCAAGAACACAGTGTACGTGAACTTCAAGCGCCGCCTGCTGCTGCGCACATTAAGCTGTTTGCAAGAGCTGATGTCACATCATTGTAATCATATTCATGAATGGGGCACATTACATAACACAGCACATCAAAAACGTTACTAGCGTGTTCCACGTTGGGTCACAATGTTCCTCCACCGGTACTCGAAAACCCCGAATGTGTCAGCTGGCCACGAAGAACAGCTCAAAACTGTTTCCCTGGCAGAGACTGCAGAATCGCAAAAGAAAATATGATGGTTCCGGTAATGACAAACAGGTCTATAATTGCCTATTAATTAAAGAAAAAGATTATATGCTATCACCCTCTGCAGCCCAGACCTGAGGAGCGCTGGATGACGCTGTCATTGCTCAATGTGTGAATATTAAAATGTAAATTTAATAGCTTGAGATAATGTGAATTGGGATATTACCCTTGGGGTGATGACGCTGATTGTAAGGTGTGACATGTCTTTTTTTTTTTCCTGTGCAACAGACAGTAATGACCATCCCGACGGCAGGCGGATCATTACCGCCATAATCATCATTGGTATAATCAGGACTGTTTTCAATGGGAGATTGCTTTGAGAGTCCTGTTGGTTGTTCTGAGTGTTCTAGAGAGAGCCCCCCCCCCCTCCACACACACACACACACACATACACAGATAAACCCAGCAGCACTAAGCGAGGCTCTTCATTGTTTCCCATGTGATTAAAACTGAGTGCCATTGAGTCTCTTATGTTGTCATCAGCCTGCTTTTGTGATGTGTGCACTATTTGCGTGTGCTTTGTGTGTGTGTGCTTTGTGTGTGTGTGCACGCTTGCTCCCCCTGCAGTGGCCCTTCTCTAAATGAATGTCAGCTTGCCTTAGTCCAAGCATGGGCCCCAATGCGGTCGATCGATACTTCATTAGGCTTGGATTGTCTTGTGTCCATGCAACCTTGAAGCTGTTCCTTAATTACCCCGGCATTAAAGCCCTGGATGGTGCTACAGACCACGCTATGGTGTGGCTAGCCAAACCCAACAAAGCACACCCTACACCCCTCCTCCATTTATGCTCACCTGTCACACCCTTTGCTTTCCTGCATCACATGCCAAAATGCACACAGATAGACGCATATACACGTAGACGCACACGGACATAAATCTACACACATCCATTCATGCGTAGATGCTGCTCATCCCTCTCTCTCTCTTTCTCTCCCCCCCTCTTCCTCTGTCTCTTTCACCACCTTGAGGCTATACTGGTAGGCGGGGATTGAGGTGGAGACTAAAGGGGGAGTACAGGGTGAGAAAAGGTGGGTGGAGGATATTGTAAGACTGGGTGAAATGAGGGCAACAAGGAAGACTTTCTATTTTTCTAGCTGTCAAACCCCAATCAAGCTCTCCGAATAATAAAAACAAAATGGCCGGCAATGATAATGTTGCCACTTGCATTACTGTCATCTCTCTGAAGATTAGAAATGCACTGTGCACAAGATAAAAATGCTGAAATGTCAGCAGATTTGACATTTTGACATGCGTGTGCAGGTGTGTCTTTCTATTAAGTGTATTTACGTCCTTCATTTCGGTGGCTTCGATTTTGTCTGTGAATTTGGCAGAAGAGAGATGATTGTGAAGAGAAGGTGGAGGAGGAAGAAGAAGTGGGAGGAGTGATGGAGATATGACGTTTGGACAAGGAGCACAAAACAAATGATTTAAATAAGGCTCATCCCTTTCTTCGTGTGCGCTGAGTCAGAAAAGAGTGAAAATTGGGTAAATTTGGAATAGCAGCATTGCTGCCAGTGTATGTCAAATAATTACGCATGAGAGGGTGAAAAAGATGAGAAATTGTGTCTAAATAGAAAAAAAGGAGAGAGGTTACACAACTGAGGTAAAAGAGGAGGAAGTTGAAGCACAGAAGAAAGGGTGAGATGTGGATGAGGAGGCAGATGGAGAGGAGGGGGGAGGAAAGGGGGTGCAGTCAAATGGCACTCATGACAAATGACATCCCCTGTCTCCCAGTCTCCTCTCCTCAGCACCATGATTTGTCATCTCCACTTCTGACATTTTTCATCGCACTATCAAATCACCCTGACAGAATGATATTTTCTAATTCTCCCAGCCTTGGAGCACACCAAAAATAATGGCCTCCACATGCTATCTGTGCTCGTTCTGTTTCCCTGCCTCACTCTTCATTTTCTATTCCATGTATCGCGTAAATATCCAGTGATTTTTTTTTCTCTTTTTTTCCAGTCATGAATATGCGGCTTTGGAAACACATTGCTGGTGGGACCATGGAAGCAATCTCTGTCTCAGCATCAGTTAAACTGTCTGGTTCATGAAGAACGCAACCGGTTTTCACTCCCCACCCATCAAATAGGCGAGCGAAGTGAGACCCAGCTTCTGAGACAATCATGGCTACGCGTGTGCCTACTGCTTCGATGTTGAAACATTTTAGACGCCAGAAATTCATGACAGCGTGTATGTCACAGTAATTAAGTCACTTTTAGGTGCAAGTTGGTTAAAATCCACCATAACATATTCTAAATTATCCTTTTGGGAGCTGTAACTTCAGCAAACTTAAGGCATGATGATGTTTGGTCTGCTACACTGCCATTTATATGTAAGCTAATATTGGAAGGTTTAAGTTAACGTGCTGGTTATAATAGTGTTATTTAGCAGCCTCATGGGCGTGTGAATGTAGTGAAAGAACGATACGTTGCCGATATTTTTTCAACATGCTCCAGCTTTTAGACTGGAGGTAGAACAACAAACTGGAATCTGAAAGAGTCTAGATGGAATAAAAATGATCCATTTAGACTTACCGTATTTTCTGGACTATATGTCGCTCCGGAGTTTAAGTCGCACTAGCCAAAAAATAATAAAGCATAATAAAGAAGAAAAATATATATATAAGTCGCACGGGACTATAAGTCGCATTTTGGAGGAACATTTATTTGATAAAATCCGAGACTAAGAACATACATTTCATCTTGAAAGGCAATTAGCATGGATTAGCAATAGGGTTACGGGATGCTAACATAACAAATTCAGCTACATGACCCACAACGAACTGAGTATGTGTCTGCTTTGTTAACGTAACATAATAACAGTTATTTAGATAATTATAGCATAAAGAACATCCGAGCAGGTTTACCAAACAATCAAGTCTAACTCCATAGACGAAGCACCACTTCTTCTTCTGTGTCTCTAAAGGAACTTGTTCCTCAGGTACACACGCCTAGAGCACCCTCTTGTGGTTGCCAGTGTGAAAATAACGAACATGTGAAATTCCGTAATAATGTATTTATTTAAGTCGCTCCGGAGTACAAGTCGCACCCCCTGACAAACTATGAAAAAAGTGCGACTTATAGTCCAGAAAATACGGTAGATGATAAAATGCACCACCAAAGACTTCCAATATACGGCACTTCTGGATGAACAACTTCCTGCCCGGTTTTCAGCTTGCCTTCCTTGTTTCTTGGTTGTGGTGATGACCACCATATTAATCACCGTAGTAACCCTTTATCTCTCTCAACACAGATCTGCCAGAACAAACATATTACTTTCCTTCACGCTATTGAATATTGATAAGCACAGTGTCCTCTGTCTTGACCCACCTTTCTCATAATCTAGGTCAGGGCGCTGCGGAAGAGTTTATGGTTAATTCCATCCCAGCGGGAGATCACTATCACTGTAGCCCACAGGCTTAAAAAGACAGCGATCTTTTCAACTTCTAGCTTTACTGTCTGATCAATGCTGACATGCAAATAAATTCAATTGCTCATATTTTTGAACAAGAGTGGTGTCCATAAGATGTTGATCATAGGGACATTTTGAAGGCTAAGTGAGCGGCCATATCACCAAATACAAAACAATTAACCTCAATGTTATTTGAAATGAATCGGGTGTTTTTCATACCTAAATAAAGGTCACAGATTCAGTAAAGGTAGACTCATATAGCTAAAAACATGTGTCCCTGTTTATTTCTTAATCATTTATATCAAATGTATGTATATATGTGTGTTTTGACTCATCATTCTATTAATGTGTGTGCTGTTGTCCAACATTTACAGTGTCTAGGGTAATAATGCATCATCCAAAGAGGGATCAGTGTCTTGCTCTAAGCAGTGACCGGGTGTTGTTGTTTAATGTAATAAATGTCATGTATGCATGGCTTCACATGCACTTCGTTAGCAGTTTAATGCTAAACGTTGAGCATCACCAGTGCCTCCCAGCTATGAGCCCACTTCTGCTAATGACACCAGCATTTTAGCTCAAATGATCATGCACAAAAGGATACGCAACTCACAGAAGGCATTTCCAGGGACAACAGTAATACACTGATAACTAATATAGTATTTAAAACAAATTCTTGCACATCTGCACTACCACAAAGTAGATACTTTTGCTAAAAGTATATTATCCAACATATTGTGGAAATTGTATAGTTTAAAGCATTTACATGGAACTCAGAAAAAGAAGTTTATAAAAATAAAAAAAGTCAAAATAAAAATGAAAGGAATTTCAACTTGATCTTTTCTTATAGCTCTGCTGTTGTCAGACAAAGAACTATACCAGCAACTTGCTGAAACTAAGGGAATATTAAAGCAATTTCAGCTCTGCCTGCTTTGAGATTGGGTCACAGTCAAAAGTAATACCAAAGCAGGAGAGATCAGTTTTCTATCATCTGAGAATTCTCCAAAGATGAAATAGGCCTCATAAATGAGTCTCACGGATAACTGATGTATGGTAAATGATGGAGAGAAGGTAATATAGGAAATTGGGTGAATAGTGTCTGGAGACTGAATCAATCCATTTTCGAAGTGGAGCTCTACTGTGGGCTGTTCTATTCTTTTAAGGAACATTCTGCGCTTTGCTGCAGATTTCATATTATCTGACATCATCATTTACACATGGAGGGGAGCAGAGGTTGGTTAGGAGGTCTGGGCGTTAGAGGCCTATACAACACGTCCATATAGACGCACATCATTTACTTAGTTTGTTTTTCGGTCTTCTTCGGGAGACTGGCTGTGAAATCCTGGGGAGGCAAGAAAAACGGGATGGAGATAAGCAGAAGTGATGGAGGTAGAGGAGGTAGTAGTGAGGTGGTGAGATTGATTGGGCCAGGAAAGAGATGACTGCCGATGAAGGCCTCTCATTGACAGATGGATACAGAGTCAAGTCCCAGCTCCAATAAGCCCTCGGCCTAATCCCCTTCAAATTTCCCTCTGATTGCTTCTAAATTGCCTTTTCCCATAGTTTCCTGCTGATCTCTCACAGTCCTTCCCTCCCTGCTCGTCTGCCACGTTTCACAGGTGAGCTCCTTCCTCAAGTTTTGACTAAAAACTGAGTTCAGTATCAGAGGGTGTGAGGGACGAGGGCTCCTCTGCCCTTGTGTGTGTCCATCCCTTCATAAAACCAGTCTCAGGTCTCGCCATTAAAATGTATTATCATCTCACTGTGTCAAGAGAGGACACAAATAGTCCCAGTGCCTACCATCTCCTTGTGTCATTCTTATTCTCACGTTCATACGCTCCGCGACTCCATCTGTTCATCTGTTTTTTCTTGCCCTTGTTTCATCTTTTAATTTGATGTTTCTCCTTTTCCCTTCTGATTTAATTAAACTGCCATTGTTTCTCCCTCTTTTCTGCAGGCAATTAGCAAACAGGCACTCAGTGTGGACAGACTGTTTTTGAAGCTATGTTTTCAGGAACTGAAATGCATAATTATTCTGTTTTTGTTTTTTTTTCTGAAATAGTAAAAGCTGCTGCATTAACCTCATGATTCCATATCATATATTCATAAGGTGGTCATTGAGTGATTTGAATGGGACAAGAAATTAAAAAACAACAACCTTAACTTAAATGTGGTGATTACATTGCATAAATAAATGACATATTTGAGCTAAAAAGAGCTGTGATGGCTGTGTCACATCCTCTGCAGACTCCTGATATAATCTGTGCTAAACATTGATGACCACATGCTAAGACCCTAAAAGGAGGGTAACCAATTATTGTATTGACATGATGTTAGAATTGTGTTTGAAAATCATCCTCAATTAAGGATCAAGAATTGCCAAATATATTATTCATATCAAAATTTAGATTACAACCTTTACATGTCAAGTGTAAAGTGTGGCTTTATACACTAAATCAAATCAAATCAAATAAATCTTTATTTATATAGTGTCTTTTACAATCAAAATTGTTTCAAGGCACTTTCCAGAATCCCAGGGCCGAACCCCAGACAAGCAACAGTGGCAAGGAAAACTCCCCTTTAACAGGAAGAAACCTTGAGCAGGACCACGCTCGTGTAGGGGGACCCTCCTGCTGATGGCCGGCTGGGTAGAGAGGAGAGGAGAGGAGAGGAGGAGAGGAGAGGAGAGGAGAGGAGAGGAGAGGAGAGGAGAGGAGAGGAGAGGAGAGGAGAGGAGAGGAGAGGAGAGGAGAGGGAGGAAGAAGGAAAACACTGCACTACAGCACTGTAGCAGTTGGCCAAATTTGAAAGATGAGACAGTGTAAAATGAAGAAGATCAAACAGAATTTACAAGGATTTCCTTAACTTGTGTGATTTTGAATTTACAATTTCCTCAATTGACTGAATTACAGTTTCTTGTCAATTGAGGCTCCTCCTGTAGTCCAATCTCCTGGGATTTGTGTACCACTAATTTTCATGTGACCTTTTCCCTGCTTTTTATTAAGAAATCTGGGGGTGCAGTGAGGACAGACATATGGGGAAACACAACCAAAACCAAAGAAGCATACATTCAGAGAAGCAGAAAGAAAGGTCAAGACACAAACAAGGCAGGAGGGAGCTTTAGTAAGGATGGAGGGAGACTGACGAGAGCAGAGGAAAATTGAAAGAGAAAGAGAGAGATAGTGGGGATGGAGTATGGAAGATTGCATTTTAGAATTACTGGCCAACACCTTAGAATTTATACCCTCATGCAGTGCTTGGCAGCAGCTGGAGCCTGCCTGGGGTGTGTGTGTGTGTGTGTGTGTGTGTGTGTGTGTGTGTGTGTGTGTGTGTGTGTGTGTGCGTGTGTGTGTGCGTGCATGTGTGAGAGAGAGACTGAGAGAGGATAAATCCAAGTTAGAATAGATACAATATTGTAGTGAAGTGACATAGATATTAACAGCAAGCAGGTATCAAGATCACAATATATGATTCTGTTAACAACACTCACACCAACAGGATCTTGTAGAACAAGCACCATTTCACAAGAAACTGTGTTGTATAGAATTAAATCAAATAACTCTTCTCCTTGTCCCACCTCTTGACTGGACGATGAAAGACCATGTAAAAACAAAAAAGTACATCAAAAATCCATGGATGTAAGAAGTTTTTATAACCTACAGTTACAAATTTAGATGCTGTATGTCTGTTCAATGGTAAATTGTGGATATTAATGGGTAGCAGTAGCAAATGAAGAGTCAGAATGTGACTGGAAATCTCAACTCAACCACTAGGGGCGCTAAAGCTGTATTAGACACCACAATGGACTCCTGTGGTCTTGTTGTATTGAGATGGTTTTGGATGGTTGAAAAAAATTAACACAATTATAAATACTTGGGAAGAAACATGTAATGAGTTGTTCTGATGGATGAGGCTAATATTGCAATAATTCTTTGGCAGTCCAGACACTTTTATCAAATCCACAAGGCCTGGCGGAAAAAGTAGAAATCCTGGCCAAAACTGTGCAGGCCTGCAGGAATAGGGACCAACAGAAAGTGTTTGTGGCTTGTGATTCATGATAACTGGGGGGGGGGGGGGGGGGGGGGGGGGGTAACGGGGTCTTCATCCTTCTGGACTAATACAAAGAGTGATTCTAAATTCTTTGTTGGGATTACAATGAGATTCTCTTCCCTGCATTACAAGAATGTGCACAACAAATACACAGACATGCACACAAATTCAGGCCCCATCATCCCCTGCCACAGCAAGCACAGCGGGCAGCAGAGGTAGCGGCGCTGACTGGAAAAATTAAACCATCCTCGGGGAACTCTATGGTGAGAATATGAAGAGAAAAATGAAGGTGACATTTGAGAGAAAGAGAGGGAGGAAGAGAGGTGTTCTGGTGAAGGAGGGAGGGGGGATTTAATAGGTCCCTGTGACACGGAGGGTGTGAGATGAGATGATGAAACCGGAGGATAGGAAGGAGGGAGGAGAGCGGGAAGGGGAGAGGGAGATTGTGTGTCAAAATGTGGATGTTTGGAGATTGGGCTTCCACCCTGCCAAATGATTAGAATGTTCCCTCTGACATTCATATTCCCCGATCTGGAATCATGCCTATGTACAATGAGCCACGCGTGAAGAATTGTGGAGTCATCATATAGGAAATGATCTGAACAACAGCCGGAGACACAATTCAGACAGAAGAAGACTTTATTAAAAATTGGGACTATTTTAATATATAGAGATTTAATTAATTTCATTTAGTATATTCAAATAGAAGTGTAATTGTATAATTATCATATATATGCATATACCTACAGCATGGAGTCTCTCTCTCTCACACACAGACACACACACACATACACACAAATGCCCTGAGCAAATGCACAACACACTGAAATTAGGGGGACCTCAGACATAAGAATCTCCCCAAGTGAGTCGCCATCCCTTTCCCCTCAATGCTCAAGAGATGAGGGTTGTCATGGTTACGGGGGCAGGAAAAAAAAAATCACCCCCACGGCCCACCCTACCCTCCTTCTTTCTCACACACATGTACACACCTCCACACACATATATTATATTTTTTCACCCCCTTTCAGTCATCCAGGCGCTGCCGATGTCACCAGTGGAACTATGAATTTAACATACAGGTCAGGAGATTCATATCTGGCTGTGGCGAAAGTATCAGGAGACGTAAGGACGAAAAGCAACATGATGGCCCGCCGCCTGATGGCCGCACCAGCTCAACGCCCTTGAAATTTAAAGGAGGCAGGAATATATTTTAAAAAGAAGAATATTCCATCTCTCTGTTTACTACTCAGGATGTTTCTTTGCTCCCCTTTGAGTTGCAATTAGAGCCCCTTTTCTCTGGAGGGAAAAAAAATGAAGGCAGGAAACAACCTGATTGAAGAGAGTGAAGGAGGAGGAACAAAAATGATCCTTTGAAGGGTTGCTTTTGTTATTTGTTTTTCCTGCTTTCACCCTGCCAGTGGCATTAAAAGAAGAACTTCACTGAGCACTTAGAGGATTACAGCCATGATGAATATCCTAATTTCGATGCGATTTTTAGGCCATCAACATAATTATTATTTTTCATTTTTCTTCCACATTCCAACATGTTTTTAATGAAGATCCCTTTCAATAAACAAATGGATATGCATTAAGGGGGATGATGGGGCTTTCAAGTATAAACCTCTCATGTCTATTAAGTGCTTCCATTACACCACATTTCTTCAGCAGCCCCCACTGCTAAAATGGCTCTTTTTTTTGTTCATGAAAGCAGATCTGTGAGATCTGTAATTTTTACAAATGTGAAGAGGCGCCGCTCCGTGTTCCATTTTTGCATTTCTGATGTTTGTTGAGATGGAAAATTTAAGACAAATACGGAAAATCAAGCTTGTTTTTGGACTTGAATGCCAGCTGAAAACATCCGTCACACAGCATGCAACCAGATGTGTTTTGGACTTGTTAATTATTGTGCATGGAAAGATCATTTCATTAATTTGCATTCAAATGAAATGATGAATTAAAAACATCCCTGATAAAATAAATGACGTTGCAATGCGGTAGCCATCTGCTGAGGAATAACAAATGCAGGGAGATAAATCAGCGGACTACGTCTGGATATTGTCCTCATATAATTGGTGTTTGATAACTCTGATTGACTATTGATCGACACTGAGTTTTGACCCCAACAATAAATCCAGAACCCCGGTGGCTGGGATGCTGCATCGTTGAATCTGAAATATTTTATCTCCGGCTTAAGAAGAATAGCCACTTATTCTCCCCGTGCACACGTTTTTCTTTTTTATGACAGCAATGCTCTCATCTTTCCTCTTAAGTTTTACCCTTTTGTGACCTTTTGGGGAGACCAAACGTGTCTGTGTTATATATGGGCTGTCCTGCGATGACGGGGGCGGCTGGGGAGGTTATGGAGGCGGTGCATTAGCTCCCCCTCACCAACACCCCAATCTAACCCACCATGGCAAGAGTCCCCAACCCCTACTCCGCTTCACTTCATTCATTTTGTTCGTCCCCTGCGGTCAGCCGGCAAGGCCTCTAAATCCTCCCTTTATTGTACACGGCGCACACAAAGGCTCGGCCCGCTCTCTCATTTCCTTGATGTGCCTTTGGACAGCGGCAGTGGCTTTGTAGGCATCGATACAAACATTAGCATAAAGCAGCTCCTGGGGACCAAAGAACAATCAACTCAACTGTTTTTGGTCAATTCAGAAGACTCGCACATGATGTGTGACAATGGGAATTAAATACCTACATTGTGGTAACTAAGGTTTCATTAGAACCCAGCTGGAAATGTTAAAGCTGAGATGCCTGCTTAGACAAGGAAAGAGCGATGACCCACTTGATCTTTGGTGAGGTGAATCGCTCCCTTGGCTTTGGTCTAACCTCTTTCACTCCTCTCTCTCTCTCTCTCTCTCTCTCTCCCTCCCCACTTTCCTCTTGACAGCTACAAAAGTGGGATTACCCGGAGACACTGAGAAACTTAAAAAAATAAAAGAGGTTATGGTTTATGGCTGAGTTAAGCTTTTTGAACCTGAGAGTTGTCATTTGTTGTGTCCTAAAATAGTTAAATGGCTGCTGGTCATTGACCACTCATAGAACAACACACTTCCTCTACTGCCACTGTCATAAAAGACCAACTCAGGGCAGGTGTCTCACCTTTTATATATGTATGAGTCCCAATGTTGAGCAACTCATGGGAGGAAATCAGTGGTCATTGCTTCAAAGATTTTTTGCCCTGCTTATATGACCTGAGGAAAATTATACAGATTGTTCACACACATGCGGCTGCAACTGATAAAAAAGCCAATACTTTACAATCAATGTATTGTATTTTTATTCACAGATATTCACACATATTTTTAGTCATAACACTTGTTGCAAAAATAACCTGCAACACATTATTTTAAACAGCTCGAGCATAAGTAGGCGGAATGTGCGTTTTTGAAATGTGTCTGCCGTGGGTAAGTTTTCAAAATCCTCAATTTTTTTCCCTGCTTGTATTCTGCAAAAAAGAAAAAGAAAACAAAATAAGAGCAAATAGACTGTGTGTGTGTGTGTGTGTGTGTGTGTGTGTGTATGCCAATATTTAATGTTTAGAAGCCCCTAAATTCAGGAAAAAAAATTGCAGTGTAGTTGTACTTGTATTTATGTGCAATTCAGCAAACATTTCTTTCTCCATATTTATATAAATATAAATATGGTATGTAAAACTATTCATTAATTTGGAGGCTAAACGGTTACATATGGAATGTTTATTTTCTTCTTAACGACTAATAAATGTAAAAATGACTCATGTGTGTTCCTGAAATCAAACCTATTTCATTTGTTTTAGTTGTAAAAACATTATTTTTGCTGTGGATATTCAGACAGTAAAATCATCACTTATATTTGTGTTTATTTATTTGTATTTCATTTTTGCCAACGTTTTCTTTGAGCCTCTCAAAAGGCAGAAGAAACTGCTTCCTTCTCTGCCTCTCAGTTTCCAAACGTCCATGGAAACAATGAGAAAAGCGCCGCGCCATTATTCATAGTAGATTTTAGCCGTGAGACACGGACGCTTCCTCCGCAGAGCAGCGGTGGGTTTATTCCTGCCCATCAGGTACTGGGGCGTGACAGAAGGAAGTGCTGTTCGGACTGTGGTCCCAACAATGTCCCCTGATGTGGACACACATTATAAATGACACTGTCCAATCAGATGTGGAGATGGCGACTGGGGGTTGTGTGTATGTGTGTGTGTGTGTGTGTGTGTGTGTGTGAGGGAGACAGAGAGTGGGAGGGAAAAAGGGATGCTGAGGGAGGAGAAGATGAGAAAACATGGGGAGCCTCATTTGAAGCAGTTAATGTGCAGATTTATGTAGAGGGACAGTGGTCAACATTCATAAGATCTTCCTTCCGCCCTGCCAACCCACCACCACAGGCTTTTTTCCCTTTTCCTCCCCTCTTCCCTTCCATTCTCTCCCAGTCTGTCAGTCACCATCATTCCTCCCCCTGCTCCCCCCTGCTCCTCATCTCTCATCTGTCTTCCCTGCTCCTCCTGTGGGGAGACTGAGATTGTTGTGGTTTGCAGCGATTGAACCAATAGGAGGCATAGGTAGACCGCAGATACAGGCCGGCCGGAGCGAGCGAGGGGGGAAAGGGGTGTCAAGCATATCCAACCCTTAGACGTATCCAAGCTTTTCATCCAACACTTTTATATGATTTTTCTTAGTGAAACTGACTCCACGAAAGCAATTAGAATCTTAGAATGCTCACTTTTACCTAATCCTTTTCTGAAATTGACATGATTTGATAAACAACTCAGGACAAAATTTATTTTGTTGCATGTTTGCAGAATATTGTTGCTGTTTATTTCATCCACATTAATTAATTACCCTGTAGCATCAGTTTATGTTAGAAATTGACCACAAAAATTTAAAATAAGTCAATTTTGCTGTTTAAAATTTTGCATTTCATGTATAGTTTCCTGTTCTTTCATATTCAATGTGGTGCATTTGCCTTTGGAATGTGATTGCATCAAGCTTTTGAACAGTTTTTTTTTGCCTTTCTGCAGTGTTTTCCTCTTTTTTCCCTCTAATATTTCCCCCTTTCCTCCTGTCCTGCTGACTTTCCTGTAATACTTGAGGCCTTCACTCTTCCGGGACGTCCTTGCCACACTTCCATCCATTTTCCTCCTATTCCGCTTCACCTCCCAATCTCCTCTGCTCTCAGTGGTATATTAATAGGAATATTTATTTTCTGGTCTTGGTGAAAATATGTTACTGTCGTGATTGCCTAATTTAGAGGTAAAAGTCTCATCCTCATTAAATGAGTGAGTAAATAGCAGTGCAAGGTGCTGTTGGGGTACATCAGACACTGATTTAAGTTCTAAAAGCATCTCTTTGACCGGGGCCTTTAAGGCTCTCTAAGTATATGTCCTTTTCTTCATGCCAGTAATCATTTTGTCACACCTTTTCCAAGAAGAGGAATATCTTGTTTTGGAGTAAAACTCTTGAAGTGCACTGTTTGTACCTGCATCAGCAGCAGTAGCTGTGCTTCTCTGTCTGAGACCCTCCAGCTGCAGCTTTACAAGTGATCCTGCCAGTGTGATCCCAGCCTGGCTGCCCCCCTGGGGCAAGGCAGAGGAGACGGTATGTGTATACATACCATGTGTAAGCGTGTGTGCATGTGTTACAACTGGTACAACCACCCCTCAGAGGTGCTCTTGAGACCCTTGATTGCATAGCTCACTGTGATCACTGAGGTCTCTGTTATGCCAGAGTGGAACTTAATGGATTTAGAGCTTTTGCAACTATATTAGCCTACTATTTCCATAAACTGTCATTTAACCTCTGTAGAGGACAGACATTTTATGAGTCTGGCGACATGTTTGCTGTCTCTAATATCAAGAAAAGAAGTGTAAAATCCTTCAGTATGTGTACAGTGAGTTTAAACATGACCAACTAGCAACAGTTTACCCAGGAATCCATGATATTTTCCATTTCCCTGATATGGCCACTATGTTTGACTTATATTTCCAAATGGATGGTTATGTTTCTATCATCTGTCTATCCTCATTCAGAAATTGAAAGCAGCACCTGAAATTTACCTGCATTAAAAATGTTAGAAATAAGTCTGTTTTCAATCGAAATTCCGTTAAAAAAGCAATGCAAATGCTGTGGTAGTGCCATCCTTGTTTTTTCAGTGTTTAAAATGTTAAATGTTTCAATGATTGCACTTTTTTGATAAGATTTCCTGAAGGTCACAATGAAATGCCATAGTTTTGTTTAGTTAAGCGAGAATTTCCATGCTCAGGTATACCTTTGGTGGTGTTTTCAGTCATGGCCTAACATTTAAAGTCAGCACTTGATGAGCCGGATGTGAGGGCATGGAGCCAGAAAACAATGATAAACTTTTTACCCCCAAACCTTCGACAACCTCAAAAATGTGCCTGTACAGTGAGAGGCTGCGGTTTTAAAGTCGACAAAAGTTCCCTTTCATTCGCATTGGGAGGAAGATGCTTGATTGACAGAGGAACATTTGAAGGGCGATATAAAGACAGCTAGCTGGGACAGCTGGAGAGCATGAGTTGCGCTTGCTAATTAAAAGAAAAGCAGCTGTCTTTCTTTCTGTTTCTGTTATTCCCTTGTTCCTGGGAGCATTAATGTTTTATTCAGGAGAAACATAACTACAGATGAAATTAATAAAATCAGGCCCTGCCTTTTCCTTGCTGTCTCACGGGGGGTGGGGGAGGCGTAAGGAGTGGGGGGATTCAAAAGCTCATTTCTCCCCAGCTTTGAAAGCGCAAACTCAAAGTGCTCTGTGTACTGTAGTTTTCATTTCTTCATTTCCTGCATATCAAGTTACTTTTCCTCTTTTGTCTCAAAACGCATCGCCCCAAAGTAAAGATCAATTTTTCAGTGTTTGAGGCGCTCGGAATTAGAACAGTGTTTCCTGCACACAATCATTACAGGCGTTCCTGTAATGTTTCCATATTGCCCTGTGCATGTTGTAGCAGGTTTCAGTGCTGTTTAGATTTAAAAAAAGGGGACAGTAGATGTGAATGCGGCACGCTCCTGTTGGTTTACTGGGGAGCTCATAGCCTTTTGTTGATTGTGTGTTGATGTTTTCGTGTGCAAGCAAGTGTGTTTCATTTGACTATACATCCAGGCCTTGGGAGTATTTGCCTGTCTGATCACCTCATGTGAGTCTAAGGGGGAAGCCATGCGTGACTAACACGCACTTCAGAGTTGAACTAATTGTGTCATTTTTAACGTGAATCTGTGCTCACCCGCATTTATTCCTTCTCTTTCCTTTTCTCTCCTCCCAGAGCTACTGAACAAATACAGAGTGGACCGAGCCCCTTGCATCCATCTCGCTATGGGAGAATTTTCAATGCAGGTGCATCATTTATTTCCAGAATTCTTAAGCTTCTGCCTTCACCAGGACGGTAAAATTTCTCACACCATTGAAACAGACGAGCAGAAATGTGTTCTCTCATTTCCTTTGATTACGGCTAATTAGCGCGCCGTTTCTGATGTGGAGTTTAGGTTTAGGGTGTGAAATTCAGGTCAGGTGTGGGCTTCAAGTGTGTGTGGGCGCTAATGCATTAGTTAAACTCTAATCCAGGAGGACCAGGCTTTGCTTCGCATAATTTGAGCACATTAAGCAAAACTCTCTTGCTTTACAACATATCGTAGAGTTTTCTGAGTTTCTGGCCTTGCAGAAAATTGGTGATTTCAGTACAGACCACCAGAGTATGAAAATGATCCCTTTTAGACTTGGGCTAAATTTAAAATGTTTTGCAGCCCTCAAAAAAAAAACTCATCTACAGTTGTTTTAGTCCCTAAACTGGGCATTTGCGAGAGCTTCTAACTGCTGCTAATTAACATAGCAAGTTGTCAACCGGGTGCAGAAAAAGGTAAGAGATGACTGAAATCTGTACTTGCACAAAGACATAAGGGTAAATATTTACCCCTAATTACCTCTCGTTAACCTTTACATTATATTTATTCAGAAGGTTGTAGCATCTAAATCTCATTTTCAATCCCACTTGTGTATATTCCCCATCACAATATCGATTTCTTCCTCTATGCATCTGTTAGACTAACTTGTTTCCATGATATCTTTAATAATTCCTTTTCGTTTTGAGTTGATGATAACACATTGTAGAAGATTATTGATACTGCTATAGTCTTGTTCCTTCGAAGGTGAAAGTAATGAACTGTGGGGCTGAAAATCAGGCCTTTTCTTTTTAATATGCTTTTCCCCTTCAACTGTCTTCTGGGCCAGCAACGACCATTGCTAATGCTAACAGGGTTTCCTCAGAGAAGAGACACCAGACAGCAGCATCTGCATGGAGAAACCTGCATCAAGGACTGGAAATGGGGTGTTTACTTTTGACTATTATGATGAGTAATAATAGCTGAACAGGTGATATTATTGGACCCATTTTTGGGTTTTCTATCAAGGTATCTTAGTTCTCATAGTTCTACTCTAACTCATGTCTTTCAGAGATTTTTTGGTATCTCTGGGTTTATAAGTGAGGGTTAAACCAGGGGTGGGCAAACATTTTGATTCGTGGGCCACAATGGGTTCTAACATTTGACAAAGGGGCCGGACCAGGAGCAGATGGATGGATGGAGTGCTTTGGTAACCTCACCTCATTGGAGAAAAAATACACATCTTGGGATATGGAGAAAACATGTGCTTTAATTTCAAATGAAAATGAAGAGAAGCATTACAACAAAATATCTGACTTTGGAATGAGTCTTAAAACACTTAAAATCAAATGAATAAAATGTGCCTTTTTAAAAAAAATTAATAACCATTTCTATTTTAAAGCACTGAAAGTTCTGTTATCCTTCAGGATATCACCATCACTCTCCTCCTGACTGTCTTTTTTCTAGTGGGAAAACACCAGAATTGCAGTGAAAATATAACATTAACAAGGTTTATTCATTTAATTTTTCAAGTTTGGCGGGCCGGATTAAAACGTTTAACGGGCCGCGTGTGGCCCCCGGGCCGTAGTTTGCCCATGCCTGGGTTAAACTATCGATTTTCAATTGTTTTGCAATTTATTTTAACCTGTTTATTCTTGTTTTCAGTCCTTGTGGTGAAGAACAAACCCTTTAAACATACCTTATGAGTGAGATAATCATGAGTTTTACTGTTGCTGCCTTCTAACATTTACAAAATGGCCCACAAAATCATCTCTCTTTATGAGTTTTCCGAATTCATTCAGGGAACAATGAAAATAAGTACACGTCTATCTTTCCAAATGCAGTGAATTCATTTAAAGCAAGAAAAAAATGCTAATTACGTCAACATTTACTTCATATTAGACACATATATTCCTCGAGCTACATCTGCCTTTTTTTGCTTTTAAAATTATCTCACAGTGTTTGAGTTAAATGAAAATTTTAATACATCAGAGCTAATGTTTTCTTTGCAAAAGCTCACCCTTTACTTTTCTTATATTTCTCATCAATGACCTAAAAACAAACACTCTACTCCCTCAATAGGCCAGCATTTACAAAAAGGACCAAACTATTTTTATTTTATATATATTAATTTATTGCCTTTTTCCCCAATTTGTAATGAATAAAGAACTTCCGGTCTAAACCACACCCACTACAGGTTCTGGATCTGGACAATGTGATACGTCTGTGTAGAATTCCTTTGCTGGATCAAAGCAGAATTATTAGAATTGATTAAAACAATCTTGAGAACGTGGGACGTGAATAAAGCAGTGGTCACTGAAGCCATCTGAGAACACACACACGCACGCACGCACGCACGCACGCTCACACACACACACACACACACACACACAGCCTGTTGTAAATCAGATCACGACCGGGTGTGAAGCTGCACCACAGTGAGTACTGAGCTTTTCTATCGACAGTCACTTTCTTTCAGCCCGGTGATCTCTCACTCTCATCATGAAGAGCTACGGGACACTAATGGACTTCCTAAAACAGACACACAACACGGTAATGAGATAACACAGGACATTAACACAAAATGAAGGCAGTGGTGGAAAAAAAGGGGTCCAGAGTCGACTGATTACGCCACAGATGCAAATTCTGGGCTTGAATAAGCACATGGTGTACCTACTGACACGTGCTGTATGCACATGGAGTTACCTACACACACAGACACACACACAAACCCACACACACAGACAGTGCTGTCTGGCTGATCAATAGTTTCCTGTGCTGGGGAGGGGTGATGACTGCAGACAGCAGTCAAAGCCCTGAGGACCAGAGGGTGACACCCCTTATCAAGTGAGCGAGGTGAAATGTCAAACACTGGAGATCTCTCTCTCCCTCTGTCTCCTTCTTTCTCTCTCTCCCTCCCTGATTCCCTCTTTTTTCTCTTTTAATTTCCAGGTTCTCTGCAGCTCATTGTTGCTCATTGTTGAGGATTAATTTAATAACATTCTCACCTCTGTCTGTCATCCATCATTGTTGTTATTAACCATTTTGCTCCTATTCCTTCACACTCTTTGTATTTTTATTCTTTTTTTTAAATTGTATGCTCACCAGAGGACTTAAGCCTTTTTCTAAACTTTCTCAGAATAACTGCACAGTAGCATAACGGCCTATTGAGCACAACATACATAGAAATGTGAATTTGAATGAGGCAACAATGTTTGTGGGGGGGTTTCAGTGCTAATCTGGCTTATATGTGCCCCGCATGTCTTACACTTTGTCCATTTCCACGGCCCTAAGCTTAATAGCAATGCTGCAGGATTAGTACAGGGTGACTTCACACAATAAAAAAGGAAGAAAATAAATAACACTCTGCGAGATGCAAATATTCTGGTGGCTGGAATCAGCGTGGCGCTGCGTATATTCAGTTAAATCAGAACAGGCCTTTATGTTGGATGTGAGACAGCCCCACACAACAATGGGAGGGCTAAAGAAATGAACACGGTAATGTAATTTTCTCCCGCTGATGTGTTTTATCAGCATAATGAACAGAAAACACGCCACAAACACATCACAGCTTTCCAACTGCAAAACATTTGGCATTAATTCCTCATCTGGCACAAGGATTATTATCCCTCAGATTGGATTTATGATCTCAGTGCTCAGGCAGGTTTATCCAGTCACCATATGTAGAATTATCATTAGAGTCTAAATCCCCCTACATACACACACACACACACACACACACACGCATGTTGTGTAACCATTCTCCCTATAGTTAAATGCCTTTGAGATGGTGATGATTGGCGATGTGGGAGTTTTGCTTTTTTTGGATGTTTTCTATCAGTTCAAAACATCCCCCCACAGATAAACACTTTTTTTTTGCATGGCCAGTTGAAATAATAAAAAACACTAATTGTGGGATGATGGTAACATGTTATGTAGGGTATTAAAAAATGTAACAAAGCAGAGACTCAATTAAATGTCTATGAAGAAAACAAATTCACAAAAAAAAAATTCCACGAACAGAGCAACCTTAAACTTTTCTGTTTTTCTCCATTTTTGCTTCATTTGCATTCAGAATTTGAATGAATAAAATAAAATAAATATATATATATATCCAGTTAAACTCAGTTTGGCAGGCCATTTCACCTGTTTTATTCTGCTTTGTGCACATTACTATTAATTCACACACTGCAGTCGCTCTCTGATGTCACCACTGTAACCCCCCCCTTCCCTCCATGTGGTTCCCCCAGGCTGCACCGTCTCTAATCAAGGACTAATGAGCCTAATTGGTCGTTAAAAAACGCTTGAGTTTGACACAGCCATGCTACAGCGTCTGCCATATGGTAGGGGTTGGCCCGAGGCCCCCGAGCTGCCAACTGTTCGCCTGCCGCTGCTTGGCGAGCGCAGCGGTGACTGACAGAAACGGCAACAGGAGTTCCTCTCCTGTTGATGATTCAGCATCGGGTTTCTGTTTAAATCAGAACTTTTCCTTTAAGGAGCAGACACATAATTTGGTTGTACCCAGAATATGGATTAACCCTTTCCCTTAAATTATAATTCCAACTATTATTGTGTTTTGCAGGTGTTAAAATGCTCAAGAAAAGTATTTTGACAGAGATCTATGAGATGATACGATAAGGTGCAGCTCATCTCCCAATAGATCACTTTCCAAAATAGATGCAAAACACACATTTGCAACGGCTCCTGCTACTGTCATAACCACACAAATAAATTGGGAAAGAATTAAGCATCCATCAACAATTATTGTTGCAGTTTGCCACAACTCAACACCACTTTTAAGCAACATAAAAGCGCAAATACAGAACTTGTTTTAAAGTCAGCTTTACTTGGTTATTGCTCAAATATCTACATTTGCGTTATTAAACTCTTGATTTTCAGGGTGGAGAAATGTGAAGTATTATTTTGGTCATATTTAGAGAAACCTCTTGGCATCATGGTGATGTAAGCTGCATCGACAATGTGTTGACTTTGCAGCGACCCACTAATTAATTTGCCTCTATAATGTAAGAGCTGTGAGGTCTGCTGCCCTCAGCCAATTTACCAGTGACCTTAATATGACCCAAGCCAGGCACTACGTGCACGGGTTTTAATGTGTGTGCATGCGTGTGTGTGACGAGGTTAAGCATATTTTACCAAAACAAGGAAGCCCAGCATCTAACAAGAAGTGATTATGTAAATGATGTGTTGGCAGCTTTGATACCACTGGGTTTTGAAGTGTGTGTGTGAGAAAGAGAGAGAGCGAAAGAGAGAGAGAGAGAGAGAGAGAGAAGAGAGAGCATTCCAATGATGGAGAGTGCATTCTTGGTTAAAGTGCAAGGCTCACAGGGCGCTCACCTAATCAGGGACATTTTATCAAAAATGGATCTTTATTCAAGAAATGCATAGATCTTTTCATTCTTCCATTTTCTGTCATGACAAAAGCGTACATATAGTACAGTAACTTAGTCATTCCTTTGGGTTTGAGTTGTTAGCATGAACATATAAAAAAAAGTTTAAGCTCTGAAGGTTAAAGATAACATCCTGGCCCAGGCAAACTGCACTTTAATGGTTCTAAGTTATCCAGCAGGCATAATAATCCACCATGTTACATGTCAATATCACCAACAGGACAAAAATAGAAGTAAGACAATGGACTGATTAAAATGGCACCAAGTTTCAATCAATCCAAAGTTGAAAGCATTATTCATTTACCTTATATAACCCACCTAAGTAAGTCACAACTGTGCCGTTTCGCTGCCATATAGCTTTTTATTCCACAAGCTATACTGTTATAAGGCTTTTGAAAAAAAAAAAAAGTCCCCTATATTTATGTAGATAACTTATAATGGACCAGATTTATCCTTTCATGCTTTTGTCATGGCCTTCAAACCACATTTTACACAAAAGTCCTGCAGAGCTTCCATTTATTATACCTCCTTCACCTGCTCCTTCTGTGGACGTGTCCTCTCACTCTCTACCTCTCTCTAAAATGATGTCTTCCTCAGTGATAATTCGGGGCGCACACAGTGTGCGGCAGATTTCCCTGCCAGTAGATATAAGCTGATTGAAGGCAACCAGCGCCTGTCAATACCTCTTGCTTGTATTCGCGTGCACCCCGCCTGGCTCCAACACGGCTGATTATTGGAGACCTCTCAAAGTGGTATTGAACTGCTGTCCCCACTCTTGTTACCTAGCTGATGGTTTCATTGTTTATATGCAGATGGAGGTGGGCTATTGAGCAAGCGAGACAATCGGCCCTAATGGTAAACAAGCAATCAGAGCGATGCGTGGCGAGGAAGTGAGGTCAATAGAGTTGATTAATACACATAAGGGGACACATTATGGACACTGCGATCTATATTTTCTGCTGGTCACATCCTGTGAGACATTCACATAAGACTATGTAGAAATGGATCAAACGCTGGCTATGCAGTGGTATTTGAAGTAGTACAGAGGTGCATTGACGTGTCAGGACAGGACCAAATGGACCAGAGTTACCTTTATAAAGGGGTAAATTTGTTACTATGAAAATAACAGTTGGAAGTTCAAATCTGCCTTCATGTTTTAGGATTTTATGAGTCATTATGGGATGAACCACACAATCAGAGGTTTTTGCAGAAACATGGAGTATTCCAACTTTGTAAACCTGGCTTAACTCTCAGGTTTCATTTCACCGTGAGCCTGCAGTATTTACCATTTGACCAAAACCCACCGTTCTCCTATACAGTGACTCACTTGGTGTCTGTTCCCTCTATAATACTCAATGTAGAGAACGTGGCTTGTTGTCACACTTTCACTCTCTTACAAGTTTCTTGGAATAAATACATAATATTAAACCACCACATGAAAGACCAAAGTCTCAGATATATATTTTGTATTTTTGTCATTTTCATATTTTGTCTCATTGCAGAATTAAATTACTCTTTATTTATAGAGCTTCTGTTACAATCAAAGTTGTTTCTAGGTGCTTTACAGAACCTGGGGGTCAGGCCCTGGGATTTGTTCGGACAAGAGACAGTGGCAAGGAAAAACTTCCGTTTAACAGGAAGAAACCTTGAACAGGATCAGGCTCATGTAGGGGGACCCTCCTGCTGATGGCCGCCTGGGTAGAGAGGGAGGAGAGGGGTGGAGGACAGGTAGAGGAGCATATAGGCAGAGATCATGGAAATACACTAATTAGAACAAAGTGCTGGTGTAGGAGTTGAGTGGTTCAGCGGAGTGAATTAAAGGCGATTGAATGAAAAATTTGAACATGTGACATGTTGCCCCCACTATTCGCTGGAGTTTGCAACTAATAAAACAGCAGAAAAATCATTGTTTCTCTTTGTTTACTTGAAAGTGAACACTGAAGTCAGGCAGAGAAAATGTTTAGCGTTGGTGATGAAAAAAATCATTGAACATGTTAAACATTCACACAAACTATTACACAACACGTAATGGCTTAAAATTTAAGCCATTAATTTAAGCCTTAAATTCACTAGGAGCTGCTGTTATGTAGGGTTTTGGCTCTGTCTCAACTGCCTGTTTTATCTTTATTAAACTCAAAATTCCAGATTGAATTGGACAACCAAAAAAAATAAAGCATCGGTACATTGTGAAACTTAAACCAGTCCTGAAGTGTGGCCATAGTTCACCAATGGAAGTCAATTGGTAAAGACACCTCACCTTTTTTTCATTTTGTACCTGCCCGCTGTTTCTTCCCCTTGCTTCGCATCTCTGGTATTTTGGATTTGGTTGCCTTGCATTTCTTTTGGAATAGCCATTTTTTTTCCTTGTGCTTGCCTTTCAGCTTCAAGTGCCTCCTTCAGAGGAGTGTCGGTGACAATCGAAGTCTTCTTTGCGGGTTAAAATGTAGGACACTCAGCCATAAGATAACAGGCACAGAGCAGGCAGAGACTTGAGAAAAGGCATTTTATCAGGCCAGGACAAGGCCAAAAATCAGTCAGAAACACCACTGAAAGATCTGGCCTGGGCACAACAGAGCCTGGCAAAGACTGGGTGCCAGGCAGGCAGTTTAAATAGCTGAGATTCGAACAGATCGTGCTGGCGAGCTGAGAGAAGAAATGGGTTTGCTAGATTGCTGATTGAGATGAGCAGACTGACAGGTTTCATAGTGCCCTCAATCCAATCCCCTGTATGAGGAGGAGGGATGAGGGAACCAGTGTGTGATTACAGACACATCCTTGATTTTTACGTTTTAGCACAAGACACAATTTGAATCCTTAAAAGTCCTGAATATACTAATGTTATCCCCACATTTCCATTAAACTTTGCCTTTCACTTTTAAATTAGCAGGTTTGCATATATGCTCCCTGCTCGGGACTAGAAAGAGCAGCTGCATACTGTATATGTGGCCTCTTAATGTGTTGGCATGGTTTCATTAGAGCAGTTACATCTGACAGGATGCTGGCAGGACACATTTAAGATCAAAGTCCAGATGGAGAGTACTTAAAAAATATTTTCAAGGAAAAGATTTTCTAATGCAAAAACGCACATTTACCACATTACAGTTTGCCATGACAATAAAAATCTCAAATATGAAGAAAGGGCAAAAAGGTTTATGGTGATGTATTTTAGCTGTATTGGAAGAGTTTCTATTGGACATTGGAGTTTCTATGGACGTTTCTTACAATTGCCTCTTTTAATGCGATAGTTGTCCCTTGTTGTAGATCTCTGCCATTATTCCCTTCTTCATCTTCAATCTCTCTGACATAATCTTTTGTTTTGATTCATTTAGTTTCAACAGTTAGAGAGAGTTCCCAGAATTGCTTACAGAATCAGTTCTATTTTTATTATTTCTTTATTTTTACCATTGCCACTTGGCACTGCTGCTCAGAAAACATACATCTGGTTGTAAAATAGGGAAGTTGGAATTATACCTTTTTTAATTGCTGGCACTGTATTACAGAAGTTCAAGCAAATGTGAATGAAGGGAGCAGAATCATCTGTGATGTGTGAAGCTCTCATTCCACCTTGAAAGGGACAGAGCTGACCCAAACATCAGGTCGTATCAAAGAAGATCCTTTGATGAAACTTTAAAGTGTTAAGTGCTGTGTGATTACATAAGCAATGTTCCCAAACTAAAACCTACAGTTCGACTGAGGTTTCAACAGTTTACAGTTTACTGCTTGAGAAAAGAGTAAAAACAGAAAAAAAAACTAAACACCATAGAAGGCACTTGTGTATAGTGACAGAAAACCAATTAAAACCTGATGTTTGCGTCTTATTTTGTGTTTTGTGTGGCTCCTTGCTGTGTGACTTGGCTAGGTCACAGGTTTACATAACCTTGAGCTGTGTACAGAAAGTCATTACTTCAGAGCCCCAGTACAGTAACTGTGCATGTTTTGTGATGAAAAACCACATGTATTCTCTTTGATTAAAAAAAAAAATCCCTCAACATGAAGCATTTAGAATTTGGTTTTAAGATGACCTGGGCTGTGTAAAGTGCATGAAAGCATTTTAAAATATTGATCAGTTATCTGAGACTCAGGCATGAAAAACTCTTTGAATGGCCTTTTCTTTATGAGCGTGATATATGTGGCTGAAGTGGGATTGTAATAGATAACAAATAACTTCTGTGGAAAAGCATCACACAAACACTCATGCCTAGTGACCTCTGAAAGGTTAAAACCTTGAAAGACTAACCCTCACCCTAATCCTTCCAATCATTATTTGCAATTTAAGCGTGAATAACTCCTCAGGTTCTGCGCTTGTTTTTTTTGGTAGTTGCTCAAGTACCCAAAAAATGAGTTGCAGGAAAAAAAATATATAGTTGGGCCCTTTGATTTTCACTTAAATCATATTACGGTTAACATCTTGAAAGATTCTAAAGCAGCAGTAGTGTTTTGTTCCAGGCCTTTTCTGCTTGCATTTGCATGCTAAATAAAGTCAAGACATCATCTGCAAAATAATTCATCTTTTTGACAATAGAGGAAAAGTTAGAGGCCCAAATCAACGTGAAATGATAAAATAAAGGATTTCCCCTAAAGCCCCCATCGACATCTGCTGACAGACTTGTTTACATGATGCTGCCTCTTATACATTTATAACCCCTGGCTAAAACATGGATGAAGCCAAATGGCACCTTCAGAGTGAGTCTCTGATAATTAGTCCTGTTCCACAGTACAAATTCGCCACATTTAGATTCAAAGCTTTCCTTATCGCTATTAATGATTAAAAGGGCAGCTCTTATCTTTTTGTTTGTTCGCCAGTGATGCAAGAGTCAATTAATCTGAACCTAAAACAAAACCCCCATTTAACTCCTTAATCCGCTGCAGCTTGTAGCGATGCTCTTAGAGCCACATTTCCATTTTTATTTGGCTCCTTACTGCCTAAGTGGTGCCACAAATGATCAGAATGATGTCACTGATTTGAATGAAGACCAGGGAAGTGATTGGTTTAAATGCCTCAGTCTAATTGAATCGTGTTAGCCAGATATGCAATTGAATTACATTCACTTCACTGGATAGGTATGTGTACAGAGTAGAAAGTGTGTGTGTGTGTGTGTGTGTGTGTGTGTTTGTGTTTCTAAACATTGGGGGGGTCCAATCATCACAGTAATGTCATGCAGTTTCAGAGTAAAGACTCAAGTTCAGGGATAATGTATGGCCTGAGGTTAGATGTAAGGTTAGTATGTTAGAGTGTGCCGAACTTGTATCAATTTAAAGCAATTTGTAAAACTTTGTTTATAGATCAAATTTCATCAAATCCGAGTTCCTAAGAAGGTGTAAGATCTTTTAATGTTAGAGCTTCTGAAATCAATAATGGCCATGGTGTCCACATGTTGCACACACTGAATAATGCAAAATGCTAAGGCCTCCACCACAACATGCTGTTGGTCTGACCTTCCAACCACTTATCCGTTCCTGGTTGAAGTGGGAGCAGCCTCAACAGTGAGGCCACTCACTCCTCTCCTCAGGAACGTTCATCTCTCAGATGTCCAATTTCTTGTCCTGTTGGTCATTACCCAAAAATCATGACTATTGGTGAGGGTTGTCACATAGATTCCTGGTAAACACACAGACTTGCCTTCATCTGAATTTGTCTGATTAGCAGCTAATAATATCTGGCTGCTCTGCTATCATTATGGGCTACAGTGCTAGCATGTTGCACTGCCTGTTTTATCCAGAATTTACACTTCATCAAAAGTATTTAACACATTTTGCATAATAATTTTTTTCCAAAAGATTTCTCAGTCAAGCTGCATTGGTAGCTTCTTATTATTATCATAATACGGAAACCTTCATATTTACTTTAATTTTGTGTGTTTTGAGGTTATTCTTACTCTCTGTACTATAATGTGTATAGAAACAAATATAGATATTTATTTAAAGCATGAGAAGAAGGAGCTGTCACCAGTTGGTGGTTTAGGACTGTAGAAAAATTGTTTTTAATAGTTAATTTAGTAATAGTTATTTTACTAACAGTCCTTCATTTGGTTTTATTCGAATGTGAACTAGCCAAAATAAAGTAAAACAAGATACTAGATATGTAGCAGGAGATGCTGCATCGTATGTCCAGTCCACCCCTGTCATGTTCTTTTTGCAAACCCTACCCAGTGCACACGTGCGTGGTTTACTATCTGATTTTGCAGACCCCTAACTGTGACCAATTGGTGTGTGTAGAGTGTGGACAGTTGGATTATCTGAACACACAAGACGCATCTCCCGTGGTGTCTATACTGTTGTTCAAGTCTGTCATTAGAATAACAATACCTTTGGTGCCATAAGCTGACATTTAAATAAGCTCTAGCTGCAGGGGCGAGGTCATGTTAGAGGTGTGCCTTTGATTAGCATCTTGTCTATTCTTTGCCAGAAACAGCACCATCTTTGTCTTTGTGGACCCATAATCTTTTACAACCCCAACAATAGTGCATATGTGCATAATGTGTTGGAGAGGACGCGTGTCAGAGTTTAATGATGACGGCGGCGCGTGGCGTCCCTATCAAGTGTTGAATAATTGATTAGTTAAGGGTCACACAGAGCCTAAAGCGTATCTGTTTTTGTGTATCTCTGTCCATGGATGCGTATGCACTGGTGTGTTTGAGGGTTCTGGTGAGTGGACATATAGATCTGTGTGTCTTCAGACCTCCTAAGCTGAATATTGATATATTGATCAAGTGCTTGTGTTGCTTAAAGCCATTTGCTCCTGGGGGAGTCCTTGTAACACACACATGCAGCCTCTTCCACACTCACAGGCACATCGAGCATGGCTATTGACAACTGTGTCATCTTTTTCTGTGCGAACAATTACTGACAACCAGTGTTGTTTCTCATCATATTGTGTCATTGTCTTATCAGACAGTTGCAGAGCACTGGTACAAAGCGCACCTGCCACACGTCCATTCAGTAGAACATTAATGCGAGCTCAAGAACATAATACTATTATAGAATATAATAGCCTTATGGCTAACCTTTTGGCTTTCTACACAGGCTACAACAGCATGATAATAATTGCATATCCCAGATGTGTTCATTTATGATATTGGAATGAACCTGAAATAAAACAGAAAAGTAGAAGAGAAATAAAATATATTTTTTTAGGTCACGCTTTATTCCTGAATGTCAAATCTAATTGCCAAATCTAATCTAGCAGCCAAGAACTGCTTAACATCCTATGAGAGACCGTATGGCCAAAAAGGTAAAAGGATATCATTCCCGCTTTAATTTAAAGGTACTACACAACCACACACACACACACACACACACATTTCTGTCTGTGTGACAACTTAGCTGTGCTAACTTAATAGCTGTGATAGATTCCTTAGCCTCCTATGCCTGGATCAGAATATTTTTTTTTTTTTTTTGTCGTTCATGACAAACAGTCCCTGTTTCATTAATTTGCTTGGTTCCATGTGGCCCCACCCTGATCTCATCATCAGGTGCAGATCAGGTACATGTATGATGTCTGAGAACAAGTCACATGGACGTGTCGCACGAGGCAGAAAAGCCCAATACTTCTGACACCCAGACTTTGAGCGTTGTGTTCGTGAAGCATGCTACACATCAGGTCGCAAATCCTGGATTGCGTCAAACTACAAGGGGTAAAGATGCTTGTTCAGTGATCCTACAACTTCTAATTGGGAAGGAAAGTGAACGTTTGTCTGTGGCCTGTCTGTTTGTATAGTCTGATCCTGGCATACCCGACCCTTGAACCATTAAAGCCAAATTGTAACCCTCAAATAGTCCATTGATGTCGTGAAGACCAGTCAAAATGTCCATACCTCTCAATATGTCCTCACTCTCTAACCCTAACCCTAACACAAGCCAAGATACTGAGACAATTAGCTGTGCCAGGTTCAGCAGGTTTTATACACATGAATGTTATTATCCATGCCAGCAATGGTATTCATATGGGATTCATTCACTAAAATGGTTATCATAACATTGTCTGTTCAAACCTCTGTTGAAAATATGCCTACAAAAACTTCAATGAAAGGGCGACTTAGCCTTGCAGGTGCCAGTCGAGTTGATTTGGTTTATATGTGGGGGGTTTCAGTTTATAAAATATGTTCAATATCCCACCTGACTAATAGATGTGAGCCTGATGTGTGTCCCAACATTTGAGAAGACAAAAAGCCCCTTTTGACTCCAAAGTATTGCTTTTTAAGTGGCTCCCCATTCAAACAACTGGCTCTGACCCAACACTAGAGTGTAAAAAATAGGTTTAAAAGAAATCAATGGTTTTTAATAAGACAGAAACAATTTGTTCAAACACAACATCAATCATACTCTGTCATTTTTGTCTCCCTCTCAGCGTTTGTGCACACTTGTGTGCGTTTATTTGGACTGCCATTGAGATGGACAAGCAGCAAACAGTACAAAGATTCAGCATCATGTGCATTAAATCCATCAGGCAGCATCAGAGAGACACAAATGCAATTAGCTAATGTGTTTGCCTAAACTCATCAGTGGACACAATTAGCAAAGGGGAACAGAACAGCCGGGATCATTTATCAGAGAGGTGGATTCAGGGCAGCAAGAGGAGGCTGTGGAATAGGCGTAAAGGGGAGGAGAGGCAGCGACAGAAAAAAGAAGGATCAGTAATGCAAGACATAAACTGTGACCAGGGCAAAAGACTAAACTTTGCTTGTTTCCAATACCCCCCACCCCCCACTCCATCTCTCTGTTTCTAATTACAACAGATGGCTCTGAAGTGGCAGCCCGAGCATATTTCATCAAGAGGGAATAAAAGCAATTAGACATTCAATTTGGAGTGTAATTAATCCTACATTAAAGCCTTCATTAGTGATCGCTCGTTAGTGAAACATGCTTCTCTGAGAGGCCCAATAATAGCCCTCTTCGTCAGGGGATCAACGCTAAGAGGGAAATCAAACAAGGTTAAACAAAAGCCATTGTTCCATTGGCAGAGAGACGAAGACAAATGAGGCAGTTAGGCTGGGTTTTCAACTCGCTGTTTTACACACATTTCCAACTCAGAGCTGTTTTCTGTTGAGAGGCGAGGTCTTAAGTGTTAAAACTACGGCTTAATGTGATTGCCTCCTGAAGTCAGGGCTTCAGCACTCCACCTCCCTCTCAGGCCTGGATTGTGCTTAATGATTCTGAATGCAGTGCCAGGATGGAAGCTAATTTATCCCTAAAGCAGAGATCTATTCCTGTCACCATCAACTTTTTCCTACGACATCATTGTAAAATAATGGTCCTAACTATAACTGCTTTATATAAAAAACAAAAAACACAACATGGCTATTTTTTAAATTAAAGTTTTTCCGTGGCACCTTGGAAGACAAGCAGTCATGAGTTCTGCAGTCAAACTGAGGTCAAGATTTTGACGGCTTTACTGCTGGGATTCCATTTTAATGCAGTTCTGTTTAATTTCTGTTGCTTTTTTTAGAGAGTGTAGTTCAGTGCTGTAAGTTTTGCTACTATTGCAACAAATATATCTTACAAATATACGTATAATGCCAATTTTTTTATTTAAAATGTATTGCAAAACAAGTAACTGCATATAGATTCACCCCTTAGCGTCATTATTTATTTGATGCCTTCAATCCGAATAATCATTAAACTGTCTGTGAACCATTTCTATCTTTTATGCGACTTGTTTTAAGACTTTGTCTTGATGGAAAGCAAATATTCTTTTTTTCAAGCCAGGAGTATAGATGTCTCTATGCAGCATGGCACCAATCTTGATATGTTTATGGGATGCAGTATGTTTGATATCGTCCAAACAAACTGGCCAAAAAGCTTTATTATGGTCTCAGAGGAAAGGATCTTTGATTTTAATTTGGACTCTGTTGGTGTCTTCTCATGGAGACTTATGCTCTTTGCTACTGGACTGATGTAGAGCACAGGTGACACTTTACTCTCCTCCAAAGACGTCATAGATGTCTTTGTGACCTCCTTTTTCCTACTAGCACCTTCACTAGCTATGTGACAACAGCTCTCTTTATCTCTTTTTTAGTCAGGAGGCATTTTGTTCCCATTTTCTAATAATAAGTTTAAGTCCAGTCTCATTGAATTACAGTTAGATTTGTATCATAACCTGACCTATACTTTTCAGCAACTTCTTAAGTGGCTTGGGGTCTTCATATAGGCTTGTTGAAACCTCCAGTCCAGCACTGTAACAGGGTGCTCTGACCTTGGTTCCCACTTGCCTTGGTTAAAAGCCATTTTATACCTGAGAAGAGAAAGACTCCGAAGTGATTGGACTCTCCACGCAGTTTTTCATTTCACTTAGATTGTTACTGCTATCATCTTTTTAAATGAGGGCAGTTATTATCAATCAAAATTAAGCGTCACTTTTAAAAACCCATTTCACCATTTAAAAAAATAATATATGCAAATTTAGATTTAAAACTGACCCCTATTAAAAGTAAAATGATCCATTGAAAAATGTAAAAATACCACTTATCGGCACTCACAAACACAATATTTTGAAAATGTCCCCATCTCCATACAGACAATTGAAGATATACAATATTAAAGTAATGAAAGTCATCGCTGACATGTTATCAGAATCAACAGCACGAGGACACCAATAACCATACGACCTTTCATCTATTATTTGCAGTAAATTCTTTTTCCAGTGTTTTCGCCAGCCCTAGATCCTCGCTGTCCTTTCACACAGGTAAGAAGACGAGTCAGTTTACAGCCTCTATCTGTCCTGCAGCGGCACTGAGTGTTTTAAACACTTTGATAATCCCTCTGCGGCACTTTAACTTAGGTCACCCCTAGAAACAGCATGTGATTTTTTTCTGGTTGAATCAAAGCATCGCTCTGTGTAGCACGTTAAGAACCTTCCTTGGATTCATCAGTCAATGGTTCTGGAGGCTGGTAAGAGTGAATCCTAAAGACTGCAGCGATGTTCTGATTGCACCTCAGTGGAGGCCACATGAAGCACGCAGCTCTGCGATGATGAAACCAGCTGAAATGCGCTTCAGGTGGACTCCATCCCTTTGCCATTTTTGTGTGCTTCTGTGCATCTCCAAGGAAGGGAATTCAGCTGTGATCTCGGTGTTGAAAGTCAGGTGAAGGGTGGCAACAAGGAAGACAGGCCCAGTTGCCAAACTGAGGTGTGGCGGTGGTGTTCGGGGTGAATAAAACAAAGCCGTCTGCTGACTGTGGGCCGCCTTTAAGAATTCCAAAACTTTATTTACTCCAGAGGATGGTTTTGTGTCTCTGTGCACAAATGTGGACGCGCATGTATTTTTTACACGCGTCCGGGAGTTCGTGCGCACCATCCGTGGCAGTATCCTGCCCGAGATACATGGCCTGGATGAAGAGATGAAAAATGTATTAAAGAACAGCACAAGAAAGACAGAATAAACAATGAGACAGAGCTGCTACTCCAAATGGTGCTGCTGCAGGGATGCATGTATGGTTACGGTACATGAACGTGCGTGGAGACCGTCTTTATTTTATGATCACTCCTTGCCCTAGTTTGAGACATTATCACCCCCAGAGTGTGTGTCTGATCACTTAATATTTCAGTGCTTTTGTCCAGAGCAGGAATGGTCCTGACTAAAAACAGCTCCCTGTCACAATTTGTAGAATCCTGCGGAAAGATATTTGCCAGCGATGCTCGAAGGATAATTACAAAAAGAGCTACTTAAATGGAAAGACCACAGTTTGTACAGAAAATGAAAAGTAATTTGAACTTTTGTGGGCTAAAAACAGGAACTTCCCCTCTCCCTGCCGCTCCTGCCGTTGCAGCTTAGATTTAGGAGGATGCACAGTTTGTCATTTGGCCACAGAGACAGATACTAAGAGTTTGGGCTGTAACTTATTTGGGCTAATGGTCCAGAACATTGTGAGCACCCTGCACACCCAGAGGCAATTTCGAAGGTGCACTGGGCCAGTACAAATGGACCATGCTATACCTCCATGGTCAACACACACACAACACACACGCACACACGCACACAGAGAGAGAGAGAGAGAGTAGACTGACATTTATACACAACCAGACATAAAATCTCACCTTTTCCTAAAGCTACCATCCTATAGAGACCTTAGGCCAGAGTTAAATCACCACATGCAGATGCAGGAATCAACAAATGAACAGACAACTTTGAAATAAACAGGAAAATAATAGTTGCGGTGAAGTTATGTGTGATTGGAAGGTCTGACCACATGTCTGCAGAGACAATCTCAGATGTCATAGAAGCTCTTTAATTCTCTTTCTAAACGTCCACTCAGACTAGACACTTCAACATATCGTTTAGACTTCAGCCAAGAGCAGAATGACCGGTCAATTACATCCGCCCGTGGGAGGACAGGCAGATCAAACTTTCCACATTAAGCACATACACTTTGACATTACTGCCCACATAACGACGCCACAATGTCTCATTTTAATGAAAACACGCACAGACACTAGAAAATGGCAACAAACTGGATCATATTGGGAATCCTGCAAACAAACAAGAGGTTAGGCTGCATCATTTGTACCACAAGGGTGAGCGAACTGTTGATAATGGACAATGACTTTGATTGCCATCAGGATTGTATAATTAGGAACATGAGGAGTGTTTAACAGGTCATCTGATTAGAGATCCACACCCACAGAACAGCCAGGTAAAAAAAATAAAAGAATGCTTAGAAACATAATGTGTTATTGTGTGCATATAATTAACACTTGTTATATCATCCTATATAATCCAAAGGGAAAAAAAAACCCACAACAGTCTTTGAATCTTTCTGTTGGGGTCGGGGCCCTCTGTTTTTTCTTTGATTGTACCTGAGTTAAACTACATTCACCAGTCATGGGGGACACTCACTAGACCCTACGGCTGTCTTGTGCTGCTTCTGCATTTTGTCTAAATGTATGTTTTCTGTGGAACAATTAGATTGTACCATGATGTAACTTACATATACAATTTATTTGGTTCTGTTCTAGTATATTGCAGTGTTAAGTGTTTTTACGTAATGGACTGTAAAATTTTATGTAAATGTATCAGAGCTCAGTAAGAATAGCATGGTACGGCTAATGAGGATCCTAATAAACTAATACCTAAACTGAACATGACTGCTTCATTATCGACTAATGCTATCACGTAAATGGATACTAGACTGTCACATCAGTCTAATTGGCAGCTAACTGATAACTGTTGAAATATAGGTATGAAAATATAAGTTACAGCATTTCAAATGAAATGAAATGAAATCAATCTTTATTTATATAGCGTCTTTTACAATCAAAATTGTTTCAGGGCACTTTCCAGAATCCCAGGGCCTAACCCCAGACAAGCAACAGTTGCAAGGAAAAACTCCCCTTTAACAGGAAGAAACCTTGAGCAGGACCAGGCTCATGTAGGGGGACCCTCCTGCTGATGGCCGGCTGGGTAGAGAGAGAGGAGAGGAGAGGGAGAGGAGAAGAGAGGAGAGGGAAAGGAGAGGAGAGGAGAGGAGAGGAGAGGAGAGGAGAGGAGAGGAGAGAGAGGAGAGGAGAGCACAGAAACACGTACAAAAATACACTATTTATACAGCGGGTCAGCGGGGCCGGAGGTCATCATGCAGCTCCGAAGGCGACGATACCTGTAAATGAATACGGAAGGGGGGGGGGGGGGGGGGGGGCATAGAAACTACACAAGAATCAGCATAACTAGTCTGCTTGATGAGGAGGAGGAAAGGAGAGGAGAGGAGAGGAAACCATGACCCTGTGAGGTGACAGAGGCCTGTCAGGTGATCATGTTTCTGGACCCCAGCAGCCTTGGCCTATAGGTTTTAAGCCTAATCTTAAAAGTAGCAATGGAGTCAGCCTCCCGTACCTGGACAGGGAGCTGGTTCCATAGCAGGGGGGCCTGGTAGCTAAATGCTCGGTCCCCCATTCTACTCCTAAAAACTCTGGGAACCACAAGTAGACCAGCATTCTGAGAACGGAGTGGTCTATTGGGCTGGTAAGGTATCACTAGCACCTCCACGTAGGATGGAGCTAGCCCTCTGAGGACCTTATAGATCAAAAGAAAGGTTTTAAAAATTATTCTAAATTTAACGGGCAGCCAATGAAGAGACGCCAGTACAGGAGTTATGTGATCTCTTTTGTCAATACCTGTCAGAACTCTGGCTGCAGCATTTTGGATCAGCTGGAGGCTTCTTAAAGGACACCCTGATAATGAAAAATTACAATAGTCCAGCCTGGAAGTAACAAATGCATGGACTAACTTTTCAGCACCATGCCGTGTCAGTAGCTTCCTGATCTTTGTGATGTTTTTCAAGTGAAAAAAGGCACTATTAGAGACTGTTTTAATGTGTGAGTTGAAGGAGAGATTTTGGTCAAAGGTTTCTACTAGATTCCTCACAGAGAGACTAGATGTTAATGAGATACCATCTAGACTCTAGAATTTTAAAGCTGCAGGAGGAATTTGAACACAGATTCGCAGACTTCAATACGCACAGAGACAGATTTCAAATTTTTGCGGACCCCTTCTCCTTTGATGTGCAAGATGCCCCTCCTGTGCTTCAAATGGAGCTCATTGACCTTCAGTGCAACTCTGAACTTAAAGCCAAGTTCAGGGAGGTTAGTGGAAAAGCAGACAAGCTTGGCCAATTTTTGAGAGAATTGACCTCCAGCTTCCCTGAGCTTTCCCGGATGTTCAAGCGGACCATGTGCCTTTTTGGGAGCACATACTTGTGCGGAAAGCTCTTCTCCACCTTGAACTTCAATAAGTCCAAATACAGGTCCAGACTGACTGATGAGCATCTTCAAGCCCTATTGAGGGTCTCAACTGCTTCATCCCTCAAGCCAAATGTGGCTCGGCTATGTGAGAGGAAGCGCTGTCAGGTCTCTAGCAGCAAGAAGTAGGCAAGAGACGCCATGTTCAGAACAGTTCATGTTCAATGTTCCATTCTTGTTCAGAAAGTTAGAGGTTAAAGAACTGTTAATACAGACATTTGAATGTGAATAATAGTAATTAAATTTCTCTGGTCAGCAGCAACTATATGTGGTTTCTTCACTTTTCTATATCTGCTGTATTATTAATATTATTATTATTTATTGCTGATTACTTTATTTTCTTATTAATTCTTAATTTGTTTATTTTTTCATCTTATTTTGTGTAAAAAATGCGGCCCAGCCTCAACCTCCAGCAGCCCCCAGGTAAATTGAGTTTGAGACCCCTGATCTAGAGTGATCATGTGATCTAATCTATCCCTGAGAGGTTCAGGACCAAACACCATGACCTCAGTTTTTCCTGAGTTAAGGAGGAGGAAATTTAAAGACATCCAGGACTTTATGTCTTTAAGACAGGTCTGGAGCTTCACTAACTTCTCTGTCTCCTCTGGTTTCATGGATAAATAAAGCTGAGTGTCATCAGCATAACAATGAAAATTTATCCCATGCTGCCGAATAAATTTCCCTAAGGGAAGCATGTACAACGTGAAGAGGATTGGTCCAAGTACAGAACCTTGTGGAACTCCGTGGCTAACCCTACTGTATGAGGAGGGAACACCATGGACATGAGCAAACTGGTATCTATCAGATAAATATGACCAGTCTAGTGCTGTCGCTTTAATCCCAATCACATGTTCCAGTCTATGTAACAGGATGCTGTGATCAACTGTATCAAAAGCAGCACTGAGGTCCAGCAGAACCAGCATAGAGACCAGTCCATGATCTGAAGCTATAAGCAGATCATTAGTAACTTTAAGAAGTGCTGTTTCTGTGCTGTGATGAGCTCTGAAGCCTGACTGAAACATCTCAAACAGGCTGTTTCTCTGCAGGTGCTGCAGTAACTGAGTCACCACCACCTTCTCAAGAACTTTAGAGATAAAAGGATGGTTGGATATTGGCCTATAATTTGCTAATATATCAGGATCCAGTGATGGTTTTTTTAAGCACTGGCTTAATCACTGCCATCTTGTAGGACCGGGGTACATAACCTGTCTCTAAAGAACCATTGATCTGGTCCAGGATAGAACTGCCTATCAATGGTAAAACATCCTTCAACAGGTGTGTTGGGATGGGATCTAAAAGACAAGTGGTGGTCTTGGATTTCTGAATTAGCGGATTTTCTGAATTTATTCTTAGATTTATGCAAATAAATATGCCTTTATTTAAAATTCTAATCACAAGCCAAATATTTTTTTAACCTTAAAATGAATCATATGGGGACCAAACTTTTGTTATTTTGAGTCCTATCATTTATAGGAAGACGTAAACCCTCACAACTATAATACACACAACTGTAATACACAAAAATGCATGCAAAAAACAACTGCGCAAACAGAAGGTAAGTGCTCTTATGCTGATGAACTGTCTGGAAATGGCACGAATCACCATGGCAGCACTGGGTGATGTCAAGGTGTTTTAAGGTCTGGGAGCACGATTGTGTTTGTGTATGCGTACTTGTCCATCTCATTCACTGTGGTTCTGCAGGAAGCAGGAGCTAAAAAGACAGATGTGGGTTACATGTTGTTTGTCTCTCAGTTTGCATTTTTACACTTATTCTTTATTTATGCTATGAAGTTTTAAAGCTTTAAATTGCAAAAACAACGACTCATCAATTATGGTTGCAGGATGTTTGTATAGTCGGTAGCCATGAAGTAACAGTCATGTTAGATGATTGGACCTTAAAATGACAACTGCAATTAGCACAGATTTACAGGCACGATTCATGCATCTGTATGTGCACTATATGTTTGTCATGAAACTTATTCACTGACACAAGCTTTTCCCCATGATGTCTCCTGTGAGTTCTAACTCTTGTAAACAACCTCACAGATTTATTTTATGGACTAATTTAATATGCCAACACTTCTTATTTGGGTTTTTCGCACAGCTTCTGTTACATACATACTTGATCTATTGCTGCTAGCAGCTGAGTGCAACTCAAGACGTATATATCTCTGTGTGTGTGTGTTTGGTTTTAGTTCTAGAAAATATAATTAACCAAGTTGGCCTTCTGGGTTGAATTGAGTTTAGGGAATATGAGTGTGACTATATTTCACTATGTCAAACATTTGGCTCATTCTTCCAGTTTGACGATGACTGTTGTCATGGGCCATCGGCAAGAATACACCTTAGACAGGCTGTCAGTCCATCCTGGGACACACACCAATACCCCTGATCTTCAGTCAACCTTCACCTGTCTCTGAATTTTGGGAGAAAACCTGGAATGCATGCAAACAAGCAGAGCCCAAGCAAACCTTTGACAGTTCATGGCGGGGAGAACAAACTCGCTGGTTTAGTTTCTACTCTGACATTAAAAGACAAATGCTATTTTCTACCATTACAGGAAATATACTCAGTGAAACAGTGAAATTGTACTGAATGGTTCGATATGGCAAACTTTGATTATAAACTCCAATTAAATTAGATTCAAAGGGATTTTTCTCCAGAGGCATCATGATTACAGTATCAACTTTGGAGTAAGCATGCTGTTCAAATTTAATTATTCAATAGGAACAATGACACAGAACAGAGAGCAATTCATTTTGGGACCTGGAACTGTGAGTGAGCAATTATGTCACACCATGTATAAACAAGTTGACCCTATGGCCTACTTTCTCTTCGAGACAAAGGAAAGCAATGGTACCCCAAATGTGCTACAATCATCCAGGAGTGAAAATCTGATCCAGCAGTTGCCACTGGTTGGCAGTGGCATGTGACCCTGAGGTCATTAGGTCATACTGTATGAAGGTGCACTTTCTTGCCTCTGCTCTACTACCTCCACTCTTCTCCACCGGGACCCCTAGGTGCTGAGCTGCAGCTGAATGTCTCAGGCAGCCTGCTAACAAAGCAGATATGGTGCCTTTCCTCACAGCAATGAAACTAGAGTATTTAGGAATTACCAAGATACTGAAAAATGAGTTTAATTAAAAACAAAACAAGTTTTCAGGTTAATCTTCAAGCCACCCAGCTAGTTAGCACTACACTATTAACAAGCTTCCTCAAAGCCCCTTTTCTCCTCCAATGTGTGACACCAGGACCACATAGCAAAGATTCCTTTCAAACTGGAACAAGAACCTTTCCCAGCTTGGCTGCTCTACCAGGATCACCAGCTAAAAGACCAACACAGCATTTGTGTATGCTTTATTTTTATCACTTCAATCCAATTGCCCCTTTATTAAAGGATAACCTCATTGTCTCTTGGGTTCATAACACTCAAATAATGCATTTGGTTAAAAAAATAATAAAGCAGCAACACTCAGTATTTTATTGAAATGTCTATAGTAATCGTTTCTATGCTATTTTGTACTGCCGTTCCTGTCATGGTGACCCACTAGGAGACCTAGGGGGGTGAGTTCTTATTCCAATTACACGGTTGACACAATCACAATTTTGTATGTTGTATTTCTTTGAATAATTAACAGTAAGTAAATTAACAGTAAGTAAATAAGTAAGTAAGTAAATACATTGAGCTTAGTGATAAAGTGATAAAGGCAGTAGCCACAATGTTGCTCTTGCACCAGACAGTGGCTAACATTTGCACACTTTTGGACATCCCTCAGACAAGGACCCACGGTTTATGTTGGAGCATTTAACTTTGGCCATGTAGCTCCTGGGTATGAACATTATCACAGCATACAACCCACACAACAGTGAGAGAGATTCTACTGCTCCAGGAAGGCTTCTTTGTGAGCCAGCTAGTTCCTCCATTTTTCAATCCTGCTTGGTCTTCGTTTGGACCCCACGGACGATCTCCAGGCCTAATTTGCCAAGTTAGTATATGGAGGTGTTCCGGGGGAGTTTTATTCCAGGATACAGCAGCTCCTTGGTCAATGGGGGCTTGGTCAATGATGTCTTGTCACTGCAGTCCCCTGCTTCAAGGACCTGTCACTGCTAGGTAAGTGTTCATTTGCCATGATAGTCATCGGACCCCAAAAGTCTTCCCTGTTCCAAGGCGCAGTGATGTGAGACCTTCGTTGTGGACATGGCGGGGTAAACCACAATGGGTGGCAATTTATCATCTCAAGCCTGCTCATTTAGACCCGGAGGAGCCACTGGAGCTGGCTCTTCCCCCATGAGGAGGGCAGGCCCTGTTTCAGCCTCTGGCCTAGCCACCGGCCTCATTGCTGCCTCTGACCCTGCTTTGGGAAAAGTTTCAGACCCATCTTCATTCTGTTAAGCACAGTTGTTTTTCTGAGGGGACTTGTGTGGTGACCCACAAGGAAGACAGGGGGAGAGAAAGTCACAACTGGTTTTATATGTTGAATTCATTGGAGTGATGTGGAAAGGTAATCTTTTGAACTCAACTCCTGTAATGCTGTTTCATTTATATCTCCACACTGAGCAACTTAATATAACTGTTGACTTCAAAAAACATGTCACCTATTTCATAGATAGTCACGTCTCTTATATTTGCCCTTGCAAAAAAAACAACCCTCAGCATGCCAACAATAATACACATGACCTTTAAGCTATACATTCAGAGGCCTTGTACATTCCATTCTATGGGGAAAAAAATGTACAGATATACCCTTAACCAGATATGCACATACAGTTATTCAGGAAAAAGGTTAAGGAGACGTTGAATGTTTACTGTGAAGCTCACTTGGACCATATTTTTATTATAGCTTCCATGTGGAAGGTCAAGAATGTGTGATTATAATCAAAATCCTTATTCAATTTTCCCTTAAAAGGAGCTGTAAGGATGATTTATTTAGTTGTTGCCATGTAACGTGAAGAACCACTGGGCATCAACACAGAAGCAAAGTGTCGAAAAACTGGCACATGTATATATCGTACACAAAGTCTTCAAACATGTTTACTCCCATAATATGTCCTAGACAGTTCAAAACCAAGCTGCCACAGTCCAGATTTTACACAATATTACTAATTTCTCTGCCTTCAAAGTTCCACTAAACCAAAATTATATGCAACATGTTACACAATTACCAATTATTTATAGTGTGAGTAACTATACATTACTGGAAATATCATGTTTTAAGATGTCACCTTTTCCAGGCATCACACTTCTATATTTGTAGAATCAAAAATCTACATCAATTGAACTTGATTAGCTAAACATTATAGCTCTAATTTAAAACGTCTCTCATGCAGCAGTAGATTAACCACAACTTTCTTTTCCTTTTTTTATTTTTCTTTGTGAGAAAAAAAAGGACCATCGATAGCAAACCACAATCAGTCATTATTTTAAAATTTCCTGCCCTGGACATCTCATCTAGATCTTCCAGAACAGTTGAGGTGACAGCGTGGATCAAATGCCCAATTGCTCTTGCTTTGTCCACGATTTACTGATGTGTATAACAGTGTAACTGTCATGTACAGTTCAATAATCCTGAAAATCCAAGTATAGTGAGAAGACTTGATTTTCTTGTAACCTAAAAATGTACCAGAATTAAGCCTAACTGTAAAGTCATTGCCCACCCTGGGCCTCATCTTGGCCATCTTGATGGGGTAAGAGCACTAACCAGCCGGTGCAACAACAGTAACCTCTCTAAGGATGGGGTCTAAGGATGTACAAAACCAAGTGTAGAACTTCGCCAGAGAGCAATCGTCATGGAGCAGCACTTTACTGGATGTAGCTCAGGAGCAGGCTCCACGGGTCACTCAGAATCATCCAAAAATCATTAGGCCATCAGAATTCTCAGTGTGCAACAGATTGTCCTCCTGCACCCACCACTGCCCCTTATGGACAGCCCCACCCCTGTGCCATACCTCTTCTTCTGGATCACACCTCTGTGCCAATCTTCTCTACATCTTGTACAGTTCCTAATGTACAGCATGAATGATCAATAGTGCTGTGCTGATCCTCTCTTACCCATGTTCATTTCAAGTTGACTATTACTGCTCATCTGTGGTATTAACTCATATGATAAAGAAATAAAAAAAATTGCAAGACCCAGTTCACACCACCATTCTTTTTTGTAGCAGTCATGCCCTATAGTCATCTGTTGCTATAAAAGAATAATCAGGAACATGCTTCACATTTGTTGCATTACAATGATTGTTTGTCCGCATTTTAGGGTTTATCTTTGTATTTTTTTCCTCCCTTGGCCATGAAAGGTCATAGTACCTCATCCTGCTGACATTTAGAGCATTGATAATATTCCCTCACATATCAATTTCACCTATTTTTTCATCATTCTCGTTTCCCCCCAGCAGAAAATGGAATCATTTGTGCTTTCAGCAATTTGTTATTGATTGGGAGAGCTCTGGAAATAGAGGGTAGCCATTATGGCAATGCTGCAGCTACGGTTAAATTGAGTTTTAAGCAGGCCTGCAAATGTATCATTTCACAGGCATAACACAAAAGCTTTTAAATCCATGAACCTCAGGATGGATCAAATGCCTAAAAATACCAGTATTCTCATCACATTGAGAGCTATTATAATTTCTGCCGCTGAGACATTTTCCGTAATTCCGCGGAATGTGACAGTATGTAGCTGCATTTAAGAGAAGCCACAGTTAACATCGATTCTCAGAATGTAGTCTGCCTTGTTCAAAATGCACCATTGTGTACAAAAATAATAATAAAATCATATCCATTAAAAAAAAATAACACAAATGCAAATGCAATTGAGACCTACCAAGTACCTTTTCATCACATCAACACATTCTGCCACAAAGGTCAGAATATGTTACATATGTCTGTACGGCATCCAAGTTTAGGGGAAAAGGTGATGCATTTCTGAGTTATAGCTGGACGTAATTGGACTAAAGAGTGCCTAGTTTTCAATAACTGTCAATTGGATAAGATTAGCCTCTCTCTCCCACTCTGATTGTCGTCTATATCTAAGTCTGTGACTGGGCAACCACACAGACTAGCACATCAACACACGTCTATATTGCATGTGCATCTTTCTCTCTCTTATTGTAAAAACCCATATAGATGCTGGTCATAGCTAAGTGCTGGACTCCCCTTCTCAGCTCTCAACATCTGCCCTCTCTGGCCTGCACCCAGGGGAGTGGACATCAGGCCTGTGCAGGGGAGGCAGGAGGAGTGCCTCAGGCTGGGTCTTCACCATATCATCCCAGCTCTGGTCGGGTCGGGATAGCAAAGAAACTACAGGCCTGTAGCATCTCTTGGCTCATAAATAATGCTGCCTGTTAATAATGAATTAGTAATTACCCCAGCTGTTTTATTTTTGTTGACCACGGAGCAGAGGGACTCGTAAATTAGCAGTACCCCTCCCAGGGTGTTGCCTTAGTCCTAAAACCCCAAAGGAGGCTTGCACGCTTTTTATGGCCTGCGTAGCAATCACTGCCCCCTGCACTCTTACTAGTAAGTTTGTCCTGTCATGTTCCGGTCCTCCTCGGTAGAGGATCTACACACTAGAGCAAAGATTTACTGACATATATTTGCGAATGCATATAAATGTTCCGTGGATTATTCATGATATCGGTCATGAAAGTTGGGCAATATTAAAATTTAGCTTTATAGCCTAGTACAAACAATGAGGCCCTTGTTTTAATCAACTTGGTTTTCTCAGGCCTTTTCCACAGACTCTGCATTCAAATAATTTATGTTACATTTGATAAATTGAGCTTGTACCTCTACTTGTCTCCATGTAGTCATGCTAGTCATGAGCATTAGATTCAATGGAAGAGCCCCGTACAAAAAAATCCTGATTTCAATAAATGCAGGACTTGAGAATCACGACGTGTGTTTCTGCAGAACCATCTAGTGATGCACCTACTGTATATGAGTTTTTTTTGGGGGGGGGGCTCATGAGTAGCATAATACATTCTGATCATGGAGGCACCAGTGTTTGTCTCACTTCCTTCTAAAGGTTAGCTGTTTGTGTTGTTGGTTGTTGACCTGGAGAATGAAATAAAGTGTGTGTGTGTGTGGTGAGAGAGAGAGAGAGACAGCGGAAGAGAGGGGAAAGTCAGAATGCCAGACTCTTAATGATCCCTCCAGAGAGGGTCTGATATATGTGTGTGTGCACCAGTGAGGCCTGGACAAGGAAAGGTGGGGAAATTAGCTTTCTTTCTCAATAACCTCAAATAAAAGTCTGCCTCCTACTGGTTCTTCTGTCATTGGCTCCTCAAGACAATAAGCCAATTAGGGCTTGTGTGTGAGAGTGTGTGTGTGTGGTGTGTGTGTGTGTGTGTGTGTTTGGCGGGGGTAAGCTAAAATGTGACCAAAAGATGAAAGTAGAGTAGCAACTAGCAACAAATATTCTTCAAGCATACTTTTCTAATATATTCAGATGAAGGACTGTTATTGTACGGTAATAATACATAACAACTGTATATATAAGTGCATTTCACTCTTGGCTACCCTTTTTTGGCAAATAGCTATGCGTCCTATTTCATGTATATCCTATCTCAGCTGTTTAATATACAGGCAGTGTCGAAATCTGGTTTTATCGAGAGCAAATTTTTAATAGTGACTAACAATCAGCATTTTTGGATACAACAGGTCAAAACTAAAGCAGGAAGGAAATCAATTTGGAAAGCATTAAAAATTAACAGTGATAGATAGAAAACTGTAAAATAAAAATGAATAAAAGTCATGAAAAATGAGAGAAGGCCAGTGGTAAAGCAATCCCCCCGCCCTCCCTGGGTCCGTGATGTCCTTGCGCGCTCACCTGTTGCTGTCGTAGAATGTTGCTGTAATAAGATAGTAAGCTTAATGATGCAGAGTCTTTCTTCCTTTGAGTGTCTTCAACTCTAATGCCATCATGGCATCTGAAGTATTGATGAAATATTTTGATACTTTAATTTTGCATTAAGTTAGGTATACATAAGCAGGTGCAGCATGAACAACAGCAATATCACTACTAATACTGGTACCTTTACTAGTAATAATAACATTCATCTACATCAATCTGCTTGAGAACTCAATCTGTTTGCTTTCAAATTTGCTCTTGCATTTTAAAGGCATTGCTAATGTTAGTTTAATATAATTGTTACATGTTCTGCTAGAAAAATATGTCTTGACATGTTGTGTAATGCAGCCAAGACAATGTGTTCTAAATGGACTCCCAAAGGAACAAAATGGACTCCCTTCTTTGCTCCAATAATGAACTTCCAAGTCTAAAAAAAGCAAGGTGTGATTTACCAGCAGGATTGTGACCACAGCTCAAAGAACCTGAGAAGAATAACCCTCCTCTGGTGAACTACAGCAGTGAACATTTTCTTTAAGTGCTTAACCATTCCATCATTCATTCATGTTCATTTTATAAGTTGAGGTCCCATGTAGAGTAAAATAAATGGTTGAACAGTTTTAACTTTTGTGTATGAATGCCTATTATTATCCTTGTTGACCCCAGCATGCTATCCAAAATGCTACAATACTGTACATTGTGTCTGATAGAGGTAGCTTGTTGTATACTTTGAACAGGTATGCACTGATGTTGATGTTATGTACTACTCTGGGAGCATTTTTTAATGTCTTTAATATAGATGCAAGCATTTTATTTGAATGTACGTCACCTTTTTTTTTTCCAAACAAAGGCTATTCGTCTCTCTCCTGGCTTTCCATCCCACTCCCTACCTTTCTGAGATATTGGCCTGTCTCTCCATTCCATAACTCATACTTTGCCCGTAACGCTCAATTAAACTGCATACATTAGCAGGGTTGACGTGGAGGTAGGACATTTGTAATCAAGCATATTTATTCTCTTTAATCACCCTGGGGACCTGGAGACCTCAGGAAAACACATGCATGCAAAATCCCTGCACGCACAGACGCGCAAGTCTTCCAATAAACAACCTGCTGGCATTGAAAAGCATTTAAACGCCGAGAAAAATGCTCACAAATACACACATATGTGGTGATCCAATAGATCTGCTGGACTTAATCAAGCCAAACCTTTGGCACTCTTGACTCATCCCCCCTCCGCACCCACCCCTCCTTAACCTGGTCTCTCAACCCCAACTCCATATTAAAGCCAGCACACTGGTTTACATATTAATGAATACCTTCAGTGTTTAATATGCTGCTCAACAAGACAAGTAGGAACATTATTAGTGCTTCGGACTATATTAAAAATATATGGACTGATTGATTTGTACAGCACGCTCGCCTGTAGGTGTGCATAGCTCCAGTTTGAACATATCATATAAATCTGTCTGTTTATAGCTTCCCTGCAACGCCAGAAAACATGGCTGAAGGAATATAAGTTCAACACTGATTGCCTTTGATATGAAAGCTTCACACACGCGTGAACACAACACACAATTAGTCATTTCTGTCAATTTTGGACCAACTGTGCAAATACGCCCCTCTGTCAGTTAATCTCCGGCTGCTCTCGCTAATCGCAAATAGAAGAGTGAAGGGGATGAGGAAGGTACGAAATAATTAAAAATATTCCCAGGAGCTGCTTTGTGACCAGGACTCAGCAGAACCTCGCTTTTAATTAAGATGAAAAGGAATAAATAAGACAAAGCACAGTACACCAACTCTCATAAAAAAGCACGTGCGCAAACAAATGTCCGCCACAAGCATACACATGCATCTATGCGCATGTATTTTCTCGCTAACAGCAGACACACACACACACGCACACATACACACACTATGTCACAATCCAAGTGAGCAACAGGGGAAATAAAGGTTTGGTTTAAACAAGGTTTAGAGTCACCCGTGACTTAGAATGAGTCTGTTTTTAGTGTACGTGTGTGTTTGTGCGTGGCTGTATCTGCACATATGTACATCTATCTGATGTATTTTGAGCCTTCTGTGACAAATGTATATGTTTACCAGCACAGAATAAGAGGAATAGGAGAAGAAAAGAAGATAGAGAAAAAAAAAGTGCAACTGAGGGAAGCAGTGTCCTTCCATATTATGCTGTGAGGCTTCATTGTGACGTCAATGGGATACATGAATGGATGTGCCGCGTGTGGACCAGATGCTCACATGTATTACCTAGAGATATTTCTTGCAGATATTCTTGTATGTGTTTCGTGCCCACAGGCCACTCTGCAAACATGCTCACACATCTTTTATGATACAAATCCAGGGTAATTATGAACTACAAAGGATTTGCTCTCTTTTTCTCTTGTATGACTGCCATTAAGTACCTCCATACATTATGGAGCTCCTATCTGCTAATGACAAAATAGACAAAGGTAATAATCGAGTCTTCCCCCTCTCTCATTCTGTCTTCCTTTTGTGCATGTCCTTCTTCCAGACTTCTCCATCATTTGGATAAAAATCAAGGGGTCATCATATGTGAAGAAGAAGGAGCAGTGTATTGACATAATTCAGTGGTGTGTATGTTGCAGATGTATACGTAATGTGTCCTGTGTGCCTTCAGTCCACACTTGCCTTTGTATGTGTGTGTGTGTGTGTGTGTGTGTGGCATTGTCCCTCTGCACACATGTCTCTGAAGACCACAGATGAGATGTAATAATTGAAGGCCCTCCCGCTGATTTCACACAATCAACGTGGCCACACAGGAGGTGATGAAAGTGAATCAAAGATTGAGGGTAGAGGTGGTTTAAAAAGGCTTTTAGGGCTCCCTCATTCCTCAATTATCCCCACAACGGCTTATTAACACTGAGCCCACCTTCACCGCACAGTGAGCTCTTTATTTCCTCTCTTTCTCCTCATCACACATCACAGAGCTGCACAGTGTTATATTCATATTACCCCGCGCCTTCATATCTGACCAGATCTCCTTCATTTTGTCCTTCCACTATTGCTGAATCCATCCCGTTATTCATCCTTGTCCTTCATATTTAAAAAAAATACACTGCCCTTTTGCCTTCATATCTGCCGGGATCTCCATCACTGTCAGCCTTCCATCTCCCCTCTATCCTTTGCTTTCCTCCCATCTCTTTAACCCACTCCTTTCTCTCAACAATCACCTACATTCTTCTTGTCTCCCCCCTGCCAAAAAAATATAAATAAAATAAAATCCTTTTTAATGAAACAGAGGACCTGACTGCGAGCAGAGGCGATCCTGATTTGCCGGCCTCAGTGTGCCCTGATTGTCTGTCTGCTGAATCGCCGCAGCAGAAGCTGAACAGGATAGATGAATGTGTGTTGGCCCTGCTGCTGTAATTCACATAACCCTGCTGCTATACTACTGTCACATTGCTGGTTGCCCTTTGCAAGAAATGGAGACATATCTTAATGATATGATCTCAGCAATTAATACACTCATATTAGTTAAGAGTAAGGAGGAGCCCTTGAGTGGCACGAAGTGCTAATGCATTAGGTGTGAATGTGGCGTATGCAAGGAGATGATGGAGCTGATCCACGTCTAAGAGGTTCAGGAAAAAGGTGGGACAAGCTGGAAAAAACAAAAGAATAGGAAAGGAGGCTGTGTCTGTTATTACACCCAGCGCGTTTGCGTTTGATGTTGCCACCATCATTTTTCCTCCGCCAGTCTGGATGTAGCCAGAGAGCAGTTTCAGGATCACAGCAACACGGGGGGAGAGAATATTGAATCAATGCTTCCACCAGCTTCTGAATGCAGGGTTATCGTTTGATGCTGTGACAATGGGCGAGAGCATGAGAAAAATATGTACAGGGAATTGTTCCTTTCCTCTCCTTTCAGCTCCACATACACCCCCTTCATTTCTTTTCACCTTACCTTTCTTCCCATCTGGCTTTCCCTCCGTTTTCCTTTTCATTGCTTACTGCTGTCATTGTCTCATTTAGCCTGTCTAAAAATATAGTGTTCCTCCCCTGATGTAAAGGGGAGAAATTTCGACACGTGTGTTACCTTTTCATCTGAAAGGCATAGAGAGGAATCTTAGGGGAAATCAGGTGTCTTAATGACAGCAGTGTGTGCAGCATGGGTAATGCTGCACGCCGGCATTTGCCGTACATGCATTAAATTATTCACATCAAAAACTCATTGTTTGTTACCCGACAGAGCTGCGGGAAGAGGTAGAAGGATGATGGAAAAGCGTGATGAATTAAACATCAGGAAGATGGAGTGCCTCTGAGATGGGAAAAGAGAGGAGCAAAAGGAGTGAGTAAAGACAAGAAGAGAAGAGGGTGTTTAGATTCTAAAGATGTACACTTGTCTTTTGGGAGAAGGGAGGTGAGCTTGAAATAATGTGCAGTTATTTACATCTGTGCTTTTTATGATGTTGTTAAAGCTTGTTCATGATGCCCACCTCATAGTCGATGACACAAGGACATGCAGTCAGGATGCAAATCAGGAAGTGCAAACAGGAGGCAGAGGTGACACTGCACTACAGATCCTGAGCCACATAAGACATAGGCTTGCTAATACTGCTACACTGGCTTCTAACTGTTACAGAAAATGTTGTCGTGAAAAATGCCCATGGGTGTGGGTGTAAATGTGTTAGGATGTGCACCTGTGTGTATTAGTTTAACACTTGGTGCCCCATGATCTTCACTGATTGGGACAGATGTAAGGACCACCCATACCACGGAGAAGCAGGACTCCTCCCCCAAGACCAACCGTCATATGGATTAAATCAAGTAGAGTGCACCCCCAACCCCACCAAGGGCCAGGATTGTAAGGTGCAGGTAGAACCAGGCACAAGGCCCCACGAGCACGAGACATCCCCCCCTAATCAAACGCACACACACCACATTGCTCGCTCGCTCGCTCACTCACTCACTCACTCACTCACTCACTCACTCACACATGCCCACATATATATGCACCTTCATATACTCCCACAATCCATTCTGAAATGTGGAAGAAGAGGGAGAAGACCCAGTCCTGGATACGGGCCAAGATGAACAGTGCAGGGTATGTGGACATGACTTCCATGGAATATCAACAGCTTCTGAGCATTATTGTGATGCTAGTGCCTCAAAATAAAAAAACTTAGGCGACGGTAATCTCAACTGGTAAAGGTGTAAACACTGCCCCTCCAGTAGCTATGTTGCATCCGCCTCAACCGTTGTATATTTGTACCTGTTTGCTCTTTAGCACCCTTCCTAACTCTAACCCTAATGCTCCATGTCAATAAAAGTGGAGAATGGTGTTATTTCATGGCTCAAATTAAGAAAGTTAATTAACTTCTAGTAATTTCTCCAGTCACGGTCACACAAAGAACACACTGTATCACATTCTAATGCATTACTAAAGGGAAAAACCTGTATTAATACTGATATTAATTATCAGGGGAATATGCTGTTTTTTGTGTACCGGTGTCACACACACCTTCAGAAAAACATCTGATGGTAAACGAAATTTATAGCAAAAAGTTACTCTTGTGGAAACACTTGATGAGTTTGCTGGAAAGAGACATTAGCAGGAAGTCGGACTTATTAAGGTTTAAGCATTTTTTAAATATGTATTAGCTTTAATACTTCATGAAGTACAGTGATAATATCTTGTTTCACAGAATCATAATGCAGCACTTAACAATGTACTGTAATTAATACATTATGCTAAACTGTGTTATGTTCATTTCTGGCGGTGTAATTAAAAATAGATTACATGACTAGTTCAAAGTGTGTATCTTCTTGATTGGGGAGCATGAAGCAAAAGGGGGCAGAGCAAAGGACAAAACACATGCATTTATCAGAGGGTGATTAAGTTTAAGGCAATGATTCACTAAATATTTAACAGCTTTGCTTGGTGCAAAGTATATCATGAATTATAGATGGCAGAGATGAGTATGTCTTGATGTAAGACAGTGTTTAAAGACTTAACCTACAATGAGGGAAGAGCAATTACCATTTGTAATAAATGAGAGTGGAATGAAAAAAGAAAAAAGACTGTCTATTCGTTATTTCTAATTAATTTCTGAGGATGATCACGATGAGGGGAAGAGAGGATGAGGCCGTGTCCATTAGTCTCTGACACTTTGGGGCCCTTTTGTCCTTGATAAATGGACGCTTTGCTTCAGATGGCAGTCGTGTGTGTGTGTGTGTGCACGTCTCTGATATGGTCATGAGGATGCCCGCATCTTGTGCCGCTTAAGAATGTGTGTAAAACTATTGTTCACTTCAGCATCTCTTCCATGTTTTTTTTTTTCAACATTACGATTCCAAAATAAATGAGGACAGTGACAAAGTTCCTGATACAATGTTCCTTCCCACTTTTCGCTTTTAGGTTCGGACTGGGGGTGCAGGAGGCGAGATTGATGTACCGGGATGCATAAATTAGGTTTAATTTAGCATCAGTGCGTACGGGAAACTCCTTGGCATTGCCTTCATGACTACCTCTGTGCCTATAGAACATATACACACAGAGCAGTTTCTTCATGACAAATGCTTAGCCTTTAGCCCCCCCAGAGTTCCTACCTTCCTTACCAATTGACATCACATCGTGTATATTTCCTTTGTGTTTTCTTGTACTTGATTTTATAATGGCTCTCCTATCTTCCAGCCATTCTGCCACAGATTTCATTAGAAAAGGGGTGGGGGTGGGGGGTTGGGGGGCTTGATGTACTGGTTTTTCAACTTTCAGCGCACATTACTTGATGACATATGACTGAGGGAAAGACGAGGTGTACGCACAGGCCCTATATTCAAAGTCACTGGAGCATTCCATGTGTAGTGCTCTGAAATATTGATGAGTAAGCAAAAACACTCGGCGTCCTGTCACTTTCAGAAGCGCAGAGGCAGATGGAAGTCACAAGGAAGAAGGATGATGCCTCCTCTTTTTCCCCCTTTTTTCCGGGCCAGAGCCATTTTAACTGTCAGTAGAAGTAATTCACTTTTGTAGAGCTCAGAGGAAAAGCACAGTGAAAGTCAACTGATCCCCCATTAGACAGGACAAATCAATAAAAGGAACAATTATCAATCTGGAAATCAGCTTCATGTATGCAAATTTAGCTTTATATGAACCCCATGCAATTATTTCTCAACACCTGACAGCATTATTCACCTCATTATTCTATCCAAAGCTCAGCCCTTGTTTGCATCCTGCAAAACTCGTCTTTTATTCATTCCAGTACTCTTGTTTAATTGATTATTTGTCTTTCTTCATTTTATTCCGTGTTCCTTTCTCCTTTCTTTTCGCCCTCCCGCTGCCGTTGATGGGAGTGGATTCCTGCCTTCAGTGGCTTGTGGGGCTACACTGATGTTAAGCCTATCTGGTTTGTCCGTGTGTAGTTTTATTGATCTTCAGCTAAGACATTAGATCTGAACGTCATGTCGAGGGTTTGGTGACCTCTAGCAGTCTCTCGCCAAGTGATAGCTTTGATAAGGCCCATCCTTCTCTCTGTTCTATATAGAGCCATGCCCTAACCTTTAGCCTGACTCTGTGTTTGAGACTGACCTTTCTTTGATGCGTAATGCATGCCACGTGCCGCCCCACCACAGAACACATTCATTCAGACACGAGACACACAAAACACACATGTGTGGTACACACACGCATTCACTCAGACACGCTAACACCCTGAAGCACCAACTCCCATGGAACCTTATTAAAACCACCTTCAGTAGAAATGGAGGAACTTCTCAAAGTTTCCATAACTTGAATAATGTGTTGTATGAATAATGTTTTTCTCCGCTCGTTTCCCCTTCTTCAATCATTAATGCAGAAGCTTCACTTGCACAAGAAGACAAAGTCCGTCTGACTCCTGATGGGCATATTTACTAAAGGCAACAAGCTGCTCTGGCTTGACACAAACACGCATATGCAAACGTATGGACTCTCCCTTTCTCTCTCTGTCTCTTTCACACACACACACACACACGTTCCTGTTTGATGTTTGCCAATCATCCAAGATCCCTTACAGCTTGCCCTGCCTCCTACCAAATAACAGTCTTCATTAATTAAAAAAGAAAAGGCAGAGTTATTATAATTCTCTTTGCTTGCCCCTTGATGTAATGGAGGGGGTGTGTGGTGTTTTGTGGCTCTTCGAGAGTTTGCTTTCATCATTGACTGAGATTCCCCATGGCTTTGCCTTACTGCCATCAAACTCTCTTTCCTTCTTTTTGTCTTTTCATCCAATGAGATGAAGTTCGGAAAAGTTGCTCAAGCCCAACAGGATCCTTTTTAGCAGTTAATGCCCTTCCCAACTGGCAGGCAACTAACAGCCCACCAGCAGGCCACTGTTGGCAAAGTCAGACAATGATATTAGCTTGCCAGCTTTTTCCTAGCTTCGAGCTGATGGTTTGAGATGGCTTAAAGCATCTGAAAGCTTGGTGGAGCTTGTTTGCTTACAATGCTTTGAAGAGGTTGTGCCTAATATGTACAAAGTGTTTATTACATCCTGCTGTAAAAGCAAAATTTCCTGGGATTATGTACTTTTTTTCTTATTAATCATCAAAAGTGAATGCCTCAAGGTCAAAATCAACTGCACTGTTCCCAAGTTTTTACATGGTAGCTGGCCTTGGAAGACAGGAAACTAGCCAAAGACAAGTGGTGCAATCAGAAGGATGTACAGACTGGAAAACATTACGCTAATACGGCAACACGCCAAGCAGACAGGTCCAAAGAACTGATGAGAAGAGTGTGGAAAACAAGTGAGAAAATGGAGCACACAGCTGCACTCTGTTTGCAGGGCTAAACTTATTAGTCTGTCCTTAATGCCTCTCAGTGCAGATAGCATTAAGAAATACACGGTAATGATGATTTGTGCTCTCCTCAGCTAACAGTGGGAGATGATTCCACTTATTCCACATGAGTGTTATAATTGGCACCTTATTGCATTAGGATAAAATGCACTGTGTGATTTCCTGGGTGTCATTTTTGACTAATGCATCCTTAAGAATAGTAATCTAATCGTTGTCATTATTTCATCTCTGCTGCTTTCAGAAAAAGCCGCCTCGATTTAGGGTGGGGTTGGCGACTTTTTAGCCGAGGATGTGTTGCGGCATGTTGCAAATTAATCTGCACACCTTGTAAACAGAAGGACAGCAAACAGAAATCAATTTAGCTGAGTGAGGAACTCCACTCTCAGAGCTTTTAGCCTCTGTCCTAAGCCAACATGGGCTTTAGTTTGCTTGTTTTTTTGGTATAAAACTATTCTTTTTAAGCCAGCCAATTTGTTTCACGTCAACATCAAATGCTGGTTCCTTTTCTTGTCATTTTATGGCCAAATCAAAAATACAATCGTCTCCTCAGCAATCATTAGCAGCTGCAGCAGACTGTGCTTGTTATGTTCTCATATATTTCAGCAATCTCCAGCTTTGAGTTCAGTAATCACACACGTTCAGCACACACCCCCACATCTTATTCTGCCTAAAAAACCAAAAACCTTTGCGGCGCTACCAACCCCTCTGCTTTCATTTCCACATACCTCGATCCCAGTGTTGTGTCACTAATAGAGGTGATGTGCTGTTTATTTTATTGATCATGTGTTTTATCTGAGCATCAATGCAGGGTTCACTCACTGACATGCACATTCCCTTTGTCAAAACACACACACTGGACCTCTGCTTTCAGGCTTTCATCAAGCAAAACCACCCATTACAGTCTCCAACAGGCTGACAAGAGAAAAAAAAAATGATGCCGGTGTTCCTCTGACACATGACGTCCTAATTATGTCCACACAGGCAGGGATGTAGCCCAACACAGGTCAAAGTGACACAGGCAGAAAGCATAAACTCTTATAATTCTTTTTTTTGGCCATCTGACATTCATCCATTCATGTGCTCAGCCATGAAGCCCCTGTCCTACACCTGTGTCTCCATCGTGCTGAAGACACAGGTAGACACATGCATTCCCTGAGCTTGTGCTTATGTTTTCCAGGATGTTGAAAAGGCTTTAATGTCAGATCTGGCTGATCTGGTAGTTTGGGGAGAGTTCTGGGAACAATTCCTGATGTGCTCACACAGAAAAAGAGAGATGGATGATAAAAGAATACAAACAGCAAAAAGAGAGAGGGAACACGGGACAGTCAACCACAACACGCCTTGGTGGCATGTCTTGTCACTCATATGACCTCTCCACCCATCCCTGCAGCCCTTTTCCACCATCTCTTCAGTCTACAGCCCCCCCAGATCTCCCCTCGCCACCACATTCTCCTTCTCAGTGCTAACCACCGCCCCCACCTCCAGGGAGAAAAGGCTGACTTGCATTCAGCAGCATCTCTCAGGGAGGAAGAAATGAATAAAAGAAAGGAGACGTCCCGTTGACAGTCAATGTCTGCGCTGCCAGGAGCCGAAATCACTGTCAGCAAATGTATGGGACTGTCCAAGATGCCGCCGAGGCACCAAAAAAGAGCGAAAAAGAAATAAATACCCACCTGAAATTTGGCATCACATGGAAAAAGAATGCTTTCAGAAATCACGTGGAAAAAGCTGTGGGTCACGACTGCAGTGAAAAAGATTTTCTTTTGATACTCAAGTCACAGTATTGTTCGTGCACAGTTCTTATAGAAAATGTCTGTCTTGACACAAAGGTTAAAATTGGCTGTAATTGTAAACCCTGAATATGGCAAAGTAATTTTACGTGTGTGAACTTGGGCTTTTTAAAATGCATCGCACATGATTTTTGTCCTCAAAGGAGCAGAGCTGAGGTATGTCCTGCAGGGCACCATGCTGAGCACAACCTGGCGGTGCTGCAAAAGCCATTTTTCAACGAAACATTTGCGTATTCAAAATTTTCTCTGGAGTTAAATGAGCTCGGTCTATCAGACTTCAGCTTTATCGACCTTGGCATTTTTTTAAATGATCATTAATTAAAACACATCTGAGAAATCCTGGATGACCTCACATGTCAGTATTATACTTCAGATTGCTTCTTCTAAACCAGACATCCTAATCGAGTGCATGTCTAATTTATGGTGCTGGAGTTTGCCATTAAGGGCCTGATCTATGGAATTAAATAACTAGTGGACCTTTGTTGGTCCTGGATGGTAGATGGAGGAGGAAGGGAGATAGCGTGATGAATTGCCCACCCCTCCTCTACCTCATCCTTGACTTTGAAAAATACTGTCTCTGCATTTTAGGTCAGCTTCTGACAACAATTAGGCACCATAAAACAGATAGACAGTGACCTTCTTCTCTCTTCTTTCTTAACCTTTTTTTCCACTTCTTTTATCATATTTTCATTGATTGAAATATTGGCAGTGTAGAGCGAAGTGTGAAGCTTTTTTCTTCCTGAAATGTGATGGCAACATGCAGATTAATTCATTGATAAAGCTGGCAAGATTCATCAACATAGATATTCCAGTTCTTACAGCACCAGACCGCTTCATATCAACAAAGATAGAGAAACAATCGTCTGACAAAATGATCACATCAATAACCACGTCTTTATTGAGAGTCCCGTCATTTTGCTTCTTTTTCAGTTAATTTTCCCAAACGTCACTATTGATCTCGCAATGTGATGCAGGTCAGGCCAGCTAATTCCCTTTTTCATTAGAGCTAAGCCTCCCAAATTCTCTTAGTAGAACTGCCTCTTAGGGGCATCCAATCTCCTGCCTCTCCCAATGACATGAATATAAGCCAGCGCTGATGGGGCCTGGTGTAAATGTATTAGCCCTGTGCTTGTGCCCCTAGCACAGCCAGCCATAATTATGTTAGGAACCAACGAGACAGCTGGGAAATCAATATGCTAAGACAGATTGAGTGGAGATGTGTGGCCAGTGGAGTGGGAATAGAGAGGCCTGGCAGCTCCCTGCGGTGCGAAGGGGCTAGAGTCAACGATTAAGCCATAGACTTAGCATTTACTGCTAAGATTCACTGCCTGAATCTAGTTAGCATTTAGGGAAAGATCGCTGCAAGCACACAATGTTAGTGTTAGATAGGAGCTTCACTCGTTAGCCGAGTATCCCATCATCGGCTGGTGTAGGCTCAGGGCTGATGGACTCCATCGTGCTTAGCACGCGGCTGTGTGAATCAGTAGATCAACCGCTTGACGATCTCGAAGCAAGTGCTGTTCTTTGCCACCCTCAGCGCAGATTTTGGTTGGGAGGTCTAATGCAGGTGACATTTGGCTGAGCCTCACAATGGCTTATGAATGGATTTTCACAAAAAAGGTCATCATCTCAATCGCCAATATTGCGCGGTAGCCGCTGAATATATCATCAGGACCTTAACAACGTCTTATTCCTAATTTAGAATTGATATAATTGGAAATGCCTCTCTCCTTTAAATTATGGCATTTCCAGAATCTGCTCATTAAAAGAATCCCTCTCTTCTATACCTTTGCTTTACCTTGTAACAATATTGGATTTTTTTTTCTTAGCAAGCCTACACCGCCTTAAACTATAGAGGAGAGGAGGAGGAGGAACAGCAAGTAACTCCACAAATGGACATGGGTCAAATGAGTCAGTGGCTTGGTCTTAAATGTGATGATAGTCTGTGTAAACCGAAGCAGTGCTGCAATTTTAATCAATTATGGAGGGAGACTGCAGCATCAAGGCAAAAGTTCTATGGCAGGAGGATGGACCGGGCATTTGTTTGTGTGTGTGTTTGGGTGTTTGCGCGTATGTGTGTGTGGCAAAAAGATGGAAACTGGAAGGGATGCAGAGGGTGTGGTGGGATTGCATCTGCTCTCAGGCCCAATCAGTAGCCTCGAAGACACCCTTCCCTAACAATGGGGCCCCATCAGTGTGCAAGGAGCGGAGTCACAGGCATAAGTGCACCCAATAACTGTGCAATTTCTGCCCATATGACCATTCTGACACAATTGCTCTAATTTTCCTCCTTTGAAATGACCGATAAAAGACTTCGGTAATTGCTACGGCACAGAATTTCTTCCATGATCAGGAATCAGGAGGAGGGGAGGAGAAATGGAAGGATGGCAACCAATAGACAATGTGTGCATTTGGGTGTGTAAGTGCGTGTGTGTGTGTGTGTCTGTGAAAGGGTGAGATGTGTCACAGCCCCAGGGCTTGAGAATGGAGACTAGAGTGTCAGTTTGTGAAAAATCTCAAATTAATACTTGTCATTGTCCCTCTGACTACCCCCCTCACCCCCCACCCCCACTCCCTCAGTGACCATCCACTGATTCCGCCAAGGATCTTATTAAGTGTTGGTAATTTGTCCAGACAATCTGGTGGAAATCAGTCAATCAGATACCCTCTTGGAAACGATAATCAAAACACGGAGTCCTAAAGGTGTTGTTGGCCACTCTCTTGCCCCGGCTGTTTCCATATGAGTTTGTTATATTAATACAAGTGCATAAGCAATTTATGCTACCAATACTACTACTACTACTACTACTACTACTACTACTACTACTACTACTACTAATAACAATAATAATAATCGGAACTAAGTTGACTGGGTAGGAGAGAGTATTGGCAATTACTGGCAATTTTGATTTGGAATTAATAAACAAATGATTTGCATAACTAGTGTGTGTAAAATAATATGCATATGTACACAGGTGTGTAAGTAAGAAAGATATTTGTGTGAGGTTTAACCCTGATAACTTGGGTCCAACCTGTGTAACTCCCCACTTTGACCTTGTCCCTTGTAATCAAACACCCTTTATCTGATGCCATGTGTTTGTGTGTGAGTGTGTGTGTATGTGTGTGTGCGCACGCGTGCATGCGTGTGTGTGCCTGCGTGCAATGCCTATCTCATTGGAACACCTTGTATTCTGGAGTGTGTCCTAACTTGATTGAAGTTCACAGGGGTGGAAGGAGAGGTAGAGAGAGACAGGGGAGACTAAGAGAATAGTGTTTTAGCTGCCTCACTAACTAACTAACAACCAATCAGCTTCTTGAAAATGTGAGTGTCTGTGCCAACATGCATGCACATGTGTGACACATTGTGACAGACTCCTGAGGTGCAGATTCTAAACACAGTCTCGGCCAGTGCCTGGGTAATGTTGGCTAATAGCTTAATCAATACTTATTATGGCCCTACTGGTTCACTAAAGTGAGAACAGAAGCTCACAGTGGCTCGGTGTAGAGACAGAAAGACAGAAGGGGAGAGGGAGAAAGAGGAGTAGAAGAAGAAATGTCTTCTGTTGATCCAGATGGACAGGCTAACTTCCCTCCTGGGATTTCCGTATTCAGGAATCCAATTTTCCCAGTGTGATTGACGCGGATTGGATCCAGTGGAATAAGGCTAACTCCTTTAGCTCCTCCAATAAAGCACTAATGGCTCTGTCGCCATGTTTCCAACTTTTTCTCCTTTAGCCGACCAGGTTTTCCACAATTAGCATCAGCAACTGGGTGGCCGGTTGAGATTAAGTGGGGAGAACAAGTGGAAGTGGAATAGAAAACGGAAGAGCCAGAGTAACTTTGGACAGTGGTGATTAGTTAGAGACATTAGTTATATAAATGTCTAGAGAACACCATCTTCTCCCAGCATCTTTGGAAAGACATAAATGAAACAGGATGGTTAAAAATGAGAGTGTAAAATTACAAGATTCAATGTTGTAATTTGTGTCTAAAGCTCCTTTTTCAATCTTACTGTACAATCAGAAACTGAGATGTTGTACTTAGATCTTCATTAGAGGCAGCTGCAGTCTGCAAATCTACATATCACATATGACAATTACGTTGAATGGGAAGCATTTTGAACACTCTCGATAATTAATATATGTGGATGCAGGCCTCATTAAATCCAAAAAAATGTTAGAAAAAACATGTTATTAGCAATGACAGAATATAAATTGGAAAGAAAATGTGAAGCATGAGGGTTCATTATCAAACTAAGCATCTTCTTAAAGAGAAAAAACAATCATTTTATCAAAACCAACAACCTATTTAGGTGTGTACAGCAGACAAACTTGTAAAATGAATTTTTATCTCATTAGACAAATAGCATTATAGAAGAGAGAATAATCAAATATATGATTGAGATAAGAAGTTGTAATGATGAAATATATTTCATCAAAACAAAAAAATAAGTTTAAAATGAGATTTAAGCACGTTCTTTGTTCTCAAAGTCTGTTTTCTCCCACTTCGTTGCAGCAGAGCAGCTGCTGCTTTACTCAGAATCTATATGTAAATAAATAAGGCGTGTCTGTTTCTCCTGTTTGTGAGAAAATGCAGATCTGCTTTTAACTGCACATAAAATGTGCGGGAAATTCTTTGCATCTGTTTGGGTATGTGGCTTTACAATTGTGTAATGGAAGCTAACTGCCCGAACACAACGGGGAATCTCGTCTACCCACCGGTGCAACATGGCTGCTGCAGTCTCCTCCATTACGTTTGCATGTGGCAAAATCCTTATTTTTGCATAAATCAGGACCTCTGTTTTTGCTATGCTTTAAAATGGCATAGGCGCTTATCATTTTTCATAAACATGCACACTTAGAATAACTAGGATGGATTCTGCCATCTAATATCTGACTGTGCTTTTCAGTTATGCTGCATTGCTTCTACTGAAAATGTAGCTAAAAGAGGTGCTTATTTCATAAATCACGCATGCGCTCTCATATAAAAGTGACAAACGAGCATGCAAACGTACGTATAGTGAGAAGCAATCTAGAAAACAGTTTCTGTTCACACGTACAAGCTTTGCGGGGAAAATAGGTGGGATCACTGGAGGAAATGCACACGTTGATTGACAGGTTAATCATTCTGCTGCGGTGTGTATGCATTTGTGTGTGCATTTGTGGTTAGCGGGGATGAAGCGTATGGGTTGAGCATGTGTGTATGTGCGTGTGTGCTGACTTTGACAGCTCCATACAAGAGCAATAGTGACTTTGGGGATTCAGTCATTCAGACATAGCTGGCAGCTTATGACTGCCAGACCCACAAAACTGGAAGTTAATACAGTGTCTGCACCACAGTTATCTATACAGAGACCACTGTAGCATTGGAGAGCTTTAATGACTGCACGGCTACATAATATTTCATTTAAAGTCCTTCAATATCTTAACGTATAATGACCTACATAAGAATAGTCACAGAAAGGTAATAGAATAAGGTAACGTGTACTCAACAATTATTAGCATGCTGTGTATATTCATTCTTCTCTGGAATCAACTAGTTTTCCCAGCATTTTGTTTGCTACTGTCTCAGTTCCGCTCCGTGGTAGCCTAGGTCAACCTTGTTCCCACCTCCTGGCTCCCAAGGGCCTGACCCTGAACTCAGTCACCTCTGACAGCTCCTTAATATCATCCCCAGCCCTCCAGCCACTGATCCTGGAAGAGATATTTCCTTATCCTTCTAATGGTTAAGGTTAGGGAGCTGGTCCATGGTAATCTGACCCTGAATCTGTGGTGGGAGACAAGTTATTCCTCAGGCATCTGCACTGCCGACAAACAGAGAGAGGCGAGGTGAGCCAGGGGGCAGTATGGGTCTAACAACCCACCCAATAGCAAGGTTGTAAAATGTTCGCGCGTGTGTCTGTGTGTTCGTGTGTGTGTGTGTCCGTATGGTGTTTGCTTGCATTTTACTGAGAGAATACAGTTTGAAAAATAAACACAATTTTTTTTCTACTTTTTTATATGCCTTGAAATTAGAAATGTGTGTTTGTGTGTTTCCCTTGTGTGTGAGGTGTGTGGAGGCGCGGGAGATGTCATGTTCAGTTTGTGTTTGGCTAACCCCGTGGTCACCATTCCTAATAGCTGGGTCTACAGGGTGTAGACACATGCCAATATTCATTGGCAGTTGAATCAAGCCACTTAGATGCCATCTGTAAACAGGACTCAGAGGGCTTTGAATTAAACCAATGGCTGGAAACAGCAGAGCTCAGTGCAGAGATTACCAAAGGTTCAATGCAGGTTAATGAGCTTTGCTGCCATGAATCAGTTATATAGATTCTAGCAGGGATTGGCTGGAAAGCATGCTATTATAGAGGCATGCTATTATTAATTATTGCTGCTGTTGTGTATATTTAGGGGGGAATTCTGAGTGCATCAATATATCACTTAGGAAATTTGATTAAAATGTTAAAAGACTTTTCATCAACAAACTCAAGTATGCAAACGTCCGCAAGAGGTTACGGTTTTATATGCCAGGTAATATCGGCTTTTAGATTTACTAATATAGATTTGGAATTTGTGTTTTTCGGCATCCACAGTGACCTAAAATAGCACAGCATGTTTAATTTATCAAGCTAATTAAAATGCCATTATGTGTGGAAAAAAATCCATTAGTAAGACACACAACTGTTGGGAGGCCTAAATAGATTACAGCCTTAAAGTCATTAGTAATTAATGCATTTAACCAACAATTTCAACTCGTTAAAAAGTAAAAATACTGTTTAACTTACAACTGACACTCTGAAAACAGTGTATTTTTAACATAATATGACAACTGTGTCAATTTATTGCAGCCACTTTGTTTTTTTCTCTCCGCTTCTCCCGCTCTCTGCATTCTTCCTGTCTCCTTATTCCTTTTCGCCACCGTGGCGTTCTGCTCACCAACACTGATTCATAATCTATAGCGGTGCCTGGGAGACCAGCAGCTATTGATTTAATGCCTACAGTAATCCAGCGCTGTATCCGCTGCTTGTTAGAGATGGTGGGCCCAGGAATTGTGCCTTGTAGAGTGAGCCAGAGAAGTGCTGGGACAAATGGGGGAGACTTTCAGTTATACTTTATTAGTCAAAGGAAAAAAAACTGAAAATCAGGAATCGTGTATGAAATGTCTAAATATCTCTAAGCATGAACTTAATCATCCATTTACACAGGTTCATATCCAAAACAAGATGGCAAGATTGTGCCCACAAGCATGTGACTTCAGTTCCCATCTGAAACCTTTTAACCTGTGTGCAAGAGAGCATTGTGTTTCTCTGTGCAACTTCACAGCAGCTTTCTTCAACTAAAAAAAAGATTTCCTGGATATGAACACATATGTTGCACTGAAGAATCAGCTCGTTCTAACCAGCTACCATAGCTCAGGGGGATCCTGCTCAAACCAACAACACTTTCTCTTTAACTGGGATCCCAGTTTTCTTTTGGAAACCAGTCATTGGTAGGTTGGTTGGTAGGTTGGTTGGTAGGTTGGTTGGTTGGTTGGTAGGTTGGTTGGGGAGGTTGGTTTTGTAGGTTGGTTGGTAGGTTGGTTTTTTAGGTTGGTTGGTAGGTTGGTTGGTAGGTTGGTTGGTAGGTTGGTTGGTAGGTTTGAGACCCCTGGGTTGATGGAGATATTTAATTTCTAAGGTTGTGTTTTAAATTGTCCCAAGTGTAATTGTGTGACTGAATAAGGTGTGTACCTGTCAATGGATTGGTGGTGCCAGAAATCTAATATAAAACAGAATCAGGCTTATCAGGTGAGGAATGGAACATGTCATGTTCTTTACATGATGAAAACTGTATACAGAAATCATTCATTTCAGTTCTAATTGTCTGTCTCTATATAGCTGTCATTGACTGTCAAGATGTCCTCTGTTCCCTTTACAATAGTGAATAAGAGAAGGCTGAATCGGCCTCGACATAATCATAAAGAGTGTTAATCACGCACGATACAAGAATAATAGACAATGTCACTTGCAGTTCATTAAGCATCCAGGTAAGTGGATATGTAATTTTATCGCTATTATCAAATCGTTCTTCAATTCAGTTTTCTCTAATTTGGGGTTGGCCCATCTGTCAGCATAATGACAGTCCTTTCAGATCTTTATAATTCTGAAAAAAATACATATGTGAGCATCAGATTTGCTCTTTTCCATGGGTGTCCTTGTATCTTCTATATATTAAGCACCAAAATATTTACTGTACTGGCAATTGAGGCCAGTTTAGCTAGTCCTCACAACTTCAAAGGAGTGTTTGAGGGTTAAGAAATGGTTATAAAGTAAAATTTAATATTAGGTTTGGATTTGAGTTAGTGTTAAGGTTTTATCAATCTTTATTTATATAGCGTCTTATACAATCAAAATTATTTCAAGGTGCTTTCCAGAATCCCAGGGCCTAACCCCAGACAAGCAACAGTGGCAAGGAAAAACTCCCCTTTAACAGGAAGAAACCTTGAGCAGGACCAAGATCATGTAGGGGGACCCTCCTGCTGATGGGTAGAGAGAGAGAGAGGAGAGGAGGAGGAGAGGAGAGGAGAGGAGAGGAGAGGAGAGGAGAGGAGAGGAGAGGAGAAGGAGAGGAGAGGAGAGGAGGGAGGAGAGGAGAGGAGAGGAGAAGGAGGGGGGAGGAGGGTCGAGGTCTCGGATCTTCTAGAGGAGAGAGAGGAGAGGAGAGGAGAGGAGAGGAGGAGAGGAGAGGCACAGAGCACAGAAACACACACAAAAATACATTATACAACGGGTCAGCGGGGCTGGAGGTCATCATGCAGCTCCGAAGGCGGTGATACCTGTAAATGAATATGGGGGGGGGGGGGGGGGGGGGGGGGCAGAAAGACTGCACAGGAGTTTTAGTTGTGATGGTTTGGGTTGGGAAAGAGTGCTAGATAATGCATTATGTCCACAAATGTCCCCACAAATATATAATATATTCGTGTGACAAATGAGACTTTGACAGCTAGAGTACATGCCTCAATCAAGCCATCAATGTGGAGACAGAAAAGCACACTGACCTTCATTAGCCTTGGCCAAATAATTAACTGACCTCGCCTAATAAGCACTCACTCGACCTCCGCACACTCTTTCTCTCTCTCACGCACACACACAACCATGCCTTGTGGTTTGTATATGCCTCTAATGAAAAGAGGACTGACGCACAAGGCTGATTGCTTTGTTCTGATGAGTTTCTGGCCTAAGTAGCCCACTTGATTGATGGATAGATGAATGAAAGAATGGAAGGATGGACAAAAGCAGACAGATGAGGGAAAACTCTGGAACAGATGAGCGCTACTGGCAGGGCAATATGCCAACAGGCAGAAGAAAATCAGCAGTGAACTTGTTTTGTAAGACAAAGGGTATTTATTGAACTTTAGACCTGCAAGGCTGAAGCCATAAACAGCATTAAAAACATATGGCTCTTTACAATCCACAAAGACAAATAAATAGTCAACCGCAAGTTCAATTCCAGCTGCGTTATGTATTCAGTGCAGTCGGCTCTCGTCGTGTACTTTATGCACAGTCACATCACCGTGACCAACGCACTAATCTCTGCCATTCTCCTCTGGCAACAATGAGCTGAAGGAGGTTAACTTCACCTTCCAGAGTAAATAGAAAAATGAACCCCGGTGGCTGAGAGGGAGGAGGTTATAAACAATGGTTATTAACTTCTGTGCTCAGGGAGATTTGTGAATTGTTGCTTTTTGCTGTAGATTTGGGGAAAAAAATAAATGAGGACAATTAATGGAATTTGGTGCTCTTGAGGAGTCACTTGAGTGATGAATTCTAATTTTATTTCAAATTCACTTTATTGTTCCTGCATATTCACCTATTCTCTGCACAGTCTGACACTGATGTCTCCAAAAGTGCAGCTATAAAAGACCTCCTCAAAAGGAAACAAATGCAGACACATTACAGCACAGAGTAAAACAAGTCAGATTTAAGGAATAACACATTGCTTACTTCAGTCCACTTCTTTTCATTTTTTTTGTTTGTTTGTTTTCACAAATTAAGAGCAACCATAATGTGTCGCATATTCTCTCACCAGATATCAAACTAAGCACTTGGACTTGTTGCGTTCAAGTTTCCATTGGCCTGCCTTTACCATTTTCGCCTTAATCCAATTTAGTTGAAACTGTTTCAGCAAATGCAACGACATTTACCTCATCTTCTGCTACAAGCTTTCCAAATCACAGGCTTCAGGAAAAAATCAATACAAAATGCCAGTTTAGCAGCAGATGTATGCTCCCTAAGAATGCTAACTTTTCCTCTTCATGTCTCTCTCCGATTTCCTGACAGATGAAGGCGACTAAGAGCAGGAAAAGATGCTCTTCACCGACAACCTGTGGGGGGAAGGGGCGGGGGGGTGATATTGTGAAGGATGTTTATAAACTACTCGTGCTTGCAGGCCCAATGCACAATTGTCTTGTCCAAGACGCTAACCTTTAGCATCTCGTTGCGCTTCGGCGCATCTTACAAAGTTCACTGAGAGAAAGAAGCCTCGACCCTGCGGATGATTTGGAGGACTGAAAATACCACTTTCATTTATTATTTATCCGGTCCGGCTGAGGGAAAAGCAAGCCGTGGCGCTGTCATACCTGAGTGGCTAATGTAGGAAGTGGCCATCTCACTGCTACCCAGGGGAATCAAAGCCCATTACTGGTTTGAGAGATGGTCTAATGTCCAATGAGAACACACACGGCCAGATCAAAGCATGACGGTGAGAGGGAAAGGTACACACATTCTAAGCAAACAAGGCGTCGAAGATGAGAGTCCAACATTGTAATGCTTCGGGCGGTCCGGCAGAGATGAGAAGTAAACATTTAGTTTAAGTCAAGCCTGACGTGCAAGATTTACCTTTTATTTTTCAGTATTTCTGCAACCTGACTGTAAAACACTGAGAAATACACATTCTCATGTATAATTCATTCATCTTAAAGTGAAAAACTAGAGTTTTTTATTTGGAGGATGTCTTGTATGAGAGGATTACCTCAAAGCGTATTTGCAGGTTGGAGGCTATGTTGTCCTCTTTCTGCTCTACTGTGTATGTGTGTGTAATTGTCAGGATGGAAGCTTAATGACCCTTTAGATCTGCAGCCGAGCTAATGAAGCATGCGTATGAAGCACTGGCCTATGCCTTTAATGGGATATTCCTATCAATACCATAGATTGGATTAATATTTCAAAGTTAATGTTTTTGTTGAAGAATTTGCCAAACAAACATGAGACGAGGCTTCACAGCCACTTGCGCAGGAAAATGCAATTTTCTCAGACTTAGCCGCTCATCTTTTTAATTACCGGCTTAATAGCTTTATAGATTTTTGAAAGATGGATTCTTATTGGCATTTTTATAATTACTGGTCTTTATTGCTTTTTATGAAAATAATTGTCAAGGCTCATTTAGCCCACAAACCCCTCAGGCAGGGCAGATGTGTTTCAATGATGGAGGCAAATAACCCCCAAAACAGGGGTTTTCATTTCTCAACTGCCCAACCTCTGTAATTGGTGTTCTTTGTGTTTTCATTTAAATGATATTAGATTCAGATAAACAATGACTTACACATCAGTGAAATCCCTCAGTTTCTAAACCAATAGAGTCTGTTTTTAGAACCAATGTGTACAGATTGGATGGCCTGTTCAAACACGCTGTGCACCCCAGAGGCAACTAAAGCCTGAACAATAGGCCTACCCGTCAGCCAATGGTGATGCAGAGCTTGGCCGGAACATCACATATGTCAACATGCTATCGAATGTGCTACAACAACTGAACCTCCTCAGCATTAACACATGTACGAAATCACGCAAGCCAAGGGCCTCCTCAGCGCTCTGACCGGAGAGAAAATACGTCTGGACACTTCAACGAAAACATATTTAGAAGAGCTGGCCACAGTTTCCTCACAGAGTCTGCAAAGGCCTTCAAGTGCAACAGCCTTAGACAAACAGTGGCTGGAAGCCATACCTTTCTAATGAGCCTGACTATGAATTCTAGCAGACAGAAGAAATTCAACTCTATAGATTTGTGGGATCGGAAAGGAGGCAAATTATCTTTCGCAAAAAATTCATGCCCACCAATGAGAGTGCCTTTTCCAATCTCTATTTAATTTAGCACAAGATCCTGCATGGAGCTGAGAGTGTGCGTTTGGCTGTCCTCATCACCACTAAAAAGGAAATATGCATTGATTTAGCCCTGAACCCCTGTTTTACTTGGCTGGCCCGCCTCACTGTGGTTTCCCCAGTACATTCCCAGTCCCTGCTCTGCCGTCCAGGACCCAGGCTGAACAAAGACAATCACCGGAAAGAGTATTTAAAACATTTTTGGACTAAAGTGGATGTAAATTTCACCCTTTACATTTGCCAGAAGCATCTGTTTTATCCATGAATTCAAAGATCCAGAAAGTCTAAGCTGTGGAATATTTCAACCCGTGCTTTATTTTATTGGTTTGGAAGCACCAAAGGAAAAGAGAGCAAAGTCAAAATATGATGTTTCCCCCATGGATTGCTGCTAATAGGCTGGCCTGCCCGGTCTGTAAGCTTTTGCAGTTTTTCATAACAGGCGCATGGGTGATTACTGTGGCCAGGACTGGGTATGTTCACAGCAGTAACTGGTGAGATCAGGTCATTTACTTGAATATTACATGTGAACTAGCTGCCAATTCATAAACATGGCTCCAAAATTAGACTCAATTTTCCTTTTCAGAGAGGAACTTTGGTTTTTTTTTCATTGTGTGAATAGGTGGTGGCTTAAACCGTCATGGCTTTTGCTGCATCTGCTAAAATGTTAAAAGTGGTCCAAGTTTTCATTACAACATTTTTTGGTCAGTTCGACTTTGGATCCTGAGCTGTGGAGCAGAGTCAACATCTCTGGAAGAGCCTGCGTGGATGTCTGCTACACATGTGAATATGCTCGACAGATGTTAGCTGGCTCCCAGGCAGCAGGCCCTCCTCCCCTGGCCTTTTTGGCTCTGCTTGTGACATGGTGACACACAGTAGCATCTGGAGTTCAGACTGGGTCAACCAGGGCAAACTGAACGATACAGAGCAGTACCTCACTTGTTTCCCCAAACCTACCACAACTGTAAAACAGATGATACTAAGAAAATACTGGAGCAACGCTGCTTTCCACAACTAGTGGACATAATAGCACACTTTGGATTGGATTTTCTTTTTTGGAGTGGTGGTAGCTCAGTCTGTTGGGGGGCTGGGCTGAGAAACGGAGGGTTCTCAGTTTGATCCCCAGTGCAGACAAAACATGGAAGTGTTCTGTTAGTAGGTACCGAATCCACAAATGCTCATATCGGGCCCTGCAATGAACTGGCGGCTCATCCAGGGGTGGACCCTACCTTCGCCCATTTGTGCAGCCTCCCCGTGACCCCGGAAGGGATAAAGTGGTTAAGAAGACAAGACTTTGGATTTTTGATTAACAATTGACTTGATTCCAGTCATATGGTGACATTAAATGAAACTATATGACATGAAAAGCAAAAGCAAAAAGTAAGAGAGATTCTCTTCAGCAGGATTCATGACATTTGACATAAAACAAGGCATTTTTACCCCATTTGCAACATCTGCCAAAATCATTAATTTGCTTTACCTAGTTGTAACCCACCTTACATTGACCACCAAAACAACATTTTCAAAATTCCTCTATGCTACTTTGATTTAAAACAAGAAACTATTTTTTCAAACATACATACAATTGACTATACAGCTATATTTGTAATGTTTATTTTAGTGCTCACACTCACGAAAGGTTTTTCCTCACAAAGCAGTCTTTGAAACTCAAATCTCAAACTTATATGTGCATGCTAATTAAACTGAGCCCTATAGCATCCAAAATGAAAGACCTCACACTTCAAATCAAGCCCTACAAGCTGCTGAAAGCGTGCCTGTAAAACAAGATGCTACTTTGTTGTTTTACTTTTAAAAGAGGTGCAATCGAAAGGATTTGTTTTGAGCCACTAAATTGCACTTGTTTTTAAACTCGCTGCTGATTTACGATGATCTTTTTTAGCAGGATTGCTGGGTTCTTCGCTCTGGCGTTTTGACTGTCAGTGATGAATATTTAGTAGATGTAAACACGCACCTATTTAAAAATACCCTTGTGTTTCTCTTCAGTGCCTTTGGGTTTTCACTTGATAGGGAACTCTTTGTCTGAGTTTCCATCGTTAGTTGACAGCGTCTAGCATGTTCAGAGACAGTCAAGCGTCAGCTCATGAAACAAACATTTAGCAAGCTCACAACAGCGAAGCTGCCAGTTGACGTGCACCGATCAAATCCATCCCGTCATGTAAATAACTTGTTTCAGTGTGCTTTCAATTAAAGCGGAGGACGGAGTGCCATTGCTGCCTTTGATGGATGAGCTTAGATATTGGAGTGTACCGTTGGATGACAAAACGTTCCCCCACTCCACCTCAACTCCTCTTTTCTATTGATTGCCCGGATAGTTATTCATCAGGGCGGTGGCCACTGTCAGATCAGCTGTTTCTTCTGCTCACAAAACACATTTTCTTCATTTATTGATAAAGCTATTTGACCTTTTATTCAAATGTGCACGTGTGTGTGTGTAGCTGTGTAACTTACACACATCTGTGTTTTCTTTCCCCGCGTTCCTGCCAGAGGGTCGAGGATCACTGCAGCTACATGAACAAAGTCAGGCTGTTTTCATTAACGCCAAATGAGTATGTCTATTCTTTGCAGATGTCCGTTTCAGCTGCGCCTGGGCCTGGCTATCACATAACGAAAATAAACCAAAAACCCGTTTTACAGTTTGGCAGAGGTAAGCACAAACACAGACACAGACGCATACGCGCGGTGGACACAGATGGAATTTGTACACGTGTGTCTGTATTCATACACATCAGTGGTCTCACACATGCAGACTTGCATATACTTATTCAACAGTTTTGCATATTTTTGTTCTTCTGTAAAGGTGTGGACAGGTGGGTCCGGCGTCAGGTTCAAGAGCACATGTGGCTTCAGTTAGAACAGCCAGAAATGGAGATTTTGCATACAATTTCTGCTGAAAGTGTGTTCTTTTATGTGTGTGTTTCTCATATTAAAAAAAATAAATAAAAAAACAAACCGGACTGTTTATTGTGGCCAGTGTTTCTTATTTCCATATGTGGAAAAACAGCCTACAGCCTTTTAGTCATTAACTATTCGACTTGGTGGGTTTGTCATAATGTGCATCATCACAAAAAATGTCTGTCAGATTTGAAAATATGCTATTTTAATCTCCTTGTGGAACCATCTGAACATCAAACTTGTAAGAAAGCTACCCAAGGAAGCCCCCAGTGGCATAGTGACAGGGAGCCGTCCACTGCTAACACCACTACATCCACTGTCTTCTCGCCCAGATTGTTTCACAGATGGTAAGCCAGGCAAGTGTAAATATAATATTATGTCTAATTAAATGCTTAAATGGTATAAAATAATAGATACAATGAAATACCTCACTTCCTTTGATAACAGCAATTTCTTTTCAGCAATGGTCATCAGACATGACCAATCTTAAATTGTAAATGTTATAGTATGAAGAAATTTAGATTAATTGACTGTAAAACATAACCTTAGCATTGAGTACTAGCTCTACTACCAGCGTGAATCATACATAGTCCTGTTGGGCAAATTGAAGCTTATTTGCAATATGAAAACCATTAATGTCTTCTAAGAAAGAGAATAATGAAAACACAAGAGACAATGGTTAAAGCCAGCCCAGCCGCATGGATTTTTTTATTTGTGATTTTATTTATATGATCACTCACAGCTGTTTTTATGGTGTATGATTTTTAAACCCCAGCGAGATTGAAACACAACACTCTCATCCCGTGAAATTCCAGCTTGTGTGTCTTCCTTGCTATCAATAATTAAGACTATAGATCTCGGAATGGAAAAGTCATTTCCCTTGAAGTGACGAGATGGAATTGAAATAAACCCCTAGCCCTAAAAACAAACCCGGGGATGTATCTAAGAGCTCAGTGGGTGCCAATAAAAGTGGAAAACAGAAATCTTTCTAGCAAAACACAACAACAAGAACAAGAGCAGCCTATTGAATTGGAGAAGTGAAAAACAAGAGAGACTTAAGGTGATTCTCAACTTCAACTGCAAAGCCTGAACACTCCAAAAAAATAATAAATAAAAATACCAAAATGAAAAAAAACGATGAATCTAATTTCCCAGACTAGGAACATAAGCTAAGAGTAATCTGGCCTGTAATACCTCAAAGTCCTTAAATAAAAGCCCTCCATTTTAAGTCTCCAACCCCCTTTTTTCCCCTCCCTTCCTCACCTTTAATAGGATTTGGTAGAAAATGGCTTTGTGAATCGCTCCTCTTCGTCTTACTCAAGGAAGAGCAGGCTATTCTCATTGAGAAGTGCTTAATTGCTTTAAATGACTGATGATACATCCAGGAAGAAGGGCCTTGAGCTAAGGGCCACCGACAACCACACAACAGATAGCTCTCCTGGACCAAGGAGAGTTTGTCTCTCTATGTGTGTTTGTTACAGAGATGAGCTGGAGGGTTTCTCTGGAAGGGTCATAAACGTAGTCATGAGGTGCACAAACACAGGTGTGTACGTGTGTGCATGCGCAAGATTGTGTGAGTGAGGGTCGCCAGAAAGTGTCCGTCCTATCGACACCCACAGTAACAGACTAAATTAAAGCTGTGATGAATTGTAGCTGTCATGGCAGCAGGGAGGAGAGCCTCTGCACCGTATTCCAACCCTGATTAGGTGGGGATGGAAAGAAACAGAATATCATTATCAATATGTAGCACTATATTTTCATTAGGTTTTTCTCTCTGTGGTGGACAGCTTGATAGCAGGATGATTTTTCATTTCAACAAAAGATTAAACATCTTCATCGATGCCAGAGGTTGGTCCGAATTTTTGCCATGTTTGTTTGCACAGTGCAATGATGTCAGTCCTCCCAGTTGGGATTTTGCCATTTTATTATTAATAAAACAATTTTAAAAGCACTCTGTGTGCAATTTAAATGTAGAAATTGTATGGATAAAAAATGCAGAGCCCTTGAGCTCTTTCATCATTTCAGGAAGCTTGTGGCTGTTTACTACAAGAACTAGAAAGTCACCCTTAAAACTAGGATTTACTCCTGCTGTGCAGACCACGTGTTTGAAAGTAAAAGTCTTTTTGTTGCAGCAAAAGGTTTCTTTTTTCATTTACTATTATTCTTTAACCCTTTTTTTCTCACAGATTCTGCGTGCCCCAAGGACCATGTCATTTGCAATTTTGCTTGCTCTTCTTTAGCTTAACCGTTCCTTGGATGCATCTCTTGGTCATGTACATCACACCTTCAAACATGACGGACCCATCGTCTCTGCAGGAAAAACTTCAAATTGTGAAATGTCAATATTAAACAGGTGTTCCCGCCTTTAAAAAACCCTGTATCCACCTGCTGATTATTGATGTGAAATGGGGTATTTGAACGAGTCATAGTCTTCTGTAATCGAATCAAAAGACTGACGTGTGCAGTGAAATTTGCTGGGGTGCTGGAGCACGCTAAGCACATATGAACATAAATAGCCTTCATCAGCTCTACTTTTTTTTAAAAACAAGCTCCCATATTCATTTCCCGATGCTGTTTTCACTGGTTTAATTGGGAGGTTTTAGTGTGTATAAAGCTAAGCCAATGATCTGGCCCCACCTAGCTTTGTGGGTCCAATACCTGCCAAGCAGATGTTGATAGCATTGTGCATATTTAACTTGCAGACTCATTGTAAGCACCCACCAGTAAAAGAAAGCCACCCCCTGAATATTTTTATGTCAGCAACTTACTGCAGATATACATCATAAACAGCTTCAACCTTCAGTACATCAAATGTTTCTTTGACATGGCCATCTGGACTTCCAATGAACAAACTAGGATATCCTTACTTTGAAGTACACACTTTCTGCCGTTGAAACCTAGCTGTTCCAGGTCCAGCAAATCTGGCCTGATGCATACCTGATAAAATGGGTGGAGCAAGTACACATTTGAGGATGGTGGTGGATGGTGTTTGATGATGTTTCACAACAGAGGGAGAACAAAAGGACACAATAAAAGCCTTATCACACATACGCTGCTTACTATCTGGCTTTATTGTTGTTGGACCAAAACCCAAAGAGAACCATGTATGGGATCATTCCTGAGCTCAGAAACCCACAGCCTCAGAGCAGGTAATCAGTGACAGAAATGCTACACAGTCTGTCAGCAGTCACAAGGTGGACCTTGTAAGTATTGTTCTGTGCTTTCTCTCAATCTTCTCAAATTGTTCCCATCTGAATCATAAAGTCAGCTCCAGAGTGGCACCAATCACGTATAGAGACACATAGAACGACAGAGGCAGAAATGAATATAATTGTGAGCAGGACCAAACAATAATTTATTCTTGTGAGAAATTCTCCAGGAAATACATTTTCTTCCTAAACAAATGATTTGCATGAGTACAGGTGCTTGATTTTTTTTTTTTTTTTTTTTTTAGTTTAAGCCTTTCTTAACTGAATACAGACAATGTGCTTCATTGCCCACCTGTATTGTTGTCGTCGCCCCACTTATGGAGCAATGCGATCGGAAGTCCTACATTTTAATTTGTGACGGAGCAGTTGTTTGTGTGCTTTGAATCCACTTTTCTTTCCAAGTAAATATAAGGTAATGAAACATGAGATGTAAACTGTAGATAACGATTGGATGAGCCTTTGGAAGGCATTGTGGTGGAATACATCTGCCTTCAGCAAGCAGCCTGGCCACAAAGGAAATCAATACAAGATATATGAAAATATTTCACTTCAACACATTTTTAAGGCTGTAGGTTGAACCCTTAACAACCTCTTCACATCTCTCTCTTTTTATGCCACCCCATGTTTTAGCTACAGTTCAACTTTGTGAGCATTACCGTGGCCTTTTTCTCACCGCTGGTGTATCATTGGTATGTGACACTCCTTAGTAACACTTTTGTTTTTGTGTTTGTAATGGAGGAAATCCAGCCAAATGACATAAAAATGAAAATTAAACAAAAGACAAACGTGGCCTCTAAAACATAATAAAATCAGTCCAAAACAAACATTGGCTATATTAAATCCAGTCTTGTAAAAGTCCCTTTGAAGAGATATGCATTGGCTCAAACCACATAGTGATACATCGTATACTTTTTTGAGATGACCTAAGCCATATACGTATATATGTCTGTGTGTGTGTGTGCGCACGTCTTTTGTTAAGTTTTGTTTTATCAGTAACCCGTATCCTGTTTACTTGACAGAAGCAGAAGCTCACAAGGCAAATTCTTTAAAAGTCAAAGCTAAAGGTGGGGGAGGGGTAGACGAGTGTATCCAAATGTATACCACATCTTATAATACGCATACACACCATATACACACACTCCCGCAGCCGTGGGGCGCCATGGTTACCTTGGAACTTTAACGTGGACCAGCTGGTGTACTTGGGTTGTGAAATTGCATTACACAGACACACACACACACACATACACAGACACACACACAAACAGAAGATCAAAGGGAGTTGCAGCCCTGTGCAGCAGTCCTCCTGCTCCTGCCCTTGGCTAAATGGACGACCAAACATTCCAGGCTGTCCAGCCCAGTAATATCTGGCCTGCAGCCTAATGAAGATGGACTATGTTTATAATTCCCATGTTTGCTCTGATCACTAACATAATCCTTTCTATACACAAAGCATGAAGACAGAAATCACTCAGGTTCTCTGCATTAAGGCAATATGCAACAAAAAAGAAAAAGAAAGGAAGGAGTGAGAAGAAGGAATAGGTATCGATGAAATAAAACCATGGCTTTGTAGCCGTTTGCATTTTCACACAGGGCCGTCACATGATCGCAAACAAAAGAGAAGGCACCAAGGGATGTTTTTCTGCCTGCTTGAGACTTTGACACCTGCCTCGCCGCACCAAATTGGAACGGCTCACTCTCAAATGAGATTTCTGCTCGCCGCACAGGGAGTGGAAAAAAGGTCACCCATTACAACTATTCTACATGACTCACAGAGTTATCACATCTCTGCTCGCCTACCATCACTTTAATTAGCTTCGGGGGCCCTGGTGAGGGTGTAGGTGCAGGTGCACGCTTGTGTGCGTGCATGTTTGTGCACACATCAGTTTGATATGAACCCCCGAGCCTCATTTTCTCACTTTGGTTCTTTATCCACGCAGCAAATTTAAAATCCCAACATCTTTTTCAACCTCTCCTTTCTTGTCTTTATTTAGCAGTGCCAGGAATCCAAGATTGCCGTCATCATTAAGATGCAGGTTTTGAGTGCGACTGGTCAAGTGTTAAGGGCAGCTAAGGGCTTGATTGAAGGTGGTGTTTGGACTTTTTCTTCTCTTTTTTCTTTGTGACACACTGAATGAAAAGATACAGCTCACTTTGTCTTATCATTCAAACGCTCCTCTGTTTGGTCAAACAAACCGTGCGGATATGTTCCAAATGGGAAACGTAGCAAACTGATAATAAATCAGCATCCTTTGATTTCAGAGGCCTAATGTTTGGCTTTGCACTTTTTCAACGAAGTCCTGCACTTAATATAAGTATATACAGTATACCTCAATGTTAACATGATACATCTTTGTCCAAGAAAAAGGAGTTGGATACAGAGGAAATATGTTTCATGTCTCCTTTTAGCAATATAATAAAAATGTTTACTTTGCTCAGAAATCCACAATCCCCAAATAAACCTTCTCCATTGTATGCTGGCTTTATAAAAGATGTGTCTTCTCTTATGTTGATCTTTTAACTTCCTTTGAACCGAGATGAAGAAGCTTACATTAGCTCAAAAAATGCACCTTTAAGTGTACCAAGTTTCAGGTTTCATGTTCAGTTTATTTAGAGCCCAAAATCACTAACAGTGTTTGTCCCAAAGGGCTTTACAAGCTGCACAGTCGTGACATCCTATGTCCTTAATTTGCCCTTAACCTCTCCTGCTCTAACCTTTCACATTTATCTCTGGTTGGTTAATGTACATCCTCAATTTACTAACCCCATCTGGACAGGCATGGATTGAATATGTCCTATTCACCCTGCTGTGAAGCACCTCTACTATATCCTGAAACCAACTGGCTTCCATTGGTCTGGAAGGCGGTATCTGGTCCTTTATAACAACACTTACACACTTTTGCTTCTGCCTACCCTTTGTATATTGTCTGGACCATCAAATTTAGTACCACCTCAAGGCTACCAAAATAAACATACCTCTCTTATTTTGACACAGCTATGGGAGGGTACCGAAAAGAGTTACAATGTGTTTATTTTGGTACCAATTAGAGCTAGACAGACTGTGATCCAGATGGCAAATCATCATCTCTAAGCAACAATGCTTGTCCGTTCTCACTTTTGCTTATAGTCCACCAAACATGAAAACTCGTGCATAGTGAGGATCCCTACAGCAATTATTCTTAAATCATATTAGAGTGTGTGAGCTCTTCCTCAATTTATATTTGTCAGCAAGCCATGCCACCGTGAAGCTTTTATGCTATTGGAGTGAAAAATCAAGCATACTGTTATTTACTGGTTTAGACTGACCCGTGCCCGCTTTGTAGGAATGCAGTTTAGGATAAAATATCAAAATAGTTTGATCAGCTCTTGGAGGAAGACATTGCATTTAGAATGCAACCCTATGGAATCAATACCTGTGTAACACTTAAAATGACAAAGTGCTGAGATGAAGCTCAAGCAGGCCGAGCCAAGCTCCAGGCAAGTTCTGAAAGTAGAGATAGATGGATAGATTGTTAATGCCGATGATTTTTTTCTTCCTTTTAATATATACATGCTTGCAAATCTGACCCCTTTGGGCATAGGCAGCCTGTCCACAGTAAAATATCTGCACACTAACATGTGGAAGCAATATTACAAATATGGTAAACTATCCTGAAATAATGCAGCGCTGCTCTCGGGACACAATTAAACCTCAAGTGATGCAACCTGATCTGTTCGTGCCTGCTGAGATTACATTTTCAGTTTTAATTGCTTTACAATATTTGGGATATATTGTTGCCAACATTAAAAAAAGCAAAAGTAATCACTTTCAAGATCATCTGCCAACACTGTAACTTTAATGCTAATACAAAAAAGAGTATGTGTATAAGCAATATTATACTATATTATAGATGACAACTGTAAACTAAACATAATGATGGCGGAATCATTCTACTAGACATGTTTAAGCAATGTAACTTTAATTGTAGTTATTCTTTGAAAGATATTCATTAAATTTCTGTGTCAAAACAAACTGTTGCTTAAGGATTAGGTTTCAAGAATCCCAAGAAATACAACAGAAAGATTGATGTAATTAAAGGACAAGAAAGAATTTTGCTATTTCTGCATGTGTCTTTTTCTTGCTGGTAGTCTTTTCCAATGTGCAGCTTTTTTCAAACCCAACCTGTCCGTGCATTGGGACGAATGACATCAGGGGAACTTTCACTTTAAGTCTTTGTGTCAATAAAAGATTAAGGGAAAAGGTGTCTTGAAAGCTAACCACAGAATCAGACTAAGTGTGAATTTCCATTTCCGTCCCCTGGTTGGTAATTACAGCTGTATTTCCTATTCCCTATTCTTCTAAGTGTAAGTATGAGTATGAAAGAAAGGGGTGGGGGCGAAACACCACCTTATATATTATTGCAGTCACGGTGCCTACGTCTGAAATCATTTTGCAGGGAGTGCAAGGGAAATGTAAATCTGAGTTTGCTAAATCTAACACACGCACATATGTCTATGCGGAGGAGGGGGAAACTCATCTCTCCCCCTTATACACACATAATGCATTAAAATGGAAAACAGCTCACACTGGCCTCGGCATTGAAGGGGGGCCCTAATATTTGTTTTTCTCTCCCCTGTAGTGTCCTCATTGCCAATGACCAAATTCATAATAATCTCTGCCTCAGAGTCCAGTGCTGCCTTCAGAATCTGTAATCACCTTGGCTTTGATTCCTTCAGCCTGGCCACAGCCAGCTATAGGCCTGCCTCCCTTTGAAATTTCACCTGTGCTGCTGTGCTGGGCTCCAATCCCTGAAATGTGCTTCTCAGCTGGAACGTCTCTGTGCATGTTTGGAGTTAACAAGGACAGCCCTGCAAAGGTGTTGCGTGTATTCGTAGAGTTTTTTTCCTACAGTCCCCAAAATAATAGGACTGCATGTGGCAGATATTTGCCCTTGCTCACAGTCACTTTTGTCCTCTTTGAAATAATGTCCAGTAATTGTTTTGAAGTGGAGTTCTGATGGGAGAAAGCTGCTACTGTAGGTGCAGGGATTCTGAAAATGGAAAGAGAGTTAGTGTATTATGATATATTTATACATGTATATATATATATATATATATATATATATATATATATGCAATAGCATTATTCACTGATTGAGGTCACAGAATCACAAACCGGTTTGCAAGAATCTAAAAGTTGTTTCCAATCTGTACAGCAATTGGCCACAATGGTGCCAACAGTCTTTGATTTGTGCTGCTACAGTTTCACTTAAAACTTTTAGCATCACTGGCAAACAGCGATCTCCTCTATGCAGTCAGGCAATGTAACTGGAATAATATCTGCCCCATAACAAAGTCCGATATTCCACATTCAAAGATTTTCACTGGGGAGCTACGGAAATGACATTTGAAGCAACTACAAGATGTGCCGCTTTATTCTAAGGACAGCAATGATTAGAAGTAATGATTTCAAAGTGTCTTCATGCTCTATTGCTTACTGATCAATTTTGAATATTGCAGTGCGCCACAGCAAACAAGGGAGTCTTCTACACTGTTCCTGATGCAGAGGAAGCCGGTTGCTCCAGCATAATAAAAGTTCAAACATGTTTAGCTTTGTTCTAAGATCATTTTGTTGGTCATTATGATTGTTGCCTTTAGCAGAGAGTTTAATAGCTGACAGAGAAAGTTATTTTGATAATTAAATTGTTTTTTTATGAGTCATTCACTAATCAAATGCTGTACCTTTGTGCTTAAAAAGTGTATTCCTTGGCCCTTTTCTTACACCTTTTCCTGATCCTACTGCACTACACAATGTCAGACAATTAAACTGAAGGGCAAAAACACCAGTTTGGCAATATATGTAAAGATATATGACAAACACATATTTCTATTTGCCACCTAAATAGAAACTTGATTAATCAATTGGCTGAAACTTTTTTTTTTACAGCATTGTGCCTGTAAGGGTCTTAGCACAGCATATCATAAATCAATCATAAATCAAACTGGTGATTGGGGAACCGATAATTTCTGGACCAGCTCTACAGGCCTAATGTTTTTTTCTTTTTCCTTGCCTGATGTCCATAATATAGATAATGAAAATAATAATATTCTTGTCAAACTCTGCTCATAAATGTTTTGATCAGCAAAGTTCAAGAGGAGAAAGCTACACTTAAAAGTCCCAAATGAGGGTCGGGCAAGTGTTTCCTTAAATTTATCCACATGCTAGAGAAAAAATAAATCAAAGCATGTCTCCTGAACATAGGTGCATAACCCCATTCATTCATATTTTGCTCATTTGTTGTGGTTCTTTCCTGGTGTGGATTTGTGTGTCCTCCCATTGAGCATGAGTGATGATTTGAGGCAACTGTGACCCCCACATGCCATCTTTCTATGCATATGAAAACAGCCTACTGCTTTAATATCCGGGTTTAATGACCAGTCCGAGTAAAAGACCATTAATGTAATGACATCACAGCAGCCAGTACACTCTCACACACATATGCAGAGAAACATGCAAATTCTTACGGGTGAGATTCTCTTCTTTCACTAATAAACAATGAATTAAGAGATATCTGTGATGGAATATGACTAGGTTAGTTTTGTGTGCATGTGTGTGTGGGTACATCTTACTAATTCAAGGACAGTTCCTAATCATGCAGAGTGAATACATGGGGACGTTGCTAGAATATATCCATTAACCTCTTGCATATATAGTATTCGTCAGAGACGCACACACCAACCACGTTTACATCTGCACCTGCTCACTACACACAAGTAATTTGTAATATTGAATAGCTGACACAGTAGGATTTCATAATCTATTGACAGTGTCACAGCAGAGTCATGCAAGGTGGTTGGGCTATTGAGATACACGGTATTGGCCTGTCACTCATGTTCTTCAATCGGGGCTGGTGTAAGTTAATACAAACAGTAAATCCAAGGAAATGATGTCATCAGAGCAGCTATTGAAACAAAGGAATCCCCGAAGCGGGGCTTTTCTGCATGAGCCAAAGGAAATCACTAAAAACAACGGGTAATTGTGGCAAAAGATAAACACACACAACATTCAGTATAAGCTTTTATTGGGTTTTTAAACAAATGTTAGAAATGGCTCAACAGCATTAAGGTTTTCATCAGAACCACAAGAAAATTAATTAAATCACAATTCAAATTATCGCACAATAATTGTAAAATCCATTACATGTTAAATACCTGTTTATTAGTGCTTTAACAGTATACATATATGATTGAAAGAAGCTCACTGCAATAAGCAATTTAACACACACACTTTATGACGTTGACAAAAACTGCATTAAACCTTCTAAATTAGAGTATGTTTATCATTATGAGAAATGAAAGGACTTTAATCTCAGCGCTGCATCGTCAACATAACTCTAAATCTAATCAGACCGTTAATACAGTGAATATATTATACCTCTGGACACATGTCTCCCATGGTGGTAATTATCGCCGAACAGCCAAGACCAACATGTGCACTGCCCACACCCTTATAAACATGCATACACGCACCATTCACATCATTTTGGCCCTCCAATTAGAATTTTTAATATCCTGGTCGGCATTAATGGAGATTAATGGCCAATCGCCATGGTGAATTCCAACGTCATCTATTATCATTCCAGCCTGGGTCCCAGTCCGCTCTAATTACATACTCAAAATCCCCTCCATTCTACTACACCACCCCCCAGCACCCTAAGATCAATCAATAATTTTAATTTTCAGATGCCCTGCAACCTCGCTCCATTTACTATGCTCGTCCTCCACTTTGCTCCTTTCTTCCGTTTGCGCGTGTCATTTTACTTCCAGGGAAAATCAAATGTCGTACACGAGGTCTTATGCGGAATTAATTACCCATCACGTCTATAGCTCCTTTTGAGTCCTTCGTTTGCTCGTTCAGTTGTTCGGTCGCTCCTCGTCTTCGTTTCTCTCTGGTGCCTCGTTCTATGTCTTTCCTCCCTCACCCTCTCCTTGTCTGGTGAATGGGGGGGAGCTTTCCACTCCTTTCCTCCTTGCCACATAATTAGTATGCAGATATGCGTTGGCTGATTCGCAAGTCAAATCGCCTCACTTGGTCTTCTCGTCTGTGTCTGCAAGGTACAGTTTGTCACACTGATTGTTTTTGTTTCTAGAAAGCAGATAGGGAGGTAGCTAAAATTGATTTAGGTAGCCCCTGACTCCATCTACTCTACACATTTGAATAGTTTATAATGGAATTACTCTTTATCTGCAGATATACCCTTTTTGCATACGAATAAGTAAAATACAACTAGCTGAATCATCCAAGAGGAACCACATTCTTTCTGAGGTTTTACCTCCACTGTACATAGCATATGCTAGTCTTCCAATGGCTGCATTTATATATACATATATTACATGTGGTTTCTGTAGGTTGGTAAAGCTCTTGCTTCATTGGCAAAAATTCAACCCATTAAGAACCCCCATATTGTGTGTTATGCACTATCACCAAGCCTAAAACGTCACACAAATTCTTTCCAGTCCCACTTCCACCTTTTCGACACACAGGGCACGTTTGCTGGTGCAGGAAGATGTTTGTTCAGCACATTTCAATATATGAACATCATAATACTCTATCTAGCTGCCATCGTTTTTTTTTTTTCTTTTCAGAAACTGACATAAGCAAGCAGTTTTTACCCCTGAACATAGTGAGACACAAACCACATTCATTTACACCCTATAAATCAATGTCTTTATGTTAAAAAAGAGAGAGAAAGAGAGTTGCAACATCTACTTTTGATGGCCCTGAAATAAGATATGCGAAAAGAGTCAATATTTGGCCTTTGCCACGTTGCATAAATGGAGGTCAAGATGGAGGCCGACCTCTATTTTTTGCCCTTATTTTGCTTTAGGCTCTCATACATACTGAAGTACCCGGCATAAAGCTAGGAAACATTTAATTATCATCACTGCAAGCTATGAGATGGTCACTATTCAAAATAATGTAAAAACATTGAAGTGGCATATATCCTACCACTGTTTGTGTTCGCGCATGTGTTACTAACATGTTAACACAGGCAGCAACAAGTGTCAGATTGTGAAAGCGGAGGCTTCCTTGCACCGTCATGTGCTGGTATTGTTGGCACTGGGCCAACTATACCATCTGTCTCCTCTCCCCCATACTCTTTTTTCTTCTCCTCCTCCTCCTCCAAGCCAATCTGCTCTGCATTGGCTATCATTACGTGCTTGCCATTCTTCTGGCATATCAGAGACAGGCACCAGGCACCAAGCATCCCTTACCCCTCTCTCTCCTCCTCCTCCACCTCTTCACGCCCCTATTTCCACGCCCACTTCACCAGTTCACTGATGGGTCCAGGTGGCATCATGTTCCACTCTCTTTATGAGCCAAAGCTGAACATAAAGAAGAACAGCAGCGATGGAAAAAAACACAAAAGCCTTAAAAAGGATATACTCCTTTCGGTGTTTAACTCGGAACAAGCTATCCAATGCCCACAGGCTCTGTGTTGGGTTGTTGTTGTTAATGATTTCTCTCCAGCTGGACGACTGTTGTAGTTTAAGCAAAACCCCAAAAAGTAAGCCTTCCCCACACGGTGGAACTTCCATGTTGGCAGTATTGGCAGGACACGGGTATGTCTCATATAACCCACAGAGAAAGTGATGCACATTCTTTTTTGATGCCGTAGAAATCTTCCTCTCAGACCTCCCTTCCACCTCATCTGCTTGCCGACTTGAAAAAACTGGGACTACCCTGGGATCTACCAAAGATTCGCTTACATCTGCTTAAAGACACGCGCAGGATTTAATACACATGTGAACTCACTGGTCGTTTGAGGCTGTGAGAAAGTGAATAATCAATTAAGTATTGATCTCTTGTAAGTTTTTTTATTTTAATTTCACAGGCAAAGACAAAGAGGATAGCTTAAGGACAGCGGCCACGAGCTAGAGGAGCCGCAAATTAGACAATCAACACTGACGGGGGGGATAAACGAAGGTGAATGAACAAACAGCTCGTCACTGAAACATGCCTTTGTTCATTTCTAGTTTCTCTTTTTTTGTACATGCCTCTCCAGATGAATTATCCCTGAATGCAAAAATATTTTTATTAAACAGTAAATGGATGAGCAAGGGTTAAATGTGAAAGCCGGACGAGTGTGTGTGTGTGAGAGAGAGAGAGAGAGAGAGTGAGTGCAGTTCTTGGTAATTACAGGGTCGCCAACACACACCTCATCAATATGCAGAGTATGCAAATTGGCTGGCTGGCTTTCTTTTTGTCATGGATCAGGAAGCAAGAAGAGCAGAGACGACTAAGCACTATAATTCTAACCATGAAGAATAGGATATGCAAACACGGGGAGGGGTGCAAAGGGAGGGAGCATAGAACAATCTTTACCACAGAGACATACAATGGACTCTAATGCAACGGTTAGTCAAATACAATCAGTAAACTACAGTTGTCTCTTTTACACAAGCTGGGCTGCTCTGCATCTCTGCTGGAAATCAAGAAAGACATCATAAAAATCAGGCATACACCTAGTTGTGGCTATCTTCACCTATTGGTAGGCTGCACGAATGATAATTACCTCTTGGAATACCGAATCCCGAAATGAGCATCGGGATGAAGGAATGAGAAGAAAAGATGAAAAAAGAGCGGAGGTATGCAAAGGCACTAATGATATTCATGCCGCTGACTTTGTGTCATCTGCATGATGACAACGACCAATTATAATGAACCATTGGCTCTCTGCCACAGATAAGTAGGAGAGAGAAGGATATGGGAGAAGAGGAGGGGGATGTGAAAACAAGTTGCCATCCTTTTCTTCTTAATTTGCCGTTGATATTTGCAGAGTCGGATTCAAGTGGATTTACAGTAACGAGATGCGATGAAAAAAAAGAATTCTCTTGCAATGTCCCCTTGAATAAAATAAAGACCTCTGACGACAAGAGTATCCCTCCGTGTAGGAGTAATGGTGGTATTCCAATCGCCATCTTAGTCACGTTACCTTTGGTTCTCGTAGCTCACACTCCTGTATCAACCATTGCTCTTATAGCCAAAAACTGTTGGAAAACACAGAAGCATATGCACTCACGACAGTTTCGCCGCCTCTCCTTCCTCACGACATTACAAAATGCCTCCCTATCACCGTTTTGCATATTCGCATGCTGCCCCGCCTGCCACAAAGGACTAAACAGCCGTATGCAAAACAGGCTGGTATTCCCACTTACATAGTGATGAGACAGTGTGAGAAAGGAAAGGCGGGAGCTGGGCGGGGGGTAAAACATGAAGGTGGGGAGACAGAAGGGTGGAGGGGCAGGAGGGCCACAGGGGAGCTTGTTGGCACTATAAAGGGGCACGTGCAGTGATACCACTCCTACTATGTGATGACAGAAAGAGGCGGCGTGGGAAAAATGCAAGAATGAAGGGGGAGCGAAAAGGTGGGAGGCAGGGGGACGAGGGCATGTTGGCACTAAAAGGGGGCACGTGTTGCAGCAGGAGGAGGGGCTTCTTGGGTGGGCGCAGCTCTGCATGAGGAGCAGGCAAATAAGAGGTTAGAAGGGGGTGCGACAGGGGGTGGCACTAAATACAGATGAGTGTGTAAGAAAAGGAACCTTGGATTGTGGGGCCACCGGCATTAATGAGAATGTTCTCACCACTGAAACACAAGACACATGGACAAAACACACAGACATGCATTTCTTGTCAGATGTCTTTGGAGTATACCAAGGGGTATCCACCAACCCTATGGTGGAAAAAGGTAGACTAAAAACTTGTGTATGCCCTGTGTACCTTGTGTACCTGATTGATTAATTGATTGATTGATTGATTGATTGATTGATTGATTGAGTTTTACATATGCAGACCAGGAATAAAGCCAAACCCTAGAGATCTACACCTATACACGAACACAAGAGCACATACAGAACACATACAGCCAGCATTGTTAATATTCTTTACTGTAAGTTTTAGATTTCTATCCTTTACTATGACATTTTGGTCCAGGTTATAGTATACAGGTTAATGTTTTCCATTGGAGGATGTTCTCTTTTTCCTTTGTAAACACTGTTACATGCACTGTCTTTTCTAAATGACAAGTTATTATATAGTAGAGAAGATATAAAGTTTCTGTTTAGGAAAATTAATATTTGAGAGCTTGTCTCCAGGCTGTCTACCTCCACTTTACCCAAATCTAACTCTCTTGGTGTCCAATTTACTTACTAAGTAATAACTATAAAATGGTGTAGAATAGAAAACAAATAAATAGGGATTATATGTTTTGTATAGGAGAATGGCTTATAGAAACACAAACTACAAATAGTGTAATTTTAGGCTGAGATTGTCATTTGTGTGTGTAACTGAACTTTGACCTTGGTGACAGAAACAATAAATTGGTCTGACTCCAGTCAGGAGTTCACGTTCTCCATCTTGAACTCATCTAGTTGCGAGACGATTTGATTATTTTCACATTCATTTCTAGTTTGAGAGTGATAGTAGTTTCACATGTCCTTCTTGAGATGCAAGCCTATAGCTTTTAGCTTTGCTAACTGAATAATCAGTGGCAGTATCAAATTACTCTCAACAGAGACCAAAGGTTACTTAAAGTCCTTTTAGTCAACCACGCTGGCACACCAGCTAATTTACAGCAGACTCATTAGACCAGCATTAAACACAATTTCCTGCCGACAAATTTCATTTGCTAGAAAAATCATTACCATGGCAATAATAAACAAGCTTATACCATAGTGGCTAATGGCAATTTGAGTAACCTAATGTTGTTATCAAACCCCAGAAATAGCAACAGTGGCTTGAACGGCTTTGATCAAAGCTCTGTTTAACATAGATGTTGACATGACAAGTGATTACATTGGAGTTTTTATTTCTCTGTTTTCTTTCTCCTTTTCTCTTGTAAGCTTCATCTCGAGCCTGGACCATGACAGTGGAAATATAATGTTTCATAACTGTCAGTGCACAGGGTTGTGTGTAGCCTGGGGTTGCTGGGCTGAACAATAAACCATAATTTGATAGATGAGAAATTACAGCGGTCCATCTACCGTGCAGGGCCCTCACCCCGGGCAACACAATACTGTGCCAGATGATGTGTCACACTTCTCCAAGAATGGGAGAAGAATGAAATTATTTTTTTTATACTTTGTTAAAAATGTCTGCCTGTGTTTTGAATGTAGCATCCCTATATGTTTTATGTATACATACTAATTCAACAAATAGATGAAAGACCCTTTATTGTAATTACATTTAATGGCTTTTACATTCTATGCAGTGTCAGAATTGTAAAGATCTCAGTTTGCGTAGTGCATAAACTATCATGTACAGTTGCTAAACACCTACCACCTCCATGGACCCACATATGGAAGGATTGAAGCTAATCCCACCCACAGAAACATTGCCATTTTCCACTAACCAATATGTTTAGCTTGAAATATGGCAGGTATTTGTTGAAAATCGGGTTGGAAATTATGTGTTTTCTCTGACATCGTGACTTAGACCTACTCAGACCAGCCATTAGTACCCCTGGAGCATTCTCCAGTACTGTATCATTTGTGTCACGCATGCAAGACTGATTTGACTTGGTGCCATGGCATGACTGACAGCCTTATGAATACATGTAAGTGTTGCGAACCTACTGGAAGCTAGTGCTTTGGTGTAAATTAGTGGGCAGCAGAATTACAAAAGTATCTGTAGAAGGGAACAGCTTTAAGTGCAAGTGTTTAGGTGAAAATGTACTAAGGGGAAGGTAACGAGTTACGTGAAGGTCAGCTATTTGTCAACGCTGTTGTGTAAGCTGCTGCTTTGTGATTCCACCACTTGCATCATCGTGAGGTGTGAGTTAACTTTTACATTGCCCACATATGAGAAATTCTTTCGAATCTGCCCTAAGGAAAGTATCCCGCTGTCTCATCGTAGATGAAAACAATTCTCTTAAACCGTGGCAGCGTTAGTAATATGATATTTGACATTCAAAAGCAGGGTAGATGGGGTAGGAGTCCAGCTCTGCTCTGCCATGTTGTATAGCTTGTCAGACAAGCAGTGCTTAAGTTGATGGTGGAAACATTTTGTCCTCTTTTTGAAGCCATTGAAACTCACATTTTCACAAGGTGGTGATGTCATGTGAAATGAATGGTTTTTATTTGTGAGTAATTTTACGATCTTGGAACGAAACCTTATATTCTGCCTCGTTTCTATTAAGGAAGCCCCCCCACCCCCCGCCACACACACACACACACATACACCACCATCATATACATGCACGGATCCTTTTTTATTTTTTAACAAGGGACATCTGATAGATCAGAAATATGTCTTTTCCTTCCACTTTGTTCTGGTCAGTGGGCTCATGCAATGTTTATTAGATTAAAAATCAGCCACTGCAACGAGAAAAGAAGGTGAAGAAAGAAATGCAAAAGAGAAATCGGCACTGGCAGCATTTTCTCTGCTGGTCTTTCTTTTATTTTTTATGACAAATTGAGATCAAATCACTGTGGAAGGCACCAGAGAGGGGAAGGATAGATTTGTCTGTGCTTGAAAGCAGCGGTATGTCATACAGCATTTATGACAAGGACTTGCATTTGTGTCTTATAATTAACATGACTCCATTTGGTTTTATGGCGGGAGTGAAACAGCAACCAAGCTTCATATAGATAATAGATGAAGCAGGCTAGACATACAGCAAAAATATACATATGTGAACTCTATAAAGGGTGATCCAGTGGGTTATATGAGAGGGGGAAGTTGGGGTAGACGGGTTTGCCTTTGACGTCTGAACTGACACAGCGGGGGCTGGTGAGGGGGCTGGTAGTTAACGTTTGACCAAAATGACGAGGTTCACATGTTATAACCTTTAGTCTGCACTTCCTGCGATGCCTAATCAGGCACTAGGACAAAATGAACCATATGAACTGATTGTAATGGTAGCTAAGGGAAGAAAACAGTTATTTTTGAAATCAAGATAAAGAATTTGCCACTCACTGGGTAACTTATATCTGCTGTTAAGCTACAATATTTATACTTCATAGGTTTTATTGCCATGGCAATATCCCAATCAACAGCCATATGGTTCATACCATCCAATGGACTGCCTTATTTTTATGTTTCTTTGAATTCTGAGTGATTAAAACCTCATGGAGTTGGAGTCTTGAGTCTAGTTGACAATCTCTGTAAATCCACATTTCCCAGGAAATTGTATTATATATTATTTCTTATTAGATGCACAGCTTACCCCAAAACCAGTGCCACTTAAATGCCGATCAGCACAAATGTGGTTTATAAAAGCAAAAATCCAATTGAGCGACCATGGCACATCAGCCTGGGGCCTTTTATTTTCACTTACTGTAAATAAAAAGTGCTTCCTGCTTTTGCAGTTTGTACTATATAGGAAAATGGAATGTTGTTGTGAAATTATGATTCCATTAGTAAGAGGGGTAGTTTGCGATGCTGAGTCCTTAAATACCTGTTTTTGAACGCTGTGTTGTAATTGTCTATGTCTTGAATCTGTGTGATACAGTGGACCAAACTACAGTTTTTTGTATTTTGTGCATTTAAGAACAGTAATGAGAATAATATTCTAAGCCATAAAAAAAAAGACTTGATGGAAATTAAGAGACACATTAATGGGCAACACAAGCTTATTTGTAATAGCTGTTTGATAAAATCGTATTTCTTATTTTCATAGAAAAGAATTAGCTGACCTTTACATAAACATTCCTGCTTCTGACATAACTGTACCTGCTTTTATTAATTGTGATTTTAATCCATTGTATCTCTGAAGCTATTGATAATATTCAAATTCATTGAGCTCCTAAATAATAACGGATGAGACTGTTAGGAAGTGCATGTTTCTATGTCGGATTGAAACTTGGATCAGCTCAAGGCTTCGATTAAAAGCCAACTGCAGTAAAGTACTCAGAAAACAGCAACATCTTCTCAGAGAATCAGTTTCTTCATGTTGTTTCTGCAGTATTTCTATGCAGGCAAAAGTAGTGAGTGTCACTGAAGAGGAAGGCACTTTTGAAGCTCCACCTAAACTTCAAGACAGAATTTCTTTAGTTACAAAATACTCCAGGACCCAGAAGCAGGTAGAAAATAAATCTGCTCTACATTCAGGTGTCTTTGCTGGGCTGGAGAATTAAAATGACAGCTATGAGACATTTTGTCCAAAATTGACTCACCTTTCCGCCGTACCTGGAGCGCCAAAGCTTCTCCAGCCCAGCACCCCCACCCCCCACCCAAACACCCTCCCTAAACACACCAGAGAAAGCACCGACTTCGTTATATTCAATCCTCAAAACTCTCCTTTTTAGAACTGCTTTCAAACACTATTTTTTGCAGTAAACCTTAATTCCGTTACTTATTTTAATTTAATTGTGTGTAATTTGTTATATGTAATTTGTAAAGGTCTTTTACATATCTACCTATGTACTTATTCTATCTACTTTATTTTACTACTATTAATTATTTAGCTAGTGCATCTTTGAGTTTCTAGAAAAAACGTTCTTGAAAGAAATGTATTATGCATAGTATAATAAGATGTAGAAAAGTGTATTGATACCTTTCTGGGGGAAATGACCATCCATTATTAATCTGTGGGGCTTCTATAGGCTGGGTTCCAGAAGCTGATGTATAGAACAATGAACATCACAACTATGTCGCTTCCTTTTTCTTCTCCACCATCAACTACATCATACACCTTTCATTAGACTGGACTATTGATCCGGCACCCAGCAGGGTGCCCTTTCAGTACGCAGCCTAATGCTCTCATTAAGTGTCCCACATGGTCCCATCACTGATGACTGGTTGATTACCATCTCATTAGGAGACATGCCCTGCCAGGGAGAAGATGGACCTGTCACAGTTTAAGAAGCTAATCAGCGAACAGAAATAAGACATGCTGGTGACTTTATGTCCAATAATATCTGAAGGAAGATGAAAATTGCAGGGAAAGAAGTTAACTGTCAAAAAGACATCAAATGCACCAACTTTTATGTGGGATCTAACTTTGCTGCCCACATTTAGTAATTATAAAGACTCAGAAACTAAGAGCCTTTAGAGAACTAGAGACTTCTTGGACCAAGGACAAGAATTAGCATTTCCTTGGAAATACCAGTGAAGCAACAGTACATTGGTGAGCTAAATATCAAATTAAACACATGACAAACATCATAAAGGAATCACATAGACTGATGCTAAATTTTACCTACTTATATAGGTAAGCAATGCCTATAGAGTTAAAGAAAATACTGTAGATGAAGGTCAGTGAGAAGGCTTAAATATAGATACACAGGGCCAAAGTTGCACCCAAATTTGCCTTCTTTGCAGCACTTTTTAAAAAAAAACACATTCACTTACACCTTTATGAGAATTCCTCAATTACCTACAATGTGAATAACGATGTTCAAGCTTTCAGCACAAACCCAGGTATGTCTAAAGGTATAATAAAGAGTGAATCAATGAGAGGAAATAAGAAAATCATGCAAGGTAATGATAGAACACGATTTATTTTAGCCTCTGCTGAGGGTCACGGCCACATTTTCCGTTTTATCTGCGACTTTCTACCAGCCTCCGCATGTGATGGGGTGGGGGGGAATATAATCCTGAGGTAATCTGGAGCACAAAAGCAATGTCATTATAGACATTGGGGGACATTATTCTAAAATGGCAAGTGATGCACTGCTGAGACAGTAGATAAGGTGAGGAGAAAATGTGGCGGCAGAGGAGAGCAGCGAGAGCTTGAATTTGTCACAGACAGATAAAAAAAAGAAAAAAAAATACAGGCTAATGCCAGGCTTGAGGATGGGGTGATAGGGTTGTTGTTTTCTTACCCCCCTTTTCCTTTCCATCTTTCTCTCTCTCTCTCTCTTTCCCTCCATAACCTCCCCAGTCCCTTTTTGAAGTTTATCTGACATGCGATGAATGCAGCAATTTTATCTGAATAGACAAAGGACCAGTGACATGCAGACTGACGACTGACCTTGAAGGAGATGGGAGGAATGAAGGAAAGAGAGGAGAAATGACAGAAAGAGGGAAATGGCCGCAGTCATTACTGCCTCTGTTCTTACAATTGTCTACGCTGCCTTTCTGTCACTCCTCCCGCTTCTCCCATATATATGGCACTGTGTGTGTGGCATATTAACCTGTAACATTAATAACTGCAATGTTTAACATATATATATTTAAGCAGAACCCAGAAATGTTCATAAATTTGAATTTTTAATCTACAATGGCCACTTACAGACAGGTGATGAGCTTGACTATTGCGTCCTTTGTAACGTCCAGCTTAAACTTTTTTGACCTCGAATAACATTCACCACAAGGTAGCAGCTGCCCAGTGTCACCTGGAGTGAGTGTGTTGATGCTAACACACTTTGGCACACTTTAACTTTGCAGCCAACTCTTGCACAGTGAAGTGAAACAAGGTTATATGTGGTCCACAGCTGGTGTCCCCACCCATGATGGGACATTTCCTCCGGAAACAGTCTTGAGTTCTGTCCCCATCAATTAATTCTGACAGAAACATCAGGTTTTGCTTCGGATACAAAGGATAAGAATCAGAGCATTGCCTAGCGGATGGCTTTATTTGAACTTTGCTGCTGCATATGTTCATTTTAAATGTCAGTAATTCTCCCCGTCACTGAGCATCGTTTTAACCAGGAAAAGAGCAATTTTAGTAATCAAGCTCAAGATCAGGTTGACAAATCAAGAGAAAGGATAAATCAGGTGGTTGGGGTTGTTTTCATGTTCTGTTTTCAACATCACATGTAAATATAGTATAAATATATCTCAGGTTGTGCTGATAAGATTTAAATAAACCAATAAATTCCATCAAGAAAGTGACCCAAATCTCATGTGTGTTCACTGAATTTAAAATGAATGAGATTTATTTAAAACTGGACATTAAAATAAAATAATCAAGCTGAGTAAAATATAAAGTATCTGCCATCACAATCAAATAATTATGTCTTTTGATTTAAATTATTTTTTTGCTAGTTCATTTTTTTAAAACCCATTCACAGCAAAACACACAAAATGACCCCAAAAAGACCCCAGGTCAGCATCAAAGATTCTTATGAGTTCTACTGAAAACCTTCCATTTATAAACCCCTAAATGTGTTACTTTAGGATGAAAAGATGGCACAAATACTGTGCCACAAAAAGTAACCATTCAATTTTGTTTCTTTAATGAGTCTGCGGTGGCGTTTCCTTTTCAAAAGATCAAATTCAGAGCAGCAGGAAAGTAGCTGGTCCAACATGCTCTGCAGCATGACCTCTGAGTGACTCTGATTGATACCAGCTGCTGAACATAGTGGGGCCAGTTAAATAGAGCCAGTTTGATCCACCTGTTTGACTCAGAGCCACCCAGTATAATGGGAAACTGAAAGGAGCTCAGCATTGATCTCAGAACGTGCATTATTGGTGCGAACATGCCAGACTCCGAGTATTTCTAGTTAAGGTCCGAAGATCAACTGTTCAGAAGTGCAAAGCGGGCAAGATGGTTTTGTCTCCACCGTGATCTGGAAGAAAATAGGAACTCCTGAGGTTATGAGAACACTGGTCCGGCCTGTCAAACACAACATTTCCCCAAAGGCAAATCTGTTATGGATTAAAAGCTGAAAATAAATGTCATGATGTGAGGTGTTCTCCAAGAAGGAAAATTCCTGATACAGATGCAACAACTTGAATTTCAAGAGAAAGTCTACTGCAGATTACATGGATGAGCCAAAGAAAAGGGAGGACATTAACAGTAAAACATCTAGAATGTCTTAAAAAGTGTCCAAGATCTTTAAATCAGTCCAAAACCAATATTTTCCAACCTGACCATTAAATATCCATCAACTAAATAGCAAAGAACTCTAGTTAGAAGTTTCTAACTGATTTAGAAACATATCCAAACATTTTACAGTGGTTTAATAATTTTACATTTACATTAAATCAGACCTGAATAAGGCAGATATATTGTGTTTTGGGGTGTAGCTGGTAGATTGGGGAGCTAGACTCAAATGTAGCATTAGCCAATTTTAGCCCCGCCCAGTTACGATGTTGTGTTGGGTCCGAGAGGTGAAATAGTGTCCATCTAACCACGGTCTGATGTGAGATCAGTTTCACAGTGGCTGATGGAAAACAATAATGCAGCCTCCACTGGAGAACTCATGCGGGGGGCCTGGAATGCTTTTGCTGTGAAAATGTCACCTTTGGGTGGTATTACTCACTGTGGCTAAAAATGTCAGCTTTCCTCCCACCCTGTTTAATACTACTCATTCTGATCAACAAGGCCTTTCAAAAACCCCTTTTTATATTAAAAAGCAAACCTTTTATACTGACTTTAGATGAAAAATGTAACAAGAGGCTTTTTTTATCAATGTGTGTTTATTTTTATATTGCATTTACATTATTAACATTGTGTTATTTATCTGCACATGTGTGTAAGAGATCCTGCATCACCAGTCCAATAATCTGGTGTCACAGAGGCCTCCTTTGAAACTGCTGTGTGACTCTCCAGACAGTGATCTTTTAATCTGCTAATGGGAAAGGAAGAATAATCCCACATCTGGAAGTTTTACCGGCCGTGTAATTGCGGAGCTGCCCCCCGAGATTCAGAGGTAAAAGAATGACCAGCATTCAGCTGCATAACGAGACACAGGGAACATTTGGAAGGGACCAAATCTGTGTTAATTTCACATGACTTACCTTTTCGAAACCAATTTGCTTTCCAGTCTGTTTGTTGATATTGCTTCTAATGTGACGACTGTGACGTGCATTTCCACAACAGCTGGATTAATCTTTTTCCTTTCTGCTGTGTGTTTTCTTTCTTTCTTTCTTTTTTCATCATTAATGTCTCTCTCTAGCACACAGGATCTCATCTGGACAGGTGCTTCCTGTCCGAGCTTTGACGTAAAGTTAAACACAAGTCCAGATGTGCAGAGCAAGCGACTGTGTTGCGTGGGTCTGCGTGCATGACAAATCACTTCTTCTACACATCCTGGTCATTTTTGAAAAGAAATGAAAATTAAAAAGAGGAAAAACTGGTGAGAATGATAAATAAAGAGAATGAAAGGAAATTCATGTTGGAGGAAGTCGACTTTCCCTGAGCATGTGAGAATACACCAGAGACAAATGTAAAGGAAAATTTGTAAGGAGAAAAACAAACAGCCCATTTTTTACAAAACGATCTGCAGCATTACGCAACGTTTATTACCCACATAATACAATATTTTATGCACATCATTTTATTTTATTTATTGAGGTAAAGCCTGGATATTATATCACATTATACCCATACTGGATTCAAAAAACAGGATTTTTATGGACAAATCCTTTCAACATAAAAACATACACAATATATGTGCCCAACCTTTAGCAGATCTAATGTATGTTAACTCATGCATGTTGTGATTTAGAGCACACTATGTATTTATTTCAGTCTTCAGCTTCATCTCCAATCATCAGTCCATCATCAGTCAATTATACCCCCATCTGCAAACAGGTATTGCTTCCTCTGTGTGTATCTCATGCACACAATCTTCATTTCTTTTATTTAATGTCCATGTCAAGCCGATTCCATGTTAACTGCATCACAACGCAGCTTTCAAAGTCTGATTACATACCACCAAAAGAGGCGTTTTTGTGTTCTGCCCTTTTTTCCTCGTCCTCGTCCTGAAAGGAGGAAGAGAAAAAGACAGGAGGGGGAAGAAAAAAAAGGAAAGGTCATGAGTGATGGATGCTTTGTGTTTGTCTGTCATTCCCAATTACTGAACTTTGCCTTTTAAAGCGTCGCTGCATTTCTCATTTCTGCCTTTCTGACTGATGAAGAGCAGGCTCTGACTGGGGGCACTGTGTTTTAAACACTGCCTTGCTAGTCTTTCAGCATTGACTTCAGTTACAATATGCCACATTGCTCGCTCCTGCTCTGCAATGTACTCTTTCCTCATTTGTTACTCTCATGTTCATTTATCATATGCATAGTTTCTCCATTCTTTGGTATGTTAAAAAATAAATGACATATCCCGATTATATAACCTGTAACCTGAAAAAATACACTTCAGGGAGTGTTTGGAGTCGGACTTTGATACAGAGCAGACGCACCAAATACCTACTGTTGGTACTTCCTAGACTGAATCTGTTCAATCTCTTTACAGCTTATCAGCAATATGTTTATTGATTCCAAACACATTTGATGCTTTTACAGCACATGAAATCACTGAAAAGTTATGGTTTCTAAGCTGCAGGCAGGATATGATGGATATCATGTTGCATACCTGGAAAATCACCTGCAAGATAGCAACTCAATTCCTAAACTCTGCATGCCAGTATGTTATGTATTTGTGCCAAACTGTCTGCTTAACAAATATAATTAAACAGCTTTTGTTGTTGTGTATGTGGCATTCTGTGTTTTTAACATGGTCATATGCCAGGTGGTGTGTTAGCAGGCAGCTAGGCTAATCTCCTTCATGCACTGTCAGTCTTATTGTGAAAATTGAAAGTAAAAAAAAGTGTCATGTTGACTGGCTGAAGCACCGTGACACCAGATGGACGTGGGAAGAAGAGATGGAAAGAGGGAGGAAGCTGTGAGGGATGAAGGACAAGATATATAGTGTAGAACTTAAACACCTTCCTCTTTCAGGCACAGACTATATGAAAATCATTGCTATTTTATACATCTATTTTCCGCTCGTGAAATCCTCCCCGAGTGTCACGGTAAAGGTGGAGGTGGTTTGTGAGGTCGGACCAGGGAGAGCTTTACGAGACAAGCTGCGCTGATATATGACTCACGGGGACTCCATTAAAACCCTGGACCTGCGCCATTTGGAAAAATGGAGGTCGCCCATGCTAGGGTCATGTGACATCTATAAAATCAAACTTTTTTTTCTTAATATCTGGTCATATATCAGCTGTTTTCCTGCCTTCCCAGTTTTGCCTTTTTCGTCCCCCCCACTAATGTTTGAATCTCAAACAACAGGTCCAAGGTCGAGGGTGATCGTTTTTCAAGAGATTGCGGTGACGATGGTGCCTGTGTGGATAAGTGGAACAAGGTGAAGCTCTGTTTTTGATAAATGTACTATATCGGATCTTTAGGGAAGCATAAGGGTGCAATTTGTAGTTGGTAGTCAGAAAGATGAGAACAGGTGTGTAAAGGCATGAAGGAGGTTCCATTTTCTTCCTTCTTCATCTCTTTCGGCCTCTGTTCAGATCACCTAATAAAAGGGATGTCTTCCTCGCTGTCTCACCTTCCACGGAACCATCTCTGTGCCCTGTTCTACCATCTTTACCTTCTCTTCCCATGGAGTATATCTTCAAAACCCAGAAAACATGTCATTTCCCCATCAACCCCTGGTTCTCCTTTCCCTTATCCACCTGTCTCTTTAAGCCAGAATGTGTGTCCTGCCTTTCTACCCACAGCTCCCAGTTCCCAGGGGTGGCATTTCCAGCCTTCATTTGTTTGAGGGCTTTCTAATCTGGGGACTGGGACAACCTCAGTCCAACGTGCCCTCGTCAATCATACCTGCAGAGGAGCAGGGAGAAGGTGAAGAAGGAGTACAGAAGAGGAGGAAGAGTAAAGGTGATGACGTGATTAGTTATCTGTCCTCGCACTCGTCCACCCGCCCCATCTCCAGCAACTGCCTCTCTCCATCCCTCTCTCCCTTGCTGTTTCTGTCTATCTTGCTTTCTTATCTCTCCTTTCCTTCTAGTCTCCCCTGCATTCAGAGCGCCAGCCTGTAGCGCCAGCCATCCCTATGTCCGTTCGGCTATTTATCTGTCTGTCTGATTGTCTGACCTCAGCCCCGACGGTGGTCCCTTTTGTGTCTACCGACAAATGAGGATGACCTTTTATTGTAAAACAGACACCTACGGGGAGGGATGAAACCGCCAGTGTTTAAATTAACAACAGAGAGAAGAGAGGGATGGGCAGGCCATTTCAAACAGAGAGAGAGACCTAGAAAGCATCTGAGAGGGTGTAAAGTTTTTGAACTTTATAATTATAGAACAGTGTTTGCGCTGGCCTGGCATGGCCACTGTTCCATAATAAAGTCCCCTACCTGGCTGCCAGCTATTGATGAGTAGTGGTAGAACAGTGAGGAGCAGACCTCTTGAACGCACCCCGGACCCATCCGTCTGGGTGCATGAATTATAAATGGCATTGACTGTGGAGGCCGTAAGAGTATTATTGCACATGAAGGTCCATTCTGATTTTGATTATTTTTATTCCGGGGGCTCACAAAAGGCCGTTGGTGAATATTCTAAAAGGGCACAGGGCTAAAATGGGCTTGATGGCAGGCTTTGATTCCTGGCTAATAGCCACTTCAAACAGGCTTGGATGGCCAGGAGATATTAGAGACAGTTGACCCTAAAGGACACAGGGACACAGGAAGCACCAAGTGTGAAGTCACAAAGTACCCACACATGCACCTGCAAACACACAGAGGGAAGTTTAAATTTTACAGCAGGAGTGTTTGGGTGACATTCACATCCAGGCATTTGAGTTGAACTGGACAACACACAACTAATCACACATGGCACATACACACATAAAGGCACATATATGTCAGATAAATGATCTGCACAATGTACAGATCACCCTCAGCAAATTTGATTTAACAGAGAAATGTCTCAATCTAACAGCAATCTTTGCCAGGCATTGTCAAGCAAGCATCAGAAAGAAGAAGCAGTCTGTAGACATGGAGACGTTCATCACTTATACAATGACAGGACAAAGTGTGTGTATATATAAAGCGTAATATAGACAGACAGACAGACAGACAGACAGATCGTTTTGAAAAAGAAAGGTGACATTTGTACTTTTAGAAGCCATTATGTTGCCTCCACAGATGGCTAGTGGGGACAGGTGGTGCACTGGTTCACACTGTTACCTCACAGCAAGAAGTTCCTGGGTTCAATTTACTGTAGCATAGATCCTGTAGCTGAAATTGATGCTCATGAGAATGTATATATACCTAATAACACTGCGGATTATGATGCCACAATCTCTTAAACAAAACATCATGTTGCAACAGTGACTCCTTTGTCTTCTTTGGCCCATTTGACTTCTGGCTGGTGGACATGGAGTCTAAATTATAAATTATAGGGCTGCTTTAATAGATTAAAGTGAAACAGTCCTGCACACATTCCCACCTACACAAAGAGAAGACACACAAGCATATTTAATAAAATATAAATCTTCCTTAAGGTGCAGCTCCAGCCACTCTGCATTGTCACTGCTTCATGTTCATTGGCTGCACAGTAACACACACACACACAATCTGGGACAGGTTCATGACTAAGATATAGCCCCCATGCACGAGTCCCAATTTCTATTTTAATTACAAAGAATGGGCCCCACCAGGTCACAGAAAACAAATCAATACTACTAAAAGAAATATTCAAGAGACCCAGAAAACAGAGCATAAGACCCCATTTTAGCTTTGAGGGGGGTTTTTTTTGTCTTTGATTCTTTTTAGGTGATTTAGTCTGGGAGATTATTTGCAGGTTTTATTATTCTGATTTTTATTTTTGCTTCCTGCCAAATAGTGCATAAATATTTACTCCAAAGATGAAGCATAAGTGCAGGGAAATTAATATTGAATATGAAAGCAAGCATGTGTGTATTATCCAATATCCATCCAAAGGGCCTGTGCAGTGCCTCACCCAGAATGGCCATATGAATATAAGAATATTTGTTAGAGGCAGAGTCAATATCATAAGGTTGGTAGGGGAGGCTGCTGACAGAGATATTTTGAAATCAATGAGGAATCTGGTTCATTCTTTGATTCTCTTTTTGTTCCTTACAATTAGATAGGGTGGGAGATTAGCGCTGTCTTTTAATATTAGATCCGACACAATGGGAAGTAGCTGGTTCTGATTGTAATGGGAGGGACATGCAAGGCAAACAGGAAGTAAATGGTAGAGTTATATGTATTTTCCCATGTTTTGTTCAGAGGAGGAACAATTTGTCTGTTTGGAGGTGAGGACAATGGTGATTAACTGGTTTACCACCAGTCAAAGGATGGGGACTTTGCATGAATTTACAGCGAACAAGCTTCAACGGTTGGTTTTTGTTTCTCACAGCCAAACTCAGTACAGCTAAAGCACAGTTTGATTCCAGGACCGGCTTGTATGTGCATTCTATCTCTTTTCTCCTGTGTCATGCATGTGAACTACATTAAGAATTCCTTTCAGCAGGTTTGTCTTAATTTGTAGTTGTCTCCTGACCTGTGGTGTTTGTGTTCTCTTCTGGTCCTGACAACTGCAAAGGGCTGTTTTGGGGTTAGGACCTGGTTTTAAGGTTTACGGTTAGACCTGGGTCTCGGTCAGGGTTAGGGTTAGTCATCGTGATTAGGGTTGGCATAAAGGGGTGGAATGTTTTATAAGTATGAAAGTGCTTGTAAAGATAGAAGTACAAACCTGTGTGTTGGTGTGTAAGGAAGGTGATTTTCCAAGAGTGTGTGAGTTTTCCATGAATTGGGGGGAGGAAGCAGAGGATATAAGCCTGGATTAAGTTCAGAAGATGATTTTTATCCTTGTAGGGGGCCTCTAAACGGTAAGAGATGGATGCAAGGTGACCCTATCTCGATACAGACACAAACACACACACACACACAGACATGCGTTCATCGCATGCTCGCCACCAGACACACATAATGTACACATACAGCAATAACGCACAGCCACCAGGACGACAAAAGACGGTGAGTCCTGAAGCAAAGTTTCAATCATAACACACAAACACACATTGAGGTGTGCTGTGATCCAAAACCCGGGATTATACTTCATAGTGCTGATGATGAAGTAAAAGAAAAGTCTGCAATAGAAAAGCTTCCTTATATTGTCACGGTGATAACACTAACAGCATTGACAGACCTTTTCTTCCTTTCATTCTCCCCCTCGTTTGTGCTCCTGACTTTCATGTTGCGATTTAATTTCTGCCACAAAGGTGTATGAAAGTTAGGATTCTCCTAATTAAGATTATTTTTTCCTGCTATATTTACCTCTCATGCTCACAGACGGTGCCTTTTGCACCGCTCCTAATCGAACATCAGGTGGGAGTCGTGACATTAAAGAGCAAAGAGAGAAGAAAGGAAGGAATATGGGCAGAAAGGAAGGGGGTGGGGGTGTCTTTGGTCATTTCATCCTTTCATTTTCCACCAAAGTAATGGCGCTGTTTGATTCAGCGATTTCTCTTTGTTCTCGCCTATTAAGGTTGGAGAAGAGCATTAGATGAGCAAAATGGTGGTCTCTCATTCAAATCTCCCTGTCCGCCACTTCCTCCTTCCCTCTCATCCTCTTCCGCTGGGCGCGAGTTCTTATCCTCCGGGCCCCGCGTGCACGCCCTCCATCAGATTTTGCAGACTGCAAATGAGATTCTGAGGGACTCAGTTCATCACACAATGCTGAGTGTGACCTTTGCTTTGACTGTGAAAGGCCGCTTTGGAACATTCCTCACTGTGTCCACACACAGGTACTGGAACAGACACGCACACACACACACACACACACACACAACACACACACACACACAGATTTGAAACAAACTCTCAACACAGTTTATTAAAAGTGGCAACAGAAAAGATCAAGAAAAGCAAAGATGACAGACTGGATGAAACAGCCAGCTAAGTGTAAACATGGGGGTTTTGGATATGTGTTGGAGAAGAGCGAAAAGCTCTGACACCATAAGAGGCTAAGAGAATAAAGCAGGAAAGAAGCACGACTACTGTCAGTCTGAGATGGTTAATGGAGCTCTCATACAGGAAAGTTGATCAAAATTGTCACTTATTTAACTGGTCTTTTTCTTCTAATGTAGCTATTATTTCCAATTTCCTCCAGACCCCAACCGGGAGAAAGAAGAACCGCCGTGTTCCACCTTGTCCCTGCCTCTTCACCTTGAAGAACAACCCCTCCCCCTCTTTCTAAGAGATCATTCCAAACAACTATTTCATTCAGGGATAGTAATCAGACAGTCTCTCTCTTACACACACACACACACACACCCACACACAGTAATAGCTGTAAGTGATTACATTCATAGATGAGGGATCATTTTTGTCCATTTCCTAGGAAGCAGTGATTGCTCACATTATTCATTAGCAAATCGCAGAGGTCAAACGATACAGACATGAGGCCTGTTTTGCGTTTGTTGTTTTTCTTTTTCTTTTGACACGGACCAAGAAACAAAGATTAGTCTTTAAATTAAGAAACATTCTACTAAACCAGGTCTGAAAGGATAATTTTTTTTTACAAAGTGACCTTTCAAGGGAAATTACAGGAAATTAATGTGACATGTTTGGCAAGAACTTGCCTCGATTCTGCAAGAACATCTATTTACGCAGCTTTTAGTGCGAGATTTAAATGACATTGCGGGAGAACGCATCATTGAATTGTGTAATCCCCAAGCAGCCGCTGAGCTGTGTGTGATAGAGAGAGCTGGGCTTCATCATAGCCTCCACGGGAGACCGTATGAGCCCAGAGAGAGGCAGAATGAGAGCGAGACGGAGCGAGAAGGAGGGAGGAGGCGAGACACCATACTGACAGAATGAATGATACATCATATGATTGTCTTGGACGGAGCTGCTCTCTCTGACTGCTGTACCGCACTCTCCAACTGTCCTCCATTTCACAAGCCCTGGTGCACTGATTTATTACACTCAACAAAACAGACACAATGTGGTCTTTTCTCCCCGTAAGTTTCCAAACTTTTTCCCCAGGTGAGTATTCCATGTATGCCTTAGTTTATTATATTTTTTATTTAATTTTTTGTTCCTCTTCGTACACTATTTTGTGGCAACAGCTAGTTAACAGTACGGCCTTTTTCAATTCTACAATATCAGAGTTTTTTTCTGAATAACACTCTGAAACGTCAATAAAAAGGAAAAAAAAAACATCCCACAAAGGTGGCAAATCAAGACATGTTTGAGTGTTTGTATCAGAACTGTGATGTTTTCTTGTCTACTGTAAGTGTGTCGATATCAATCAATAATCTTTGAAGTGTAATGCCTTTCAGTTCTTTTCCAACTCCCTGCAACAAGCAAAAGGCTGGAATAAACACATGTCATCAGGTGAATAACAAGAATGGTGTGTTTGTGGAATGTAGGTTACATTTCAAAGGTTTGAAAGGCCAGAAAGCCGCCGTTTGTAAATTATTGAAGAGGTAGGGGATAGAATGGAGAGTATGAGTGAGTAGCATTTAGAGTTCAGAAGCATTCACAGCGCAGATCTACCCTATGTGCATGACCAGGATAGGAAATCTATACACACTAACCTTTTTTGTGTGTAGTATTATTGAAGCTGACTGGTCAGAAGGAGGTTATTTCACCAGGACCGTATGGAAGCGGACTTACTCCCTCCTGATTCTGGACCTCCATCACTTTTCAACTTCAAGACTGTGTTTTCTCTCTTGGCGGATGATGAAATCTTAAAAATGTGTGAGAAACTATTCTCAAACTCTCTACATAACATCGCTCCAGCTATTTATTTTTTTTAATAAAAGCTTGCACTCCAGACGATAAGAGGCCCAACTCACTCCCAACCTGTCCAATAACAATGCTTGGGGAGACCTGAGGTGCCACGCAGTGGCTCCACAGAGGTACATTCAGACATTAAAAATATTAGAACTCCCTAGAGTACCTGACCATGTATGTTCTACAGTGTGTATTCCTACATTTGTTGACTTTTGTCTGATTTTCACAATAAAGCACTGCAGCAGATGATGCCCTAATCATGCCCTCCCCAACCAACCCATATTTCATGGCTGTGTGTGTGTGTGTGTGTGTGTGTGTGCACGCACGCGCATGTGCATTATGCATGGGTGTGAAATTATCTATGTTGTTACTTATTAAAGAACCCATAGGTTGAATACAAATGTCCCTATCCAATCATCCAGCTGACAGTGAGTAGGTAGGAAGATTAATGTAAGCGTGCAAATATTGTGCTCCGTGATCAGACCTGTTTTGATGATCTGTAAGGCACAAAGTCTACCAACACTCATGAATATTACAAAGTGTGGCTATAGGTTTTCAGTTATACCGTCACACTTGTTTTGGACACAAGCATATCAGTTTCCATCTGCTGTTTGGCACCTATTTTCTAAATTTGCCAATTTGTCGTAAATACAGCAATCATCCCAAACGACATCATATGGAACCAGAGAAATGATCGGGCCTCGACGTCCCCTGTACCATCACTGGCCACCCTGGTCTGGTTTGCAAATAGGCTTTTCACATCTCAGTCACCACAATGTCACTCCATCTCATCGCGGCATCCATTACGTGCTACCTTGGGAATGAGGTGAGGTCCATGCTGAGAATCAGGGCAGAAAATGTCCGCCTGCTAGGAGGGGTAAAATGGCCAGCATTATTATTCCAACCCCCCCACCCCCTCCCTGTCCCCAGGGGGAATTGGCCTGAATATAGATATGCAACATTATAAAACCAGGTTATTATCTGGGTGCAGGGTAACGGCCTCTTGGCTCTGCCTCCCGTATGACACACGCACAAATACACACGGATAAACACTCCTGAGCACATCTAGCCTTCGCTCATATAAAAATCTCCGCTGCATCTTCTGGTGATTGAAGAGGTTTGTTGCCCCTATTAGAGCAGCTTCTCTAATTTATCTTATTTTGTCATACGTCATCATCTCTGTATCTTTTATTTGGTAATAAAAACAGATCAAACTCCCCTCATGTTTCCGATCTGCCTGTAAATGTAATAATGTTTTACAGTGCAATGATATTTCTGATTCCAGGAATGGTGAAGGCAGTTTTTCACTTATAGGCTCCTTGTTTAAAACATGTTACATTGGTATTAAATGTGCTATTTGAGTCGATAGTTTTGGCATATTCATGTGTCTGTGTTTACAGTGAGGATCACATGGCGGTATTGCAGATTAAACCTGGTTTAGGTTTCATGCACAAACATCCAGCCCTTTTCACAGGCGCAGACGTGGACGTTTTGTGCTATCCGAACAGCAGCCCTGGACTGACAACAGCAATTTAAATTAGGGGCACAGCTGATCAGTCCACTGTGCCTGTATCTTCCTCATCTTCAGTCTCACTTTTCCGTTTGTTCTAAATTTCTCACCTTTTTCCTCCTCACCCATAGACATCTCCATTTTCTGCTTTTGTGTTTTCAGTTTAATCTCTCCCTCTCTTCTCCTCCTACTACCCTCTATATCTGTCTAGCTGACTTCTCCAGGTCTGTGCTAATGCCTTCCTTTATTCATGAACCTAACCCTGCTGATTTAGTTGTTGTATGTGCGTGTGTGTGTGTGTGTGTGTGTGTGTGCACGTGTGTGTGTGTGTGTGTGTATGTGCAGACAGTAAATAGTAATATGAATCTTTAAGGGCCTGCTGTTACTGTGGCTGAAATGACTTTTCAGAGCTGCAGTGATTTTTCCAAGAAGGATGTGGATGAGGGCTGGATTGTGTGTGTGTGTGTGTGTGTGTGTGTGTGTGTGTGTGTGTGTGGTGTGTGTGTGTGTGTGTGTGTGTGTGTCTGTCTGTCTGTCTGTGTGTGTGTGTGTGTGTCTGTGTGTGGGTGCGTGTGTGTGTGGGTGCTCTGATTAATGTGTGTCTGATTTCTCTCCGAATTAAAATAAAGGCTGATCCCAGTCTTCACGTCTCCAATTCTGCAGAATAATTCCAAAATCCTTTTAACTTTATAATCTTTTTGTCAGAACCAAAAGGCCACATTTATTCAGTGAATCGCTTCTGTAGTTGTTTGTAATGCAGCAGGTTTCACGTAAATCCTTCATTCATCTGAAAGGTAAATTGTATTTTTCAGATCTGACCCTTTGACCTGGTCAGAATGATGAGTACAGACTGATACATTGAATCCTTACATCTCTGTATATTTCACAGGCCCTCCACCTTTTGTTATCATAGCAACAAACACCTGCTGAGAACCAAATGACCATTTGAGCACCACAACCATGTGTCCCTAGCCCAGAGTGTCAGGTTGATTACTGACCGCTGACCATGATGAGTCAGCAATAATTCATTAGCAGAGCGCAGTGTAGCCAGAGCAGCTGGAGGGGTCAAGGTGAGGGGTTGGGGATGTGGGGGTCAGGTGGGAGGGACTGCTGACTGAATTAAAATACGCGACCACCCTCAGAACGTGCACTATCAAGATGTTTGACATTTGGTGGAATTCAGTGGGGGGGATTTGAAAATGCCAAATGTCAAAGAAACAACATTTATAAATTCCAAAAGCAGCTGCTCCAGTTGTTATCGTGTCATTTTTGTGTTCCTGACTTTAAATAATAATTGTAGATTACTCTTTTTACAGAGCTTGAAAAGATTAATGTCATCTGAATAATCACTAATTTGATCAAAATCCAGTGCAGGGACAAAAAATAGAAATAAAAAAAATAAACTATCAAATCAAGATTGAATTATAAAGTGCACACATAGTGTGCAAACATTATTTTATCAATTGACACCAAAATCACATTCCCAAATCCCACTTGTATTTTTATGGTCATGCACGAAATAAAATTTAAAAGAATGAAATTGCATTTTACTACAGATGGAGAGAGAAAAATGCATCATACATCTTTAAAGTAATCACCTCTGACGCCCCCATCAAATGTGTTCACGCAGCTGCTGACAGGTTCTTAAAAAAATGTTTTTTGGCTGCGTTGTGTGTGAGCAGGTGTGTCCGTGCAGATTTACTGTTGTGTTGCCTTTCTCTGTCACTGGCCTCCATCATATTAGCCAGCAGTTGTGACACCTCCAGCAGCCTCAAATCTGACAAAAACATAGACAAATCTGATCTCTGATCTTCCTGATGAATATTATAACACCCGACGAGGCTTAATGGACCTTGACACCGAGTGGAGCACCAGGACTCACTGATCCTGGATCAGAGGTGGACGAAACTTGGGTTGTATAGCGAGAGCGTAATTCCTGGAGGGCTTAGCAGAATCTGCCCTAAGTGGCGCTTGCAGGCAGGAGCTTGAATGAGGGTAACCACCCCTGCCTCAGTGGTAGTTCAAATCTCCATGTGAAAGCCCCCCCGACTTCTCTGTTTATGTCTTCTGTACATTCCTACAGAATCTGGCTCCGTTTCTGCTCCTCCTCTCGTACCCGAGGATCTTGGGGGATCTCTGAGGGTGTGGTGGAGCTAGCATGGGCCTGTATTTCAAGACCCTGTGGAAGATCACTGGGCCAAGAAGCAGAGATAAAAGCACAACAAAAACACAGGGATACGCGTTTGCCTTTAGAGACTCACATCGATAATCCACATCCCGATTAGGTCCAGGACAAAGACACACACCTACACGCACGCTAACATCTAATGGCTAGGCAGTGACACTCAGGTCTTAGCCCCTGTCTGCCAGTCCTCATTTGTTTCGCGGGCCCTCCTGCATGTGTGTGTAACAGTCGCACTTGCTACCGGGTGTCTTGTTACTCCTCAGAAGGTCTATTGATTTAACTCTTGCCACAATCTATAACACTATTGTCTTGCCTTAAGTGTCTCATCTGTACAATTCACTGGCAGGAGTCTATACATCAAAAACCCCGCCTGCTTAAGGATATTGGTATTCTGCAACATGCCAGGAATTCTCCCTCCCTCCCTTCCTTCCTTCCCCTGTGAGTTTTACATTTCTTGCACACTGAAGCTTACTTGTTTCCTTTTCTTAAAGAAATGTTACTTGCAGCTAGATGCAAACACAGGCTGACACAGGTTTATTTTTACTTCTGTTGTGTTTATGAAGTCAATATTTTATTTCCCAATATCATATATAGTAGCAGCGGTGGTGTTTAGAGTTATATTCAGTTATATTCGGTTAAGAGTTATTCACATAACTGAATATATCTCATCTAGATGAGGCATATTGGGGAAAAAAGAATTACAGGCATAGACCTCCAGTTGAGGAAATGAAAGAAACAGCAACTTGGATAAAGGTCCCCAAAGGCTAAATCTGCTTTAGTTTAACTCTAAAGAACATTTTTCTTTCGGCATCAGTGCATGCATCGGTAATTGAATCCGTGCAGATCTCCCTCTCTTTTGTAAACCTGATCAAGTCTGTTTTTTTCTGTAAAATGCAGGTTCTTTTTGGCGTCAAAGAAATTCTTTCTTGTGAGCAGCATGCTGGGATGCTTTCTTCAATATTTTTTTATGTGCTATGCGCTCCCTTTCAGACGTGTTGGAAAGTGGAATTAGGAAGAATACGATTGCAGTTATTCAGTTGATGCAAGTGAAATATTTGAGGAGCTGTTGTGGATCTCATGGTAACCTTTTGGGTTTAGTGTGTATCTTTATTGCACAGCAATGTAGAATAACCTCAAATCACCGTTACTCTTGCTAATTCTGTGATCTGTCGTGTTCCCAATGCTGAATTAGCAGACTTTTTGTTTCTGTCTTTAAAATCTTTCTTTGCATGTAGCTTAAATGCCAGACCACTGATCTCCATCTGCCAGTCTCACATCAGAATCCAGCCACAGATCTGGCAGTCTGGCGAGGGCGCCCGCTGTCGCCGTGGAGACATCAGCAGCGCGGTCCGCAGGAGGTACGTGTACCTCGTCCTAGTTACCATCATCAGGCTCAGTGGGACGTGACATGGGCCCAGCAGGAAGGGATGGTGATTAGAGCGGGACAGGGACGTAAAGACGCCATTACTGTGGGAAATGAGCAGAGATCATTTACCAGCCACAAACACATGATGACTGTTTCTCTAACATCAGTACACAAACTTACACTAATGTTTTTCATCTGAAAATAGCTGTCTATCTATCTATCTATCTATCTATCTATCTATCTATCTATCTATCTATCTATCTATCTATCTATCTATCTATCTATCCATCCATCCATCCATCCATCCATCCATCCATCCATCCATCCATCCATCCATCCATCCATCCATCCATCTATCTATCTGACAAACACATTTTCACCAGTAAATCTTTCCATCTCTGCATTGGTTCAGAATATTTAAGGGAAATCAAATTCTGTTGTTGTTTGTGGCAAAGGCATGAATAAAAACATGAGGGTGATTTTCCAAAGCAGAATAATGTGCCATTGGTGCCTTTTCCTCGGGCGCGGCACTGCCCTAAAATGACGCCGGTCAGACGGAGAGCGACGCATTCGATGGTGGCGTTTAGAAGATCGCTACCCGGCCGTGTGCTTCCACCCGCCTCACCCACACTCAGCCACTGTTTGTGGCTCACCCAGAGCTGAAACCATCCATTCTGCATCTGCAGCCGCTGTCGCTCTATTATAACGCGTGCAAAGATCACAAATGTGTATGCATTAATGGTCACATGACCACACACTGGAATTGGTTCTCTATGGCAAAAATTCCCTGAAAAACTGCCTGTGAAGAGTTGTTAGGATTAATGTGGTTTCTACCGCTGTAGAAATTTAAAATGTCGTGTGTATTTCACTTAACTGCGAGGCTTTAATGGCGCTACATGAATGCTTATGCACACAAATGAGGGGCAATACTGAAGTATGTGTCGGTCATATACGTCTCTATATCTTACTGAATGTCCATTCCACTTACTTTTCTACAGCAATATTGTTTTTTCTCGAGAGATCGTCGAGACAGAATGCTCATTTATCTGAGTTGAAGGTTTGTAGTAAAGGTGTTACACTGTAACGCTAGCTCGCACGAAAATAATGCTTGTGGCGGGAAAGTGAAGCTCGGCTGATGCTACGTGCTGCGGTCCCCAGCAGCGCTTTCATCTTTGATATACACTTCATCCTCACACATGCAGCCCTCTATGAATACTTCCCACCTTTGTTTCTGGATATTAGGGCACATAATTTTATTAGAGGGAATTATGTCTTGGCAATGCTAATTTCCTGGTAAGAACAGCAAGTAAGACAGGAGGTGTGAGGCCTGCAGCCCGTAGAGGAATGTGAAGGGTGTGTGTGTGTGTTGTGTTTAATGATATTTGTTAAGCGACCACAAAAGAATGGATGGGCTCCAAGATAGGAAGAATCAAAAAACCTTTATTATTGACATAGTTTGTCTGTTTCATTAGATTTTGAGAGGTGAGAAGATACAGAAAAGGAGAGTGAATAAAAAAACAGGCAAGTGACAGAAGAAAAGAGGTGTACCACATAGTGTGCACAGGGCAGCTAGGATACACATATTATCTATACCTATAGTTTTTGAAGCATTTAAAGATTTTAAAGATTTTGTTGGGGCACAAAATGATAATGTGATGTGTTAGGGTGCGAAAACAACGCAGCTAATTGGATGGATGCAGGAATTAAATCTCAAAGCCGCGGAGCAGAAAAAGGAGCAAAATTTGACTTGGATTAAAAAAAAAGCTTTGAACGACTTAAAAAGCAAAAAAAGGTTACTGTACCATAGCATGCAGAAACAAACAATAAAATGGGCGCCATCGTTTCATCTCGCATTCTTGCCTCCTCTTTTCTTTCCATCCAATTTACCCTCTTACTTCCTGTTTGGTGTGACACTTCCCCCCCCTTCCGCTACAAAGCCGACGTCATGTTCAGAGCTTTTCTACATACGCGTTTCATGTCGCTCCTTTCTCCCCTAAAACACTCTTGCCTATTCCACGTGTTCTTGGTCTTATATTTGGATTTGAGGGTAGATAGGCAACATTAAAGAGCTATCACTTTCTCTCTCTGTCATTTCTCTTCTTCATACATCATTTGATCTGAAACCAGATACGGCTTTTAGATGACGATGCGCATGCACACACAAAAGAATACCTGCGCCCGTGCACTAGCGCAAACAATTTGCACGCGCTCTGCTTGACTGACGGATAAACAGTTTGAGCGAACACGCGTACACACATTCAAAAGTGCAAGAACGCACCTTTATCCTGGGAGGCTTTTATTTTCTCCATTTCCTTCTAGCCAAACATCAAAAAGGAGAATACCAGCTCGCATCGTGCAGGCAAACAGCAATATTACAATCCTCTCCGCTCAACAATGCCATTTTAAAAATGGCCCATCCGTGACAACTTGTGGAATTTGTTGACGGATGGGAGGATTCGAGCTCAGAGATATGAATACACAGCTACAATCATCGGCCAATAAAATATGCACCTTTACGCCGACTCCTGTCAGGATTAATAACAGGCACAAAAGCACAATGACTTTCTTCTACAGGTGTTCGCCTGTGTTCCTATTTCTGTTCTTGGGTGGTTCATTGGTGTTTGTCTACAATGATTTTATTAAAGGAAGTATTTACAGTCCCTTAAATATCCCAAATTCTTATTGTGACATTAAGCTTTTCATCTTTTTCTACTCTTTAAAAGAGCACATCATTGAAATTCAAAGATGAATTTGAAGAATTTTCCCGTTAGGAAAAAGGCCTGGCAGCATTAAATCACAAAACACATCTTTTCTTGGCCTCCTGCTTTTGTTCCCTTACTTTCTGATTTGTAATTGAAAAAGGATTCCATTTTTATTTCTTGACGCTATCCAAAGGCTAAATCCAAAACACCAGGCAAGAGGTTAGCCTGGTCACCTGGTACCCACAGGCACTCTCACTTGCGCGCGCACACACACATACACACACACACACACACACACACACACACACAACTCATGCTGCTCTGCTTCAATAAACTGTAAATTCCTCCTCTGCGCCCACCGTACCCAAGCTAACCCTTTAAAAGTCACCCACCTCCACCTTGTAATGCATGAACACACACCCCCGTACATACTTACCCACAGTCACACACAACAGACGAGCCCAAACACACACAGAAAAACAATGTGGCTTAGTGAATGGTATCAAATTTAGTGGCCACAGGGATCTGGCTGGGGTCGTAAATCTATATCTAACATGTGAGAAAATCTCTACATGAATATCTGGAGACTCGCAGGGAGAGAGGAAGAGAGACAAAAGGAAAAGAGGCAAAGTAAGAGCCTTGAAGAGAGGAGGAGAGCTGCAGACTAACAGCATCAGTGGGAGACAGGAATTGGGCCGAGGTATAGAGAGAAATATACAATCAAATGCAAGAAAAAGTGTGTGGGAGAGTGGGCAACAAAGCCCAGCACAGGAAGTAAAAGAGATAAAGGAAAACAGGCAGTGGGTGAGAGAGAAGGAAAGAAACAGGAGGACTGAGAGAGAAAGACAGAAACAGGCAGACAGAGAGATACATGACCTCTCTCTCTCTCTAACAATGGCTCTTCATGTGGTGCCCAGCTTAGCAGGCGAGCTGCTGGAATCAGGAATGTGGAATGTGGGATTTCAGGCTTGGAAGTGATAGCTACTGTCTGGCTGTAATATTTAGGGTAGACACAGGGAGCCTCTGGCACGCCAGGAACACATGGACGGTGCTACAAGTCTGTTTGTTGCCTTCATATGCTCAGAAACATGTGAAAAGCAGTAAATATTACATTGAAAATTCATTTCTCTGTTTAGCGGGACTGTGTTGAGCGTATAGATCCCAAACTTTGTTGCGTAACACACTGTACTGTACAGCCCCTTATAGAGTGTTTGACTGTTGAATAATCCTCACTTTATTTGTGTAGTGGACTACAGTGTGATTCACACTGTTTTTGACAGTTTTCTTTGTTTTTCTGTGATTGCACGTTGGCTAGATAAAACACGATTGAACTGAATGATTCTATAAAGATTAGGTTACTTAGTCACTGTTAATAGTTCAGTGTTTTCTATTAAAACAAACAAACAATAAAGGTCCACCCCAAGCGCAGCCATAGCAACCGGTATGTAATGTTTGTCTTTAGATTGTGTAAGAACAGTTGTCAGTATTGCGAAATTATGATGTAAATATCTCTCGCTCTTTCATTAATATGTCTACAATTTTGGAACAAGTTATTTAGATTTTAGGTCCTAATGAGACACTTTCAACAGTCGAGTCCCGACAACATAAATAAAGAGTTCCAAGTATTTACACGCACATTGTCACTCTGTATCTCTCTCTCTCTCACACACAGACACACACACACACACACACAGAGTTAACACAGGACACAGTTGTTCCTGGCCGCCCCAATGCCTGTCATGGCTGTTAGGCCAAATCCTGTGAATTATGGCTCTTCCAGATGTAAGAGATTTCTAAGCTGCCTCCGATGGCCTGCGGTCGACATTCTGTGGTGAGACAGAGAAAAACAGAGAAAATTTAGGTTTATGCAGTCTTATTCAAAAAAATCTTTTTCGTCTGTTGTGTGTCGACTAGCACCATTGATGATTTTTTTGGAATCTTTTAGGAATCTGTCATTAATTTTGCAGGTTTGTTGACCTCACATGTTTATATTTAGCTAAAAAACCTGAAAATTATATATTGATAATGGAAAATATTTCCAGTATTTAACACCTCACTTTTACATCTTTCTCTCATTATTACCATTTGAAACCTTCAAAAATTAGCAGCTGCTGCGAAACGACTGGCACAATAATGACGATGTCTGTCGGACATTAACATTAATTTCGCAGCAGAGGTGTCAACACATAACTTTAACCCCCACAGGTCTCCCAGTCCGTCCAGTGGGCTCTCAGGTTTTCTCTCATTAGTACTTGGTAACCAGACAGTTTATTTGAAATTATGAAAGCATTACACTCTCTGATGCAGCAGTTTAAAAATCAATAGCTGAAATCCAAGCTGGCTCACTTAAGCCCTCTCCTATGGTAAAGGGGATGTCTCTTTCTCCCTCTCTCTTAAATGGTAATTTCATTTGCAGTCACTAAGACCTCACCGATAATTACCAATGCCCTGAGAGAGAACGTGGAGGGGAGAGGGGAGAGACGGGAGACCACGGAGGGTAAGAGTAGAGATGGATTAAGAAAGGAGGGTGAATGCCAGTCATTAGGAAATCTTTCCTCTCTCCCTCCTTTGATCAGAGTTAAGAACGCACTCCCTTCACTCTATCGCTCCCTGACACCAACCTCAGAAAAGAAAAGATGGTGCAAGGGGAAAAGGGAGGGAAAGGTGTGTGTGTGTGTGTGTGTGTGTGTGTGTGTGTGTGTGTGTGTGTGTGTGTGTGTGTGTGTATGAGGGGGTTCCATGAAGTCTTAAATAGAGGGCCTTAATTTTTGACATTGAACCCTCTCTGTTCTCGGGTTACGCCGTCCATCTCGGAACGCGCCACCATTCATTTCCCCCGCCGTCTTCATCTCTCAAATGAACTAATCAGAAAGAGGAATATGAAGTGTCCTGCAGGATCCATTTCTCTAGAAGCATATGGCAATGATTGATGGGGGACACCGCCGTCTTTCCCAGGTCATCCTCCTTGTGCACATCTGGGAGCATGCAATAATTCTTTTAATTTTAGACTCCCTTCCCTTCTGATCAGGGTCTTTCAAACAAAAAAAGTGCATCCTCTTTCATTTTTCAAGGTCTAACACAAAGTCCTTCTGACTGAAATTAGGGTCCTATAGTGGTTCCCAGATGTTTATGAGAAGTGTTGCAGCAATCGCTCCTATTTTCTTGCTTGCGTGCATAATAAAGCCATACAACCCATTGATGTCATGGTAACCGGATTTACCATGTGTGTAATCCCTGTTGATATTTCACCGTGACAAATATTGTAAAGGAGTCATGAGGAGTTACCTGTGTTTATTGCTTTTGAGAGGGTTTTGCAGTAAAGTTGGCTCCTGTTACAAGGAGCTGCACACGAGGAGATTTATTCAGACGCAGGAGCGCAACAACCACATTTCTGTCCTGAGCTGTGTTTGGTGGCTCCGTTGATTCAAAGCTAAATAAAAGGAAATGAGCCTCAAATGTTGGGGAAAACAAAGGGATCCGTCTCGACTCGCCTCAAAATTCCAGAAAGCTTACAGGGTCAGACAGGAGGGAAGATGTAGAGAGGGAGACAACCAGACAGCAACTGGACCTTGTTAGCCGTGCATTGAAATCATCTTCAACTCCAGGTTTACAATAACAGAGAGGAGCTCCGACCGCTAAACGCTTTCGGGAAACCCATCCGTCCTCCTTCTGCCATATGATGATCCTACCTCTGAAATATTCAGGGCCATTAACATTCCGATGGGTATCATCCCCTTTCAGACACAATTCGCTCTGCTCTTCAGACCTGTGGCCGAGGCAGGGGGCCCAGAAGCAGATGCTATCTCTTCCTATTCTTCACAAGTCCTTTTCTCCTCCAAATGCACACTTCAGGGTTTTATATAAAAGAAAATACATTTGCTGAATTGTGTAAGAGTTTTATTTCATAAAATGTAACAAATAGGCCTTATAATGTTGTAAGGCCTCATGAATAACCCTCTGAAGGTGAGTTCATTTAATTGCATTTGACATTTTGATAACATTTTCACCTAACTGTTTTCCCATGATGTTTCATCTTGAAATACTCCCCGATTAACACCCTCCATCGGTGCTATTGGCCGCAGATCTTGAAATGCATTTGATTGTAAGTGCTAAAGATGTGACTCTGCTGCTAAACTGCTTTCCCAATCAGACTGTGTGTTCCGTCATTAACGTGCGGCTGCTTTTATGTTCCTTCTCCATGTATGTGTGTTGCCTCCAACCGCGTGTGATCGTGTGAGAGAGGCAGAGGTCTGCACTTTGAGCATAATTAGCCAGGCATTTAGGAATCTTAATTGGAGGCATTCGATCCCATGCACTCGTTGATGAACTACTAAGCGGTGATTTATGGATTAGCACCCCGCACAGCTCTACTCACATGTAGCTAACAAGCCAGGAATTAGGGCTCTTAACACTGCCTTATAAATGAAGACTGCTTTATTGATCAGCACAGAAAGCTACTTTCTCTTTTCGGTTGGCTTTTGTTCAGTCTCGTTCTCCTCCTCCTTCTCATCCTGCGATCCTCTTTTATCAGCTGAAGAAATCTTTTGTTTAAATGTTGCTCTCTGTGCATAGATAGCAGGCCGCTCAGATTTGGATGTAACTGTAGTGTTTGTTGTTGTCACAGCGCTGAAGCTGTATCCGTCGTTGGGGCAACATGTACCGGGACTCATGGGAGCCTCGTAAATGTCACGTATCCATGGAACTCCAAGTCCTTGGCAGACAGAAGATAGATAGAACGCCACTGCTGTTAGGGATGACAAGTTGCCTGAGTTCCTATTGGTGCATGCTAATGATAACATGCACATACAGATGTGTGTGTGCTTGTAAACAGGTGCGAATGAACGCACATAGCTGTTCTCAAGCCGTTCTCTCTCCGTGTGTTCTCAAACTTTCTCCTACATCTTCCATTCTTACCTTCCTCCCGTTGAGGAAACGGCTTCAGCAGCCCTCTCGCCACCACCCCACACACCACCCTGCCCTCTATAGGTGTGTCGTGCTGTTGCCACATTCTACCCTCCCCAGGTCACTTGTCATGCACGCAGACCCTAGTGAGCAAAGGGGCCTTAAACAGGAGAGACAGCCCTTGTCCATTAGATTAGCGTGTTCCCAATGTCACATGCTTTTACTTGCACACGTCACCATTTGTCTGGAGGTGCCTGTCGAAGTTCATTAGAAAAAAGTAAGGTTTGGAAAAGACAGAATTTTGTCAAAAGCATAAAAAAAGATTGTAATCGTTTTTTTCCTGATTTTGTTGTACGCTCAAGAAGTGCCTGCATTATTTATTTACATTTTATTTTATCAATAGAGCGCCTTTCCGACTTTTATCTTACATCACAACTAAATATTCCTGACCTGAGATCATTATTATTCAGTACAAAAACGCATATTCTAACCAACAAAGCAACTCCACGTCAAGGGCGAGGGGCAGCCAGCATTTCAAACGCCCCTGAGATTCCAGATATTCTAATACCGTGGGACCTCCTCTCATATTTATTGTGGGAATCAGAATTTATGATGAGTAAATTGGGCTCCTTCATCTGTGTGCCAGGGGGGTTGCAACATGCAGCCGAGATGGCTTGACTTATTGATTACAGGGAGCAGTATGCCCCATTTCAAAGGGAAGGAGAGCCCCCGCCACGCAACTTCTGAGAATTAATTTGCTCGGCATGGACCTTCATGAGAAACACATGTCTACACACACACACACACACACACAAGCAGACGCACAAAAACGAAAGCCTGCAGGTAAAGGAATCACTCTCAAAAAAGATGAGAAAAAAAGCAGACACACATAGATGCAGCCCTCCTCAGCAGACACACATACTTGAAAACCAATTTTTGCAGCGCTCCAGGTGAGGAGACAACTATATGATTGTGATCGTATACTGTTGAGCATGAAAACATGCTCATCTGAAATGTTCCTTCACTTCCTTACAAACTGTGAAGCCTACAAAGTTGTACGCGACCCTCTCTCATCTCAGTTATTTTCTGCATATATGCTGTTTTAAAAGTTAATGTTCTCAGTTTTTTACCTGAGAAACCTGTTTTTATCTTGTTTTTCGATGCTGTTTTCAGGAAAGCAAAGAAAACAACCCCCCCAAAAAAACTATTACTAACTCATTGGCTGGAATACATTTAGACTTGCTCTTTAATAGCCTCTCAGATTGATACTGAAGGCAGAGTAAGTCGTGGACGCAAGCTCATCCGAAGTTATTCCGCAGACCAGGCCACAGCTGAGCTGTCGGCCGTTCAAGCATGGCATTGTCCACCAGATCGGCCTCTACACTGCAGACACAGGCTCCTATTTCAACAGCAACACCCGCGCTAATTTATCATCGCGGTCGTGACAGACAACACATCTGTGCGCAAACGGATCCGGAGAGGCAAGAGGGAAGGAGGGACAATGGTGTGAGTGGGAGGGGGAAGAGCAGAAGGAAATATGGTAGCAGGGAGGATTGGGATCGCACATTCGGCAAGGCTTTTCAAGGGTCATATTTTGTTTGAAGGGCCTCATCTTACCCTTCATGCGACCTCTCTCTCTCTCTCTCTCTCTCTCTTTCTCTCTTCTTCCTCCTCCATAACCTGCTGTCAGCTAACACCCTTGGCAACTGGACAGTTCATTGTCTTGGGCTATCTTATTACACACCATATACTGCAGGTGTGATATGGAAAAGCATTAAAAAGCTTAAGGAGGGGATCGAGAACGTAGGCCTGCAGACGTGAACGCTGCCATATAAAACAGTAGCCTTGCAGCTAGAGAAAGGACCGTTCTCCGCCATGTGCTTTCTGGTGTCTTGTATGACATCTTTTTGAAAACCCACATTTTTTAAATTGATGCTAAAAATAATATCCGGGTGATGTCATCACATTTGACTGCACAGTCGAGCCGAGGAGACATTTTGGTGTAAATACGGGAGGACAATAGAAACACACGTCTCATATCTGCATGCGAGTGTTCATACGTTCATATTCATACATGCACATATGTCTGTACAGCAGGTGTGTGCACACACACGCATCCTCGCATGTGTGTTCAAGCAAGCATATCTGTTTACTTTTGCTCCCCAAAAACCCACTCACATTTGAATGCAGGAGACAGGACACATCTTCCTGCTCTATGAGCTGTTAGACAGCTCAGTCAGAATATTTTATACACACATGCACGCATACGCCTCCCTGGGGTACCTCATATGCAGCGCCCGGGGAGTGCAAAATGGAACTTTTTAAAAGCCAAAAACACTTCCCCAGAACAAACCAGTCTGCTTAATAATACCACACTCGGGTTTCTTTCTCCTCTCTTGCGACAGGCCGTTATTATCTACAAGGGCCGGGTGTTCGGGCTGCTTTTATTGAAAGGTTGTGCCGGTTGTATTTGGCATCGGAAAGCCTTGCAACCTGACGGATGGCAAATATACTGTAAACTATTTGAATCTGAGCAGTATGTCAATGCATTTATTTTTATATTGAAAGAAAAAAGGGTCAAACAACCTGATGGAATAGCTTCTTTTTTTGGACGCGGGGCTCCTCGTTTCGTTTGGGTGCTAACACTCTTTACAGTACATAAGAATAAAGAAACTATTTTAATTTTTCTTTCTGCTTTCCAGGAGTTAGTTACTTCTTCACCTGAGTTGAGGTAAATAGATGCACGCACACGCACGCACGCATGCACACACACTCATACACACAGACAGCAAAAACTCAAAATCAAACATGCTGAAACCCAAGACACGCATCCAGTACATATCCAGACAAACGCACCTTCTGTTCTTATGAAGATAAATATGGCAAGGGGTAGATTTTCACCTACACCTGCTGAGTGGGACACACACATTCATCTTGGCTGCATTTAGTGCTGTGGTGTTTGTGTGTGTGTGTGTGTGTGTGTGTGTGTGTGTGTGTGTGTGTGTGTGTGTGTGTGTGTGTGTGTGGTGGGGTAAGGCGGGGGAGCATATTGGGGATAGATCAGCAAGGGTGTGTGCACTTCAGTGTATTTTCAATGTATGGAAATGTATGTGCATTTTTAAAGTGCATGTGTTGGGGGGGAAAAATTTATTTCTCTTCCTCCCCATGTATCCTTTGCCCCTTCCTCTCTCTCTTTCTCTCTCTCCACACCTCATTCCCGAAGCTGATGGACCTATGGATGCATGATAGATGGAGGGAGAGAGAGAGAGAGGTGTGTGTGTGTGTGTGTGGGGGGGGGGGGGGGGGGGTGCATGGATGCATGCATGGATGTATATGCACCTCAAGTTCTGCCATTCTCTCAAACGCACGCTATAGTGGCCCAAACTACACACACATGCGAACACACCCCACTGAATGTGCGGATTCATGCGCATACCAAACGTAATCCATAGTTTTACATAATGGGGAGGAGGAAAGAGGGGAGGAGAGCCGGCTCCTGTAGCCAGGTGATAAAGATAATATGAATCATCTGACTCTTTTTCTTTCCCTCTGTATGTGTCCACATTCACCCAGGGAGAGGCTGATATGCTATAGGGGAATATAATGAGATATGGAGAAGGTCCCACATGATCGTGAAGAACACATGTGGGTCATGTGTGCTTTGTGCAATTTTGACATTGTGTAAGGATTATGGTTTATGGTATACAGAGATTTTAAAAAATGCTCTAAGTGCAAGTCCTGTGTGTGTGTGTGCGTGCGTGCGTGCGTGTGTGTATGAGAGAGGGGGGATAGCAGATCTATTGCACACATTTGCAAATACGGCATAAAAGCAATTGTATTGGGAAGCCCAAGTGAGGGTGGTTTTGATATGTAATTGATGAATTTTCCTCCTGTTTGTGTAATAATATGTGTATACTGTGAAACTTTGTTTGTCCCTGGAATTAATTAAGCTTATCATTTACAAACCAAAAGAAGAGTCTCTGTTAATTATTCCAAGAAAGTTAATTTTTCCTGAATATAATTAAAGACATTTACCCATCAGGGACAGGGAGAGATCAAAGATGTATATTTGATGTCATGCAGATAGCATTTTTAAATTAGCAAACCCTCTTAACTTTATAATTATCATTGCTATGAAAACCAAGGCAGGAAGTTCCTTTGTGTAAATTATGGGGCTGAAATAGTCTCTGAAGAATTAGGTGAAAATTAATTAGAAATAATTGCAGATAGAGTGCAGATTTCATTTACAATGCAAATAAATCTTAGCAGAGCAGAACTTTTTTCCCCCTGCCAGTATTATTTTCTAATAATAGCAAAAAAGGGAGGCCATTTTATGGAAAAACACATACTGGGATTATATTTTAAAGGCATACCTTTTAAATTACCTTTTTATTTATTCAGATTTGATGCTGCATGTGACAAAAACTTAAACCTGTGTTTTATTTCGGTTTTTAACGTCCAGGTCACCTCTTTTATTTTATTTTCAAAATCTTTTATTTTTCATTCGTGCCTCTCTTTCTACTCCACTCGTGTTTCTTTTAAAGCTGACAAACACAGTAATGTCCAGACATATCAAGAAAGAGAAACACAGAGAGGGAGTGAGACGGGTGTGGTGTGTGTGTGTGTGGTGTGTGTGTATGTGTGTGTGGTGTATGTGTGTGTGTGTGTGTGTGTGTGTGTGTGTGTGTGTGTGTGTGAGGGGGAGAGAGAATGAAAGGCAGACAGGTTGAATTCCGTCTCCAAATATCAGTGGCCCCGTGGAAAAAAAATTGTTTCCTCCATATTAGGAATCAAAGCTAAACCCAGTGTTATTGTGTCCACCATTTTGACTGCAGCCGACAGACCTTGAGGAAGCAGGTGCACCGGGACGAGTGTGTAGGTGTCACTTTATTCATTCATTTTTTCTTATTATTTAATCAAAATGCATGCCTCTGAAATTTTTGGCACCCCACAGTTATTTTTTTCTGTATTTTTACATTACAAAACTGTATCCAAATGTAGCGGCGATTGGTGAATGTGGCTGTGTGGTGTAAAGCATGCAGGTGTCCATGTCTTGAGCATTTATAGTCCTCAGGAACTATTGACCTCATCCGCAACCTGCTGCAAACAAAAAACCAAAAATCCCTCTGTGTTTCTGGAGGAGCCTTGAACTTGACCATGGAGGGAGACGAGTGATGAGGATGGAGCTGAGGCTTAAAACACACCACTCTGATGGACAACAAAGACGTGGGGGTGGGAGGGAGAGGAGGTGGGGTGTGGGCTTGGGCCTGAGGTAGGGGGGTTGTGGACATGGGAGAGGTGCATAAAGGTTGAGATTGAAGGGGAAAGGTCCCTCGTGTGCATCTGTGTTTGTGTGTTCGTATACGTAGGGGTTTATACGTAGTTTATCAAGTCACAGAAATTTGCCACAGTCAAATATGCATTTCTTTTTTTTTGACAATCCTCCAGTTTACAAAAGGGAAAATACAAGGGGTTGTCTTGCAAATAGGATTTTAAATACAGCTTTTGCATTAAAGAATGAAAAAACACGTTTGCTAGGTGACTGCTTTCCATTAACAATGTGTGGATGTGCAAAACATTTACTATGTTTTGATATGTTAAAATGTATTTTTATATATTAAAATGTATTTTTGCATATTTCAGAACAGTTTGCCACATTTTGGAACCTGGTGCCAATAACAGAATTAAACTGAATTAATTTAAATTTGCCAAAATAGTAAGATGAGAAAAAGAGGACAAACATTACTAAACAGCGTGGCTAAAGAGGAGAAAAGTGTGACATTATAGTCCTAATGTGCAGTAACGATGAGCTTAAATGAGAGGAAGATGAAAGGACGAGGACAAGAGAAGAAAGTTTGAAAGGAGATGGAGGTTGGAGAGAGGAAAGAGTAAATGAGGTGGGGATTACGAAGGATGAGGGTTGAAGATGGAGGAGGAGAGGTTTTGGAGAAGGTGAAATGTGGAGGTTCAGGTCGGAGGGGAAAACCAGGCGGGGGTGGGAGGTGGACCGAAAGGGGTCAGGAAGCACAGCATCGTTTGGAGAGGAAAATGAAGGTGTGTGTTTGCACAAGTCTGTGTGTGTGTGTGTCTCCCTAATTGTGCGTAGAAGGTGAGGGGTGAGGTCTAGGCACACTCCACGCAGACACAGAAGATAGAGATGGACAGTCGGAGGCAGCGCTCTACTGTATGTGTATGCACGTGTGTGCATGCGTGCACGCGCCTACAAGCGTGTGTTTTAATAGCTACGGTCAGAGAGCCTCTGTCAGACGGTCAGCTAATTGGCCATCTTACAAGTACAGAGGAGGCTGCTCGCAAATTGGCAAAAAGGGCAACCGGCTTCAATCTGATACCAAACTCCTTTCTGTCACGCTGCTGTCCATTAAACAACAGCTTAAGTCAGGGAAACGGAAGAAAAATAAAGAAAAACAGAACACAAAACAGGGGGGGAAATGGTGAGGTAATTGTGCTTCGGAGAATTGTGCTGTCACGCTTTTGACCCACATGTGGTGAAACAATGGAGATCATACCAGATTTAGCATAACTATATATTTGGGGTTCAGATGCTGCTCTTTGGGGTCTTCTTAAATTTGTGTGTAGGCCTCAGTGTGCACGTGTGGGCATGAGTGTTTCCCCTGTTGCAGAAGCCTCATGTATTTTAATCCATGCATGGTCCCAACTGGGTTCCAATTAGGAACAGGTTTCCTAAAGCCCTGAGGGGAAACTGATAATTATGCTGTTCAGCCAGGGTTATGACTGCATTTGTGTGTGTGTGTGTGTGTGTGTGTGTGTGTGTGTGTGTGTGTGTGTGTGTGTGGTGTGTGTGTGTGTGTGTGTGTGTGTGTGTTTGTGCTTTCAGCGGGACGGATGCCCTGTGTGAGGTTTTTGGGGGTTTTCGTGTGTCTTCCTCTCATTTGTTTGCTGCACAGACATTGTCAGCTGAATTAAATGATCCCTCATAATTAGCCACAATAGAGTTCCAAATCTTTTTATCTCCATTATTTATTAGCAACAAGGCAAAGACGCACACGCGTGTCGTTAACTCTAAGCTGCATTTTTTGGGCTTTTTCCATTTGGTACTTGCTCAAGCGAGTGTTTAAATGGACGATGCAGTGGGCGTGGTCTCGCTCTGTCCTGAGATGTTTACACTAGTGATGGTGTTGTAGCTGTACCAACTGATTCTTCTTAATTGGCCATGATGCCTAGATTCAAATCCTCTTATCTCTGCTATTTACAAACTGTTTCACGACTAAAATCGATGCACAGTAGAATCTATTTGTATGGCGAACAAACGAAAATGTGGAATATCTTTGTGGGTATTTTGCGTGACAAGTGGCGGGCTTCATAAACATGCCACCCTCTGTTTGACCTTGGGACGCTAGACTGATGCTGATGTAGTGGACAACGGCGTGACTCATATCTGAAGCCAAATGTTGAAAAATGTCCCCTCAGATAAAATGGATGACCCAACTACGGAACCCATCAGTGTAAACACGCTGTTTTGCACAGCTTAGCGGACAACGAAAACGTTGAGCCCTCTCAGTATAGTTTTCTGCATTTTGAAAAGCTAGGACAGCAAATACTGAGAGGGGGATGTGTTTGTTTTGAGTGCTGCAGCATTTTGGGGATATGGACTAAGACCTTCCCTGCCTTCATGAACTCTGATTGTGGTTGCAACTCTTTCCACAGCATGTTTGAAAAAGAAAGGGAAAAAATTCACATAGCGGGAATTAAATGAGATATTTACAGCGTTTTCCATAATCCACATACAGATGGACATGCCGGGGTGTATCCGCCCCAGTAAACTGTTGTAGATTTGCTCATATCGGACGGGATGCTGGGAGGAGGCGTGGGGTTAAAAATCCAACTGTAATTTACAAATCTGAGATAATTTTCCACACTCGCTGATTTTTTTTTTTTTAACATAGAAATGAAAAGTACTGAGCCCTAAGGAGGGGGCACAGGAATCTTTTGAGACTGCAAAAACAGCATAATTGTTTTGCTATCCAATCGGGTGTTATACTACACATAATATATGGTTATTTCATACAGCCTCCAGACTGCCAAGATGTTTTCAATTTGGCACAGCTCTGCGATCATGATATGAGAGAGAGAGAGAGGGAGAGAGAGGGAGAGGAGAACAGTCTGGGATAGCCAGAGCAGTGAGAGGGCGATCATTTCACCAAACTCAAAGGCTTTTTCCCCCCTCTCTCCCCTCGCTCTCTCTGGGACGAATAATTCCACAGTTGCTGAGGCACTGAAAAAGCAATCTGCGGAATACCCCAGGGTCATGTCTGTGGTCGGATGATTTGTGTGAAATGTCATACATTAAATATAAGTTTAACATTCAGCCGGGCGAACTGTAAAACTGTCCCATCGTTCGCCACAGCTCACCATCCCCACCTCCCGTGCGCGTGCGCGAAAGGGTTCGGGTTCAGGAAAGCGGTCACAGAGGAGTGGGACACATAAATGTGGCACATAGACAGAGTCGTACATGCACACACTACACTACCCCATGTGTCTATCCAATCTTGGAGAGAGTTCAAGTGAGGAGGGGGGTGTGGATGACATGAGGCCTTTCTATCCACAGCTGCAATTCATTTACCGATGCAAGAGCTGCAACTTTTTATAGTTGTAACTTTCTTTATATAAGTATATAGGATATATGTATACACACACACACACACACACACACACACACACACACATATATATATATCCCTATATATACTGTCTAATTTTTCTCCTATAGTTTTACCTTCTATTTTCTTGTCCAGCGATGGACAGAGAGATGGAAAGTTTGTCTAGAGGCAGGTGTTGAATTTGCGCCTGGACTGAGATGACAAAGCGAGAGAGGAGGTGAGGAAAGGGATGAAGAAAAAAGAGGCTTGTAACTAATTCATAAAGTTTGGAGAAAATAGCAGCCACAGAAAGGACGTTGAGAGAGACAGAGGGAAAAAAGGTGTCTCCGGGGACTTCAGTGGAGCAGTCATCCTGGGGAGGAAGAGCTACACAGGAGGAGATTCTATCCATCTTAACAGATGAGAAAGAAATGACAGAGAGGCTACAAAGGATGTCGTCGGCCAGATGGACAACTGATGAGCTTTTTCCATTTTTTTCTCTGTTTTTCTGTCTTTTTTCACCCCCTTGTGGTTTGTTTGTGTTGAGTCTGAAAAAGACGTTTCTGTCTGGACTGCAATCAAGCGTTTGCTGCCACTAATAAAAAATAAATCTGTGGCACTTTGAAATATGTGACATTTATTGAAGATGACCAACTGTGGTGAGGAGTAAAGAGCAAACATACATGAAGACTGGATATCTGCATTGAGCTTAACTTCTCCGATATTCTGCAAGGATGTTACTTTGCACCTAAAAATATCATCAACTCGTTGACAAACTTCAATTTGTGTGCCTTTTGCCTCGTGGTCTTTAACAATTTTGCATCTTTCTTCAAAAATCCTCCTCATTATTGCCATAAAAAAGGGTTTCCGGCAGATTTATCTGTTTCACCTTGAAGGTGCGCGCGCCCGTGCATTTGTAAGCAAGTCGGAACTCTTTGAAGACAAACACGGTATCATACAATCTGTGCCCACCCCACCGCCCCAGCCCTCCGCCCTCCACTCTCCACCCCTTCCCATTCCCCACTTCAAAGCAGAGACGGCTCAGATGAAGGTTTCGAAAGAAATGGAAAACAAATTGTTCATTTGTATCTGGGAGGAGACCAGACACTTGAGCAAATTTTCTCCGGGTTTTCTGTGGCGAGGCGTTTTTGCAGGGCCCTCCGAATTCACTGATTTGTAGATTCAGACAGACAAACAGACGGGTAAATGAGTTGATCGATGATCAGAGGCATTTTCAGAAGAGATCGGACCTCGTGATCAAGAAGTCTTTTTAAAACCTCTGTTCAAAATTTGAATAGGACTGGATTTTAATCATAATAACAGCAATTGCTACTTGTTTTTTTTTACTTTGGTTTCTATAAATTCAAGTACAATTATATATGAATAACAATACAATAAAGAATGGGGATTGAATCTCATTCAATCCCCATTCTTTCTTTAAAAGTCATCGTTGTAAATGCACATTCAAGAAGAAAGCACTTGCCTGAAATTCATAAAAGTAACTATAGAGGCTGATATGGGCTTTAAAACTACACAATATTGTGAAATATGAGGAATTTCCATCTTCTTACTTCTGATAATGTGATACTGTTACACATACTTGAGTTTAATATTAAGAGTATTCAATTTACAATAATATATCTGATACCTGTCTCGACTTTCAAACATTATTGCTTTGAAATAGAACAGTTTTCTTCTCCTGCTGAAGTTTCTTACTGCCTTAATATTTACTGAAATTAATATATGTCTTTCAGTAGCATTTCCAAGCAACATTGATTTGCTTCCTGATTTCTCTGTATCATTTCAAAGGAATCGTGAAGGCCAACTTTTTGTTGCAAGGAGCTGCCCAATGCTAACACCAAACTCGAATAGACCTAAAGATGAAGAAGAAACTGGCCCACGCGCAGATTTATCACGTCGCGGTGTGATTGATGACACGGAGGACCGTCTGGCAAAACAAAATTGTATCTGCCACTTCTTAGTATTACTGGCCCCTGTTCAGACAACAGTGTGGGGCATCTGGGGAATTTGCACGCATGTGGTAGATGTAAACTAGGATTGAATACCTGAGTCAGTGCTGCACTGATGGCTGCGTATTTCAGGCCGCTGCTCGACGGAGGACCAGGGACTCTGTAACATAAGGGTATATATCACCGTGAATCATACAGTAGATGTTTTGAGCTTCAGACCTGTGAGAAGGAGAAAATGGGTTGATGGGAGAAGCCCAGACTGTGACTCTGTGGCCATTATCCACAGGCAGGCAAATCAAGCCAGTAAATCAGGAACAATGGAGCTCTCAAAGAGCAGAGTGGGGATCAAAGCAGCGCTAACTGGCCATTGCAATCCAATTGAAATGTTCACTTTGCATCTTTCCAAAGGTAATAGATGTGGGGTGGAGGAGGTGAGAAGAAAAGGCTGCCCGGTCGCATTTGACATAAAATTATGGAAGGTAAGAAGTGTGTGTGTGTATGCCTTGTGACAGGCTTGGCCTTCTCAAGTCATCTACTGTTGGAGCTTCCAAATGTCCCTCTCTTATTTTGACTTTGAATTTTCAGGGACCAATTTTTTCACTCCCTTTTTCTTGCCTTCCTTTGAACCTTCCAATGGCAACATTATGATGATATATGAGATGCTATAGTGTGGCCCTTGTGCACGTTGAGTAGGATCAAGGCGGGCTATTTCTTAAAGCGTCCTCCCTCTCACCCACTCCTTCCCTCTTTGTTAGCCTGCCACTTCATCTCTCCATCTTTTCCCGATCTGAATTTGCTGATCACCTGGGGAGATGCTGCATTAATGCTGACGCCCAGTAAAAAACAAAAAAAGCAGAATCTTCTCTTTATTTATCTGCACTAAAAATCCTCCCAATCTTTCCAGCACATTTCACTCAATCACGCAACTCAGGCCATTCCATTAGCCACACAGGGGCGTTTTACCTCATTGAGCACAACATGCCCGGCACTTCTATGAATATAGATTCCCTTAAATTATGTATAATGGGAGTGCTCAGATTTTAGCATTTTTGCTAAAGTGTTTGAGGGAGTATGGGATGTTTCTGCTGCCTATTTTTTTGAGTGTATCTTGAAATCCAGTGTGCTTACAAGAGTGCAGTGATTGAATGTTAGCATCACAGAAGTTTGTAGATCTTGGACAGACAAATACAATGTGCATAGTTAAAGGCTGCCGTGTGTCGGAGTACCCTGAGCCTGTTTGTTAGTTGTGGAATAAAGTGAAATTTAATTGTAAAGACATTGCTTTTTCTGCATCTATCAAAAAATTTGAAGGAATAATTCACATAGCAGATGTGCCTTTGACCCCCGTTGCCAAATTGCACTTTTTCCTCACGAGCAACTGCGGCGTGTTAATCCAGGAAGTCTGAATTTGATGTCTTGTTGCGCGGGACATTCTCTGATCTGAATGTGAGCTGTGTGACTAATTGGATGGGGAGTAATTCCAGTTCACATGTTGGCAGTTGGCGTCCATGTTACCCAGCAGGAGGGTCACAGGGACACAGCTGAGTAATATCAACCAGCCATTCTATAATCACAACCAAAATCAACATCCTCATTACTGACACCAAGCTGCTGCCTGCATAAGAAATTAAGCTTCCAAACTCTGCTTGTTTATATGGACAGCTCACGTTTAATGTTTATCTAGTAATAAAAAAAAACAACTTTACTTTTGATTAGGATTGTGCCTATTTACAGTATTGTTGAGCTAGATTCTAATTTCATATTTTGCCTGCTTAGTTGTCAGTTTCAGTCTAAATGTACTGGGAAAAATTGCAAATATGGCCCAAATTTAAGTACCTTTTCTTCATACAGTCTCATCAGCGATGTCGTGAACGTCTTTGTATTGCACTTAACCACTTTTGAAGGGGTGTAATTGATAATTATTTTGGTTCTGCCATCTGTTTCAGTCAGAGCGAAAGCTAACTGTAGTTGGACTCATCGCTATGGTTCTATAGATCTTTTGGGTTTTTATTGTTTCCTTTAAAACCTTATTTTCTAGCAACAGAATAAGTAAACAGGTTTTAGACATATTATGATCCTGAGGTAGCATCTCTATACTCTCTGACATTTGCCTCTTGTTTTTAAAATTTATACTTTTTAAATTTTAAATATTACACGTAGCAAAATATGACATAGCCAAATAAGTAGCTTGTTAGTACAAGAGACAATGACCTCGCCAGTACATCCCAAAAGCTCTCATTAACACTATGCTCCACAACTTGCATAATTTAAAGATTACAGAGCAATTTATTTATAACTCAGTCTGATCCAACTCTGTCCGTCTGAATCTCGCCTGGATTATTTGGAGCCGTTATCAGATCCCGCTAACCAGCACAAATAGATCAGACCTCATCATTGGCCTGACTGTGCTCGCAGCTTTCTCCCAGCTGCCCTATCTGATCAAACCCCGAACACTTTATAATATATTCCATATAACATGATTGTGCATTTTATTCGCCCGAGGCTAAGCTTGGCAGCAACGAGCTGCAAAGTAAAGGCCAATAGGTTGAAGGTTTCCTGGGACCTCGGCACACTAAGACACCTATGAAATGACTGTTTGCTGTGGAAATTCACATACATGTTGAGGACTGATTTTTGTCAAATAAAACTGAAAAATCCAGTGGTTTCAGGACAGCATGCAGATAAACGAGACTGTCGGAGCTTGTTTTTAGGCTGAATCAGGCTCAGACGCCAGCCGTCCCTCCTGTTAAAGCGTAATGGACATGTCACCCCCAAGGAAAAGCTGGGAAGCCATGCCCTTCAGCGCTTTACACACACACAAACACACGCACACACACCCACACACACCACTTCTGTGACAGCAAGATGCAAAGAAACACAGGCACCATGGCAACTCCGCCGTATATGTGAGACTGGGCACCTGGTTTCGATCCGATCTGTTTCCTAAACTGTATTATTGACCTAAATGTCATTTCTAATGTCTAATTTGTTCCAGCCCAGATATAATTTTATCAAAAAATTACAAACACTTGTTAGTTTCACTTACAAAATTGTCAGTTGATCGAAATTTACCACCATTCAGATGGATTGCTTTAATACCTCGAAGTTGCACTAAGAGAGCCAAAAATAGCAAGTGGTCTAATAACTGTGATACCTCAGCACACATATACGCGCAGCCATACCCACACACACACACACGCACACACACACACACACGACAAACACTTTCATATACACGTATACACATGCGCTCGCACTCGTTATTGATCTAAAGCTTAGCTCATGCCAGCAGGTAGTCCAACTCACCGGCTATTCTGAGGAAATGCTTTCAGTACACACACACAGACACACACACACACACACATTACCCAGTACACAATTGTTTCCAGTGGTTAAAGCTACACAATTTGTGCACAACCATCTCTTAAGATACCATCACCTCCTCTTCACAGATCAAAGGCTGAGTTTGTCGATATCTCTCTCACACACATACACACACAGGCATGGACTTCCCGCCTCAAAACAAAACTGTGTTGAAAAATCGTGAGAGCAAGTTAAACGCTGTCACATCCTTAGAACAAAAATCCTTTATCTCGTCCTCTCATCCCTCCTCTTCCTCGTCTAAATATTGTTTTCCCTCCTCCTCTTTCATAGTCACACCTTCTGAACTCTCCTCCCAGCAGATAAGGTATTCTGGAGTGTTGAGCATAAGGGATTAGAGCATCATGCACGAATTTATGCGGGTGACTCAGGCGTGCTTTGGTGCACATCATGTCCATCGCGATCCCCCAAAAGGTCTTCAGCACAGGCCTTGTGAGACCACGCCCACTCCCCCGACCCAAACGCGCCCACAGGTCGGAAGAACACAGAGTTCAGTTTTTAAAAACCAACCTTTGCCACAATGGAATGGTTCTCATTAAAGTCAGTCAGGCAGCAGACAACAGAACCTTTCATTAAAGAATATGAAGTGGAAATAAAAAACAGTGCACGGTGTGATAACGCTGGTAACGCCATCCTTGTAACATGTTACATGGCCTTCCCTCCTGGACCCCCCCCCCCCCCCCCCCCCCCCCACCACCACCTTTTAAAATGAGTCAGTTAAGATGTTAAAGGACTTTTTGTGCTCCTAATGTAATGAAAGCGCATAACTGTGGTGAGGGAGACTTGTACTCTCAACATGCTGTTGAATGGAAGTTTTCTCTTGGCTGAGCAGAATTTAGAATATCTTTAACTAAAGCCTGTAAAGCTGCCCAGTTTAACTTGGTTTCAACTCACCTCAGTCTGACCTCTAAAATTCTGTCCAAACTTTCCCCTGAGAACAGCAGGAAACTGCTGCGTAAGAAAGATGGAGACACCACGAAGGTACAATTTTGGTACACTTGGATGGTGCTTAAATCTGTTCAATACTTTGCTTTTGATGTAAATGTAAATTTTTATATACTTTTTGGTATTAAAGTTCTATAAAGTGTGATGTAATGTGTAATTACATTATTTTGACTTTATGTGTTTCACAAGGTCCAATAATGAGCGGAATCTGCCTCTTTGAGGGAGAATTGATGACTGGCAATGGTTACTCCTGTAAAAAGGCTTTCAAAATTTACTTTATGCATGAAATCATGGCTCATTCTTTCTTATCATCCCTGAATCTTGAATTTGAGCATCAGAAAATGTCGACTGCATCACAGGATGCACAGAAACGATCCTGGTGGCTCATCACACGATTGTCTAGACATGGACCACATGTTTGCTGTTTATTGAGCTTCAAAAAAACACAGAAATATACTTCACAAAGAAATCCATGCTGGCTTAAAGTGGAATTTTATCCTTGTCCTGATTTTCCTAATCGACTGTGTTAAAAGTCTTCCACCATCATCATTTCCCCTTTCAGAAGATCAGTAACAAATGCTGCCACCATCCAATATATTGAAAATGTGTTATTTTTAACTTCTGATAATCAGCACAAACGCTGACCATCAAGAGGCAGGTGTGTGTGTGTGTGTGTGTGCTTGTTTGTGTGTGTGTGTGTGTGCGTGTGTGTGTGTGTGTGTGTGTCTGAGAAAGAGAGAGAGAGCAAGAGAGAGAATGGAGGTGGCAGTGTGAATACACTCGCTCTTTCTCTCCCTGCTATTTGTTCATAATCAGTCAAACACACTCCGCGTCTCCAGCTTTAGATTTAGCCCCTGGTGTGTCTCCAGCATGTGAGTAAGTCTGTTTTATGATTATATGGACACATATTCACAAATGTTTCTTGTGTGTGCATGCAAAGAATCAGGTCTGTATAGAACTTTACTGAATGACATGTGAATGTGTGCGTGTGTGTTTGTATGTGTGTGTGTGTGTGTGTGTGTGTGTGTGTATGTGTGTGTGTGTGCGTGTACTTGTGTGTGTACTTGTGTGTGTTTCTTTCCTATACATTCCCTTGCTGAGGGGTAGACTCTAACTGCGGTTTAACAATTGCTCAAAAATTGTATTTTCTGAACGGGAACAGAACTCCACGGACATTTAATCTAGAGGGAATTTCACGCTAGTTAGCACATGTCATCAAATATTTCTCCTGTAAAAATACTGGAAAAAAAAAACTTGATTCACTGCCTTCTCATCTCATTCATTACTGTTTATGTCTACAAATTACTGTTGATGCCTAATGCTTAAGAAACTATCTTTGCTCTCTTAACATTGACTTTCAGCATTATTTATCCAGTATGACCCAAATGTTGTCAAAAACCCAAATAAATATGTTTACATGTTTGTATTAGGGCTGTTCAAACTAACACATTAATGAAAGTCATAAATTTGATGAAATTTGATGAAGAATATTAATGCAACCAAGGCATGTGCAGCACATGCAAAATTTGACTTATTGATGGGATTTGGTGCTCTAAGATGGACCCTGTAAGAAAGATTCAGACCCCCTCAGCAGAATTCTGAGCCACCAACACAGTAGGTAAACACAAAGCAAACATTAATGTCCTCTTCCGGGACATGTGGCCTGTCCAGCTTGCACCAAAAAATTTGACAGTTAACATTTGGGCCTCCGTAAATCTACATCTGATTAATTGACTGTTATGGTCATCACAAAAAAATATCATAATGGACATAAAGGCTTTAGGAAGGTTCTGTTAATTGTATCTCAAGATTCAAGAGTATTACTATTTTAATCTGGACATTGTATCTGCTTTAAATAAAGTACATGCTAAGTGTGCAGATACTGTCTTCTGTCATTGCTGTTCTTGGCACCATGATTAATCTGATCACAATTTGTGACTGTTTAAAAGCCCTAAATTATTCACATCATAACTGAGAAACAAGTCCAAAAAAGTTAGTGGCTTCTGTTCAAATCCCAATAGTACCTAACAGAAACACACACACACATACACACTCACACACAGCCAGACAAATGTTCAGTCAAAGGGTCAAAGCAATGTAAGGAGGCCAAAATTCAAACAGCGCTGCTATTTGTTTGCAGTGAAAAGCCTGGGTCACAGCACAGTACATCTACAGTCGCACGTGTTCGCTTTGCAAGTCACAGCTGGTAGCACCATTAGCATGATTTCCTGTGTCCATATGTCTTTTGGCCCCCCGCCCACAACACACATTCACACGCGCACAAATAAATCTAAAGTTCCCATTCAATGGTTTTTAGTAGAACTCATATTTTACACCCACCTGATTCACTCCAACGCTCAGATGTTTCACAGTAAAATGTAACCTCGGTTACCTTCAGTGCACATGACAGGCTGGGGAAACAGGCTGCGTTCCCTCCACAAGTGCTGCAAAGCCTCACGGCCTTATGATCATTCAGTATTAGTCTTCTTTTAAAGCTTTCAGTGTTTAGAGGAAAAACAAAGGGCACTTTTATGTGGTGGAACAATTCTTACTGTGTTTAAGAGGACTCCAGACCTTTAAAAAAAATTGAGCCTTAATGTTTCGACAAGCTGTTCAATCAGTTGTTTTTTGAGGACATCGCACATGGCAGGCTGTCTCTGAAATACGTTTGCTTGTTTCACCTGACCCACTTTCCTTCTGTGTATATATGTGTGTGTGTGTGTGTGTGTGTGTGTGTGTGTGTGTGTGTGTGTGTGTGTGTGTGTGTTGTGTGTGTGTGTGTGTGTGTGCTGCCCCTCTTTGCTCAGAACATTGTAAATGTAATCTTAGACACATGTTACTTTGGCTGATGTTTTTGAGATTGATGTCAGCTGTGATTAGCATATATGCTGCCAAGACACAGGAGTGCTCTTTAGAGTATGGCCTCGTACACACTTGCTAAAAAAAACCAAAAAAAAAACACGCAAACACAAACACATGTATGCAAAACCACTGGGTAAACATAGCTCGGCTGCCATTTTCAATGATCGCGTGATGATTATTTGATGCTGTGATTTATTTTGAACACACCCCGAGAGTAAGCTAAGGCAGGAAGCGATGGAAAATCTGACTGACAAGCTCCAAAACAAAATTCTACCCCAAGTCATTCTCCTGACAACCCTTTCCAAGCAACATATTATTACATCCTGGACCCCTTAAAGACACTTTTTTAAAAAAATAAAAAATAAATCTGGCCTTCAACTTTAATGATGCCTTCTGAAAATGTACGACTAGACCCACGCAAATGGGACCAACGCGCTCTGAGCTGAAACTTTCATTTACATTCATCTCGCACTGGGGAAGAAGAATGATTCTCCAGTGTGAGACAGCAGGACGGACAGTGCAACCGAATTTCTCGCCATCACTGGAGAACGAACAATATGGGGATTCTGCACACACCCTGCAGACAATAGAGGGGGGGGGTCTTATTTTCTCCTCTTTTCCCTGTCTGTCTTCACACCTCCATGACCCTGCTCCCCTCAACCTGCCCAGCCAAGTGAGGGAGAACACAGGCAGAAAAAAACTCAGACAAAAGTAGTTAAAGGGAGGAGAGGGGAGACGGTGCAGGGGAGGCACAGGGGAAACAACTAGAGAGTGAGTGACAAAATAAGAGGAGGATGGGAATGGAGGGAGCGCGAGAAGATGCAAACACATCTGCGGTGGCCAGCGTTGTGAGACGCAGCAGCTCGCTGTCACTTTAAAAATGACTGTAATAAAAGTGACCGTCGGAAGATGGATCTGGTGATTTTGGCTTGCTAATCAGTCATCTGTGAAGAGGACCACAACCCAGATTCAGCAGCCGCCTGACACCTTCTGATTGATGCCTGTGGCCGATAAAAAAGGCCCATTAACTGTCCTCCTATTAAATTTGGTGAAATTGCCACAAATGCTCCCCTCTCCCACTCTGGCCAGCATAGCATTGCTCCCACCTAAAATCCTCTATTTTGTCAGTGTTTCTGCCATTTTCCATATTACTTCCCTCCCGCGTTAACAAAAGAATTATGGATGAAATTTACTCGAGCCAAATGCTGTGTTTTAAATTTATTTAAAATCCAAAAAATATAAAAGACTTCTTAGAAAGACTTCAGTGGAATCTAATTTTCCTGTGTTTCTCTCCACGGTCTGATTTATTTCTCCGTGAAGATCTTATTTGCTTTTTTATATATATATATATATAATTAACTTCTTGGACACATACAGTTGATGGCTTAATAAAAGAAAGAACTTTCAATATTGAATATAGCTTGAAAAATAGTGGGGTGTGTGGCTGTGACAATACACTGAGAAAAAAAAAATGTTAGACCGCTGCTCAGCACAAAGGCAAAATCTGACAACAACAGAAGTGGGTTCGACCTCACAGGGTACACATTTTCTAATAAACTCATTATTAACACTGACTAGATGAAAATGAAGCAAAAATAGGTAAAACATCTGCTACAGGAAACAACCATGTTTGCACCTCTGTGCATGTCACGCGGTGGCTGGGATTAAATGGCGTGTCGGCGCGGGTAAACACCGAAACCTACCGAAACCATCCAACATATTCAAGCAGCCTCATTTCAATTGCCTTTAAAAAGGAGCGTGCCCGTGCACTTCCTGTCTTCTCACATTGGTGGAGGTAGAGATTTTCACCACTGAGGCCTCACTGGTGCTTGCATGTGCGCTGGCGTCTTGCACTTGAGGACAGACCCCCTCTCAGTCAAATCAAAATGATCAGCAGTGGTGGAGGAAGACACCCCAGTCAGAGCTGGGAGGTGGCCCCACCTGCATCACAGAGTCTTGTTAAATATGACAATGAGCCCACATGATGAAAGTCTGAGGCTCCAAACCTACTTTTAACCTCGTGACATGCGTCAGGAGAAAATAATGACCCCGCAGCTGAATCTCATATCTCCTCATCACTCTCTCTCTCCCTCTCGCTCTCTCTCTCTCTCACTCCCTCTCTCTAACTGTCTCTCTTCCCACAACACATACACACAAACACAGACAAAGATTGCCTGCAATAATAATAAGCCCTACAGACGACAGTTTCGGCCCCCTCCCTTCCATCCCACCATCCCCACCTAACCAACCCCCCCCCCCCCCCCACATACAATCAAACAAAGCCTCTCTCTTACCTTGCGCATGACCAATCCTTCCATCTCCCTCTTTTTCCTCCCTCTACCATGCTATCTATGCATACTCTTCCCCTTCTGTAAACCCAGCCACACCTAACAGCAACACCTTGCACTCTCCCGACCATCCCACAGCCTACAGCACACTACTCGCACCCCCAATAAATAGAGCCCTGGTCTGTCGTTTTTCTATCTATCCCTTTTCTCTGCCCCAGTCTCTCTCCCTCTCTCTCTCCCTCTCTCTCTCCCTCTCTGTCTTTCCCTCTCCCCCTTGCTCCTGGCTGGTGCTGGTGAAATATCAGGGCAAACGGATTCCAGCTTTTTTCTCTGGCTCAGAGGGGTTGTTCTGTGCGATTTGGCCCTGGGGTGCATTTCAGTGCTTCTGATGTGTGTGTGTGCATCTGTGTGTGTGTGTGTGTGTGTGTGTTGTGTGTGTGTGTGTGTGTGTGTGTGTGTGTGTGTGTGTGTGTGTGTGAAGAGAGCGAGAGAAGGAGGGAGAGAGAGAGAAAGGAGGCAAGAGAAAAAGAGAGAAGATATTACCAGGGTTTATTTGGAAAGGGCAATGAGGCATTTGACCAGCATTGAACCAGCAACCCAAGTTGTGCGTACTTGTCATATCTTACGCAAGACCGGAGGTGATCTGCATGGCTACCTCAACACGAGGATCCATCCTCCCTGACAGGTGCACGGCCATCTTGGAACTTTGTTAGCCATTCATGTCCAAGTTGCTTGTTTGATCTTGTCTAATATGGCACGATCGTCTCATCACACTAAGGCTGTGTGGGAATCTAAGGCCATTCTGAAAGTCCCACAGATCTCTGCATGAAAATTACAGATGCTGAAATTGTATCAAAGCTAACAATAAAGACATTATTTAACTTTGGTGGAGAAGGAGGCAAATAAGTTTGCTTTTGAAATGTTCCGATCATTTAAACACCAGCACACAAAACATGTGCATTAGCTATGAATTGATTGATTGATTGATTGATTGATTGATTGATTGATTGATTGATTGATTCATTCATTCATTCATTCATTCATTCATTCATTCATTCATTTTTAATGTTGAGATCACCAAATGGTCTTTTACTTTCTCTTTCTGCACTTGTCTCATATGTTTGCATAGGCCTGTGTGTGTGTGTGTGCCTGTGTTTGTGTATGTTTCCTAATCTCACATCTCACTGCGTGGTGTTATAAAAGGATTTGCCATTCTCAACTGTGTTGGGCTGATTGTGAATTAAATGTATTTTTAGGCACCTTTTTTGTCCCTCTCTGATCCCAGTTTGAATTGAGGTCAGGGCGCACACAATCATAGAAAAAGACACATAGCTTTCACAACAAATCACTGTAGAACCACCCTGTGTGGAACGATTCTGACATTTTGTTTGGGAGAAATAGCATTTAATTGAAGGCAAGAGTGATATGGATGGCCGTTATGCAACCAACAGAAAATGTCTACATTTCAACCCAAATGTGTGTGTGTGTGTGTGTGCGTGTGTGTGTGTGTGTGTGTTCTTCTTTATAAAACAGAGCAGGCTAATAGAGCAGGCTTGAACACAGGTAACTAGGTGTATTACTCAATGGCACTTCAAATGTTTGTAGAAAAGACTGCTTAAACCTCTGTGGTACAATTTGGTCAGTATGAAAGGAGGTTGAAGAGTTCTGCTAAGGACCCCACTATTATAATTGAAACCAACGACCATCTTGCGGGGTCACTGCACATCTCAAAAACGACGCCTCTGACGGTCTGTATCTCTCTCTCTCTCTCTCTCTCTCTCTCTCTCTCTCTCTTCCTCTCTCTCTTTATGTCTCTCTCTGTCTGTCGTTCTCTCCGTGTATCCTTTGCTCCAAGCGTTGCCAATTTGTCGGAGCCACGTCCGCTAATCCGTGCGCATTTACGCATTGGTCATTGCGCCTCCGGTTGACTTGGTTGGCTTGATAGATGATGGTGTCCAAGCAGAAGGCTGAGTGACAGTACGAAGCCACAGCTGAGAACAGTAATGCTTCGGTGGTAATGCTTTGTTTAGGACGCAAGTCCACACGTCAGCCAGCATGTTAATGCCAGGAGACTATTAATGATATTATTATTAATATTAAATTCTATGCAAATGTAAGATTGAATAATTATATCAATGCAGTGCTGATTGATAAAGTAATTAATCTGGGGAAAAAACGAAATAAAATGTTCAGTGTTTATAATTAAAATATCCAAACATGGAGTCGAATCTTCGTGCTTTGTAATTGATAGTCTCGCAGCAAACGGCCTTCTACCAAGAAGCAGGAGTACAGGATTATTACTTAAAAGTCATGGGATACATTACTTTTTTTTTGAGTAACAAGATCAGCACCACTGGCCATGACGTTTTCCCCGTGGATGTCGAGATGTCAATCTGTTGCCATAGAAGGGAACTCCTCGGCTCTGACCGGCTTATTTGGCGTGGACGGCCCGGCGAGTGTCAGAGGAGAGGCGTAGACAGAGGTGGTGTTGTGGGGGCGGCATGTTTGGAGTGAAGGTCGGCAAGGCTGGTGAGGTTGGGGGTGGTTGTGGTGGTGGTGGGGGGGGGGGGGGGGGGGGGGGTCTGGAGAGGACCCCTCAGACCACTAAATTGGCATGTTCAAGCTCGTGGGTTTGGTCGTGGAGCAGGCGCTTTAATAAGACAGTGACAGTCTTGTCTCACTTTCTTGAACCTTCAACATGAGGCGTTCGATTTACTTGTTAAGCTTCCATTTACGTTTAAAGCTTTTCATCAAAACTAAAATATTTTGCCCTGACCGGCATTAACCTTAATACTATTGTAACAGTCTTGGTTGTGTGTAGGTCGAAGACACATAAAAATAAAATAAAATAAAATTGCACTGGGGTCTTCTTAAGTTCCTTTTAATGAGAATAACCCAAACATGTAATAGCGAACACGATCCCTCATTCATAAAGAAATACTAATTATTTTGATATATGTGATAATATGTTACATGTTTAAATTACATGCGTGGATTGGAGAGGGTAATATTTTTTTTCTTTATATTTAGAGTATTTTTCATGAAATATGTAAATAGTAGGGCAATTAGAAATTGTGAGTATTCACTGTATTTGAACCAGAATACTTTAATTCCATTATTTTCGTTTTCTTCTGAGAACACTTGTGCTATTGTTTCCGCGCCGTCGATTTTTCCGGTATATAAGTGCATGTGCGTACAAGGAGCTGAGTGATAATCAATAGAATTTAGCTTTGAACGGGTCTGGAGGCGGGCAGATGTAAAGGAGGTAACAGGAGAAGGCCGGTGTGGTGTTGGTGCTGGTAGCGGAGGGGGTCTTTTCTCCTTCCTCCTCCTCTGTCCATATTTGGAGGATACTCACTGGACGCGTGTCTATTAAAGAGGGATCAACAATGAAAAAGATCGCAGGAGCAAAGGGCCAAGTGGGAGGAGGGCAGCAGGGCGAGCGAGGGCGGAATGGCAACAGAACAGCCGCGTTTTGTGGTGCGTTTATTTGGAAGAGACGTGTGTGTGGAGTGTGTGTATGTCTGCGTGTACATACGTGCTCCTCTCGGGAGCGACCGAAATGCGGGCGAGAAGTCTGCCAAGTCACCCCTTTTCAACCCCCCCAAGCCCCTTTCACTCCCGCGTCTGTTCCTTTTCTTCTCCCTCCGGCTCGCCGCAACACTTGTTCCTTCCTCGGGAGCCACTATATCGCGGCTCCGCCTGCATTCTGGGTAAAGACTTTACAGTCAGGGGCCATCGATTGCTCTTATCAAATAAACAGAGTGGCACCAGCGGCTGTCCGCGGACCCCCGCCCCGCGCCTCCCTCTTCCCCCTCTCTCCTAATCCAGACCCCCACCACCACCTCCCCAATGTCCATCCTGCCCAATTCCACCCCACCTTTCCCCCCCTCTGCTCGAGAGCCCTAGCAGCTGTGGTCCCTTGTAAATTTTACATGATTGGCATCTCCTTATCCCCCCTCCCGTCTGCCTACCCCCTTGTTTCTGACTCCTCCGTCATATCATGTTGCATATTAATACGCAGTTTACGCAATAGTTCATCCGACAGTGCCTACCGGCTATCGTGTCCCTGGGAATTTGCATAGCTGATTATGTTGCCTGATTGTTGCTCATTTAGGGTTGTATCATGCTGAAATGTGATATAAGGGGGGACTCAGGGGGGTGGAGGTCCTCAAACGGTTTCCTTTGACCCTTGAAATGTAACGTAATCCCGCGTGGCTCCGTTTGATTGGGGCACCCCCCCCCCCCGTCTAATTGTTGTCATCAGGACGCGCACTATCATCGCGCATCTGGAAACAATTTGACATCCAAAGTTAGCGGCTCTGGAAAAGTGAGGTTCTAGAATCCACACAGGTCCACGAAGGCCACGCAGGAGTAGGAGCCCCCCCCCCCCCCCCCCCACACACACACACACAAGGAAAGGGAGGGATGGTTTAATTTGACTCCGATTTCATTAACCCGAAATTATTGCAATTACAGAACATGTGTCTGGACAAAGGCTCCACTTGTGCCGCCATTAAGGCGGGTTTGCGATGAGATTCCGAATCAATAACAACAACAACAACAAAAGACATATTGGGAGTCTCAAGGACAGAATCCAATTAAATGTCGGACCCTTGGCATAAGGTGCGTCCATTTGAGGGTTCTTGACATCAAAATGTTGAATAAGCCCTGATCTAAGTGACTAATGCAAAGAGCTGCAATGACAGTCTTTTGTTTCTTTTTTCTTCTTCTCTGCTTTTTTCCATCTCTCTGTGTGTCTCTGTCTCTTCCCCTCTCCCCCCTTTTCTCTCTCTCTCCCTCTCCCTCTCTTTATAAAGGGAGCGGAAGAGTGGGCTGATACCGGTTTCATGTTGCGTATGGATTTTCGTTTATATAATCGATTGAAATGTCCCAATACATCGATTTTGGGTTCAGTGTTTTACAAACAAGCGTTTATGGGTCTCGATTTTACGTTAGAGATGATTCCAGTTTGACACCGACGCGCCTGGAAGTCGAAATGGTTGATTTTTAAAATAAATTGTGAAATATAAACAAATGAATGTCTATTGTTTTATGTGTAAAAATATTAAAACTGACTGTGGATCGGAAATGGCGAGAAGAGGGTGAAAAAGACAATATTCTGCTGCTTCTCTCCTTAATCAAATAAAGTGGTATAAAAAAAACCACGCACGCACGCGCGCACACACAAAAGCATTTCCGTCCCTCTGAATTCTCCTTGAATTATATGCCATCACTAGTGTGTGTGATTGCGGAATATTAAATTAAAGTGGGATAAGTCCGCACCGAGGCGGGCTGCGTCCAATCCGCAACTCATTTCCCCTGTTGTAGCACCGCATCACTGCGCTCCTCTCTTTTCAATGACAATGTGCCAAATCTGGGCATTTTGAAAACACTTTCCATATGCTATTATCGGATCGCTACTGAGCAAGAGAAAGACAGAAAAGAAGCAAAACGGAATGTTTTATACCAAAGGTACCGAGAGGCATCGCATTTATTTATCTTCACTTTCAATGGCTTATTGTACTTTATTCTTTTTGAGGATTTAAAAAGAGGTAAGAGGAGGTAAAGCTGAAGTTTCTTTCATATTTAAGGTTTTCATATTTCTAAACCGCTGCTGTGTGTGTTTTTTCCTGCGAGCACTGGGAGGTTTTAGGGCAGAAACTTTATCTTGTTTTCTTTATTTTATTTTTTTAAGCTGCGTTTTCTTGATTTAGTGAGCTTGAACTGTTTTGCCCACTTCTCCACGCGATTGTTTGGACTCGATTTCCACAATAGTTTCGCTGAAATTTTTGTAATATTTATGTTTGTTTTAAATTCTTAGTAATTTATTGATTTCCCCTACAAGCTCGCTCCTTAATTGAACACAAGTAAAAACTTTTGAGAGGATTTTGTGTTACGAACATTTCCCTGTGTCGGGTTTTTGCTTGATATGATATTGATATTTTCTCCCTTTATTTGAGTTTTGAGAGGATTATGCTGATAATAGGTCCTACACTGTCGTGTTGCGTTCAAAGACCAACATTTAACTTCGCATCGTTTGTTTTATGGGCCTTTATGTAGCGTGCTTTTGCGTTTGTTTGTTTTTTTACTGGATTGATGTTGGCCAGTGGGTCACTGTGACAGGTTGTGGATCAGAAATGGAGACTTTTTTGGCGTGATTTTTCTCTGTGCGTCGTGATAAGGCGAGAGGGGTCAGTCATGCAACCCCATGAGGGCGCCGACGCATAGGACAAGCGAAGGGATGTAGCCTGTGTTTCCAGAAAACAGTGCAGGTAAAGCTTGGAGGGACTGTAGGACTTAAAGAAATAATATAAAAGATAAATGCTTTTGATTTTTCAGACTTTACCAACAACCGTCCCCTTGTTTCCCAGTAGGTTTACCGTTTATTGCAGTGGATCCGGACGATTTCCAGTCATGAATCTACTGAGGTGGCGTGATATTCCAATTGCTGCGTTATCATAAACGCATGCATTCTAAAAACAACAAATATCAACGAATAAATAAAATTCGATTCTTTACATGTCTGACAATGACGGAATAGTAGAAAGAGTTGCAGTCGCTCCTCTGTTTTCCCTGTGATACCACGCAGAAATATCTCAGCCATTTATTTCATTTCAAACAAACAAACAGCATCTTGCGTGCACGCTCGCACACACGCACCCCAAATGCGCGCTAGCCAAGAGCGCGCGCGCAGACGCCAGACCTGCTTTTACTGATAAAATCTATAATTAGTCGAGGATGCCGCCGATATGGAAATAAGGCGAAATATTAGTTAACGCGCTCTATTGTCAGCTCTCCGGAGAAAGAGCATCGTCTGCAGGGGGAGCGAGGAGGGTGGACACGGGGGGGGGGTGGGGGGGTTAGGAAAAAAAAAACGCAAGAGGTTAAGATAAGCGGCAACCAATATTAGTTCACTGAATCCGTTTGTACTTTCTCCTTTCCCCGTCGCAGACAAATGAAATGCAGCTGGGCTAAAAATGTCGACAGCGCGCACGAAATTATCACAGGAAAGTGCAGAAAATCAGATTCTTAAATTGTTACAAAAAGAAACACTGCTGCGGTTATCAATGTAAAAGTCCTCCTTTTGGTGAATAGAGTCGCAAATGTGGGGGGGAAAAAACAGTCCTCTTCATTAATCTTTCGGGAGCTCGGCGCACAGCACTGGTGCAGCTAACGTGCGTCCGCGGTCGCAGCGGGTAGACTCGAATCTCCAAGCCGTCTGTGTGCGACGGCTCCCAAGCCTGACACGCTAGAAAACCCCCCTGGAGGACAGGCAGGCAAGCTGCAGCGGTAGCGACAGCAGCGGCGGGAGCCTTGGATCCGGGTGAAAAGTGACGCCTCTGCTCCTCACCTCGACCCACCCATCCCGTTTTTTTTTTTTTTGGTCAGAGACCCCTCTAAACCCAGAATAAACAGCCTGGGGTCGCGTCGACTTCGGAACACTCAAGGATCCAGTTGGTATGGGTGCAGTCCAGTCAATGCTGCTGCAAAGTAGGACCACGTAGTTCACTAGCCAGCAGCAGCCTTATCATCACATTCCGAGCCCCGACTCATGCAGTTCAATTCACCCCCAGCTTCGATTTTTTTCCCAAGAAGGCGAACAAGATCTCTTGATTTTCTCCCCCGATTGAGACCGTGTAAAATCTCATTCTTGCTCAAAAGCTACTGAAAAGAGCGGATGGGAAAATACAGAGGAAATCGTTTGTGCTGAACGGTGTAAAAGACCAACGCATATTTTTGTAAAGAGACGAAATATAACCGCCATTGAACGCAGCTTTGAATGACGAGTGGTTATTTTTTGTGTGTGACCCTGTATTGGATTTTGGCTCTATTGAACCCATGAGGGGCCTCAGCGGTCCCGAATGGGCAGTGATGACTTTCCAACATGTGGCGGATTACTGTGATGCATCGCGGCTTTGACTTTTAAGCCGGAATGTTTATGTGTACCATATTTGCAACAGAGCCTCTCGTTCCAAGACAAACAGAAAACCAGGCTGTATACAGAACCATACATGAGAAGTCAAAACCGTGCACGGAAATGAATGCGTACACAACTGTGGAAAGAAAATGCAGCGTTTTGATGAGATGGCTGCGCGGGTTTGGGTTGATTTTGGTGGTTTCTTTATTTCTGTTTTACGCATATGACTGGTTACAGTGTTTTCGTAGATCGGTTAAACTTATCTTATTGTTGACATTAATTGTATTTTAAAAGAATAACCAGGTCGTGTCTAAATTATTCAAATCGAAGCGATTTGCACACCCGCACGGTCTTCTCGTGTTTGTGATTCAACGCAAAAATCATGTTTGTTTGGGGTTTTAGACAAAGATGACTCCTAAGTTCTGGTGGTGAGTGTGCAGGAAGCGGCTGTCTATTGTTCTTCGCGGGATTTGACCCTCTCTGAGAGCGCATACAAAGGGATTTTTCTGCCCGCAAAGACCTATGCGGCCGCCAGGGTTCCGTGCGCGTCATTTGCAATGTGGAGACTGTTGATCAACTCACTAATTACACTTCTCTCCTCTCTCTCTCTCTTTCTCCCTCCCTCTCCGACTCTTTTTTGCTCCCCCCCTCTCTCGCTCTCTCTCTCTCCCTCTCTCTCTCTCGCTGTCTCTCTACCCATTCCCAGAGTGCATATCGGGAAAATAGACACACAAAGACATGCGCACTCAACTTAATCAGCCATTTTTTTAAACAGGGCTAAAACGATAATAATTAGCAGAATAAAGACATATCGGATTTTCATTTCCTTTTCTCCGTTCCCGACCCCCGTCCACAAGAGAGACTGCGAGGCAACCCGTCGACACGTCGTTTCGCCACCACCGGAACCAAAATAAGGGATAGCACTCCTAACGCTTGACATTTGTGGTTTTTACCCTCTTTCATGACATAAAGTTGGAGGATTATTACCATTTTCCCTGTTTTTCCACCTTTTGATTGTCCAATTACGCAAGCCGCTGGATGTGACTGTTTTCTAAAAAGAGCAGAAAGAGGAGCGGAGGTGACGGCTTTGGAGGGGGAAGAAAGTAAGTTTTTTTTCCCTTTCCACCTCTCCCTTTAACTTTTATTGAGTAGTTTGTGGTGTGTGTGTTAAATTCAGGGGTCGGACATCGATTGTCTGCCTCGCTGGCGGAACTTTGACATCGTGGTTGTTTGGATAACAGGTGCTGGGTGTTTTTTTTAAACCCAGAATAAAGATCGTGATGTTGCCTCTCGGGCGCTATTTGGCTACAACAAACCGAGCGACTGTCAGGGTTGGAGGCGTTCTCACGCGTGCGTCCGCGGTCTTCCAGTCGTGGGGTATAGCGTCCGGACTTGTCTTTTTTGTAAAGTTTACACTCTTCTTACACTGATCGTATACCGCGGACAGGATTAGTGTCGCTCCACGGTTCAAACAACGAGGCGAGGCGAGCGTCTTTCCCCGTGTTGTGGCTCCACAGTGCGGGCATGGTGCTGCCTTTGCTTGAGTCCGATCCTTGGTCGTAACCGCTTTGAGCTTAAAAGCAAAGAGTCTGACTTCGTGGTTTTTCCAGCCTTTTAGACCTAATTTCTCGGCCAGGAACTATTAGATATTTAGATAACTAAGATATGGGGAATGCTTTTAGCCAGTTTAGATCACAGCGGCTTTCGTGCATCTTCCAGGGATTCGCTCCGCGACGTGACACAACCTGACTCCCACGCACGATCCCCTCTCCCGGGTTTCAGCCTCGAAACCGACTAATTCAAACAGCGTCATGCTGGAAGGTCACGACAATTTCTTTTACCTCCTGCGATTCACGAACTGTCCGTCTGACTTTACCGGGGTGTGGGTAGCTGCGTCGCCCAGGAGGGAGCGCGAACGCTGGGATGGCGACAGCACGGCGTGTCCCCTCTGGAACAGCCAACTACTACGAGAATCCTCCATCTGTCTCCAGCACCGGCTTTTCAGATGTGTAGAAAAACTCACTCCCTATTGTTAAACCGGCATCAACACTTTTTCTAACATTTAAAACGCCACCTATAATCTTTAAGTTTCTTTTTTTTTACTCTCGTCCCCATGTTTCCAATTTCCTTATAAAATGCCCCTCTTGTACTTGTCTTCACCATTGCGATGATTTATTCGAGTTCGAGGACATAAATTTGTTTTCTCAGGAATTTTTCGCGTCCCTGCTGGTTGTGTGTTCTGAAGGTAGACAGGCGGACTTGGCTCGGATTGGAACGCGACTGTGACAGGGGGGGGCATCGATCGCACAGGGGAAAAAATAAAAACATCAGAGCCAAGGGGCCAGCCAGTCTACAACCCGAGTGTGCAACTGTGCAGTGTGTGTGTGAGTGCGTGTGTGCGTGGAGAGACTGTGCACACGCCGACGGTGTATAGGGTAGGCGACCTTTTTTCAGGGCTCTATTTATATGCGACACTTTTGACTTCTTCACGATCACATCAGAGCACATTTGTCCAGCAAATCGTGATTCATATTTCTTTCATGTTTTGACTTTTCAAGACGCAAATGCAATAAAAAAAATCAAAATACTTTTTTATTGCAAAAATTTCATTTATTATTATTACTCTTAATATCGTTGTTGTTATTACAGGTGTATTTATGTTTATCTGCAAAATGTAATATCATTTAATTCTATGAATTAATTATTAATTGTATTGTGATCATTTTTCTAGACAGATTAATTCTGGGCACAGGCATTTTTTTGGATATTATTACAGCTGACCAAAATTGTACATTTTTGCAAACACAAATACTACCATGTCCGTTTGATGCCAAAAATAATAATAATGAAATTATGAAGTATGACAGGCCTGTCTAATTGCAGTGAATTTCATCACTTAATGATGGTATTGTCTCACTCTGTAAAAACAGAAATGTGCTTTATTTTTCTTGTTTTGCAAATGAGAAGATTTTTTTTCATCAGCTCTTTATTTGCAGAAGCCAGGGCCACTTCTTTATGTTTTTGTTTTTCTGCACGGTTCGTCTCGGTGCTATCAAAGGCTGAGTGTGTGTATCTCCGTGTTAGTTAAGCAGCTTGCAACATTCGCTTTACCCTCGGCGGCAGAAGCAAAAGGGATACGATAAAAAACCCCATGATGTGAGAGATGGGCAGACAGCCCTGGGAGGACAATAGCTGTTGGCTCGAAAATGCCTCTTGATTATTAAAAGCTAATGTATTTTCAGCATCGCAGCCTTCATTAAGGGTGCGGATCGAGTGGGAGCGTTCAGGGGGGTTGAGTGGAGTTGGAGGAGGAGAGGATAAGAGAGGGAGACGTAGACGAGGGGCTGAGTCTGTCCTATAACTCCTGGGCCCAAGACACATGCAGCCAGAAGATTGGCTCGGGCCTCTCCTAGGGGTCGACAATGTGTCATTTCCACCCGGCTAGATTGCCCTCTGCCTATCTGATATTAATGTGCAAATCAATATTTCAGGGATTAAATTTCCCTTCTTCATTTTTTATGGTTTCTACCTCAATAAGTCTCCCGTCTAATAGAGGAGGCTGGGTGATTTAGAAGCCTTTGCTGCAGAAACAGCGAGAGAGAGAGAAAGAAATCGAGAGGAGCTTTGCAACAAGGCTATCGCTGAATTTTAATGTTCTTCTTCGTGGATCCCCCCATAGGCCTTTGGTAAGGAGGGCTATATCACTGCTTTACAGTGTAAAGACAGCCAATTTAGCTAAAAAGGCAGAAAGGGAAAATATGAGTCCGGTTGAATACTTAAGACGGTGTAGTAATCCGAGTAGCAGGTATTAGTGAAAGGCAGCCCCCCCCCCCCGCCTTCCACGACACACACACGCAGCTACACCCAAGCCTACATTACCAGCCGTTCTGCTTGAGTGAACAGCATAGCTTTATTTCTGCTTTCTCCACTTTTTTTTTTCAAATCTGCTCTGAGCATCGACACCCATTGGAGAGATTTATGGTGCTGTGTAATAACATCTGGAGAGTGTGTGTGTGATAGAAATGAAGCACCCTGACATATTGACCTGTGTATGATTATTGGGGAGGTGGGGGGGTCACATTACCATAGTCATAATGCTGCATCTCATTGAGAGTCAACTAAATGAGCTTGGACCCCTTGACTCCCCGTAGACATTCATTAAGGGATAGTGCACACAGCAGCGTCTGTCTGCCAATAGGTGTGTGTTTATTTAATCCTCCTTCCTGTACCATCTGGTGCGTGTGTACGTGCATGTCCAGCAGAAGCAGCAGCAGCACAGTGTGAATTTCTCTCCCACCCGTCCCGCTTCCTCACCCCAATTCAGCTTTTGCAGCCGAGCAGAGTACACTGTTTTAACGTACCAGCGATAGGGAGATTGTCAGCAAGTGAAAACACAAAAAAGAGAGGCAGAGCGACAGAGGAAGAGGCACAAAAGAGCTCTAATTGTAGCACGACCGCTTGGCTTCCTCCCTGATTCACGGCCATTACAATGTGAAAAGCACAACAGCCTGTCCTCCATTATCAAAACGGCAGGCCTACACGCACTCTCACATCCATACACGCATACTCACTGGGGGGATTCGTGTACTTTTTTGTCTCTTATCACAACTCTAATAACTGCTATTATTCTGGTCACCTGCTCTGTCAAGATTCAGAAATGAACATCTGTGCTCTGACATTCCCCTCACCAAAATGATGGCTGTTAGAATCTACCCCCCCCCAAAAAAATACATCTCTTACTGTATATACATATGTGTGTGTTTGTGTGTGTGTGTGTGTGTGTGTGCGCGCAAATATATGTAAATGTATATATGTATGTAATCAAATATGATACAAAAGAGAAGTATATCTCGTCCTAAAGGCCAAGACACAGCATTTTTTTAAGTGACATACTTTCCAAGGACCAATCACCCTTATTTCAAGGCATGTCATTCTTTTAGATTATATGTCTTTGTTTGTTGGGATGGGGTGGAGGAAGGGGAGGGGGGGTGGGGGTGGGGGTGGGGGGGTGGGGGGGGGGGGTGTTTGTTACAGTACTAGTGTCAGGGTCTCCTGGCTCCGCAAGGCCTGTAGGGGGAGAAGCTAAAAAGTCTCTGCAGCAGCGCGGCATTATGTCTCAGATATAGGGGGGCTTCCTTTGTCAGCCCTGGGGCACCACGGCTAACACACACACTTTCTCTCTATCACACACACTGAGTGAGAGGCGGAGGAGGGTTAAAGACTTGGAACGAGATCAAGCCCCTCTGTAGCTCCCGGGGAGGGGGCTTGTGAATATGCGAGTTTTAGTGTAATTAGCACTTAATTATATTAACATATGCAAATTGTCAGGCGGAGAGCTTGTACCGCCAGTGGGTATCGGCTAAGATACAAGTGACTCCATTGTACCACCACTGCAGAAAAAAAGAATAATGGGTGTGTGTAAGGCAACCAGCCAGCCTCCTGTGCTAGCACATAACCAGCAAGATTATTTAAGTCAGCGCCAGGCCGCTTTGCCAAATTTCATTAGTTGCCATGACGACCTGGCTAATTGTGCTGACTAATGTCTCCTGATCTGCAGTCGGGATGGGGGAACATCCCCCCACAACCCCAAAAAATCCACGGGAGGGGTTGGAAAAGAGAGAGAGGCCCAACTGTCCAGATTATCTCAGTGCACAATGACCCCTATTTACACGTGTTCCGCTTGCGTGAGCATTTGCATATTCAAAAATACTTTGCCATCTTTCCTCGTCTGTTTATTGTGTGCATTTGCATGTGTACCCGTGCATGTGTAAGGTTGCATGCATGTGGCAGCAGTGTGTCTGAGGGGGCCACAACTGTTCGTTTGTGTGTGTGTCAGGGTGTGTATTACATGTGTAACTCACGCAGTTGTCAGGGAAGAGGCCATGTGACCATATGTAACAACATAGCCAAATTTGTTTTTGATTACTGTACAAGTCTGATATTCTGGTAAAGAAAAATTTTAAGGCTAAAATGGGACAAGGCATTAGGCCTTTGCAACTTTTACTCGCTTTTTACTACCTAAATATCTAATTACAACGCATCTTTATTGCTAATCGCAACGTAGCAGCAGGATATCCTTCATTAAGGGATAGGGGGCAAGCATTTAATTTTCTGTGTTTGCCACTAGCCAAAGGTGGATAGAGATTGGGCCTAGTTTGTGCTGCTAGTACTTGCATGCTAATCCTGTTTTTTGACAGGAACGTAAACTGATATAATTGCTTTTCAGAGGCAGGAACGGCGGTTTATACAAGTGTGAAAGCACGGGAAGGGGGATTAGCATTATTTTGCATAATGCTGGGCAGGCGCTGAATGGGGCATTGAACGCTTGACTGGGTGACAGAGATGAAAGAGAGATGAAATGCTCTACCCCTCTACTCTCCCTCCCTCCCTCCCTGCCCTCATTCCTCTCTAGTCTTTTTCTGGCCAGTAGAGGACTGTGTTTGCTGGAAACACAAAGTTTTTTGTACTTTTTTTGGGTTTCTCCCAGTGACATGTGAGGCATCATATACATGTATGACAAGTAGCTGCCGAGACTATTAAGCCCTCACTCCCCCTTTCTAAGTCTTCATATATTAAACGGCATCCCTAAAGTGCCGGAGTGTGCAATTATGTAGTGGATGGATGTGGCTCAGGTAGTATTTACATGGAAGGAAGGGAGCGGCTTCCATGGATCAAATCAAACTACACAGTTCTTACAGTTTCCTTTATTGAGATGCTTGCTGAGGATTTGGTTGGATCTTGTGTGGGTAGACTTTACTGTGGCACTGCAAGGCAGGTGTGTTTTATGTGAATAACTGTGTGCACGTGAGCTCTGCGGCTAGTGGGGGGTGGGATAAGGGTGGTGACGCAGCTTAAAATTGCCACCGTGACTTCCACATGACCCGACTCGACTTGGTGAGTAATTTATGATCAACCGTCATTATTGCTGTTGCATCTGGTGTATGGAAATGATCCAGGGTAGAGGGAGGAGCATGAGGGTTAGGTAGTGGAGAACATAAACTCCACAAAGGCCGGTGTGGCCTGTTTTTGTTGTCTCTCATTGGACAGGATCCTCTTTCTTTGACCTTTTGCACGGCTTCCCTCGCCTTTCATATGCTAATGCTCGCCAGTCCCGAGGAGGAAACATGCGGGAGCCGAGCGGTGGAGGACAAAGACTCTCTCTCTTTCTTTGCCTCCTTTCCATGCTGATATCTCCACTTTTCCTGCCTCTTCCCCTCTCAACGACTTGCCAGACTTTGTCATGAAAGGAAGTGAGTGCTTAGCGGATGGGAAAGGTGAGGATGGGTGTTCTTGCTGTGACCTGCACCACCTGTGAGGATCAAGTGCACTGCATGGATCCTCTGTTGTGTGTGTATGGAGTGTTTTTAGTTGGGTTTTTTTTTGAGTGGCACTAGTGTGTGTTACAAATAGGCAATGATTCTCACCATGTTACCCGTTGTGGCTCAAACCGTTGAAAGGTCGTCATACCTTCTGCATTCGACTGCTGTTTCTCCATATCCTTACAACCAGTAAAGTACTGTCTCAGCTGAGGTAAAAGGATACTAATACAGTTACAACAACCCTCCCTTAACATAATACTTCAGCGCACCACTGTTGAACGTGACGTGGTTTCAGGGCTCTTTTGACTCTGTTATGGGAAGGGGACATGTTATCTGTAGGAAATGTAATTTTTGTCCTCATTGAAATCGTTCATTATTGAGTGCGGTTATCTAAATGTTTTTGTTGCTGTTGGTACTGTGCCAGTCAGGATTGCATTACCCTCTCTCTCTCTCTCGCTCTCTCTCTCTCTCTGTAAGGGAAAATAGAAAGAGGGGGATTTTTCACTTCCCTCCATGCTCTGTCCTGTTCTCAGGCTCTCTGCTGTTGCCTATTTTGCATCAGCCATCTCATACAGGATATTAGTAAAAACCAAAATCTTGGAATGACATTTAGAATAAAGTGTTTATTCTGTTAGATTCAGAGTGGAAGTGGGAGTGATCTTAGAACAATTGGAGCCGTGTGCTCAAGGACTTTTCCTGTTTGATCTGAGGTCCTGCTTGCCCAAGGGGGGGCTTTGATTCTTGCTTTTTGGTAAAATAAGGCTTTATTTCCTTCTCCCATACAGTCTCACCCATATTCTTTTCAATGCTCTTTTGCCAGGGTATGCCAGGTAGACACTTCCGAAAACCTAAATACCTAATTTTAATATGCAGCTTGTAGTTTTTTCCATTGCTACAGATCTTAAATACTAAATAACTCTGACAATGCTGGCCATTGATGCATTAACAATGAAGGACACTCTCAGCCTCTAAGTCTGTCAGAGTAACTAAAAGTCCTTACCTTGCTTAAGAAAAGCATTCAGCAGGCATTTGTTTCTGGAAGGCCCATCCCTCTTGTAGCTACCAACAAAATAATAAGCAGTACAAAAGTTTATATGCTGCATTTTATTGATTGCTGTCAGAATTATTTTCAAAGCTGTTGAGGCCGGCAAGGTGAAATTGTAGGAAAAATGCGCAACTACCTCTTCCAAAGAGAACTTAAAAGATGGGCCTTGCACTAAGAGGGGAAAAGTTGATCGATGACTAAGTTTGTCCATAGTTGAAGCGAAACACCACAATAGCACAAGACGACTCATGACAAATGATGCATTTTCTTCCTCGTTCAGTCAAAGACAAAGGTCCGGTTTGAAAAAGGCAGGGAAACCAGTCACAGGACATTTATGTTCATGACCACACCTCCAGGACAAGTATGTGAGGCTAATTTATCTGTATGAACTGAAAGTCTTTCACCTCATTTTCATGTACATTGTTTCTGTCTGAACAACTGAGTGGGTCTCCTGCGTGTAGGCTCGTATCTCGCGTGCATGGTGATTGGCATTTCTCATCCCTTAGGGTGATACCATGTGGCTCTCAAGGCCATTTGCAGGGTTCGTCAGGGAATAAGTGGCTAATTAATTATGCATGACTTGTGGGCTTAAACAAACAGTGTAATGAGATATGAGACACATTACTGGTGAATTAAGCTCTAGTTGCAGGAAGATTATTATTATTGTATGGATAATTTTCCAACTACAAAAAAAAGATACAATATCTCAATCCTGGCTTTGTTCTAACTTGGTAGGATAATCCTTAATTAATTATTATTTAAAAGAAATTGTAATGAATAGCCCCAATTTTTCAGTGACAGAAAAGAAGAAGAGCAGAACACTGCAGGAATGTCCTTGTATATGAAATTGTAGGTATTAACAGGGATGGTTTTGTCAGCGGTTTCACTGATGTATCAGCTCTCTGCTCCCAGACTAAATAAAGAGGGGAGCTTTCCATGTTTCGTCCCAGCTTAGATGAGCTGATACAAGAGAGCTTTGGAGGAATTGTTAAAAAAAAAAGAAGCAAAGAATGAGGACCTCTTCCTCAACACAATATCTAAACAACTGTCAAGATGTAGAGATGAATGGGCCAGTGTTCTTTTTGACTTGTCATTATTTTATACAAACACGATCACAGAATGAATTATCTTTTTTCCTCAGTGTGTAAACTTAAATTCAAATAAATATATACATTTGTAATTCTGGATTTAGATACATTTAGTCTTTAAAAGTGGTCAGTATTGCTGACTGTGGTCTCCAGCTGCATTGTCATTGACCTACACAGTCCCGCATTCCACTCACAAAAAGAAAGAAAAACACCAAGCATTTGATTTCATTTAACTGTGAGTACACAATGGGATTCTCTTTCACCCCATGTTAGATTTTTTAATATGTTATTCTGTCATTATATCTAATAGCTGTTATTTCCCGCAGTGAACAGTAAGGTAATGGGTCCATTTCATCTCAGCTCCCTCTCAGCAGGCTGGCCCAGGATTTGCATGACATGGTGTTTATTTGATAAAGGAATATTGTGGTGCTAATCTAAAACCATTCTAATTGCGCCTGACAGTTGTTTGTTTGTACTGAAATCCAATTAAAATGTACACTTTTCAACTCTATTGCTCACCACCACCCCTCCTTGGTCTCTCTCTTTACTCCCACGGTAACCAGAAAAAGAGCCAGTGATGGCATAAATAACAACTGTGCTTTCCTTGTGGTTTTTTTGTGAGAAGAGAGCAAACTCGCAACAGCTGTCAGAAAAAGGGGGTTTGTTTAAAAAGCAAATGGCTTTGGTCTAAAGTTCATTTGGAGCCCTCTCTAATTAAATAGAGAGCCATAAGCCTAAGTTAATTAGTAATTCCCTGGGTCCAGAAATTAGGCCTGTCACGAGCGTTCAATCTCTTGGGCCGCCAAAAAGGTATGTGTGCTCTTTTTGCGTGTTGTTCCACGACTGCCTGCTCCCATCTCAGTGCTCTTCATCAGCGCTTTTTCCTTACAAGGTTTGCAGTTTTCCCGATGAAATATCCCCAACGTTAATGTCCAGTTTGTGGCGTGTCAGAAAAGTAGATGGAGATGTTTGAGGAAGGGGCACATAGCTCGTGGCGTCAGTCAGAATAGCTGCCCTATGATTATGTTTATGAAGATAATAACAAGGCAAGGGTCCTGCTGAGTATGGTCTTTACAAAGGCAGTTGGGGTTTAAAGTTTAAACTTTATTGTTACCCCTAGAAAAAAAAACACTGGGACATTTGGTTGGTATGTCTGAGAAATGCCGCTGTTCTTTTCAAACAGGACGCATAGAACAGATGTGAAAAAGCCAAATCAGTCTTCTTATTACACTAATATTTGTATCACTAGCAGCAATGCTGGCATCTTTTTTTGGCCCTGTGGAGTTGCCTTTCGCCAAATAAGGAATTTTGTGTGGCAAGTTTTATGTACTCTCTCGAAAGGGGACAAACTTCAGTCATCAAGTAGCTGCTGCATTAGTTTGAAGTGCTTAATAAGTAAGGTTTTGTAATTTCAGCGGGCTGATTCCAATCCTGGAAAGGTCACCGCGGTGCAGCGAGCACTCGATGTCTCTCATTTCAAGTTGTGTGCCTACGATGAGGTAAACATTTTAGGAGAATATTCTGCTACTTTTGCGTCTCTACTGGAAGATACACAGGCCGTTTCACAAGCGCTATTGTGGTTTCAGGCCGACTCCACAGAGGATCTCACCAAATAACCAGCCGCTCACATTTGCCAGGTGGATGTGAAATGCCTGCGTCAGAGAGAGCTCTCTGTGTCTGTCTGTGAGTGTGTGCTATCCTTGACTGACGTGGACACTGTTTGCTTAACCTCTTCTGTGCAGCTCTGCCATGGCCTTGTCAATTTAGTGTGTGTGTGTGTGTGTGTGTGTGTGTGTGTGTGTGTTGAGGCTCCAGAAATGGAAGCTTTCATTTTTCCATGTCCCCTGCAGGACTTTTTTCATACAGACGTGAAAAAATTAAGGAGGGATAAGATCACAAATAAGAGAAATATTTTTTGCGGATTTGTGTCCATTTACAGATTCCGCTAAAAACCGTGCATTGGGGACATCAGACACCTTTGTTATAATTTTGCAGAATTACTACTTTCACATGCAAAATAATCTTACCACACCGCCCCTTTAATTTGCTCTGCCAGCTGTGTTTGTGTATGTGTGGGTGTGTGTGTGTGTGGTGTGTGTGTGTGTGTGTGTGTGTGTTGAGGCTCCAGAAATGGAAGCTTTCATTTTTCCATGTCCCCTGCAGGACTTTTTTCATACAGACGTGAAAAAATTAAGGAGGGATAAGATCACAAATAAGAGAAATATTTTTTGCGGATTTGTGTCCATTTACAGATTCCGCTAAAAACCGTGCATTGGGGACATCAGACACCTTTGTTATAATTTTGCAGAATTACTACTTTCACATGCAAAATAATCTTACCACACCGCCCCTTTAATTTGCTCTGCCAGCTGTGTTTGTGTATGTGTGGGTGTGTGTGTGTGTGTGTGTATCCATGTGTGTATGGTCTCATTGTTTTTTCCTCATCTAAAGGATAAGGCAACAATTTATATAACGCGTAAGCCCACTCATATTGTGTATGTTGTACCTTGCAGACGCACGATGGGCAGAGTAGATTAATATTTATTTAGCACAGGGAAAATCAAGGATTAAGCCGTCATCATTTTAGCGCTAATCCACATTCAGAGACAAAGCGAGGAGATTATCAAACACGTAATGTCACAAAACCACAATTAGTCGGTAACTCACACTCCTCAGCTGCACAGAAACAGATCCGGACAGCGGACAAGAGTGTGAGCGGAGGCCTGCCTGAAAGATTTTGTATTTCGCTGACTCCTGGCGCACTTGCCCACCAATTGCTGGCGCTGTTAATGTGCATCTCCATGTAATCGAACTTCTCGTTTTCACCCCGACTCTCCCTTCAAAAGAAGCCCTCATCCAAATTAGCAGTGGTTTGTCTGATTCACTTATCTGACGTAAATGCATCCCATGATCTTTCCGCTGTCTGAACACACATGCAGCCACATGCATGCAGGGTGACACACATGCAGCAGGAATAAATACTTCTTTCTTAGCTTCAATCACGTGGGAGGAGGGCCGTTTGCTTATACAGTGTTTCATTGGCTGTGTGTGTTGAGTAACCCGTGAATCTGTAAATAAAATTACGTTCTTTGCTAATTGAGTTGAACTCCTTTGCTGTTAATGTGGTGAAAAAAGGTGGTAACGAACAGTGATAGCGAATGTTTATCTGTGTTTGCTAGTTCTGTCCTCAGGTTTTTAGCCAATGCAAATCACCAAATTTAGACTTGCAAAGCAGGTTCGCAGACAGCCAGGTGGCACAGGGAATTTGTTTGCATGTATCTGTGATAGCAGCAAAGGTAGGGTGCAGGGGCGCTAAGTGCACTGAGGTGCTGTTGGTTGGGGGCTTATACGTGAGGACAATCGAGGAATGATGAAAAGAACGGAGATAGAGGGGAAAAATGGACAGACGAGTTCTGGTGCGATAGAGAACAGCAGCAAGGAGCATAGAGCAAGAGTATATATATATAATATATATATATATATATTATATATATATATATATAATATATATATATATACACACACACACACAAACACACACCCCAATCACCACCACCTCCTCTCCAGTCCATCCCCATGGACACTAGTGCATTGTTTGCGGTAGCGCTTCCATTCTTTCAAACTTAATTACCTTTTTGCCTTTTGTGGCGTCTGGGGCTGGAAGTTTTGCTCTGTGGCAGTGGAGGTCGTCACACATTCTTTGGCAATGCGTTCCCTTAATCTTGGGGCTAGAGGTGGTGGAGTTGGGGGGGAAGGGTCTAGAAAGCAAAGCTTCTACCCAGCGTGCAATTCTTCAGTGGTTGTGGATGCACGCGTGCGTGGTCATAATAGTCAAGGCACAGGCTGCCCTTTGTTTGTGCGGTTCATTTCCAATCAACCCTAATTAACTGCAGAGTGTTTCCAGATTGCCAGCAAAAGAAAAATCCCCTCTTTTTTCTCTGCCTTCCCTTGGTCTTTGCTGTTTAAAGTTCGAAGAATCGGAGTTGGGGGGAAAAAATGGAAGCATTAGTTATGTAGATTGGCTTTTCCTTTGATGCTGGAGAAGTCTTTAGTGAGGCCAGTAAGTGGTGACTGTAACTCAGCAGCGTCTGGCTGTTTATTTTCATGTTTCAGTTTAAGTTTAGTTTGAAATATATCCCCTTCAAATGCATCAGACATGTGCACATATTTAGACTGGACTGTGAAAGTCCTAAGTCAATTTATAAAAACGTTAAATCCAGTTTGAACTGTGCTAACTCTTTTAGAGTTTGTCTCTACAAAAATGGACTAGCATCACAGGAACACAGCACCCACATCCAACGAGTCCTAATAAAAAAAATACCAAACACCCCTGTCTGATGAACATCACATTTTTAACCTTATTAACACATTAGTGTGTACTATAGTGTGATAAATCATGACCAAAATAAATGCTTTTTCTTCATCCATGTTTTTAAAATAGAATCAAAGCTAAATTCAACATGCTGGTCCATCATTAACACATCAGTTTTTCTCAACATTCCAGTTCTGCTTCCATCATTCTAGAGGAATTGCTCCACTGTAAGAACTTGCAGCATACTGGGCCAGTTTAAAAGTTCAGGTGGAAGCTAAAAGTTTAGTTACAGGTGTGTAAGGGCAGAAGAAGGAGTAGCCATGTCTTAAGGGTTTGACCATTGACAGGAGCAAGGCCTTTAACCAAGCTGTAACGTCAGAAGGCTATCTGAGCGTTGCTTGCCTTTAAGCTGTTGCTCATGTTTTCACCTCTTTCTCATTGATGTCATGTGTAAACTGATCCTAAATCAGATTTTAGGACGCACTGGTGCCTTTACTGATAGGATTCTTCAAACATGGTCCTTAAATTCACGTTTGTACATGAGCAACAAGTTTGATTGCACCCAATCTTTATTTTCTTTTTTCTTCATTTCTTCAATATAGGTTTATATTTCATGACATCAATCCCCTTACCCTTATTTCCATTGTTGGATTTTTCTCCTCTAACAAAGAAATATCAGGTAAAGGCCCGAGGCCAGTGCGGTGTGTGTTACTTGAGCAAGCAATGAGCCCAATTTACTTGTCATCATCCGGGGGGATAGACTCTGCATACCTGCTCCAATTTCATGAAAAAAAAAAATCACTTCCGTCCTCATTATCCTGATCTCCCTTTCCTCTTTAAAAGCATTGTGTGATTTTTTTAAACCTCCATATTCTCCAGTGTAGAGCTGTTGCCCATGTAGACAGTTTTGAGTTGCTTTCTTTCTTAAGGCCTTCTTACGGCGCAGGTGATATGTTGAACAAGATTCTGGCGCTAAATAGCGTGTCGTGTCTGGGCCGCACCTTGCAATAATGATAAGGTGTCTTTTGGTAATGAAGGCCTTCGTGAGGAAGGGAGAGACATGAGCAAGAGGACAGGAGGACAGAAAGGGGATGAGCGTGTGGTGGGGTGCGGACTACTTTGGAGATCTGCTGGAGCTAGCATCTAATATTACACCCCCGGGCAACAAACAGAGGCTGCTTCAGAACTCTTTGTGAGGTTACGAAGTGAAGAAGACAAAAACCATTTGGTCACGTGAAGAGCCCACCCCTTTTCTCATCCTTTTGCAATTTTCGTCCTCCGTTCTTTCTTTTTAACACGGGGCATTAGGCCCTCCACTGTGATTGCCTGCATGTGTGTATATACATCAGCGCCCTTTGATGACTGCCGAAGCCCCTCTCGCATTGTGTAGAAGGAGATAATTCCCCTCCTCCTTCGTTTTTTCATCTGTCCATTTCTGCATGGCAACAAATAAACAGGTCTAATTAGACCAGAGTCGCCTATTCATGGCACTGACAGTGGGAGATGGATGCAGAGGCTTTCACAGTGTCCTTTGCCTTTGTCTTTGGTTAACACTTGGTGACATTTTGATAGAAGATTTGGTGTTGGACTGAGGGGCCACATGCCGGGAGAGGGATGACCTTCCAGAAGACCTCTAGAAATGGACAGTCTCATGCTGTTTTCTGACTTTGTTGTTTGACTTTGGTAGCTTTCATGGGTCATTTTAAAGATTAAGTCAGGATTTAATTTAACTTCAACCTATTAGCTGTGATCACAAGTGACAAGAGGAAAATTCAGGTTTTTGATGTCCAATCCCAAAGCTAAAGCAATTGCAATTACACTGTTTACTGTACTTACATAAATATTCACAGCAGTTTTAACACACATCACTTGGCCTTTTAAAATATCAACTGGCTAGTGCGAAGAAGTTGAACCCAGACGACCCCAATGTCAATAAAGACGACAGTGTGGCAACATTGCAATTACAGGTTTGGCATTTAACAGGCTGCATCTCCTGGCTAATGTGAGACGGTCTGACAAGAGCACAAAAGCAGGAGGTGTCTGACATCACTGGAGCTCAATATGTCAGGTCTGTAGAACACAAGTTGGAATACCTTGTGCGCATTAATTACAACTTTAATTTGCTAAACATCCTAAAAAATAAAGTCTTGTCAGTGGACGTGTGCCTTTTGTGATTTGTTTCTGATCCTCTCCTCTCTGACTGTCTGTGAAGTACGTGGATGATCTGACGTCAGTCTGAGGTGGAAGCCAGTTGAAGAGAGCAGAGAGAAGCATGGGGGAAAAGTGTAGAAATCCCCTTTTTTAGACTGCAACTCTGTCTCTGAGGGAGCTATGGTGGAAAGCATATGGAGAGGGGGAGTAACTTAGTCCCCTTCGCCCAGCAGAGCTAACAGTGTCCAATCCAGGAATTCCCGGGCTATTATTTGCCTCTCACTGGATCGGATCTGCCACTTTAATTACCTTATTGTGTGTGTCTATGTGTATGTGTGCAAAAGTGAGAGAGGGAGCGAGAAACTGTGTGTTTGAAAGCAAAGGGGACATGGTTAATTAAAAAAAAAATCTGAGGTAGCTAGCAGCAGCTCTGGCCATCTCATTTGTATAAAGAGATGAAATGTCTGCAGTGTGGAATAGCCTAGGCTTTATTGCTAAATCTTTCTCTCTTTCTCCCTCTTACTCTTTATACTTTGACCATATATTGTTTACTCATAAATAAAAGCAGAAGAAAAAAAGGCAGAGAGAATCTAAGAGTAGCATGAGCTGCATAGCAGAAAAGGTCTAATACTGCTGAAGGTGATAAGCCTGGAGCAAACAACAATTATCATCAAGACAAAATGTATGATAATCCTCCCTTATAGAGCTTTAAAAACTAGAACTGTAGAAGATCTCAGTGTCAGAAATGTTGCTTTGAGCTCTGAGAGGTAATATATTCCTTTGATAGAAAGACCAGAAATCTCATTAATTCTCTGTCCAACTATGGTAAATTAACACATGCTGGATGGATCAAGATGACTTCAAACACCCACATTACACTGCACCACATTTCTCTTTCATAAGAGAAGATGGGCTGAGACTTAAGCATTTCTTTAAAAAGAAATCTGGTGCTAAAGATGCATCTTAGTCGTCACTAACTTATGCAGAAGCATTTCAGAGTATGCCATGCTTGCACCACTTAAGCAACACATTTATGCATATTGTGTGGTGCAGAAAAATATAAAACATACAATAGGATTAGCCACATATGTTATTTTCTAAGTGCAATGTGTGTGGCATTATGGGTTCACTGACAAACAGATATAACCAAATAGCAGACAACTACATGACTGTTGGCAGGCAGTACACATGTAAACAGCTGCTAACTTCATAGCATTAGAGGTGATGTGTCAGTGTCAAGTGCTCAACACATTGGCTTATCCATAAGACATAATTCCATACTTAAAGTGTTAGGAGATGCATAATTCATAAACTGCAATGTTTTATGTCCGAGCTACAATTCAAAGGGGGTTGCTCTCCAATGAAATAAGCAGCAAAATGACACCACTGACAAGTAGTAAATCCTTTCGTATGTGTCGCATTAGCTCCCAAACCCACTGCTTCTGAACAGCTTTACCCTCAATCACATTTAGCACAAGTGATATGAAGGTTAGAAAATGTGTTTGTCTGGAGGAACGAGTTCAGCGAGTTGTTCCGACACTACGGGTGCACAACATATACGTAATGTATAGGTTAAAAAGAAAAGGTTTTGAATGTAGAATTTGTACTTTATAATTTAATATGATTTCCTCAGTCACAGAAACAATCTCTGTCATATCTTTATCTATTGCATGTTTGTGTGTGTGTTGGTGTGTTTGTGTGCGTGTGCGTGTGTGTGTGTGTGTGTGTGTGTGTGTGTGTAGTAATTCCATGCATTCTTGGTACATGACACACTTGGCCTCTTTCAACTCCTCACAATGCAGTGCTAATTGTTGCCAACAGAACTCACAATAACATAAACTGTGCAAATTAACCACAATTCTGATCTTGAAGTAATTGCTTGTTGATACCAGCGTTAGTCAGTAAATAGAATTTATCTAAAAATCATGAAATATATGGTCACACCACAAGGCTGCCTCTCATCTTTAGCTGCATCCATGCTAACAAATGAGAGTAAAATTCACTTTTCTGATCTCTGTGAATGTTGTCCTTTAATCTCCAAATAGAGACAACAAACGAATTACAAACAGAAAAATTCTCCCTTTAATCTATCACTAGTCCCCATGGAATCATCTCCGGGATATGTCAGATTAGATGTGATTATAGCGCGTGCACACACACGCACCCGCAAAACATTCTCGCACACATGTTGATTTCGTTCCTCACGCTTTTACTGTCCCTCCTCCCGGCTTTGTTTAGCAGTGGATTGTTGTGGATTAATCCTCTAATTGCTTTGTAGCTTTGTTGTGAGAGAGAAGGAGCGTAGCAAAAAAGGAGAGAGAATTAAGCAGCAGGTGGATTGGGTTAAAGGTTAACATGGCTCTTTAAAGCTTCCTTTTAATACCAGCTCATTTACATGCAAGGATCTGAAAGACATTTGGTACTGTATCAAAAGAAAAACAAATAATAATAACAGAAAAAAAAAACCAGACTAGCATAACTTGTTTGGATTTGTTATATTTGGATAGGTAATAAAGTTTGTTTAATTTGTTTTTTTTAAAATTTTCAATCAAAGTTATGGTTATGAAATGAAATGATTTTTGGACTCTACATTCACGAGCTTATCCGGGTTTTTTTCTCTTTAAATTTACGTTAATGTCTTGTTGTGAAAGGCCCAAAGATTGAAGTAGGCGAGTGGTTGAGAGATGGGCAGCCACCCAAGAATTGATAACATCTCACTGGTATTCCAAACATCATTCCTCCTATGAGCACATTTTTTTCCCGTTTCTTTACTTTATTGCTTCGGTGTAAGAAAACATTAACAAATGCTTCAGACATGGAAATATGTAATTGGATTTACCACCTCTTATAAAAATTCACATGTTAATGTACACTTCTGTCTCCTTTTACATCCAGTGTTTAAATCCTTCATTCACAGCATAAATAGGTTAATGAGTGCTGCCTAATTTGTAACTCATGACTATTAGGAACATGTGATGTATCCAGTGATTGACCTCTTGACCTTTAGCCCAGTTTTATCCTTAATAAACCTTACATTTTTCCACATGCATAACATTTTAGAAACCTTATTGACACTTTAGAGCCCTGAAAGTAGGACTTGATTCAGACTTGTAGGTGCTAGGTTTAGGGTTTAACACGAATCACTCATATGTCAAGAATTTCAGCTAGAGCATGAAACGATATGGAAAAAGCATGCAATATGCAAATATTACAGTGGATTCAAAGCTTAACCACACTTTTCTATTTTCCTTTCTTTTATGTCTTTAAAAATCAGGTCCCTGTTAGGCTGGATGAGATGAGATCCCTATGTAGTGGTCATCATGGCAACTTGTGACTCTCCCCTTATGGTGCCATCGCGGCAGCAAGAACATGGTGGCCGGAGGCTGGACGCTGCTGCTGAAGACAACTCTGTCATTGCCATGGAGAACAGTGTCGTCAACAGCTTCAATGCCAACAATGACCAGCCTGTCATCATTGGAGAGCCAGAAAAGGGTGTTGGAGAGCCCACTGTGAGCCCACTGAGGTCCACCGTTACCCCCACCACTGTCAGTGCAACTACCGACGCTGTAACTGAGCAGAGTCGAAAAGAAAGCTTTACTACTGGTAACAAAGGCAGTGTTACCGGGACTTTACCAGGAGTAGGAGGAGGAGCAGCTGTGGGTTCGGACTGTTCTGCCCCAGTCACATGTCCTGTGGCACCGGCGAAGGACATCCCGTGTAACGAATGTTCAAATTCCTTCTCCAGTTTACAAAAATACATGGAGCATCACTGCCCCAATGGCCGCCTGCCGACTGGTGGTCGCAAAGAGGGTGAGGATGATGAAGGAATGGTTGGTGAAGAGAGTGAAGATGATGGAGAGCATGAGATAGGTGCTGCTGACATGGGGGAAATGAACAGTGAAATGGAGATGGAAGATGATAGTGACGTGGAGAATCTGTGCAGCGACATCATCTACCAGCCTGATGGCTCTGCCTTCATCCTAGAGGACTCCAAAGAGCAGCGTGGCAACCATGGGGTACTCTCTGGGTCTCTCCAGTTCAGAGGCCTGCTTTCCCCCCATACATTCCCCAATGCCCAGGTCAGCAGCAGCCAGAGCGGTCTGAGTCCTGGGGGGGAGCGGCTGGACCAGCCCGCTGCACCCATGTCCTTCTATCCCCCGCTCATCAATACCTTTCACATCGCCTCGTCCTTGGGGAGTAAATCCCTAGCATCTGACCATCCTTCCTTCCAAAATACCTCAGTTGGAGGGATGGCGGGTGCTGGTCCAGTGTTGCACAGTTTCCGTGTCTACGACCTCCGCCACAAAAATGACAAAGACTATCTGACGGCGGATGGTGCAGCCAAAAACTCCTGTGTGTCCAAAGATGTCCCCAACAATGTGGACTTGTCCAAGTTTGAGGGATGTGTGGCTGATGGGCGGCGAAAGCCTGTGCTGATGTGTTTCCTGTGCAAGCTCTCTTTTGGCTATAGCCGTTCCTTCGTTACTCATGCTGTCCATGATCACCGTATGACCCTGACTGAGGCAGAGCAGAAGCTGCTGAGCAACAAGCATGTCTCTGCCATCATCCAGGGCATTGGCAAGGACAAAGAACCTCTTATAAGCTTTCTGGAACCAAAAAAACCCCTTAGCTCTGGGCTATCCCACTTTCCCACTTCTGCCAACTTCCTAGGGCCAGACACAGGGCTCCGTGGCTTGTGGAACGCTTTCCACAGTGGTGAGAATGCTGACTCCCTTCAGGCAGGTTTTGCCTTCCTGAAAGGCAGTGCCAGCAGCTCATCCAGTGACCAAAACCCCAGAACCCAAACCATGCCAAAGGCTGAGACCAACCCAAACCTCGGGGGAGGGGCTGGCGCCCACCGAACCCCTATCGGGTGTTCCGCTGCCGCTTCCACTGGTGGCAACCTGGAAGGTCGGAACTCTGATAGTGACTGCAAAGGCCTCATTAGGGATATATGCACTTTGCAATCCAATGGGCCAGACCTGAGCCGGTACCCACCCATCAAGTGTGAGCCAGGTTCAGTGGGAGGAGAAAGTCCAGATCAGGATGAGGATACTTACTCCAATGGTGGTGGAGTAGAAATGGAGGCAGATGAGGAGGAGGATCAGGCAATGTCTGTGTCTATGACAGGCCAGCGGGCTGACAGCACCGGTAGCAAAGATTTCCCTCTTTTAAACCAAAGTAATTCCCCCCTTTCCAACAGTGTGCTAAAGTTTAATCGTGACAGCAAAAGCCCTGCATCAACTTCCTCTTCCTCCCTGCCTGTATGTGAGAAGCTGGAAATGGACAAGAGCCAACTGTCCACAGCCCTGGTATCGACCAGAGAGAGGGAGAGCAGCAACGATTCAAACAGTGAAGCCCTGGTGGGACAGGATGGTTCTTCACCATCCTCTAACCCCATTGATATGATAATGGTACGCAGAGAAGACGAGAGTCCGGGACCACTGCATCAACACACAGGGAACTCCAGTACACCTGGAACTCCGGGGACACCGGGCACCCCTGGTCCAGGTGAAGGGTCTCCAGGGAGTGGAGTAGAATGCCCTAAGTGTGACACTGTCTTGGGATCTTCCCGGTCGCTGGGAGGGCATATGACGATGATGCATTCCCGTAACTCCTGCAAGACTCTTAAGTGTCCCAAGTGTAACTGGCACTACAAGTACCAGCAAACACTGGATGCCCACATGAAGGAGAAACATCCAGAGTCTGGAGGATCTTGTGTGTACTGCCGCACAGGCCAACCTCATCCTCGTTTAGCCAGAGGTGAAAGCTACACCTGTGGATACAAGCCTTTCCGCTGTGAGGTTAGCCACTCAGTTTTAATACCTCAATCAAATATCAATACAATTCACTCTTGCTAAGGTTGTTTTTTTGCTCTAGATTAAACCAAATCTGATTTCTTGGTTTTGGTGGACATAGTATCTCAAATAACTTAGAAAATTAGAAATATATTGCCAAACACAATTTCACATTTGTGTCCTGCATCATTGTGCACATTTTCTTTATAGGTATGCAACTACTCGACGACCACCAAAGGCAACCTTAGCATCCACATGCAGTCAGACAAGCATCTAAACAATGTGCAAACACTGCAAAATGGTGGAAGTGAGGCACAATACAACCACAACCATGCTAACTCTGTGCCTAGCGCCAGCCTTGGTGGGAGCTGTGGTACCCCCTCGCCATCCAAGCCCAAACAGAAGCCTACTTGGCGCTGCGAGGTAACAAAACAGAGTGCGATTGGTGTGCTGACTTACCAACATTACAATTTACTCATTTTAATGTCTACGCAATGAGCCAGTTAATTCTATTTGCGTCATAATGTATTTAATTTTTTTGGCTGCATCATTTGACCTCTGACCTCTTATAAAACAGAATTTCTTCAATATGATCACACTGAGAAACATCAGGAGTCATGTAATTGTAAATGATGTTCACTCCTGTTCCTGTTAATACTGTCACCAAATAAATGATAGGACAGTTTGCTGTAACAATCCCATCTTTATTCCGGCAGGTGTGTGACTATGAAACCAACGTAGCGCGGAACCTGCGTATTCACATGACCAGTGAGAAACACATGCACAACATGATGCTACTGCAGCAGAACATGAAGCAGATCCAACACAACCTCCACCTGGGCCTGGCTCCAGCTGAGGCTGAGCTCTACCAGTACTACCTGGCGCAAAACATGGGCCTCGCGGGTGTAAAACTGGAGAACCTCGCCGGAAACAGTGGGCCAGATGCACAGATGATGATAAACCCCTTCCAGCTTGATCCTGCAACTGCTGCTGCGCTTGGTTCTGGACTCAGTAAGTAATACTGTAATTTAATTGAGACACACTGCTTTAGGTGTTAGTGGATTAAAATACAAGACTGGTTCTACATTGGGTGAAACCTTTTATCTCAAATGCTTTAAGATGTTCTCTTAGATCCCCATTCACAATTATCTGCTTTGTCTTATTTATCTGATCGGTGTTTTTATCTCTATCACTCTCCTTTTCATTTTTCTCTCTGCCCTTTTGCCCACCCTTCCTCTTCTTCTCCCAACCTTTTCATTTCGCACCCCCCCTCTTCGCAGCAACCTTTTCTCTTTCTCTCTTATCTCCACTCTCATATTGTCCCTCTGTCATTGTTTCTTGTCTTTGACCCCCTCTCACTGATTAAAAAATGATTATGAGACGCCACATGAGAATTATTCTTAATCTTTCATTTGTAATTTTCTTAAGTCAGCTTAATCCCCCCTGCCCGTACGCACCCCACCCCACCTTCATTCACCCTAGAGAGAACACTCATGCACACACATGTGCGTACATACACACACTGGCGCAGCAGGAAACGGATTCCCGTAGGAGTGAGAGAGATTTAACAATGACCCTGCAGTGTTACACACCCACACTAGTGTGGAGGTCACAGCCCAGCCAGCAGATGTACTCTCAGTGAATTACACAGATAACACACAGCTCCCCATAGTGAACGCAGCTGTACAACAGGCAAGTGGGTTTGAGCACTGTAGTCACACATACACACATTTAAAAGACACTTGCTTTCATAACTGGCCAAAGTTTAAGATTAGGCCCCGTGCAGCCTTAGTTATTCGCTAAATGAGGAAATTCTCTTTAAATTGAAAAAGATGATGATGTATTTGCTGAACACTCTTTGTGCTAAATACACTGAAACATCTGTTCAAGATGAGATGAGCTTTCATAACATGCAAAAGCGATGATAAAAGGAATCAAACAAAGGAGTTAATTACATTTGTTTGAATGGCAGATCTGCTTTTTGTCAAGGGCGGGCAGGCAAAAGGGAGAGAAGGCAAGAGCAATGCATTGATCAGCTTTTTAAATCTGGGCCGATGGTGGAGAAAAGCCTGAAGGCCTAAAACCGTCGCCTCACCGTTGCTGAGAGCAGTAATTAAAGCTACCTGATGAGCGAGTTAGCAAGTTGAAAAGGATGATTGTAATTGATCCTGATTCAATCCTATTAGGGTTTTTTATAGACAAGACTTTGTGAGGAGCCCTCTGTGAGGCTTTATTTTATCAAATCCTTTTGTGTGAGAGGCCTGCATAGAGGACTTCTTTCTTTCTTCACACTTAATTTCATTAAAAGAGACTTTTCTCATCCTCTCCACCCATTATCCCTTCATGTAGATCAGACTTTCATGTTCATCTGAGCTTTTTTTCTTGTCAAACCTCTTTGTTTTAAAGCACCATTCTTCTTGTGCGTATTATTTGCCATCTGTGCATCCTGGAAAACAAATACTTGTCTGTTTTTGCTGTCTGACCTTGTTGTCACTCGTTCTCTGTAGTGAATAGTGACCTGTCGGCAGAGTTGCGCCTCGCCAGTGGTCAGATGATGGCAGACGACCTGTCCCTGGTGTCCTCAGGAGGAATGGGGGGCATGTCTTCAGCAGACCCCTCCCTCTCTTCCTTGTCGCCACCTATCAATGACCCCTCGCTGCGTGTCTACCAGTGCGCCGTGTGCAACTGCTATTCCACGGACAGCCTGGAGGCTCTCAACGCCCATGTCAACACCGAGCGCGCTTTGCCCGAAGAAGAGTGGCGCTGCGTGGTGGGCGACGTGTACCAGTGCAAGCTCTGCACCTACAACACACAGCTTAAGGCCAACTTTCAGCTGCACTGCAAGACAGACAAGCACATGCAGAAGCACCAGCTGGTGGCCCACATCAAGGAGGGGGGAAAGGCCAATCAGTGGAGATTAAAGTGTGTGGCCATTGGCAACCCCGTGCACCTGAAGTGCAACGCCTGTGACTACTACAGCAACAGCGTGGATAAACTGAGGCTGCATGCTACCAACCAGAGGCATGAGGCTGCCATCCGCCTCTACAAGGTAAAAACTCTGCTCTCAAGTTGTCCTGCAGAATTGAATTTCTGTCTTTATATCAACAAGTGTCTTCTTTTTTTCAGGACACATTATTAACTTAAAGCTTTTTTTAACTGTTACACCATTAAGAAGTTAAAGTATAACAACATTTCAATTTTAACATAATGTAATGATTACAAGAAAAAAATACAATATACACTTGTATAAATTCCTGAAACTGTTGCACATCCATGTAACAAAAATCATAGTGTTGTTGCATTTATGGGGAATACAGTATTTAATTTTCAGGGGGAAATAATGCCATCAGGTCCAGCCTTAAAACGGTATTATAACTGAGGTTTATTCAGCACTATTGCTGTGTGGTTGCATTGGATTTTATGACTTTAATTCCAAATGTTTCCATCGTGACATAGTCACATTGATGTTTCCTTCTGAGGTTTTTTTGGTGGTCTTGTCAACGTATAAGCGTCCTCAAAGGAATCACACTAAAAAGAAAACTCTTAGCACCCAGGTCAGACATTCCAACATGACGTGATTTTCTTTCAGTATGTTTATGAAGATTCGTATCATTGAGTATCTCCTTTGGTAGGATGGTGTTACATTTCAGAGGCCTTGACCTACCGGGACAAGATCAAGGGCATTCCATAAATAAGGATTTCTTTGGCATTTATGGCAGCGGGAGGTGTTTGAGGCACTGTGTGTGCTGTGCTTTAAATTTAGAGACAGTTGTAAGAGGATTTAAACATAATGTTCTCGTGGTAACGGCCATTTAATCATGCATACAAATTCATTACTCCGAAGACACAGAAGATCTTTGGTCTCAAATAATTAAGCAAAGGCAACGGAGGACCATCTCAATGTCCCCTCTGCACCCATGTACCTCATCTACACAACCACCTACCCACCCCAGAGGCCTCAGCAAATCTGTTCAACAGATGATGCTTTTAGTGCTTCTGGCAGAAATCCCACTATTTTACCCTTGGACATGTGGTAGTAAAGCAAAGAGAGGGGAAAGAGAGCATACAGCAGTAAGGAGAAGAAAAAAAATATTTCTCTGTTTGACCGGAGAAACACCTTTCCTTTTATGTAATTGGCAGAGGTGGAAAGCACATGGGGACGGAGGTAGCAGGCCAGACGTATTAAAAAAAATAAAACGAGCATTGATGACTTTACCATCTGCGTTTTTGGAAACAGAGGACATCTTTATGGCATGGGAAACCATTTGAAGATACAAACAAAAAGCATATTCAAGAGATTTTATGACTGCTTTGTAGCAGCGATTCAGTACTTCTAAAGGTCTTGTTTTTCCAAGGCTGAGCAGGAAAATGACATTAGCAGTATATGGACGTGGAGTCATTTGGCGTCCAGAGTGCAGCAGGTGGCGTCGGAAGTTGTACTCCTTATATGGAAAATGCAGTCCACGTCTTGCTTTAGAGCATAGCATGCTAAATTATAATCTTCACCCTACTGAAACACTCTACTTATAAATGGAAGCTTGTTTATTAGCATTTGAGCTGGACACAGCATGGAACGTTGGAGTAGTGTAGCATGTCGGTGGTTGGCGTGTCTCGTGTTTGACTTAGCATTGAATATGATGATGTATGGCTTCGTTATGATTTTCAATAACAAGCACTGGCACTAATACACATACACAGTCAGGAGTAAATCTGTCAGTGCCATTCACAAGTGCTGCAGGGCAAGTAGGGGAGTTTAGGTTGTCGTGAGCTTGCACGTTGGTCCACGTCCCCACGGAGGTTTGAGGTTAAGATCCAGCCTGCGCTGGCTCCTGGGCCATTAAGAGTTGAGAATGTTCATGGTCAGTGGGGAATGGTGGAGGACCACACACGTGTTCAGACACACTCTATGTCCCACAGGGCATGGCACCTGTTTCTCAGATGGCTGTCTGAATAAACTGTCCTCACCACAACCCCACCACTGTCTCTCTGTCCAGCTTTCCATCACAAGTTGGAGTTGAAAAGGGACATTCCATCTTTCTTTTCCATTCTGTTCTAGTCATTCTCATCCATCTTATTGTCTGTTGTACTCTCTTGCTTGTTAAATGTATTTTTTTAATGATAGAGGTGAAGTGACAGAGGCAGGCGTTTAACAGTCAACTGATAGTAAGACATTGTTTGTGGTGCACTTTTCCAATAGGACTCTTACCCAAGGTCAAAATGAGGGTGGTTATAAAATTATTTGTGGTGGCCCAACAACAGTGTAGGTCTCCCCTTTTCTCCTGTTTTATCATTTGCTCAATGTTTTTTTCCCTTTTGCTTATTTCCATCGATCAAGGGACTTTTAGATTTCCATGCTCCCTTCACTTAAATTTCATTCGCCTCCATCTCCATCAGATGAGGATGGCTGTGCTTATGCATTTGAGATATTAAGTCTACCGCTGCGCCTTGGCTATTAGCAAGGGTCAACCCTGCCCACTCTCATTTGAAAATCAAATGGCCCTATATATATGCAGCCCAAATTATTGGACTGTCATTTGGACTTACGTGATGGGGAAATGGACAGGAGATTGACTCTCGGAGATTTGCATAAAAAGTCATTGTGCTGGTCTGTGGCATAGAAAAGAGGTCGGAGCTATTTCAAATGCATTTCACAATTTATGACAAGCACAGACACTCATGTGCACACCAACACACACACACACACACACACACACAGACGTAAATTCACTTGTGGAGAATAGACAACAGAAGTCTTCATAATCAGAAGGGTTCCATTTTACACTAGGGTGCATGTCCTCATGTTCCAGACACTCTTGATCACTACGTCCTCGTCTCATCCTCGCAGACAGGTTTTAAGTGTTGCTTGTGTCTGGAGAAAGGCATGTTTGCAGATACTTCACACCAGAAGGTACTTGACTGCAAGATTCAGATTTTCATGTTCTGTCATGGAGACGGATGATACAACTCGCAGCCGAGCTTTCAGGGCTGTAAACCCGAACAGACGAATGATTTCATCTCCATGTGTTAGCCAAAAATGTTAAGTCTGTCTGTCTGCCTGCCTCTATCTTCATTCTTCATGTGCAGTTGCTCACTGTATCTCTCTCTTTTTCTGTAGAGATGTGACAGTTGGTAGATCCCTAAAATCTTCTCTATTTTTTCTCTCTCACACCTGGGTGGAGATTACATTAGAGATCCCTATGAGGTTCAGGGATGCTAAAGTGAGGGACAAAGGGTGGTAGCTAATTAAAGCGAGTATGTGTGTGTGTGTGTGTCTTTGCAGTCACTTTGTGTGTTTAACAGAAAGGTTCAAATGGACAGGCAAACACAAACATCGCCGTTTTTCTTAATAATCCTCACATATATTAGGAAGAGCTTTGTCAATTTTCTCTCTCTCTAGTCTCTGCGAGCACGCGCTTGTGTGTGTGTGTGTGCGTGTGTAATGTCGAGCTTAATGTCCTGCTCCTGACTGACACTCATGTAATGTTTAATTACCTTGACCAGCTCCCCCTTCTTCTTCTCCCCACCGCCCAACTGTCCAGTAAATTAGTTAAGGCCGACAGGCTTTAATGGCAGACCTGCTTCTTTTCTTTCTCTACATTTTTCCAACCTTTTTTTTGTAAGACACTTCTGTTTTTCTCATATTAATAGCCAGATGTGAGATGTGATCCTCTTCATATTCGTCCCACCTCTTTCTTTAAAGTCAGGGTCAGTCGGGCCATGCCAGACCGAACCATTTGTCCATGTGCAGGGGAGTGTGAAGCAGATCAGGGCTGACAGGTATGGGAACGATAGCAGAAAGAAGGGGCTGGAGTGTGTTTGGGGGTTGGGGCAGGGAGGTGTGGGTTGTGTGTGTGTGGAGGGGGGGCTTCATTGTCTTATAGACCACCAGTAGGAAGGCATCATTGCTGCAGAACAAAGGAGTTAACAGGAGTTTGTCCTTTTTTTTGGTTTATGTGGATTTATTTGTGCTTCGGATCTTCCTTCTCTCACCATGGTGCACATTCTCTTCCTTGCTCAAGCTTATTTACCTCCTCACTCCTCTCTTCCTTGTCTACTCCTCATTTTTCTTTCTTTTTCATTCATTTAACTGGGACAAAACTTCAATGCCCTGCATCCAATCCCACAGGTTTAGCTTAGCTTTGATAACTTGATTTGATCAGACATCATTTGGGACAAGGTCCCATTGCAATAACAATTTTTTAAGTAATATTCCACCAGCAGAGTTGTTTCTGTTTAGGTCTGATGTTTCACCACCTTCTCGCAACGCTATTAGGATATTGATATGGACAAACCTGAACTGAAATGCTTCTAAATGCCCACCAAAATCAATAATCAATCGATTAGATGTAATTGTGCCTCCCTTGGAACGCTCCTAAGGCCCCTTCCCTTTTGCCCCTCTCTTTCCTCTTCAAACTCTGTCATTATCAGCGTGTCGCCCAGGATTCCGCATTTCAGCATTCCAGCTGTAATTGATTTTAACCATTAGGTGCTCAGTGAATAGATAAGTAGTGGGAGATATTCGATTATATGGTAAAAGGGAGAGAAGGGGATGAAAAGATTAAGAGAAAACAGGGAGGGCGAAGGATTGAGGGATGTTGGAGAGCTGGAGAAAGAGGAACTGACCTGTCCTGCTGTCTATCCTATGCTGCTGGTCTTCCATCCCTGCACTGGCACAATACTGCTGACCTCCTGCGAGTTCAAGCAGCTTAGTTTCTGCGAGGTAATCCTTAATGCTTTGAAATAGACCTGATAGAAGGCCCACTTACTTGTTCTGGATTAATATGGGTTGGCTTGGGGGAGGTGGGTTACTAAATTTTCAGCACATTTAAGTAAATTAACCTATTGAAATGATCACGTTCTGAGCACACTGTAGACTTTCTAGTGCAGGGATGAAAAGCCAAACTGGGTCTTAAAAGCCAGGTTACAGGAGACAGATTGGAGTGCTCAAGGTTTGTGTGTGTCATGTGTGCCACCCTGGATTATGCTGACCTTTGACATTGTTTATGTTTGGATTTACTATGCTGGTGGCCGGGGCGCTATTATTCTGGTCAATGGTTCGCCATCCCCAGCAAAGGCCAATTTGGGGGCCAATACAACTGAGGGTGGTATTGCTTTCCAACTGTGTTCTGAAGATATGAGTCTTTTTTCTTCTCTTTTTTTCTGTTTGTTTCCTTATTCTAGCAATAGTGTAGGTTAGGACGAGTGCAGGGGTGGATGGGGAGAGGATGGTGGGGGCAACAAAGGCAAACATTTGAGTAATCTTCAAAGAGCCCATTGGTATGTTGAGTGGACGCTGGTATGCGGACCGTGGCTGAGGCTTTTTCAGGGGAAAACAATATCCTTCCTTTAGACAGCCGGGGTCTGGCCAAACACCACCAGCCAGGCGACTCTACCCAGTGTTGCCACCACTATCAGCTTACCCCTCTCCCCCTCCCCCCGTCTTCTGAGTCATACAGAAAATGGTAGGGTACTCTGTGTTGCCGGAAGAGCAAGAGGCTCATCATTACAGTTTTATGAGATTTAAAGTCCCCGGCTGCTGGACGTTTGTCAGACTCAGAGCTCAGATGTGAGTTTTGCTGCAGAAAAAGAAAAAAAGATAAGAGGTGGGGGGTGGGGTTTGAGGAAATTGGCTACCTTCTGTTAAGAAAGCAGGAAGGGATCAAGTGTCCGGTGCTGTAGGTCAACTGCAAAGCGTTTGATTTCCTATGCAAAATGGTGCCAGTGAAGAGGTGCTGTCATTGTGCTCTCCTTGGTCCAGTTAGCACTCCAATATGCATACACACTTGCATACAGCTTGTGAGCACAACAGGCTGCATTGTCGCCTCCTTCCCTCAATGCCACCGTTTATTGCGCAGAGAGTCCTCAGTGATTTCTAGATTCAGATATAAATGAAGTGAGTTTTACAATCAGTTAAAAGAAGAATATTAGCCTTTTTTGATCTCTTAAAAAAAATAAACACAACCCATTAAAGCAAGAAGCAGACGGGCTGCCATTTTGTGACAGTTTCAAAATGAAGTCCCTTTGTCCAGTAATCACTAGTCATTTTCTCACGAGGATCCACCACAGGGATAATTTCTCCCATTTCTCTGTCATTACGAGGTCCTGGTATTAGCCTTGTGTTTTGTTCCGTGCACCTTTTGTTTTGCGCTAAGTGAAACCATGCGACAGGATAGGGGCTAACTGGAAAACAATACTCCCCTTCACAGGCTCAGGAATGTGTAATTAGTGATTCAAGCCAGGACTACGCTCGTCTAGATTCTCCCCTATCATACTCTCTTTTTCTTTCTCTCTCCCTGTCTCTTGTTCTTTTGTTTTCTCTGCCGAGAATTCTCACTCTCTCTGCCTCTCAGTCAATTGGTTAAGTTCTCTCGTTGTGTCTCTGCCACTCCTGCTGGTAGACATTTTTTTCAGTCTCCATTTCAAGAAAAACAAACTCGGGTAAAAGAAATGGGTGCGCCGATCGACGCCAAAAGGATTTTCCTCCTCTCTTCCCTTTCAGTTTTAGTTAAATATAACATCAGCCTAGTACAAACCTCTTTGATGGTATGAGGCAATAAGATGAATCTCTAGACTTCAGCGCTTTATTTTTGTTTTTCTCCCCATCGCTCACAGATCCTGTCAATTAGGCCTCCCTTGATTTCCCAAAAGCATCTTTGCACGTTGGGAAAAAAATGGAAAAACGATAAACCGTGTTCAAATTTCAGCAACATCTTTCCTCCTGCGCAACGCCACTAGAGGAAAAGCCCACGTGCATGTCAGTATCGCAATGATCTCCCCCTATGTTCTGTGTCCCTCGTGTGTTGTTAAAAAAAAAAAAAAACATAATCTCAGCTACAATTCGGTTTAGAGAAATGGCAAGGTCTGGTCAGTCTCACCTGGCGGCAATCGAGACAAGCTGGGGCTTTTAGACCCTAATGGGCTAAGGTCAGTGTGGCTAATAGGGAGTAAGTGGCTGGGCCATGCTGTCTAAATCTAATGCTAATGTAAATACTGATCCATTTTCATTGGGAGTGGAGAGGGGCTGGCTTTTTAGAAACATCATATACATGTATCTATGAAGATGGGAGATTTGTCTCCATCTCCTCCAATTTGTCGCTTACTCCATTTTACCGTAATATTGGAAATGCTGGAAGGGTTCCGCTGACACCTTCAGTTGAGAGCAGAAGAGGGCGTGTCTGCAGGATTGGTATGTTGCGTGTGGCTGGTGTGGGCACAGGGAAGACAGCGATAGCAAGACGGAATTTCTCCAAGAGAGGGGCCGGGGGGAGTCGGTAAGCTGTGAACTTCTGATTGACCTGTGCCCCATACGTCAGACACACTTACGTCACTGATGCTAACATGTTGCGTGTGTGTATGTGGGTCCTTGTGTGGCTGTCAGTGGGGAGGAACCAAGCCTCAACTTAAGCGTTTCATTTTTTTCCCAAACATTTCTCCCCCACAGCCACGATCACTTCCTCATTTTTTAATACTGACAAATCTTAAATAGGAGTGCAGGAAGGGGAAGAGCTGCAGACATGGGTGGCATGAGTGGAAACAGTGTCAGAGAAGTGTCGTCAAAAGTTTCAGAGGGAATATTATTATGGTTATTTGCACTAAAAACTGTTACCATTGAAACAGCATCCTGGTCGCACAGTTTCCTTTTAACAAGGCGAAGTAGAGCAGCAGTTGTGGATTCTTTTTGCATATTTGCTTTTGTGTGGATGCAACATAACGCGCATACACCGTTTCAGCTCTTCATCTCTGGGAGCAAGCTGACATCTACCTGTGCCTTCAGCATCTCTTTTTAAGCCGCGCATTCTGCCAGCGAATCCGCTGACAGTGATCTTGCGTTACATTTATGTCTTGGGGGCTGAGCGGCGTTAGCAGTAACATGTGTTGGGGAGGTGGCAGTGCTGATGGAACCCTACACTTGGCAGCCTTCCAGGCAGTGCTGGTATGTGTTTAAAATACTTTCAAGAAACAAAACATGCTTTTGTTATTTGCAAGACCATGCAGGGCTGTTTTTTTTTTGTCTCCAATGGCCCCCGGGGGCCCAGGGGATTGCACCGGAAGCTGGTGACATTGTACAAGAAAGGTAAAGCCTCATAATATGGCACCAGTTTTATTTAAAAGAAGGGGGAAAAGCCAATGAATGCAGATAATGCTGTTTTTATGGAGGATGCAGATTAGCACCAACACACTGAAACAGAATTCATGTACTGATTCTTTACATGTAAAACATGTACACACTTGCTGCAGCACAGACTGGTTATTAAGACATAGCTGCAGCAGCAGAGGGTTCTTATTTCCAGTATGTGTTCATTAGCTGCCTGCTTCTACACTTAATGACAGGAAGTGTCATGTTTGCACCGAATACCCTAATTTTTTATTTGGTTTGCGGAGCAAAACACAACTCTGCCGCTTTCAAAATATTTTTGTCAAGTTTCCAGTGTGCACACACCATCACAGGCGCATGCAAGGCAAAAAAGAAGAATGCATTGATTTCGTAGGCAGACGCAGCGACACACTTGTGAGGTAAAAGTGTGAAGTTAATTATTTATGCACCCGCAAACACACGTGTTGTACTGGAGTTTTTACACTCTCCGCTCACACAGGGAAACATGCGCTCTCCCGTGCACGCATGAATACAGGGAGATAAAAGCAGTTGTGAGGAGATGTTTTTTGCCGTCGCTTATTAAGAATTCAGTTAATGAGGCAGCTTTGTCACCACAGATAGAACAAATGAATATGAGATAGCGCAGGCTCCCATCCTCCCCGCAAACCCGAGGAGCGAGCGCAGGGGAGGTACGCTCATGTTTATGTGTGAGTGAGAAAGGTGTTTTGTAAACATCTCATTCTGCATAATGAATGTGGTCCTCTGTCATCTTCGTCTCACACACACACACACACACACACACACACACACACACAGCAAGCACCAAACTGCTACACAAGGGAGCTTCCCTTACCTGTCAAATTGACTCTCCTCCCATCTCATTGTGCGTGTGCTCTGTGTGTGTGCGTGTGTGTGTGTGTGTGCTGTGTTTTTGACAGGTAAACAGGAAGTCCCTTGTGTTGTAATTTGCATTGTGGAGGTGTGTGTGCTCCCTTCCCCCACCACTCAGGGATGTCTGTGCCATGCTCCGGTCTGCCCAGGATGTGTGTGGTTTTTTTTTTTTAGCTGATTTTGATTGGCCCACAGGGATTGTTAGCTGATTTGGTTGTTTGCCAAACACTAATCCCCAACAATTAACCACGGGGCCCTCTGGAGAGGTGCCATATTGACAGGGACGGGCCCTTTTCACACTCAAGACACACACAAACTCAAACTCATACACACTCAAATCAGCTGCAGCATAAATTAAATACACATTTCAAGCAGACACTTGCGGGTGCAAACCCAGGAGCAGGAACAGTGTGTTTGTGTGTTTGAATATGCATTACACAGCCCGCGCCTGGCAGGAGTCAAAGTGCTCCTTTAAAAGTTCATAAATCATGGATGTTCTGGCCTGTGATCACCAGACCGCCTGCATTTCAGGCCTGCAGAGTGCCAGACAGCGACAGACAGCCCTCTAGTTTAGGTCTTAAACAAACCCTCTGGAATGTGCTGATGGGGAGAGAATTAATATTAGGCCTAAACCTATCTGGCAGCTTGGTTCCACCCTAAGTATATCATCCAGCGCTTTTCAGACTGAGACTCACATCCTAAAAACAAATAATATTTAGGGCACTGAAGGATATGAAATGTTTTAGGCCGCTGCTGGCGTATATGAAAATTTGAATTTCAAACCAGCGAAATTACTTTAATAGCTGTATTGAGAAAGCAATGGAAACAATTAAAGATGATCCTCCTGAAAAATAAACACAATCTTTTTTATTGAATACTCACGACCATTGGACTGATCTGTTAAGGAAATGCACTTGCAAAGACAACTTGACGGTTACACAAAAAAATATTGAAAGTGTGGCTGATAGTTTTCTCGACATTAAAATCTGCAATGCAGGTTGATCAAGAACAAATGTAGCATCCTTGTCTCTTTTGTTAACAAAAGGCTGTAAGGGCCAGAACAAGATGTTCATTCCTCTTTCTATCTGTGTTTTAATCATCTGCTGTTTAATTCTAGTACTCCCTTTAGATCCAGAGTTGTTTTTGCAGCCGATGGTTTTCTAAAATGTTTCTCCTGGTGTGCTTGACCAGTTTTCTTTTTAAAATTGTTCCCAAATCAGTTGAGGTATGCACACAGAGCCCTGTGATATACTGTATTTGCAGTTGTCCTGTGTGGCAGGGAGGGGCAGCAATAAGAATAGAGGCAAAGAGAGGAGGGGAAGCAGCAAGGGAGGCCTCTTTTCACTAAGAAACAAAGATAGATGTAATTAATGGCCCTGAGCTCTGGACTTGGGGAGCTTTCTTCTGACAGCTCTGACTTAATTAAAACTTAAGACTTCTGAAAGGGCCTCTGACTGTGAGGGGACGTCCCACCGTCTCATGAGAAAAAAACACGCAAGGTTTCCTACAAAAGAAAGAAAGAAGGGGAGACAGAGAGAAAAGATGTGTTAGCTGCTGTAGCTATGTTGCTAATCCCTGTTTGTCAAAGGAGGAATAGAAAATGGGGGGAACTCACACACCTGCAGCTAGCTGCACCAGCCTCACTTCTCCTCCCCCCACGCGTGGATTTTTCTATGTCTTCCTGCTTTATTGAAGCAGTGTTCACTAGCAACTTTTCACGGGCATTATGATTGAAACATCTTTGTCTGGAAGTCCTGACAGAACAGGATAATATGTGCACGAATGCAAACACACAGCTGTTATGGGGATTCATTTTAAGTGACTGGCACCTGTTTGGTTTTTTTGGTTGTTTTTTAAATAATTTTAATAAAGCGCATTCTTCATGAGCCACCTCGGTGTCTCTTTGCCTTTTTTCTTTCTCTGGCTTCTTTCCCTCCCCTCCAAAGAGGATCAGATAATAAAAGCTTGGCCTGGTCTTTTGTTTTTGTGCATTGTTCATTAGCCCGGCAGCAACAACAGAGGCACACTTGATATGCTTGGCTTGACTGGGTGTATGGGAGTAAAGCAAGGTGGGATGGAGGCTCGGTTTGTGTGTGTGTGCGTGTGTGTGTGTGTGTGTGTCTGTGTGTGTCGAGGTAGGGGGTAGCTTTGCATGGCTGCAGTGCCATTAAAGAGGCAACTGGAAATTAAGGGCTTGCAACTGACAGCACACGTTGAATGAGAAGCCCCTGCAGCTGCTAACAATGAGGAGAGCTGGACAATGTGCATGTTGCAGACGAAAATAGTTCCCTGAACTCAACTCCTAATGTGACCTTTTGTGTGTTGTCTAAAATGGATCTGGTTAATTTAGAAATACTTACTTTTTTACATACTTTAAAAAAAATCTAGCAAGGAATTGTCTAACTGGAATTATCTAAGCGCTGCATCGTTTGCTTGCACTCCCGCTAAACGTGAAATGCTGCAGTGCGACTGCTGTACAATGTCCATCCTTTTTGCCACAATCTTCAGTCTTTGAAAAGCTGAAATGACTTTTCGTCAGGTTGTAACTTTTGAAGCAAACCATAAAGCCAGAGAGAAAGTTCTATAGCCATAAGTTACAAAAGACTGAGGATATCATTTTGCTGAGTACCGAGTAAAAGAACTATTTATGGGAAACAAATGCAGCTTGATTTGACCCGTCAACACCCTAAAGCGGCTCACGTCTGTGTTTCTCCTCTGATCCACAGCACTTGCAGAAGCAAGACAGTGCATACGGGCCAGACTCGTGTGTCTATTACTGCACGCTGTGTGACTACTCCACCAAGGCCCGCCTCAACCTGGTGCAGCACGCCCGCTCAGCTCGCCACCAGCAGAATGAAGGACTAAGGAAGCTCCAGCTGCATCAGCAGGGACTCGGAGGGGACGAGGATGGACTGAGCTTCCATGAGCTGTTCCAGGTCAAAGAGTGCCCCTCCAGCCAAGGTCGGTGGTTCTCTAACTCCTTGTCTTTGCTTAGGATTGTATTAAAACTGCTCTTAATGTGAATGTGTGACCTGTTTCTGCACTATGATCACCTTTCACCATCCCTCCCACTGCCCTCGCGCTCCTCTCCCCCCTTGCTTTCTCAGAGTTCTCCGTTTTAGTGCAGATTCCAGTTGCAGTGGTCAGTTTTTCTTTGTTTGAAGTCAGATCCATCTTTCTTGACTTTGCAGGCTCCTCCCATGACTTTTTTTTGTCTCCCTGCACCGCTCCCTCTTTATTCTGTCAAAAACCACTCTCCTTCCCACCCTCCTCCCTTTGGCCTTCATATCCAGATCACGTCTCCCGATACAGATCCGTCCATTCCTCCTAATCTCTCCAAAATGAGCATACTGTTCCTATTAGGCTGCTTCTTATATCTGCAACACACACGTGCACGCACAGATGCGTGAGTGCACACACACACACAAGGGGACATCCCATGCTGGCAGTCAGCTTATGAAATTTCACCTTCTGAGTATCTCATAGTGAAAAGACCTATACACATACATAACTCACAAACACAGACCAATACAAACACATGCACATGCACACACACACACACACACACACATATAGGACTGCTACATAGTCTCTCCCTGGAGTGAGCTTTCATTTCCTTTCTCATGACCAAAGCAATTTGGCTTTCATTTAAGACTCTCCATCCTGCCAGCAGCTAATAAGTGTAACAGAACTGTAAAACATTCAGAGAGACAAAAAAAAGATTAATCGTTTTTCTTTGAGTGGGGGGTTGTACGGTTGGTGAGGGGGTTGGAGGGTGTAAGGGGGAGGGGGGAGCAGTTTTGCTGTAATTTAAACCAGAAGACCAAGAGTCAGGGTCCATTATTTAGTCATCCCTATGTTAATGCTGCCGGGAGAAAATGAGCGCTTAACTTGTTTTTGCTTTGCTTGACCTGAAGGAGCGGGTGGGGCGGTGGGGGGAGGGATGGGGGGCTGTAACACATTTTGAACAGCATTCCAGCATAGCATTAGTCCATACATCCACCAGTGTGTGTGTGTGTGTCAGCGCCCTACTGTCCTGTACTGTGTGTGTATGTCAGCATAAATCTGCGCTCCCCAAAGTGTCCTGTTTATACTGTACATGGACTCCCAAAACAGATGGGGGTCGGTGCTCCAAAACATATGTGAATACGCACACACACACGAGAGGCAGATCTCTTAATACTGAAATGGATACCTTTGTGCGTTTGGTTTTAATTACATGTGGATCAAAGTTTCGGTGAAATTTGGGGGTGCAGCAGAAAACATTGGTTGGATAAATCCTCACTGTACAGTTTAGAATCCCCCCACTCCCCCTTCCCTAACCCCTTCTTCTCTTTTTCTTCTCCCCTTTTTCTCTTGTTTACTCAGTCTCCCACTCCGTCCAGCTCCTGTCCATTTTTTTTATAAAACCCAACTTCAATCATTCCCCCCTTCTTCCCCTTTCAACATCTCAAACAAGTGAGCGTAACCATATTCTAAACTTGTCAAAAGCAATATTCACCCGCTACACCTTTTTCAAATGTTCCACTCTTAAAACACGCTGCATTTGTTGCACGGGCCCTTGTTTTATGTGCCACATTTAATGCCACATGGTGAATTTCCATGAGGAAGCGGACGTTTGTCCTGCCCAAAATGCTAAACTGTTTTTTTTTCTTTTTTGGGTGCCCTGCCTTTGCACACATATAATTTTTTTACTCAACAAGAGCATTCTTTCATATCCTTCAGGGTAAAAGTTTCAATTGAGCATTCCCTTGCCGACTGTGTTCAGAAGAGAGTAGTTAGATTGAATGCTGAAGTACAAGTGTTCTGTGTTTCTCACAGCCAAAGGGAACATATGTTTGTCTTCAATCTATATTTTTTGGCTTGTATTCTTAAAGGACACAACAACGCACATCATATATTAGAGTAACTTCTGACTCCTACAGAATACTGATGATGGAAACCACTATACCAGGCAACATTTCCAGCTGGCCATTCGGTTTAAGAATGGCATATTTGTGCGTGCGTACGTGCATAGGTGTGCATGCTGTTAGCTTTCTGGGGCTGCAACTCCTGACTCGAGCACTTTCTGTTCATTAGAGACTAGTATGAAAAAGATTAATTTAAGTGCTGACCGGTATCTTTCTCTTAAAGCCTGGGACCTGGCACTGAGCCACATAATTATAGGCCCATTTGGGAATAAGAGTTCTAATGCTCTGGACTTTATGTACATGTGAATGGCTTTCATTAAACAATTTTTGATGCTGATTTTATGGCCTAATTAGGGATACAGCACTGCGCAGAGACTATAAGGCTGTGAGGGTGTGAGCGTTTGGACGAAAGGCGAAAGGGTTCAGGGAACAAGTGAGCGGTGTTTATTTAGGAAACTCTCACTCTTTCTTGTCCTCATGATTTCAAAAATCCCTGGGTTGGAGCACTGTGAGTGTAACGCCATTGTGAAGGGCCAGGCTCTCTCACCGGCCGACAGAAAGATTTCACCATGATCTTGCAGTCGCGTCCTTCACAGACAAAAAGCCCAGTGTGCCCCTGCAGCACAGATAAGTTGATGTTCTCTGAGTAGAATTAGAAGTGTTAAAGATAATTAAATTTATAAATTTATCAAAAAATAAAACTTAAAACCAGTTTGCCTCTCAGCATGGAGGACTTAGAGGCCATTTTGCTTTAAGGGCTGTCCAAAAGTTATTAGAAAAATTAGATTTACTTTTCCCTGCCCCCCCCAAAAAAAAATAGCCAAGAAAGTAAATATGACAGATTGCTAGTCATGGGTATTCCATCATGATTTGAATAAGTCATTTGGTCGTATTTTTGAAGACGTCAACGGTCTCTGGCAATACACTGTTGCTATTTTTTCCCTGATTATCTCGGACCTTCGCCATAAAGTGGAGCTTCGTACATGTGTACATAGGCTCAGTTTTAGCTGTTCTTATTTTTTCAATGTGTGCATGCTTGCCTATTAGCCCAGGGTTCCATCATGTGTAAAGCTCCTCATAAGACAGACCAAGCAGAAACACTCGGGCCTTTTTCTACATACTTTACTTTTTGTCATCCCCCCCCTCCCCCGCTTAGGTTTTCCTCCGTCCTTTACAAAAAAAAAGAGAGATGGGATCTTATGGAGGTAATTATTTCTGAGAGCCAAGGCCTGTCATCCATCCCTCCACCACCCCACCACCCACCCATCTCCATCCCTCACCCCCCCAACACCACCACCCAACATGCATTAAAGAGGGAGGGAGAGAACCGTCTTTGTCTGAGTCCCCCTTTTAAACAAAAGACCTCTTCTGACTTAGAGAGACCAACAACACTTTTATCCTCTGCGTGTGTATACATGGCTGTGCGTGTGTGTGTGTGTGTGTGTGTGTGTGTGTGTGTGTGTGTGTGTTTCCAGTTCTTTTTCCCCTTCCTCTTTGTGATAGGGCTGTGGGATATTTTCAGTCCTGGTCAAATTAATGCAGCCATGTTGACCATTTAGTTGCAGCTTTAGGCTAAAGATGCCTAATGGACATATATTGCTGCTATATGTGAGTGAATATAGAATACACGTGTCTGCGTGTCTCCGTAGGGACTGATGGACACATGCTGGGAGCAAGCACAGTGTTTCTGCATGCTTTTGAAAGTGATAACCACCGCAACCAAAGCCCCAAAATGACTGCTTGATTTCCACAGCTAAAGAGCAATTGGCGGTGATGACACATAGGTATTTTGAAGGTATCAAGTTTTCCCTCCTTCATTTTTTACCCGTTCATACTTCTCCTTTTCCCCCGCGTGGGCGCTGGGGGCGGTTTCGCCATTCCAGCGGTTCGTTTTTTCTTCAGTCTCTCCTCAGACAGAAGTCTATTTCCAGGGTTTGTCTCAGTAATTTGTGGCCATTACATAAACAGTCACGGATGGCCAGAGGAGTGAGAGAAAGGATGCGACACACACCCAGATCCAACTAACCGCTGGAGTTGCTGCAGCGGTAGCCATTTTTCAGGAGATGAGATCAGCTGACCGGTTCACTGAAGGACAATCTGCACAGCTTCTGGTTAATGTGCCATTGCTCTCTCTGTGGGATATCTTTGTTTGGATTGGCTGTTTAATCAGTAAAGGCAGCTAATTATGTTACATATTGATTTGTGTCCGACTAGCTCATTACCTACAGTTAAATTGTGGTGACCTTTACTTTCTCATTTGCTGTGGGGCTGGAAGTCACTTACATGAAAAGGTATTCACTAATTTTGGGCAGGCAAGACCTGGACCTCCTTAAAGGAGAAATTCAAATCTGCCTGTTACCAACAGCATTTCTGTGAAGAATTTTGAGTCATTTGTCAAATAAAAAAGGCGCATGCATATATGTATATTATTATATTTTTGGCAAGTAGCAATTTACCTCAAATTTCCCCAAAACCATATTCTCTATGAGGAGCTAAAAGATGTGGTCACTTTTTTGAATAATTCCATCCAAGCAAATTATAATTACTTTGTGGTCTGTGTGTGCACATTGGGGAAAAAGAGTAACATGCTGACTTGTGTCTTAGAAAAAAAAAGTGCAGCCTTGTTCACCATAAACTATTTTTGCAATAGTGTGTAGGGGTGGTACGGGCTTAGGCCGATTGTTTTTCTTTGAGTGGAGCAGCTCTTTGGTGCAGGGGTATTACCCAGGCTAAATTGTTCCCTCATGTTTTCCGCCGAGGTTCTGTGCCCACCACACTGACAGTTATAATTTGCAGAAATTGCGCTGATTATCTGAATTAGCATACCTGACCATTGCCGCATTAGTCTTATTTACAATACAAAGCCGTGGGGCTATGAGGACGCATACTAACTTTGACTTAATTGGAGGGCGGGGGGGTGGGGGGGATGGGGGGGTATAGGGTGATATCACAGAGCTTATGGTTCCGCTCCATATGGGACTGGATGCCTGTGGAAGGACTTGGAAGAGGAAGTCATGAATGTCCGACGACCGTATTGAAATCACAGGACTATTGCGTGTTTTCCTTCGCTCCCCATCGTGACCTTTCTCTTTAAATATTCACCTCTCCGCTCTCATGCCCATCCTGTTATTTTTTTCTTGCCTTTTAGAGCCCCCCCCTTCACCCATGCCCTTCTTTATTTTCTTCCCCCCTCACCTCCATTCTTTTCTCTCAGCAATCCCCTCATACACCCTCTGTCCATTGACTCTTAACCACAGATGGACAAAACAATGGACCGTGTCACACAGCATTAAGACAAACAATCCAGTGACGGGAGGGTGGTTGTGTGGAGCCGGAGCTGTGGTAACCAGGCATTACGCTCGCTGGGTCCAAGCAGCCACTAATCTCAGACAGCGATGATTCAATTCACAGATGGACATTTAAGGGAGCTTATATGCACACACTCACACAAATACAAAAATGAGAGCACCAGGTCAGAGAGTATTTCTTGCCATTCATTCCACACTCTCAGTTGCCTTTATCTCATCCGTCAGCGGGAGGTATGGAATTGATAGTGGATATTGATTACCAATAGCTCTGGCTAATCATCGCTAACTGGAGGAAACGTTGCAGCTGTAGCAGCTGTCGGTGGCTCATGCTACGTGTGTTTGCACCTAACGGTTCTGTCCACAGATACGTCTGCTCTTTTCTTTTTTTCACAGGATGTATTGCTAGACAAACAAAGGAGAATATTCAGAACATCTCCTTGCTTCCACCTCGAGCATTAGCGGCTAAAAATAAGGCATATTCATCAAATTCCACTTGTTTGACACATACAGTCTTTCCTAACAGTTGATGGAAAAACTGTGGTGTAACATCACTTCAGGGTCCTGTGGAAAAACAGAGCAGAGATGAGTTATTTCAGCAGATGGTCGATGTTCAGACAAAGGCCTTCTCTGTTGCTGTGTATCTCATTGGACAACGCAATAGTGGTTATTTTAGCATTATAGCATTATAAATATACATATATTAGGCTGGAATGGGCATTCAGAGCATCATGCCTTTTTCTGCGTTGGAGCACCGTAATTAATCTACAGTAAGACGATAGATGTAATATAAAGGATTCTGATCTTTGATTCTTTTTCCAGTATTAGGAAAATGCATTTTGTTCACCAAAGACACACAGAGAGACATGCCTGATTTCACCTCCCAACCTATGTGAATACCACCCATCTCCCTCTCCCCGTCTCCCTTTTCTTCATCTCCCTAATAGGAAATTTGAGCACACTGTGTGAGATTAAAGCAGAGAATCAATGCCTTGTGAGCAATAATTTCCAGACAAATCTCTTTCATCTTTTTTCTCCCTTCGTTCCCCCCTCCGCCCCTCGTTCGCTCTTTCCTTTCGTTTTTTTTTCTTTCCTCCCACCTTTTAATGCTAACAGGGGGTCCTGTGTCATGACACCCCTTTTGCTTTTATCATGTTCTAATAACACACTGAAAATAGTGCGAGAAGGAGGAATGTGACAGCGAGGAAAAGGGATGCCAGGGGAAAAAAGAGCAAAAAACGGGTAGGCTGGTAAGAAAAAATCCCTTGAATGAGCCTCGGTTTTGATTTGTGCTTTGATGTGGATGTCTTTGCGCAAATTAGACAAATATGCCTGCTGCTTTAGTTATCTGGAAGGTCTTCACCAAACGCCATTTCCTCCCGCTATATCCTATTTCCTGAAGGATGGAGAGAAGCCGGGAAAAGAAATGATGGAAAAGTTCATTTTAGGGGATAAAAATATACGTCCCAGCAATCGTGAGTGGAGGAAAACATGGACAGATGGAAGCTGGCAAGGTGTTGAAAGGACAATGACAATTTGGGCTTTGTTGGACCCATGTGGGGTTTTATCCATGATGTCTAACGCACACTCAAAGGCACACACAGTCATACACACCTTTGCCGGGCCTTTGTTTCAAAAGCAGGTTAATGGGGACTGAGGAAGAGGAGCATTGCAATTTTCTGCTCTTTAGGCACCAGAGAATTCTCTCCAGTATAAGAGAGACCAGACCCTCAGTGTAATAGGCATTTTACACCCTCATCACCCCTTACACACACACACATACACACATCAGCACGCTCACTAGGAAAGTGTGGGAGTGTAATAGGCATTGTATGGTGTGTATCGCCGGTCCCTAGAGTGCCAGTAAGTGTTAGGCATGCATAGAGTCGGCAATGAGACAATCAGCATGCCGAAATTGAAACCTTGTCTGGAGTCACAGGAGAGGAGGAAGAGGAGCAGGAGAGAAGAGGAGCAAAGAGAAGATTAAATTTTTTAAAAAAAACAGTTGCCATCGGAGGAAAAAAGGGATGAGGATGTATAATAAGACGAGACAAGAGGAAATAGGAAGTGATATTTGTTTAATTGCCTCGTAAGTGATGACACAGATAATTATGTAGAAAACAAGAGATGCAGCCCCTCGACCGAGCCAACAAGCCGCGGCATCTGTTTTTGTGCGTGTCGCCCCGTCTCTCCTTCGTAGCCGCCCCGTCAACCGTTGTCCCCTTCGGCTGCATGCAGTAGAGGACACCATTAAGGCATTATGGTTTGTGTCATATCAAATCCTTCAACTTAATTAACAGAAACATACAGGCACACTCTCTCTCAGACGCACACACGTCATTTGAAATCATTTTAATTACTCTGTAACGTCGCAAGTATTAATATCTCCGCTTTACGTACCTGGGGATATGAAGACGAGAGTGTGTTCACCTATTTCCTGCACTGTGTGTTCAGGCATGTGTGTGTAAGCGATGCTCCCTTGACTTTGTATCTAATTGTCTTTTTTAATGACAATATTCCACTGTGGGCCAGCTCTATGTAATGAGTCAGGGTGTGTCAAAGTGCGGGCCCGAGCTGTCTGCTCGAGTTAAGCTCCCTCTATCTGCCTGCCGCAGGACCCTCCAGCAGCCACAGTTGCACGAGCGCACACTCGGACAGACAGTATCAATGTGGGAGTTCCTGTATCTGACACGAGATTAAGAGGGCCAAGTAGAGGAACGTCGAAGAACTGCCCTGTTGCATTTGCAAGAAGGAACGAGCAACGCGCCTCTCTCTCTCTGTCACACACACACACACACACACACACACACACACACACACAAGCATCTATTGCTGTAAGTGAGCAGTAGCCTCCCTTGCATTATTCACAGTGGCCGAGTGATCGAAGCTCGGTTCAATAGCACTAAAGCGGCGCACGCTGGAGAGATTTGTCTTACAAAACCTTGACTCACACACACAGGCGCTCATATGCTCTCACACACATTGATTTTCAGTGGTGGGAATCTCCCAGGCTTTGGACAGAAAGGCAGGGACGCGAAAGGGGCTTTCCCCGTCAGAGCAACCCTATGACACACACACACACACACACACACACACATTCTGAAACTTACTCACACAGCAGATGTTCTGTGTGTGTCTTTGATTTCTCCTGAATAAGACAATGAGGTCCAGCGATGGCGTAAATAAAAATATAAGATCAAAATCGGAGATGGCAGCACCTTTTGAATCTGATGGAGTTTCATCTATAGCAAAATGAGTTGATGGTTAAAAGAAAAAAAATCTCAGAGATCATATTTCTTTTTTTTTTTGCTGACTCTCTTTTTTTTGCATTTTACCATCAGGGGCTTTTTGCAAGCGAGGCAGAAAAAAAATCAGGTTTTTTTTTTTCCGCTTGATATGTCATATCTTTCCACCGCAGTGTGTGTGTGTGTCTGTGTGTGTGCGTGCATGTGTGTGTGTTTTCGCGCAGGCACGCTCGATTTAAAAAAAACCTCGCTTGATTTGAATGCCGATTTATCAGACACATCAGTCAGTTAATTCAGTTTTTCCCATTTTCTTCTCAAGCTGCCCCCTTTTCTTCAGGCCCCTCTGGCGTTTTTGGCACATTAACATGTATCGACAAGCTGGAATTCTCACGCCTGCAAACACAACACAAACACAGCACACACCAAACACAGCAGACACACACATCTGTCCCCTGAAGACATGTGATCAACCGGACCCAATCCCTTGTAATCACCTGGAACCCCCACACACACAAGTATTAGGTCCCCTTCAATCCCGGGTAATGGTTTGGGGCAGGGGGCTGAAGCGGCGGGCTTCTTTCCCTTAGCCCCAGTGTCTTAAGCCGTCATTGATTAAATGTTAACTGATATACTCGGTCCTGGCAATCTTGTTAGAGCTGGAGCAGGCAGGCAGCTAGACAGACAGTTTAGGACCCGTGCCCTCCTGATCAATAGCACAGATAAAGATTTCATCCATCAATGAGCTCCCAAAACAAAAGGTATCTGATACCTGATTAGGCCCGCGGGGACAAACGCGCACACCGACGTTGCGCGGATGTAGAGGCAATAGAGTCAAAAGCGCAAGACATATATAAGAAAATAAAAATAGCAAACACACTTTGGTTGAAGCTCGCCTGAAGTCCGTCGCTACCAGTGTAATTACAGCACAGGCGCATTTGCAGATAAGGGAGGCCTGGCTTTTCCCGGATGCAGGTTAATTACACTCTGATACTTCACTTAGGTGTGTGTACTTGTTGTGTGTGTGTTTTCTCAGAAATGTGTGTCATTTCCTCAAACACCCGTGCATTTAGATCTCGGTGGCCAAAGGCACCACAAAGCAGCCGGATCAATGTCTGCGCGACCACCACTGTTAATGCGTATCAATAATGTTCCCCTATCTCCTTTCCTGGCCAACATCGGCGATCGGAAAGTCCGAGCTCGGCCGCAATTAAGACCTAATTATTAATCGATATGAGAAGTCATTTGAATATTGATTTTCCTTTTTCTTCAAATTGTTAACATATTCCCGGCCCTGTCTTCGCTTCTTTCTTCTTTAAATAAGTTTGAAAGGGATCAATAGTTCCCTTTACAGTCATTGGAGGAGAGATTTGGCTTAATTGGTGCCCAAAAAACACAACAGGATATCCCGATAGGGGTGGATGCTCAAGAAGCAGTCAGAGGGGGGGAAAAAAATGTCACTGCCCCTCAAATTCTGATGGCTTTTCAGACAGAGTTAATGATGCTTTGTGGCCTTTTTTTTAGCCCCATTTTTGGGGGATTTTGGCTGACATCTGTTGTCACATTGCTAAAATGCATTTCCATAATATTTCATGGCTGACATTTTCTTTGATATGGCGCCCCCTCGGAGTGATATCAATGAAGGCCCTCCCTCCCCCCTCGTGGTAAACCTGCATTTCATTTGATTAAATACAGCTTTGTTGTTTTATTTTCCTGCTCAACCATTTTGGAAGCGATGTGAGATTTTCAAGTGGCGTGTCAGGGGCCCGGGAGTCTAATGCCTGGAAACATGGAGCTTTCTGTTTTCTGACGGCTAGCAGAGATAAGGCAGAGATATGGCTCTTGCACTGGCTCAAATCTAAAACAGATCCTACTGGTGGTGGGAGGGGGGAGAGAGTGGGATTCGGGGAGTTAAGAAAGTGAAGAAAAGGGGAAAAGGAGGGGAGGAGGTAGCAAGAAAAGGGAATATTGTCAATCCTCTAAGTGTCTGGCGGTGTCTCTTTCTTCCCCCCCCTCAGTAATCTGATTTATTTGAAACATATGTGTGCTTCTCTCTCTCTTTGTCTGCTTCTATTAGGGCCAGTGGGGGCCCATATGACATTGTTTAGCCAGTAATGAAATGGACATTTTTTGCATGTTTTTGAGAAAGTCAGAGGAAAGCTAACACTCCTTATTTGTAACCGTCTGCAAATACCATCTCCGGGGCAGTTGCCCCAGGCCCGTGCGTGTGTGTGTGTGTGTGTGTGTGTGTACCCGAGCATTACAGCTTCCATGTGGTAATTTTGGATGTGATTCTGAGCAACCTAATGAATTTTTGGGCTTGAAGATATTTTTCTTTTCTCCTTCCGTGACTATTCTTCTTATGTTGAAGATTCCTTCTATCCTGCCTAACCTCAACACATAATAAGAGCCTGATGATGCACACATTTTTTTGCACACTCTTTTCCAGGCAAAAGCCATGCCTCACGTTGTCGGTATATGAAATTGTTATCCGCTAATGGCAGCTTTTTGGTGCTACATCAGTAAGGAATGTGGTCACAGAAGAGCAGAAATGAATAGAGTGAATGAAAACAGACAAAGTAATTTTCTTATCATTTATTTGTTCCGTAATTCTCATAAACATGCCATTCTTATGGCAAAATGCAGCAACCTATATGTGTCGTGCACATCTGTGGTCTTCAAAAGTTGGTCTTCTGAAATAAATGGAAAAGTGGAAAAACAATTTTCTTCCTATCAGGTTGCTTCTTTTATGCATTTATCTAACATCAAATGTTTTAGTTGACTCTGAGGTTAGATGCTTTTTGCACGTACCGACAGACAGGACAGGAGCCCAACAGGATAAAGGTCTGGTTGAGCATTATTTATTCATCCGCTGCCTGTGACAGACCTATTTCAAGCATAGACACATACAAATGCAAACCAAGAGTTGGCCTCTAAGACCACTGCGGCCATTTTATTAGATTCCCTGATTTCCTGCCTTGTCTTAGTTCCCAGAAAATAAATAAAACCTCGAATGCATGACAAGGACCAGTCTGGTCAATTGGAAACTACATCTATCCCACTGGTATCTTTGTTTACCAGCAGAGTGATAGATGGACAGATACGGGGTAAAGCGAGACGCCGCAGAAGATGGGCTAGATAGGCTAGGTATATGGATAGATAGCTGCACAGAGAGATATAGAAAGAGATGGACAGATGGATAGATAGGCGGATAGATAAATGAATGGAAAGATAGACAGATGAATGCGGCGGGGAGCTCCTGTTGGCCTGATAGAGTTGAGCAGGTATGCCGAGAAACAGCTGCTTTCTTCATTAGGTTCATCTATCGATCGCAGACCCTCACTGTGTGTGTGTGTGTGTGTGTGTGTGTATGTGTGTCTGTGTGTGTGTGTGTGTGTGTGTGTGTGTGTGTGTGTGTGTGTGTAAAGACAGCAGCCTCTGTAGATAAGTGCTGGTAATAGAACAGAATGAATTCTTATCACAGAGATGGGAAGGCCATTAACCCTCAGCTCCTACTTCCCTCTCTCCGTCTCTCTTTCCTTCTGCTCCTTCCTCCCTCCGTCTTCCAGCTCAGATCAGGCGGGGGTCACGTTGGCGAGCGTGTGGGATATTTCCAACTGCACAGACAAGCAAGCATATGTTTATGATCAGGGGCTGGATAAATATTGGAGCGAAGAATCATAAAAGAGCAGAAAAAAAACAGAGCAGAAAGACGGAGATGAAAAGGAGGAGAGGAATCTTTTTAATTAAATTATTCCTAAATCCCTCAGTAAGCTTGCTGCACTACCTCCTCCTCTGTTCACCTTCCCAGCCTGTGGTGATTGAAAGAGCTGAAATGCAATATGGCGGTTGTGTAAGACGCAGGTGTTTGTGTGTGTGTGAACACGTGTGGAAGTGTACAGGTGTGCTCCGGCCTATTGTGCTAGGCCAGGTGTCATGGCAATGACATTTTTTCCCCTTTAAAGCTTTTGAAGCCATATTTTTGTCCTGTGAAATCCTTTTGAATTTGCTACTAAAGAATCATTAACACCCGGCAACCACCCAGCGCTCAGAGCACCAAAAAAGAAAAGAAATGAAACCCCATTTAACACAAAACAACAGTTTCTGCCTGCGCAGCAAGCGACACACGCAAGCCTTTAATCTCAGCTATGTTTATTCATATTATTTTCTTTCCTTTTTTTTCCTAATGAGTAATAGGTGTTTTGTTAGTTGCCAGAAAGGCAGCGGAAGAGGCGGAAGAGCGGAAGAAAATACAATGAAGTGTCTTTGGAAATCATAATTGACAACAACAAAGCAAATTTTGAGCTGCTGATACATGCTTTTATTTGCAAAAAAGTCTCTTTTTACTGGTTATCCCTTTATTTCAATTTATTGACATTTGCACCAGGAGCTTTATTTGGCCTACCTGAAACAATAGCTTTTCTCTCCTTTATGCTAGGGTAACAAATTCTCCCCAAAAAAAAGTGTGTGGGTGTGGAACCACTGGTGTGTGTGGATGGAAACATGTGTGTTTGCTTCTGCTGGTGTCTGTCTGTTTATATGTTAGCATGTGGGCTGTGGACCTCTGTGCATGAAATACATCGAATGCTGTGTGGGAGTAAATGTGCAGAGGCTTCTGTGGGTCAGAGTGTGTGTGTATGTGTGTGTGAGGGTGGGTTGTGTGTGTGTTTAAGAGAGTGAGAGAGAGAGAGCAAGCAAGTGCAGGGGTGTGTGAGTTGTTCCCAGGCCCTGTGCAGGAGCTGTAGCCCCTCTCTGCTGGGTTGATGTTTAGTATTTTAGACATGCTACATTAACAACATCTGGTTAAGATCTAAATGCTTGTTAAACGCCCTGAAATTCAGTGGGGAAAGGTAGAGGAGGAAAGAGGGGAGAGGAGGTATACTGTAAAGAGGGAGAACAGGGTAAATAAAGATTGGAGGCTGAGAGAACGGGAGGGAATGAGATCAGTAAGTCTGTAAGGTTATTTCCTTGGCAGTATTACCACTGGCCCTTGACTGCCTGTGTTGCCTGTGTGTGTGTGTGTGTGTGTGTGCGCGCGCGCCGCGTCTGGCCGGGACGGTGTAGCGTTTCAAAGGTTTTCCCTTTTCAAACCTGGAGGGGCCTGAACTGGAGCCACGCGCGCGGCGCAGGAATGTGACATCACAAGGCCTCTGTATGCTAGCGCATACTCACACGTGGTCTCACGGGGGAAACCTGGGGGAGGGGGGAATGGTGGACATGACTGGGGTTGTAAGAAGAAATCAGCGTCAACATCACGGTTAAGCGCGGCAGACATGGCAGTCGTCGGCGTTAGTGCCACAGCTACAGCTCACGCGGATAAAATCCAGTCAGATTGTTGTTTTCGGACACATCCCGGCTCTTTGAGCGTTGCAGCATAACAGTTACGCAGTCGCAGTTTATATTATATTTTCTCTGCCGCTATTATGCTTTGACTTGATGCTCCACTTTCACCGCATCTATGATTTAAGATAAACAATAATGTTAAAAGCATTTTTTTTCTCACTCCTTCTCAACTTTAATGAGCACCATTATGGCCCCGAGGAAGCAAATTAAAGGCAGCTCGGTCCAGCTTAATGAATGCGGCCATTTTGGAGCGTCTGCGGCCAGCGTCTGAGCGCGGCACCGTCGTGCGTCTGTGTGCTGTAGGAGTGACTCCTCCGCTGGGCGCATAATGACCCCGCATGGCGGTTATGGGCCCTCAGGGGGAGCTGGGAACGGGAGCGAGTGGTCTCAGAGCAGGTCATTATACAGCTAGAGGGCACACACACACACACATACACACACACACACACTCTCTCTCTGCTCTGACACTTTCAATACATCCTCCATTGCCTCCATCTCCCACATGTCTGTTTTTTTAGCAAACATCTCTTTCTTGATGTCTCCTCCACTTCTCCGTGTGGCCCAAAAGCTGTTTTTCTTCCTTTAATTCACAGCGTGATGCACCCGCATTCAAGATAGGTTTGTATTAAATGTATTGCATTCTTTAAACAAAAAAAAACCAAACCAAATTTGTTGTGTTTGAGCATTTTGGAAGTTATTAAACAGGCAGACAAGAGAGTTATTCATCCAGAGGTCTAATTGGTTACACTGGTTTCCAATTAATAGTGAAAATCTGAAAGAGGAATCATTCGTCTTTGTCCTCCGATCTGGAGTCACTTAATTATTCCGCGTCTCTTTAATGGTTAAATATAGGCTGGTGCTGGTTGTGGGGTAATCGGACCCAGGGTCTGTGGTTAGCTCGAGCTGACCGGCCAGCTTTAATGTTCCGAGTGACCCACTTCAAAGACGGTCCCACCAGGCTGCCAAACGCACACACCCTCTCCAGCCTCAGCCTGTGTGTGTGTGTGTGTGTGTGTGTGTGTGTGTGTGTGTGTGTGTGTGTGTGTGCAGGCAGTGGAAGGTAACTGTAAAAGTTTTGCTCTCTGTCTGTCCTCTGGTAGTGATTAAGTTGATGGTTAAAGAGTTCCCGCTGCAGAACCCCCTTTCCCTCTCGTGCACATGACAACTCACATGCAAACACATGCTGTCACTGTCTCACTCACTTAATCAACGGCGCACATCTAGGCAAAAAAAAAACAACCCCGAAACACGCGTGTGCTGCACGGACGAGAACACACATTCGTAGTGTGGAGCTGTCAGGGTCAGTCAAAGGCCAGACGTTGTGCTCTGTAGTGAAAGAGCACATCTGGGGATGTCCTCAGTGGGGAAGCGTGTACTTCATGCACACACACACACACACGCACACGCACACAGACATTCTCTCCCCGCATATCTAATGCCACCCCAGTGATCACCTTCTCATTTCTGCCTTTTCCTTTAGTGTATCCCTCTTTTCCTCTTCCTTCCTCTCTTTCATTGCCTTTTTCTGTGCAGTTACAGGTAGACTGCCCCCTAGAGGTTTGTTTTTGATGGTCAATGAAGATCCAGACTGGATATGACACATATTCTATTTGATTTATAAAGTATTTTGAAAATCAATTGAAGGTATTTTAAACCAGCTGTGTAGATTTGAAGTTTTATCAAAGTGATTTAACCCTGGACGTGCACATCTTTTATATTTTCCCATTCTCTACCTGTTCTTTAGTGTGTCTACCGTTAAACACCAGCATGTGTGAAAGGAGAATTTAAAAGAAAAATCTATGTAGTAAATACAAACAATTGTGATTTAAATTAAATTACATATTGACATTTGATTACATAATTAGAATTTGGAAATATCATTCAAATTGGGTTGGTTTTTACTCTCTTTGTTTCCGTCCTCGTTCCTCACATCTCGTTCATTTGGTGCAATTGCTGTGTTTTGAAAAATGAGAGAACTCCCCTTTCCACTACACCAGAAACATTCACGCCAACGTGCGCTTGCATGCATCCTTGCTCGCTGTGAAGGTGGGGACGAATTAAAATACAAAGATGGACGCCGCTGCAGCGGCTGTGAAAATTGCAATTTCTGCAGGCTGGGCTGTGGTGGCTGACGGGAGATATTTCATCCCTGTTGTCACCCACATATTAATAAAACATCAGGAGCAGAGTGCAGTCCCTGCCTCTGCTCTTCACACACACACACACACACACACACACACACACACACACACACCACACACACACACACAAACAAGGATAATAAAGCATACCTGTATGTTCAGTTCACGTGCAGAATATGCAACATTACCTGTTTGGATGAAAACTAAGATTTCCTCCCAATCACGTGTGCCACCACATTTCATGCTGTATATAATGTCCACCGATATTTTAGCCCTGTGTTAGCATTGGTACCACAGCTGTCTGTCTGTCTGTCTGGCTGGCTGGCTGGCTGGCTGGCTGTGCATCAGCACAAAACCCTGCTGAATATGAAGGTTTTAATCAAATCATGTCTTCTGTTACTGACCCCTTCTGCTCATCTTTAATGGCCACAGTGATTGTATGCAAATGAAAGATGCCCTTAATGCACCTTTCACCCATTTGTTGTTGTTGTGTGTGTGTCTGTGTCTGTGTTAAAATATGATTATTAGGAGAGTGCAAGATTGATGAGCACATCTCTTTTCTACAAATGCTCATGACGCCATATTCACCAGTCTTTTTTTGTGGCCAAACGGGGGGTTTGTAGTGAAAAGAGAGACAGAGAGTGAAGAGACCCCCCTCCTTCCCATTTAGAAGACATCAAATTTTTAAACCCTTTTGCATCTGTGTGTGCGTGTGTGTGTGTGTGGGTGTGTGTGTGTGTGTGTGTATTATTTGATGCCTGTGTATAAGTGTTTGCATTTGGTGTATTACCTGGAGATGGAGTAGGGTTCTATATGTATATATGTATTTGTGTGTGTGTGTGTGTGTGTGTGTGTGTGTGTGTGTGTCTGGTTATCTGGCCTCTCTCAGACTGCTCAAAATTCATTACAAAGTGACATCAGCCCAGCCGGAGACAAATGATGGCTGGATGAAAGGGAGCGCTGGGGCTTGGCTGGGATTAGTGTTAGCTTGCGCTGGCGACACATATACACACATACACCCTAGTGCGCACACACACATGCACACACTTTTACACACATGCACATACACACCCTTTAATCCACTGGCAGAACACTGCAGATACACAGAATTATCAAACAAGGGGCTGAACTCTCAGCGATGGGCAGGCTAATCTGCTAATAGAAGCAAGATGCACGTGTGTGTTGGGCTTTTGTGTCTGTGCACAGCCGCACGTGCACGCTTGCACATATTAGTTTTAGGGTTGCGCAGGTGTACATGCAGTAGACATCATTAGTGTGTCACTGACAGGTGATTTCTTATTTTTTAAGGCCACATATTCAGCAACATTGTTTTGAAATACTAAATTTAGCACACAACTTCAAATTGAAAGGTTTGTGTCTGATGTAATATAACATCTTCTGCCTGTTTACTATATTACACCCAGAAGAAGGCGCACGGTTACTTTGTAAAGGACGTGTGTTAAACTTGCTCGATGTGTTATTTGTGGGTGAGATGCGCCGCACAGCAAAGCTGAAGGGTTTTATGGGGATTAACGGAACATTTACGAGCTGCAGTATTTTTCAAAATGACTGATATGATGATGGCGACATATGTGATCTAAAATAAACATGTTGTTTGTTTTCTGCGCTTTCAGCGGACGACGGCGCTGAGGACGGGCCGAGACCCCCTCGCTCCTCCTCCAGGCCTGGGCACAACGTCGCTGAGCGAGACTTGACGGACAGGACTGAACGTAAGCTAACACACGCGATCGCACACACACACACACACACACACACGCACACATACCCTCATCTCTCCTTGTTTTTAAAGTTATTGCTCATCTGTCTCTGCGCCTCAGATAAGGCCTAATGTGTGCATAACATGTGAATGCTGCTGACTAGCCTCCATGTGACCTGCTTTAATCGTTCCCATCTGACAGAAAAAAGACTTGTAAAAGAAGAAGAAGAGGGTAGATGGGGGGATGGAAAGAAAAGGAATAGGATAGGTTGAGTGTTGTGGATATTACCAGGCAGTGTCCAGGCCCCAGATTATTTTTTAATCAAATCAGTTTGCGTGCTTGTAATTTATAAGCGCCTTGTATTAATCTTTTCTCGTTCTTGTGCCCTCTCCGGTGACATATTAATTTTTCATAAGCACTGGATTAGATGGGGGCTGTGTATATGTTTTTCTAATATTGCACTGCATCCCTGCAACCCTTAAATGAGTTCCCCCCCCTTCTCCACCCTCCCTTCATTTTTATGTCTCTTGTTTTTTTTCGTCCCCTCTGGCTCCATCCGTCCCTTAATTGTTGTCCAATCTTTGACCCGAGCGCCCGGCATTACCTCGAATACAAGCGCCACGACATCAGCGAGGGAGCTGTTCGTTCGTAGGAACGGTGCCATTGCAGGAGGGGAAGGGGGAACAAGCTGTACAAGGCTTTTTCGGTGGTGTTGTTTTGTTGTTGGGGGTGAGGCGGGGAGCATATAATGCCGCCGCTGCAAGCCTGCGGTTGGGATAGCCCCGGCTTTGTTAGATTTGATTCACCCAAATAAGAATTCATATGGTCTTTTTATGTATGAGATGGAAATCCATGGTTTGGGATGAATATTGCATGGGGTCTCTCCCCCCCCCCCCCCCCCCCGTCTGTCATTGCATGGGGTTCTCGCTCTTATTCTTAATGTCTCTCGTTCTCCACCCCTCCCCACCCCTACACACACACACACACACACCTTCACAACTCCCCAACCTCTATCCATCTCCAGCAGCCTCCCCACCACCTCTCCCTAGCATGCCATACCTAGCTCCATAATGTGAGGCTCAATGAGGCAGAAGGAGAGCTGAGTGAGGCTGGGGCCTATTAGTTTAGCTAGTCATCTATCTTTCAGCTCTGTCTCTCTGACAGCCCCGTCTGACCGACTGGCGGGGAACCACCATCCGTGCGTTTGCCGCTGCATATTACCGCCGGCGTCATTTAACACCACTGCACATATGCATAAAAGCAAGCGTTCTTTGTTAACCTTGTGTTTTGTTTTGTTTTAATAGCTAAGGTTTGGACAAATCGAAACTTTCAGTTGGATTATTTTGAAAGATGAAGGGCGCTATAATGTTAGACTGTGGTCTGGTGTGTCAGTATGTGGCGCTTGTTTTGGTGGGGTTTTTTTGTTTTTTTTTTGGAGATAAAGATTAAGCGTCTCTATCCTCAGCCCCAAATCTCTTGAAATGTTCACTTTGGTGCATGTGTGTGACGCTCTGTGTGCGTGTCCCTGGATGGAGATCTCCAGGGAAGGGATTACAGCCTGACCAAGTGAGCAGCAGTTTGTGCACCTCATCTCCAAGACCAACACACACACACACACACACACACACACACACACACACACACACACACACACACACACTGTATATATATATATACATATATACTGTATATGTATGTGTGTGTGTGTGTGTGTGTGTATGTATGTATATATATATATATATAGGGAGGTAGAGGATAAGGAACAAGCGAACAAGCTCTTTTCCCTTGGTTCATTTACATTGTCTTTTATAATCCCATGTCACTTTAGATTAATTATAATCCATGTTACATTTTCCATGCAAATGTCCCCTGATGTGGATTATTTCCAGATAGCTTTGTGCTGTGTGTGTGTGTAGAGGGTGCATGTCGCCATCATGGCTCAGGGGCCCACTTCTTATAAATAACCAACTAAACAAAAGACCCCAGCATGGAAATGAGCCTGTCAGGTGGGTTTAGAGGACCGATCTCTACCTGTTTGACATTTGCAAAGAAATCATTCACTATTCCTATGGCCAAATGTTCTGTATTAATTTTGAACTGTGCAGATGATCTGGGGAGGGGGGGGTTGCATGCAAACAAGATCAGATGTTAAGTATTACATATTAGCTTCTTCACATTCAGAATATTTTCAGTCTTTATTTGCATGCATCTTGCAAATTCCTCCCAACTTGAGACAGGAACTGTCCTGGCTTTCCGTCCCTCCAAAATGTGATTAAAATATATTAAAGACATTAGCATGTTTAATGATTAGCCCGCGGCTATGCTTTCTTGCATCTATGTGTTTTTGTGTAACGACAGCTTGTTGAATGTCTCTGACGATTTGTCACAAGTTGACAAGGCTTGTGTGGAAGCAGAGAAAGGAGGACTAGTCACACAAACTCTAAGACAGCTGCGCTCTTTCTCCCTCCCTCCCTTCACCCCTCCAGCTAGATGTGGGCTTGCTGAGTGCTTCAGTGGGAGTTTGGGGTTCAGAGTGTGTTGGCGTAATGTTATCAGGTGACCGGGGGGTCAGCCTAATGCCTAACCTCGGACCAGTAGGCCAGTAAATCATGCTAGCAGGCCCTCCCTTGCCCATTTTGGCCGGCTCTCCCTCCTGGATTTACTGCTCCGTAACCTTAGCCTGTCTTCCAGGGTTCAGGACAGCTAAATTGAATACTAAATCCAAGCTGCCGCCACCCGGCCTGCTTCCCCTTAATTGACAGTGCCCCCCACCCCCACCCCTAAATCCCACAGTCTCTGCTCCGTGTTTGCGGGTGTTTCTTTTTTTATTTTCATGAAATGAAATGTCAGACATGGAATCAAATTTTGCTGAGGTTGAATGAAAAATGAAACACACCGAGCAGGGACAGCTTAATTGTTTTTTTTTTCTATGCCCCCACGCCGGCATGTAGATTACAAGTCGGATGGTTTCGACAACACGCGCATTGTTCTTCTTCGCCCCTTTTTCTTCACCGCAAAAGGGCAGATTCTAAAATAGATCCAGTCTGAGAGGAAAGGAAAAGCATCAGCTGTAAAAGTTGGTCCTTGTGTCTTTTCAGAAACCTTTCAGGACGGATATATCCCGGTTATTTACAACTACAGGCTTCTCTGCCTCCCCCTCTGTCCATTTTTCCCTGTTCATGCTCCTTTTTCAGTTATTTTTCTTCTCTTGTCATTGCCCACTGGCTTCCATGTTTGTGTCTATGCGACTGCCTAAATGCCATTGACAGTTGCAAATAAAGATGGGTGGCAAGCGCGTTGCTCCACCCCCCCACCCCCCCCCCCACCCCACAATGCAAAAGGGGGGGTTGAATGTCATAAATCACCTTTTGATTTATCTAATCAAGCAAGGTCCTGCTGCATGCAGACATTTGTCATTGGGATTGGGGGAGAGGATGCTGCGGTGGCGGGTTCATTCTGCCCCTGTGCTCCGCTGAACTGAGCTGAGCTGAGCTGAGCTGAGCTGAGCTGCAGCTGCCAGAGTCCACCTCAGGATGACGGGATAAAGGAAAGGTAGAAAGAGAGGAAAAAAATCGAAATGCGGGAGGGGGGGCAGACAAAAGAAGATGAGACTCTGTAATAATCTCCAATTATTTTGCTTCTCTTGTTCCAGTGAAGGCATGAAGAAGCAATATTTAGATACCTTTTCCCCGTGAGTGGAAAATATTTATTTAGTCGTATTGTCATGCATCAGGCAGAGTGCCTAAGCAGGAATGGAGAAAAACGCTTTCTCAACTCTCAAGGTTAAACAGCAGCTTGGTTTTGCTTTGAATTTCCTTCTTCCATCACACAAGTGTTATATGTTGAAGAAAGCGCTAGGTCAAAGAGGAATCTAAGAAGGACAGATCTTCACATTGAACAGGTGCACGCGCGCCCCAGACAAACATGCACTTACATTTAATATGAAGCTAATCAATTGCGATCTGCTCTTTCCCCCCCTCCGCATTGTAAATGTTTTTGCAGCCCCTTGTCCGACAATTGCCTCATCTTCTTTTGCTGGGATGTAATTTAGTTGCAAATTGACTGGAAGATGGAGGCAAAAATTGAAATTTGGAATTAGAAATGGCCATAATAAATATGGTTGGGGGGGGGGGTGCTTTGGAAAGGTCAGGTGATATGACGAGCGCATCCAGGCTGGACGAATCTGACCAATAGGGTGTCAGTGGGCTGTCGTGAAGCGCATAATATACACACAGATGGGCGCGCGAATGCACACACACACACACACACACACACACACACACACACACCACACACACACACACACACACGTGCAAGCACAAGCCCTGCAGGGGCCATCACAAGCAGTAGAAGACAAGATTACCTTGCTATTCTGAGCTGCAGAGCAATTCTGGGATGTTCTTGGAAATTCTGCCCTTGTGTGTGTGTGTGTGTGTGTGTGTGTGTGTGTCTCCTGATCTTTCTCTCTTTCTTCCTTTCCCTCCCTTTTTCTCCCTTGTCACTTTCCTTGACAGGCCAATATTTCAGGCTGCAGATATAGGGGATTACAAATAAAATAAGTGGAACGCCTACTTAATGCAACAGAATTAAAATGCATGAATGGGCCAGAGGAATTGATATGCACCCAATACCAACACAAGCCACGGAAATATATGAAATACAAAATGTTTTTCTTCTACCACCCCCCACCCCCCTCACAGACACACACCCGCCCCCTCTATGTATCAGTGCTTTGATTTCCCTTTTTCTTTTTTTCTTCCACATTTGTGCATCTAGCGTGAAGCGTTGATTCGCAAGAGTGAGGCTCACATATTGCCTTGAGTGACCAGATGAGGGAGGGAGGGCCAAAGGGTGGGGGGTGGGGGTGGGTGGGGGGGGGGCTTAGGGAGAGGGAGGGAAGAAGAGGATGGGCAACGAGGGAGGGAGAGTTGTGTCTTTGTGTTGTGCCGGCTGGGTAAATTTGCAGTGGCGAAGTACAACACGGCCGGCGTGGCCTCTATCTCAGGATGAGGCTAATGAAGGATTTATCAGAGGCTGCAGCATTCGTTAAATACAACCAGAGGCTCATCTCGTCACGTCGAGCCCTGCTGGTAGTGCCACACATGCCTACATGCGCACATTCAAATCCACACACACACACACAGAAGCGGGGCAGTTACTGTACCGGCAGCCGTGACCGAGCCCCCAAAATTTAGCATCTTGTTCAGACGCAGAAGTTTGCGGAGGCAGCTGGGGAAATGTATATGAACTAATGAAGTGTATAATATTACCATAACATTTAATGTATGTCGTGCTGTGATAATGAGCCTGCCTGACTTTTCTCCATTTCACATCTCCTCGGGGCAGAAACATGAATGTGAATAATAGTCTGTGTTTGGATCCGTCCTTATGTTGTCTTGGTGTCAAATTGTTTTTTTGAATTCATCACCTATTTTACAAAGAATGAATGAATGTTGTTTTTAACACTTCACATTCTGTCTCTGCTTAACTCTAACCCTAACTCTCCTGTCTCTTTCTTCCCAACATCATCTAGGAATGAGCACCATACCCAAAGAGGTCACCGGACCGAATGCTATGGGCAAACATTCCCTCCTCTCAGATCCACGCCTCGAAAGTCCACCTAAAAGGCCCAAATCTGCTGAGGGAAAAACCTCTGCAAATGAGCAGGTAATTGTTCTGTCACAAAAAAAGGGGGAAAAAAGAAAGTTTGGTGCATTTATCAGATTGACGTTTCAAAGGAAATGCATCTTCTGGTTTGGTAACTTTTGTGCGCATCTGAATAAACTGAGGCAGGTTCCTCCCTGCACTAATAAAACGTAACCTTCACTGTCACCATAGGATGAACTAATGGAAAGGCACTTACACATTTGCAAGAGGCAAAAATGTTAAGCTAAGCATTTAGCGGAAGCGTGCGCCAGCTTTCGATCAAAGGGTTAAGCACAGTCTGCCATTCTGTCCCTGACAGAACTTTTTAACATCAGGCCAGTCTTTGTGTTCTTAAGTGGAATACCTGCCTGAGGCTCCCACCCTGCTTTGTACCCCCTTTTTGCATCTCTTTAAATTATATGTGTTTTTAAATTAGATTATGAAGTATTAGCTCGTCTGGTTCTGGGCTCTACAAGGAGGGAGGACTTAGTCATTTCAGAAATGGATTCTATTAAGACAGGTGGTGGGGAGGCAGCTATGTTCAGAGTACTCCCTGTAATGAGGGCAAAGCGTAGCTTGGGAGAGTACACACCTTTGTCATCTGTAATACCCTGATTAGAAATTCTGGCCAATCGTGTTTTCTGCTAATAAAATTGCATGAGTTGAGGGACTTAAGTGAATTACATTTTAAAAAAATGGTTGATGTACATTTGCTGTGTTAAAGTGGACATGGGTGGCTGGAAAAGGTTTAGTCTGGTCTGGTCAAGAATAGGAGTCTTGCAAGGAAAGATAATTGTATTTATGTAACGTTATTTTCTAGAAATAAGCTACGTGGTTTTTGTTTGTTATAATCAAGTTACATTTTAAGCATTAAAGGGTAGAGTCAAGAAAATAACCAATTGGCCGCACCTATGCTGCTAACTGGAGACTCTCCTAGCCTAGCAACTGCTATCAATTTATTTGATAAGCAGCAGTGACGACGCATTTTTGCATTTAGCTTTGTTTCCCTTTTTCAGGTTCAGCAGTGTCCTTATTGCAACTATAGCAGCAAAGATGCTAACCGCATGCAGCTCCACGTGATGTCCCAGCATTCCATGCAGCCAGTCATCCGCTGCCCATTGTGCCAGGACGTCCTAAGCAACAAGATTCACCTGCAGCTGCATCTCACTCATCTCCACAGTGTGGCTCCAGATTGTGTGGAAAAGCTGATTTTAACTGTAAGTAATTGGAGATCTTTTCACTGCATTTAATGAATGGCATATTATGTCAATCTGTCCCAGCTTTATTTTTGTAGTTTTGTCATGATTCTTTCACCTTTCTTTCTCTTGTTCCATTATTAAACATTAAACATAAACCAGGGATTGCCTGTTTCCTGTACTCCAATTAGAGCCGCTAATCTAGTCTGTGATGTTTAAAAGGGATTAATTATACCCACGATCCAAGATTTATAATTCATCATCTTTATTAGAGTCATGAGAAATTATCTTTGCTCTTGATAGGTTGTTGGACCAGACACACCAAACAATATCATGCATCCCCAAACTGGACTGGACAAAATTGTATCTTTGGATTCCTCCGTCTCTCTTAACGATGGATCAGCAAAGTCTCAAGGTGACAACAGTTTGGTACTTGAATTATTGTCACAGTAGTAAAACACTTACATTGTTTTTATTTTGAAACTATGGAAAGAGGAGCACATATAATGACCAGTAAGCTGTGCCGTGTGCTGTATGTCAAATTATATTTTATAATTTTAGGGAACATCACAAAAGATGAGAGGACCAGTCAAGAGAAAAATGAATTAGACCAGCAGGGTGAGGAACTCAAGCCCCCGAAGGAGGCCTCAGAGGCCCCCGGCTGGAGAAAGCCTAGTAGTTTAGGACGCGAGAGCAAGTCCCCCGACGCTCTACAGGACCATCTCAGTGAGCTCCAAAGACTCCAGCAACAACAGCAGCAGCTCTCAGTATCTGATCGTCATGTCTATAAATATCGCTGCAATCATTGCAGCTTGGCCTTCAAGACGATGCAGAAGCTTCAGATACATTCCCAGTACCATGCTATTAGAGCAGCGACCATGTGCAGCCTTTGCCAGCGCAGCTTCAGGACATTCCTGGCACTCAGGAAGCATTTGGAAAATGGACATCCTGAACTAAGTGAAGCCGAGGTGCAGCAGCTCATAGGTAATCTGCCACTGAATGGAGATATTACTGAGAGTGAGGTCAGGGCTTTAGAGGAAGCCCAGGCTTTTGATCACGACTTGGACAAAGATGAAGAAATGGACCAGGAGGAGAAGCCGAGTCCTACAGGAAGTGATAGTAGCTCTCTGCTGGATGAGATGGGAGCAGAACCAAAACGGACCTTACCCTTTAGAAAGGGGCCCAACTTTACAATGGAGAAATTTCTGGACCCTTCTCGACCCTACAAGTGCACGGTATGTAAGGAGTCCTTCACCCAGAAGAACATTTTACTTGTCCACTATAATTCAGTTTCCCATCTGCATAAGCTGAAGAAAGTTCTACAAGAAGCATCAAGCCCAGTTCCACAGGAGACAAGCAACAGCATTGACAACAAACCATTCAAATGTAACACTTGCAATGTTGCGTACAGCCAAAGTTCAACGCTTGAAATTCACATGAGGTCAGTACTTCATCAGACCAAAGCCAGAACAGCCAAAACTGAAATGAGCACCAGTAGCACTGGTAGTAATGGTGGTCCAGTGCCTGCAAAAAGCCCAGCCCCAAGCACACAGGGGAACAGTAATTTGGATGCTGCAAGAAGTGGAACGCCATCTGCTAACAAAGAAAACAGGGTGGAACCCAAAGAATCTAACAGCAGCACTAATTCAAAACCAACAACTGACCATGTTTCAGCACAGACAAGCAGCCATGTATCAGCGCAGTCCTCAGCCCAACTCCAGATGCAGCTTCAACATGAGCTTCAGCAGGGTGCCTTTTTCCAGCCTCAGTTCCTTAATCCAGCTTTCTTTCCCCACTTTCCAATAACCCCAGAAGCACTACTGCAGTTTCAACAGCCTCAGTTTCTCTTCCCTTTCTACATCCCAGGGGCAGAGTTCAACCTCAGCCCAGAGCTAGCTCTGCACTCGGCAGCAGCTTTTGGAATGCCTGGCCTTAGTGGATCATTTCTAGAGGATCTAAAGCAGCAGATGCAACAGCAGCACCAGTTGCAGCAGGCTCAAGCTCAGCAACAGGCTCATCAACAGCAAGCCTCTCAGACAGCCTCTCAGATCCAGCAACAGAAAAACCAGCAAACCCAGAACCAAAAAACAAAATCAGAAATTGGCACTGTGTCAGCTGAAATGCAGATGTCTCGAGACTCCGATGACCACTTAGAAAAACAAGAGAGCAGGTCAAAAATGGAAACTGCTGGTGATCTCAGTGAAGGCGGTAAAGACAAGGACACTAAAAAGTCAAAGTTTCCAGAACCATTGATTCCTCCTCCGCGTATTGTTTCCGGTGCGAGGGGTAATGCTGCCAAGGCATTGCTAGAAAACTTTGGATTTGAGTTGGTCATCCAATACAACGAAAACAGGCAAAAAAATCAGAAGAAGAACAAAGAGGGAGTTGAACAACCGGAGATCAACACTGATAAACTTGAATGTGGAATGTGTGGAAAACTCTTCTCTAATATGCTCATTCTGAAAAGCCACCAGGAACATGTGCACAGTCTCCTTTTCCCATATGTGGAGCTTGAAAAATTTGCCCAGCAGTACAGGGAGGCCTATGACAAACTCTATCCCATTAACCCTGCTTCCCCTGAGACTCCTCCACCTCCACCGCCTCCTCCACCCCCTCCACCTCCTGCTCCAGCCCAAATTACAGCTACTCAGCCTCCATCCACCTCAATGACCAAGTCCCAATCCCAAGTACCTTCACCTGCTCCTGTTTCTCATCCAAACTCACATCAAACCTCTCACCAAGCAACACCTTCTCAGCCACCACCCCAGCCACCTACTGCCCCACCGGCACCTCCTCAAGTGCAACTTCCGGTCCCCTTGGATTTGCCCCTTTTCCCACCCTTGATGATGCAGTCTGTACAACACCCAGGCCTGCCTCCACAACTGGCCCTACAGCTGCCCACGATGGATGCTCTTTCCTCAGATCTTACACAGCTATGTCAGCAACAATTAGGCCTTGATCCAAACTTTCTCCGCCAGTCCCAGTTTAAGCGACCACGGACTCGTATCACAGATGACCAGCTGAAGATTCTCCGTGCCAACTTTGATATCAACAATTCTCCAAGTGAGGAGCAAATTCAGGAGATGTCAGACAAGTCTGGTTTGCCTCAAAAAGTCATCAAGCACTGGTTCCGTAACACTCTCTTTAAAGAACGGCAGCGGAGCAAAGATTCTCCATATAATTTTAACATTCCTCCCATTACTACATTGGAAGATATTAGATTGGACCCACAGATTAGCACGTATGAATACCACAGGGGCGATGGATCAAGCATCAACAAGCGATCCTCCAGAACCAGATTTACTGACTACCAGTTAAGAATACTCCAAGATTTCTTTGACACTAATGCTTATCCAAAAGATGATGAGATTGAACAGCTCTCAACAGTGCTCAACTTGCCAACCCGGGTTATTGTGGTGTGGTTCCAGAATGCCCGCCAGAAAGCCCGTAAAAGTTATGAAAACCAGGCAGATTCAAAAGACAATGAGAAAAAAGAATTGACCAATGAGCGATACATCAGAACCAGCAACATGCAGTACCAGTGTAAGAAGTGCAGCATTGTGTTTCCTCGCATCTTCGACCTTATAACTCACCAGAAAAAGCTGTGCTACAAGGATGAAGATGAAGATATTAATGAGGAAAGTGCATTTGATGAAGAAAATTATTTTGACATGCCTTTAGCAAAGACCTCCCGAGTGCTTGCAGAGCCACCTAAACAGTCCCAAGGAACAGCTACCAGTTCTGGTTCAAGCTCCCCAATTATGGCCTCTCCTCGTGCCAGTATCGGGAAAGCCTCTCCAAAACCGGATGCCGCCCCTGAAACTGAGCCTAAACAAACCGAGGCTGCCTCCTCACCAATCATCAAGTCGCTACCAGAACCAAGACCATTTAAGGCTTGTACACCTCAGCCACCACCACAGAAAGCCCCTCAGCCACAAATGTCAAGACCCCATTCCCAACCACAAGCAGCTTCAGTGCCATCAAGTCCACTGTCCCTGGCCCTTTCCTCACTCACAAACAGCCTTCCCCATCAGATGCTTCAGTACCAATGTGACCAGTGTAAGATTGCATTCCCGACTGTGGAGCTGTGGCAAGAGCACCAGCATATGCATTTCTTGGCTGCACAAAACCAGTTCCTTCATTCCCAGTTTCTCGAAAGACCCATTGATATGCCCTATATGATATTTGACCCCAACAACCCCCTAATTGCTAGTCAGCTGTTGTCTGGAGGTCTTTCCCAAATCCCTTCTCAGGGTGGTTCAGGTTTAGCCTCTGCTGCAAGCTCTGGAGCAATGAAGAGAAAGCTAGATGACAAGGAGGATAACCCAAATGATAAAGATGGTGGAAATAGTGGTGAGGAACAACACAGAGATAAACGTTTGAGAACCACCATTACTCCAGAACAATTAGAGATTCTTTATGACAAATACCTACTTGACTCAAACCCCACAAGGAAGATGTTGGACCACATTGCGCGAGAAGTTGGCTTGAAAAAGAGAGTTGTGCAGGTTTGGTTCCAAAACACCCGTGCAAGAGAAAGAAAGGGACAGTTTAGGGCCATAGGGCCATCCCAGTCCCACAAGAAATGCCCCTTTTGCAGAGCACTGTTCAAGGCAAAGTCTGCTCTAGACAGCCACATTCGATCTAGGCACTGGCATGAGGCTAAGCAAGCAGGCTTTAGCTTGCCCCCAAGCCCAATGATGAGTCAAGATCATGACAGAGGTGAAAGCCCCAATAAGTATTTCTTTGACTACCCACAGCTACCTACAAAGACTGAGCCAAATGAGTATGAGCTGCCTGCTTCATCCTCTACCCCTGTTAAACCATCTGAAGCACAGGTAAAAAACTTCTTAAGCCCTTCATCCTTAAAAGCTGAAAACTGCGATGAAACTGAAGGGCCTAATATTAATTCAGCCGAAACATCATCTTATGACCTCAGTAAGATTGACTTTGATGAGACATCCTCAATTAATACAGCCATTAGCGATGCTACAACTGGAGATGAGGGTAATAACAATGAGGTTGAGAACTTTAGCGCTAATGGTGACAAGCTAAATGACAGCAAAAGTTGCCTAGCATCAAATTCTGATTCTTGTAGTGAAAGGTTCCAATTTAGTATGGTGAGTCCAGCCCTCAGTGTCTCTGGAAAGGACTATGACTCTTATTTTAGCTCGAGAGATGATGAAATGGATGAAAGCAACGACAGGAGTGAATCATCAAGCCTAGCCGATCCCAGTTCTCCCAGCCCCTTTGGGGCAGGCAACCCTTTCAGCAAATCAGGAAAAGGCAGCAATTCTGGGGATAGACCAGGCCAAAAGAGATTCAGGACACAAATGAGTAACCTTCAACTTAAAGTCCTCAAGGCCTGTTTCAGTGACTACCGTACTCCTACAATGCAAGAGTGTGAGATACTGGGTAATGAAATTGGACTCCCCAAGCGTGTCGTCCAAGTGTGGTTCCAGAATGCCCGCGCTAAAGAAAAGAAATTTAAAATTAACATTGGAAAGCCATTCATGATAAGTCAAGGTTCACCAGATGGGCCCAGACCAGAGTGTACATTGTGTGGTGTAAAATACACTGCCCGCATGTCTGTCCGAGATCACATCTTCTCCAAACAACACATTACCAAAGTGCAAGAAACCATGGGAAACCAGGTAGATAGAGAAAAGGACTACCTAGCACCAACCACTGTCCGTCAGCTGATGGCGCAGCAAGAGTTGGACCGCATTAAAAAATCGAGCGATGGACTCGGCCTGCCTGGCCAACAGCAGCAGAATACAGTGGACAGTAACGCACTTCATGGCCTCAGCCTTCCTTCGGGCTACCCAGGTTTATCTGGCCTTCCACCAGTGCTACTTCCTGGAGTTAATGGGCCATCATCACTTCCTGTTTTCCCACCCAACACACCTGGTGAGTTACTATGACAGCCAGTGAGACAAGAAATAGACTAGAAGCTTTATGAACTGTTCAGCTTTATAATGCACTATTTTATTCAACTCTACTACTGTTTATTGTATGTTGTGTTTGTTAAAACACTTTTTATTTTAAAATCAAAATGGTGGCTGTTAGTGCATGCATAATGTCAGCATCAGAGTTACAGCATTAGCTGATAATTAAGAGATTTGATTTCATTGTTTGTTGGTTTTTTATTATTTTTACAAAAATGTGTCTCTATAATTGCTTTGTTGTTTTTCCCTTAATGTAGGGTTGGTACAGTATATTTATACAGCACTATTATGATATAATGGCAAATTGAAATGATTATAAAGCGCATGTGACAGTTTTGATCCATAACAAAATCATATAAAGAGCCAGTGACCATCTTTATCTTGACAAACTAATTTCCATATTGGGATTGACTATTAAAATATTGAATATTTCCATATTTATATACCATTGTTTCAGCTTTAGCGTCTCCCGGTGCTGGCATGCTTGGGTTCCCTACACCAGCCACCCCTTCTCCTGCCATGTCTCTCAGCACTACCCCAACCAAGACTCCTCTGCAGACTCCTCCTCCTCCTCCACCACCACCTCCTCCTCCTCCTCCTCCTGTTCCCTCCACACCTTTGGCAGCATTAAATCATACAGAACAGCAAAGTAAAGAGAGAGAGAGAGACAGCAGCAAGAAATCAGGAGATAAGCCACTTCAGGTAAAGCTGAAGGACCAAGAGAATGAGAGCGGCTCACGCCCTGAGACCCCCAGCATGTCCAAGAAAAGGGAGAAACCATGTCCAACCCCAGGGAAGCCAGGAAGTGAGACCACACTGGATGCCACACAGCTGCAGGCACTTCAGAATGCTCTTGCGACAGGTGATCCAAGCTCTTTCCTAGGAGGGCAGTTCCTTCCCTACTTTCTACCTGGATTTCCCAACTGCTTCACTCCCCAGCTTCCTCGAGGGGTCCAAGCAGGGGGCTACTTTCCACCACTGTGTGGAATGGAGAGCCTGTTTCCATATGGCCCAGCGGCAGTCCCACAAGCTGCCATGGCTGCCGGTCTCTCCCCGACCGCTCTCCTTCAGCAGTACCAACAGTCCCTCCAGGACTCACTGCAGAAGCAGCAACAACAGCAGCAGAAACAACTTGAGCAACAGAAACAGCAGCAGCAGAAAGCAACCCCTGTGAAGACACCACAGAGCAGTCAGAGCAGCACCAACTCCTTTAAACCAAAACAATCTGTAGATGTTAAGGATGACACCAACAAAGGCTCTTCAACAGAAAGCACAAAAGAAGAACCGAAAACAGATACCAAAAGTACCATGGATTTTCCAGATGCTTTTATCGTACCGTCCGTGAAGCATGAGTTTATATGCAGGAAGTGCCAGATGATTTTTGCTGACGAAGATTCAGTGGTGCGTCATCAGAAGTCCTTCTGTTACTTTGGACATCCTTTTACTGACCCGCAAGAGACAGTGCTTCGAAAGGCAGTGAGCAACTACACCTGTGTTGCCTGCAACGTCATCATTAATGCGAACGAAGCACTTGGCCAACACCTTCACTCGAGCTTGCACAAAGAGAAAACAATCAAACAAGCAATGAGAAATGCCAAAGAGCATACTAGATTATTACCTCACTCTGTCTGCTCCCCAACTCCTAACACATCTACCTCGCAGTCTGCAGCTTCTTCTAATAACACCTTTCCTCATCTCTCTCACTTGTCCATGAAGTCCTGGCCAAATGTCCTGTTCCAGGCCACCACAGCCCGGAAAGCTGCTTCCTCCTCCCCGTCTGCCTCTCCTCCTCCCCCCCTCTCCTCACCTTCAACGGTTACCTCAACTTCCTGCAGCACCTCAGGGGTTCCAACCTCACTACCCACCGAGAGTTGTTCAGATGAGTCTGACAATGACCTAAGCCAGAAGCTGGATGACTTAGATAACGCGTTGGAGGTCAAGGCAAAGTCGGCCTCTGGCCTGGACGCGAGCTTCAGTAGTATCAGAATGGATATGTTCAGTGTGTAGGAGTGACAAAAGGATCCCTTGCTTAAAGAAAAAAATAAGACTTTTTAAACTGCAGTTCCAAAGTTTCTCTTAACCCAAAAAATTACAGTACCAAATGATTGACTCAGGATTGTTTTTCCCATATTGATATGCTGGCAAGATATCGATTGATTTTTGTTATGGACAGAACTGTTGCAGATGCTTGACTGAGCTTATATTGTATACAAAAACACGGAGTAGGAAAAAATCTCACAAGCTCCTTTGGGGGGGGCTTGTTTCAAGCCAAAAACTCTCACGATAGCAAATTGCACCTCAGCTGGATTGTTTTCCAAATGCTAGCATGTACTGTATGGGATGACGATCCAGAACCCTCAAAGAGAATCTCTCTTAGTTTAGATAGGTGTAATTCAGTAGCTTTAAATTCTCAGGTCAGAACATACATTTCTCATTTGTTAAAGCAGCAACAAGCCTGGGTACACTTGGCTTATAACCAAAACATGTCAAGCTTTATCGGACGCATTTTCTTGATGTGTATAGAGTACCAAGAGACAATATAACTGTTAAAGTGGACGATGTGCATATCCTTTAGTTTTGCCCTACAAAGACAGTATGGTTTTGCCACTGAGGGAATTTAGAATGGTGAAGTAAATGTGTATGATGCCCCTGTGTTTGCCAGTTTGTACTACGACAAGCTGTATCTATTTCCCACCCGTTTTTTTCTTGTAGTATATACTAATCTGTGCCAACTCCTACCCTCTCACTTTTACCTCTACTCACACCCTTTTCTGAAGAGGTAATAACTCTAGTTTTGATAGACACTCAGATCATGTGAATATAACATTTTCATTTGTGAATTGCTGTACTGTTACGGTACCTGCTTGTGTCTGGACTATAGTGCACTTATTTTGTTTTATTTGTCATTTTATTATTTGATTAGGCCATTTGTTAATTTAATAGATTTCTGTTTGTATGTACGTACGTTTGTGTTTTAATTATTATTTGTGTCTATTACAGCAGCATTTCGGTCCATATTTGTTACAGGATTGATGCCTAACAATCTAGAGACCTATTTAACAATTGGTGCATCCATGAAAGCAGTACTGTATACTTGAAACTGTTAAGGTACAAGTTGGTCACAATGTTTAAAAAAAGTATGATCATTTGCTATACATTTGCAATTATGCTGCTTTAAAAGGGGGACAACAGCATTTTTGTTGTATATTAAACCATTTTCATGTACTTGTAGGAGTTAAAACAGTGTTACACCTGTACGCGGCCGTTTATCGCATTGGTTGGCGTCCTCCCATCAATTCTCTGGGCACTTGTGATGACCTACAGCTAAAGTCAAACATTTTTGTTTCTCACGTTTAGTGATTTCAACATTGCAAAGTATTACCTTACAACGTTTTTGCTGCTACTGTGTAATGTTATTTTGCTTGCCATATGTTTTTTCCACTTTCTACCAGACATAATACTGATCCATTAATTGCTTTGCTTTGCTATATATATTTTTTTTTATTATTTTGCTGTGGAACTAAGAATGTGAAAGCTGTCAGAGGGTGTTCAATTTTTTTAAGAATCACTTTCTAGTTTGGTAATTTCAACCAATGTGATTCATTCCAAAGTAACAGAAGGCTATTTGTATGAAAGAAAAAGGCTTGTGAACAAAGAACGCTAAGCTGTTGTACATATTCGTAGTTGGCTGTGCATGGTACAAATTTATTAATATGAAGAAATGCAAAAATGTATTGCTTTTGGTATTTCCTATTCTGAGATGAGCAAGTAGCATGTAATGCAACTGTTTGACAGGTTAAATCAAATCATGCTTAGTTATTGTTTCAAACAACAAAATCAAGTAACATTTCCTCTTATGTTTTGTTATTGTAAAGGTGTTTTGTCTTTTTTTTTTCTCAAAGTTTTAAGGCAAATTGTATTTTTTTTTAATTATTATTTTCTGCGTGAGCTTTTTAAATGTCATTATTTGGATTTTTAGTATTTTGACATTTACTTTAATCCTGAAGACACTTTTCGATTGTGTTTCATAAGAGACATCCTGGCCTCCTAAGGTGCAATTCTGCCATTGTACTAACATGAGCGACTGTCCTGATTCCAAAGGCTTTCACAACTCTGGCTTTTTGCCTTTCCCCCACTTTGTGGCTCAGCATTATAAGACTGAACTGTCAGCTAGCATCGCGTGCTAAGATGCTAGCATCAGACAGGACGCTTTCCACACCAAGGACTGGTAAAAGCTAACAAACCAACAAAAAGGATGGTCCAACAATATAAATGTACATAGATATTGCAACTGCACAGCAGCCAAAAAGGAAAAAAAAAAAGAACTTTTTTTTAAAAAAAAGGATGAATTGTGTCATGTTCATGGGGACAGCCTTCAAAAGGTTGAAATTGGAATTGTTCTTCTGGATGTCAAAGGGATTTTCATGGCGCAATCATATCCTACACAATATGTACTCTTCAACATCTGGGTTACATAGGAAATGCACCCTGAGGTTTTAATAAGAAGAAGCCCCTACGGCTAAAACTTTAAATAAACTAAACCAAAAATGTTATTGATGTTTTATATATAGAGAGTAGTCACATTAGTTTTTGTTACTGTACTGTTTGAGGTCTCAACTGTACCGTATCACGGTAATAACATGGTTTTGAAACCTTTTTTTTTATTTTGTCACAGACCTGTTGTCATAGTTGAAATGACGTTTATTGTAGATGGTATTTGAACAACTTCTGGAAATAGTTCATCAAGTATGTTTGTTGCTCATTGTTGTGATACATTAAAAACTGTATCTGCAAACCAGTTTTTGATCTTCATATATTCTTTCCTTTAGAACTCGGAGCCTTATTTATTTTAACGTGTCTTCTAAGCCTTTGATGCTAATTCTACTTTGACAATTTCATTCATAGTGCACACAAAACAATGTTATCTTGGTCCCTCCGAATATATTTTAGTATTCAAAATACGTGTAATACTGATGCTGAATAATGTTGGGACGTTTCAATGAAGTACTTAAGCAATAATATGGTAATAATATATCCTAATGACTGTCATTAAAAGTACCCATGAAGCACTAGACAAAAAAAATGTACCGAACATTATTAGCTTTCCTTACAAAGTCTTTAATAGTTAATAAATAAGCTCATTGAATAAATTCATTTTATGCTTTTTTTTTCAGATTGTCATCACGCCTTCACACTGTTTTTGTGTTGGTGTCCATTTAATAACAGTCACCCTAGTGACTAATCTAAACAGTGTATTTCCCATCATTAAGCTATTTGTGGTAATCTGAGTTGGAGCAGATGTTGGGGATTATGCATCAAAGTGTCTGCTAATCTGGATCCGATCAGGTGCCACGCCTGACCCTTCCATATCAAAAGGGTAGTGTCACGCTACAGATGAACATGCAACAGGAAAAAACAATGTAGTATATTATAAAGTTAACTTAGTCTCAATACATGTGCGTTAAATCCTAATGCTAACGCTACTGTATGGACTTGCGCGTGTGGTTCAGAATGTTTTTTGGAAGGATTTTGTAACTTGGAAAGGCAAAATGCACACCGAAGCGAGACAAAGGGGTGACATTTTTAGATCAGAGGTCAACAAATGCTGTCACATTAGAAGAAGTGCACCGCAGGAACAATACAATGCATCACATCCTGACACCCAGACTTGTCCACCAGCAGTGTCAGGGTCACAGAGACAGACGACATTCACAAGTCATTAAATCCATGTAATGAAATTCCACATGGGCAGCAGAGATGAAGGGTAAGATGAGGATCTTTTCACTCCAGGACAATCTGTTGTGGCCTTTATTGTCTCGCTTTAAGCACTGTACCATGTGCTGAAACAGCCTGCACATGTAAAATCCTCGGAAACGGCTTTTTTTTACTTCACCCCCTCTTCTGACTTCACCCCTTGCCCTTGACGAATGTGCTGGGCTCACAGGGTGCAACTGTTCTGCTGAGTGGCCCTTTCCGTTCCTCACCCCTGAAGTGCAGGCAGTTGCCAAGGTGTTCCCCTCCCCCACCAAGCGTATTATGGAATTGAATGCATTTGACCTTTCTGAAAAACAATGGCTGAAGGCCTTTCATTTCTTTGGCCTCCTCAGCGTCTACATGGAAGACCCCTTCGCTCTTTGGTTTTCACAGTGGTCTCCAAGAAATCCACAAGCAAAATGACAATCTGATCCGTGCTCGCAGTGCGTTTGTGTCACAGTTTTTATGACCGTTAAAATTACAATTATTTGACAAAGTAAAACAATGCTCTATTTTGTCACAACAAAAGTCTATTTGTTGTATCCCTAAAATGGCTTCCTTATAAATAATGACGAAGTTTATTTGCGTTAGCACGGTACCAACAGCTATTCGAGGCTAGCTCCTTTCTTTGGCCTCCTTATGATTCCATTCTACACAAATAGATCAATACATTTTAGTTCCTCGTGTCAGCTGGCCATGTCTCCTCTGATATGCTACCGCTCTGGTGTTTGAGGCATGGCGTAGATCCTGAGATCAGTGTAATTTGATGAGGCGTTTCAACGTTTGACACGCTAGTAGATTGGGACTTGGTAGCAAATGTGTTTTTATTACATATTTATATATGATTTTAGCCCCCTCTTCAAGATAACCCACACAATGCTAATAGCTAAAAATGCTGCCATTCCTGAGTGTACAAAAAGATGTTTTGGTGTTGCTGTCAAGATATCAGAATACAGATTATTTTATAGGTCAGATCGACTTTGACCACCAACTTATAATCAGGCCATCTTGAATCCTGAGACGTTGCATCAAAATACTACATGAAAGTCGATGCTGCTATATTTTGATGGGTGCCGTCTTTCGTTAGCCAACCGCACTTCAGTGAAAGCGGCAGTTCAGACACAGCTTAGCTCAAACAGGTCACAGCAGTGAGCCGCCTTGCCCTGAATACGCGATAAAAGGTTTACTGTAAATTCTAAATGGTGTTTTCTGCAACCCATAGATCACTCACGACCATTAGGGTTCCATCCTTGCAGCACAGCGCATCCTTCCAGCCACAGCTTTCCAGATGATACAGTATAGAGGCTGCGGTTCAGGCAGATCTGCCTTTGAATAGCCTGCAGCCAATGGATTTTCTCTGGATAATACAATGTTTTGGACAGAGAGGCAGGGATTAGTCCAGACGGATACATCCACCACCCCCCACATGCCCAATCTAATTAGACTGGAATCAGTTTAAGATGAAAGCAAGCCCTAGCATCACCGCACTAAATACTGGAATTAGTATTCCCCGCATGGGAATTTAATGACGGAGACTGAAAATCCAATCACATTCACTCCCAGTTTAGCCCCTCATGCATTGGGCCTGGACAATGACGAAACGAAAGAACAACAACAGTGATTTGTCTGTCAATAGATATCGACTACATCACATCTGAGGCCACTCGCGTATTGGCGTTACTATGTTGTCATCATTTAACGAGGATAAACAGCTCATAATCAGATATTTAGACAGTCTGTTTCTAATGTAAACCTTTGTCACTTTCGCTCTATTCCAGAGGCCAGCCAACACACACTGGGACCAATCAGCTCTTGTGTTTATTTGAAAAGGCATCAGTTCGCTTGCTAGATTCAAATATGCCGACGCGCTTAAATGTCAGGGTTTCATATTTGGAGTGTATGAAAAAACTTCAGGCTCTTTTTGCTCGTCCTCATTCATTTGTTCCTCTGTTCCAAGCCTGCATTTGCACAGAAAATCCTTTAACAGATTGTTGAAGTGCGGTTCTAATCTGATCTTTACATCAAAGCCCTGATTGCCGCATTGGAAATGAAACTGTCAAATTATTGCTATCAGGCAGACAGCATCAGATCCTTTTTAGTTTCTATTATCTTTCAGACTTGGGGCCCACATTTGCTGATAAAACAATTTCTCTGCACATAATCATATGAAACACTCCCAGTCTTGACTGTATCTTGCCCTTATTATTATTATTTTCTCTGCCGGGGAATATGCAGTCAAGGGAACTCTATTTTAAAAACCACAAAAATGCACGCCATATTTCAGCGTCAGGTCGGTGATTAACGGCACGCACCCGAAATAACTCCAGCACCTGGCTTCCATCCACCATTACACCTGAGAAATCAGGAAGCCATTCTCCCCCGTGCACAAATACCCAACATGAAATTGTGTTATTTATCACCAGCTGCACTTGGAAAGACCTGTTGTTTTTGCGGCTAACAGGTGCAACGCAAGTTCTGCAAAACTTTTTGGCTCTCAAGAGGAAATTAAAGGTGCATCTCTTTAAAACTGAGGACATAAATTTTGTTTGTGCAGACCAGAGGACACAGGACAAGGTGAGGAACACAGCAGCATTTTCCCCCAGATTTATCCAGGTGCCAGTGAAGGCCACACATATGCTAATATATAAAAAAAAGGAAGTCTATATTTTTTTAGGTCTGTGTGTTTTTTTGTGTTCTCCATATTTTGCCGCACAAATGGAGGTGGGGTGGGGGATACACCTGACTTATTATCGCTTTGTGTGAAGAACACAATCATTTCTGCTATTGCTACAAGACTCACAACCAACTAACACACATTTGAAAGTGAAAGCGGAGGCAAAGGTGTGATGGAGAAAAAGGCAGGCCCAAGAGAGAAAGACAGACAGGCCGGGAGGCTGAAAGAGAAGGAGTGTCAGGGACAGAGGGAGGGAACATAAGAATGAAAGAAAGTAGGTGACACAGACAGCAAAATGAGCAAGTGATAGAAGTGAAGTGAGAGCAGGAGCAGGAAGGAGAGAAAAGGAGGGGCGACCTGAGAGAGATCAAACATGGGCTCCGTGCAGCAGAGGTGCGTCTGCAAACGAGCGTGTTATGGCAGCCCGCTGGGACTTCCCCGGCAGATCGTTTGTGCTGTTTCCCAATCTGTTCTGAGGAGCGGCAAAGCCCCACATGGGGACGTATGAAGGTGTCGGGATGGGATTGCTTAAGACAGATAAAACAAGGAGTGTTTTTGATGCCATCTCGCGCGGACAAAAGTCTGATTTCCTGTTTTGCCTGTGACACAAAGGGCTGCTGTGTAGTTTGTTGAACAGTTCAAGGCTTTCTTGTTGTCAGGGCTGTAAATAACTAAACACGTGAGACGCGGAGCTACAGAGGTTCTGGATCCAGATGCTAAAAACTGAAAAATATGTGGGGCATTTTCTCCCATCTCTGCACCTGTGACAAACAAACAGTGTTACCGCTCTCTCATCACAAGCAGATTTTCATTTAAGTCTGGACAGCTGGACCTTTTTTCATATTCTCTCAACTTGTGGCCCAAAAGCACAGCAGCAGAGATCAAAGTGGAATATTGCTTTACATTTTAAAGGCCGCCAAGAAGCCCTGGTGAGGCTTCTTTTTACAAGGTGCACCGAGTCGTTGGGGAAATAAGGGAGCAATGGTGGAGGGAATGAAGGAATTTTAGTGGGTGATGGGATATGTCTCACTCCTTGTCCGGGCTGCACATTCATACTCTCGCGAGCTGAAATCATACCATGTGCAGCGGAAGAGCGAGCGGTGAGGAAATGCAAGCTAAATATAAAGTGACACGCCGCATTCCCCAGGTCATTCACAGGCCCCTGCACCAAATCACAACGCTCCAGAGCTCGTCGTTTATCACGTGCACAGGCCCACGTCGTGCTGACAAAATTGTACCCCGGCCAAATAAGCATTGTAATTTGTAGAAACACTCATGAAGTCATGAGGAGACACATTGACATCAAATTGGCTCCGATTTTGGGCTTTCTTATGGCCACTGTGAGCATCAACTCAGCATCCTGGCAGGGACATTTGTAACAAAAAGCTTTTTTAATGATTAAATGAAAATTTTAATGAGTGCCCATGTTGCCTTTTCCCCCTTTTGAGCCTTTAAGAGCCCTCTAAATCATTAAAACTTGCTCTTTCTTTGATTTCAAGGTCATTTGGAGAAATAAGGCAGTCTTAAGTGGCCCTCGGACCAAAAGTGGCCTATATGCCAAAGCCAGCAAATGAACGTAGCCTAATGCTTTTTAATTTGCATCCGTCTTTAAAAACACAGAAGAGCCATCTCTAAGTCATAATAGGCAGAGATGGTTGGCAGTTGGAGGCCCTCTAGTCATTAGTAGCAATGCAGCTCCTCTAAATTAAAGGCCTTTCTCATCTGATCTTAAGTTAAGCCAATTACTCCTAAGATACATTAGGCTGCCGTCCATCGCCGGTTCATCTGCAAGTAATATTTCCCTCCGTCTGAGGCCGACCTCTCACACGTGTGGTTTCACCTCCTCCTTCTATCTGTAGCCGTTTGGCACGCCCATGCAGGGGGAAACAAAAGTCGCCAGGCAGAGACGAGGAGCTTAGGAGGAAACGAGGTGCATTGTTTGTTTAATCGCTTGTTACGAGATGGCGCTGTAATTATGTTGTCATCCGCCCGTTCTAGCCCGACACAACTGGGCCGCTCCAGCTCCTCACAATTCCACACTTCAAGGTTTAATAGTCAACGATGATCTCCTTTTTCGGTTTTATTGTATACCACTAGAAATCGACCTTTTCGGGGAGGGGGGGGGAGCTGTGTGACATGAACTGTGTCAACTGCAAGTGTACAAGAGGATGGGCAGAAAATATTGTACACACTATATTGAAATGATGAAACAGCGCATCCTATTAGGGACTTCCCTATTCGCTCTCCATTCTCCCTTCTTTTCCTTTAAATTCTGTCATTTCCTTTCTCCTCCCTGTTTCATTTTCTTTATCTTCCCCTACTCTGTCCCTTCGCTCAATCTGCGTGAGGATATTTGCTGCGTGTGCCAGTGAAAAACCGAACATCTCCAGTGAAATTGGTTTTTCCGTGGAGAAACTGATGGATCACTTTGTGTTCCTGACAGGAGTTGGGGATTGTTTATGTCATATGGACAAACATTAGCACACACACACATACACACACGCACACGCACACGCACGCACACACACACACACACACACACACACACACACACACACAGAAACACATGGACATGGGGTGAGAGGACAGGGGGATTGTTTATGCTGGAGCCGAATTAATTTTTATGAGCTTTGGATTGCTGTTTATGGGAAAATACACTTTTAAGCTGCAAGAGATGTAATCTAGATTGTAACATTCCCGACAATGAATTATGGGTTTGGAGGCAACAGCTGCAGCAGCCTTCCTCTCAACATCCATTTCCTCTCCTCGTGCGCTAGCACACATGCCTGCACACACACACACACACACACACACACACACACACACACACACACACACACAGACACATACACACATATACAGAGACACAAACTCACAGAAACGCAGATTAGCAGGGAAAAATTGTGGCCACTTCAACAAACAGATGACTTCATAGAGCCGAGCATCAGGCACGTTTATGCACACACCAAAACGCTGATGGCTGATGATGCGATCAGCTGAGCTGGAGTTTGTCTGCTCGCCCACAAATGCAGAAGGGGGGCAAAACGCAAAAAACTATTGATGTCTATTGATGTCTTTTGATTATAGGAAATGTTGAGGACACATTAGTTCTTGTTGACTTTTATAGCTAATGAGCGCATATGTTTAAAATGCAGGTTCCAAGTCACAACGCTTTACCTAGCACATTTAAAGGATTCAATTTTATTTGAGCTAAAACTGCACCATTACCACCCACAAAGGTGATCCACAAAAATCCATGCACATGAGCCATAAACCATCATTTAGGCTCATTTGCAAGTATTTAAACACAACATTTGCAGCTTTTTAGGTTCATTATACTGATCTAGAGCTGAAATGGCTCATCAGATATCAAAGAACAGATCTTAGGCATAAATATTCTTAACTATATATCATATACACTGCAACAATTTGCACACATGTTATTGAAATACTAGTTTCTCCGTAAGAGATGATCTGGATTAGATTTTTTTTTAAAAACAACCTCTAATGTCAAAATGAATATTAAAAAAACCCATACATATATTTGTTGTATTTAGTATTGAGGGTTTTGTTCAGAAGTTAAATTTACCTCTATTTCCCTCCTTGTTGGTATCAGTCTGAACAAAAGGAGCAAATATATTCCTGTCCAACATATGTATGTATGAAAGAACAAACATGATTACAGATTCTGGAATGTCTCAAGGACAAAACCTTGTGTTCCTCGAGATTCCTTTTGACAGCCTTGGAGTGGTGTGCTGTGTGTGTGTGTGTGTGTGTGTGTGTGTGTGTGTGTGTGTGTGTGTGTGTGTGTGTGTGTGCGTGTGTGTGTGTGTGTGTGTTGTGTGTGTGTGTGTGCTTCTTTGAGCTGCTTTTGTATTTGTTGCATGGCACTTCAAAAGAAATAGTCACCTTTGACAATGTCTCAGTGAACTGCATGTCCAGCTTTGATATTTTACATCCATCTGTCTGTCTGTCTGTCTGTCTGTCTGTCTGTCTGTCTGTCTGTCTGTCTGTCTGTACTTCTCAGTTCACAATTGACAATTGTGGGACTAAATAACTAGGGTAGCAGTGGCATCTAGATAGTCTTCATTGTGATTTTTAAGCAGAGGAAAATGATTAAAACTAGGGGTTTTTTTTGGTTTTTATCTGCTACATCACTACATTTTTGAAAGGCCAAAAGTCATGTGTATGTCTGTGGATATTTTTGTGGTCTTCCTACACAGCCACGTTCCTTTGTGATTCCATGTGGCCTGTTTTGGTGTAATGACAATCTACTTCCTCCCACTGCGTGCCCCCCCCCAACCCGCATGTCACATTCAAATGCAGCCATGTGCAGGTGATGTACTCGGGAAATGCTGTACTGTAATTGTGTCGCTCGGTCTTCCTGCGGTGAGGCAGACGCTTGCTGCCCGTCTGTCTGACTTCAATGCACCGGAATTACCAGCAGAAGGGAGGGAAAAGAGATGGGGTACCATTAAAATGCAAAATCACCACTGTGGCGTAGTGCGGCACCTCACTCCCTCACTACTTCTTTGAGGCAGCCATCTTATGATGGAACGAGTGTGTGTTTGATGGCGTGTGAGGCCCTGTGTGTGTGTGTGTGTGTGTGTGTGTGTGTGTGTGTGTGTGTTGTGTGTGTGTGTGTGTGTGCGCGTACATCTATACTATATGTCTGTGTTTGATAGAGTGTAGAGTCGAGCTGCAGTAATGTGAGATGGCGAGGGGTTGGCAGGTGTATGTGTGTGTGTTTGTGTGTGTGTGTGTGAGTGTGTGTGGCAGGGGTGATAAATCAGAACAAGGTAAAGGCTTTTTAATGCAGCGGACCCCTCTTCCAGCCTCCATCTTCTGTCAGGGCTCAGTAAAAGATGAGAGTCCCCTGGGGAAGAGCACTAGCCCGCAGCATAGCAAGACAACGCCGTGGGTCACACACTTAAATGCACACAGGAGCCCAACACCTAGCCACCGACTAGGACTTGTGAATGAGTGAATACATGAATAACTCTCTCTACTGAATGCATGAATATATAAATAAAACTTTCCACAGGAGCTGCACTTATTGATGACCACCCCCTCTCAAAATAAATGTGCTTTTCAAATGATTTCCAAACGAATTCCTAAATGATTTATGGCTAGTGATATTGCATTTATATCAGAGAAAATATTTTTCCACAAAAAAAGAAAAAAAAATCAGAATAGATATTTGGTTCATTTCCACCCATGCTCCTAAGGTCAACCAGAGTCTCTTGTCGATGATATGCCTCGAGTCTTGAAGCAGTGCCGAGTTTTAGGGGGCCGGATATGAAAAATATGTGGAATTTGCCAACATCTGACAATGCTTAGCCGCCAATATAGCTCCTGTCTGATAGAAAAATGTGTTTTGAATTGCAGAAACTTTCTTTTTTTCTCAGAGAACCATTTTTTTCCAATGTGAGGATCCTATAGAAATAAGGACTGATATAACTATTGAATTTTGCCAGGAGATTGTTGTGGATGTTGCAGAGACATCTCCGGCAGCATCGCCCAGAGGACAAGCATAAACATTTTAGAACATCATACTCGACAACAGACCAAGAATGTCTGTCAAGGCCCAATAGAGTAACGGCTGATACACTGGTGAAGAGGATGAAAGCAGACGCTATAAAAATGATTTTAAAAAAGTGGATTTTAGGCGCATTTTACTTTTGGGTAAAAAAAAACCCCTCAAAATATGCAAAAGATGTCATGTGTCAGCAGACATGTTAAATATAATATAAAATATTCTACATGACATGTATATCTACTGTCATATATAGATTTGTTTGCCTTTTTTGTTGGGTTCTACAGGAATATTTCACCTGGTTCCACCAATTCTCCAGCATCCGAATCGGACCTCATCAGGTTGCGCCATCCTTGATGATTAGCTGAGGTCTAGGTGCACGTTTGTGCGTGCTCATAATGCTTTCATGTCCATGTGCCTGTGTGCAAATGTGGGGTTGAGCAGGTTAATGTTAGTTGACACTGATCTCCTGGAGGAGATGAGGGTAGCATTGAAACCTTCATTGCAGGTATCCATGGCAACAATGCAAATAAACACACACACCCTTACCCCAGCTTGGGCCATCTCCTAAAGACTCCAAGATATACAAATATACATTATTATTATTACTATCCCGTGGTCACATAGTTAACAGGTTCAGGCTTTTTGCGCCTTTTCATTGTTGCCTACGTCATTTAAGAATTCCTCCCGTTACCTTGGTTAGGGAGGAATTTCATATTATCTCCATGCTGGGTTAATTCTCCTCTCCTGACCCACATGAGGACGCTTCACTGAAAATATTTTAGTTGCTATAACCATAAAGGTGTTGCTGTTTCACATGCACCCATCCTCATCTATGCTCTGCATATATTGTATGTCTGTATTTTATTTTTTTTTTTGGTGTAGGGAAGGGATGTAATTCTAGTGAGAGTGACAGGGGACTATCAAATATTTATGTCACTTTACATGCGGGCCTGCTTGTATATGATTACCTGTGTGAATTAAGGGCCTTGTAGTTGCATTGATTGACATATGATAGGGTAAAAAGTTCAAACTGCACGATCTTCCTCTGCTGTTGCTGACAGCTAATCAGACCTTTAGCAACAAATATCCATTCATGGAAATCGATGTAATATACAATAAAGTCTACTATTTTTTGTAATCTTCGTATCATTATCAATACAAATGAACATTTTAATATACATACATACATACATACACACACACACACACACGCACACACACACACACACACACATACATACATACACACACACACACACATATACATACATACATATACATGTACATACATACACACACACACACACACACCACACACACACACACACATATATATATATTAGTTCCAAATCGATAATAAAATGTATAAAATGGTTATTAAAATTTCACTTCTCCTTACATATCTTATGTTTGCCCAGTTATTTATGAATATGAATATTCTACCACAAGGTGGGTTTGAGCATGCTTCCTTTTTCATCTCTTTGAGGGGAAATAGCAGTAACCACATTGTGTCCTGTTCCACATTCCTGGACAAGCAGAGGTTCAATCACATTTGCAGAACTTATCAAAATGTTCAAAGAGCTCAGCTGGTGCCTTAAGCCTCAGGAAATTCACTGGGACATCTGGAGGGATGTGTGCAGATCATTGCTCATTTAGTTTGTTCAGGGCATCAACAGGAAGGACTGAGAGGACTAAACGCACGCGAAAGTCAGAGCATGCACATACGTGCACACACACCAACGGCTTTGGAACGTTCTACAGGCGCGCCACAGTGCACCTGTGTATAATCTCTTCTGATGCCCTCTGGTTATTGGGCCAATCCCCTTGCTATTCCTCACTGGGCTCATCCAGCGGGAGGACCAGCCGGGTGAAGGTTGCGTCCGACTCTTCAGCCCTATCCCAGGGGTTAGACGATGTGAATACCAGAAGTTGAACAGTTGTGTTTTTATTTGTCGTAGTCAAATACCTCACTTGTTTCAGTTCAATAACAGTCTGGGAAAAGTCTTCAGATCAGACAGTCATAATGTCTTTAATAAAAAAGAAACTTTAAAGTAAATAGATTCAGATGCTGGATATAATACCTAATATTGTGCTTATACAAATCTCCCCTGACATGTGGGACGGTATGAAGGAGTGCTCTCTGGATATCTTTGTACCTGAGGTGGAGTAGGTGGATGCAGCCTACATTGAAACTTTTTAAAGTTATACAGTGGCATAACCTTTATTGACAATGCAAGCCTTTTTGTCTATTTTCCCTACCCTAAGAGCAGCCCTTCCAAAACACAAGTACAGGTAAATGTATGGCTCCTGTATTATCCTGGGCCTTGTGAACAATGAAAGCAAAAGCTGAATTCTATAAACTGCCAAATGAGCGTGGCTTGGCCGCTCTAGCGGCATCAAATATAACCAGACAAAACCTCAACAGCGTGATAAAAGCTCAGGAAATTACTTCCTTATTTTAGATGTGATTGATTGCTTCCCTGACCTGTTAGACCGAAGAGGTGGTTAAGAGGCGAGGCAGACTAACATAATTGGGCCCGATGGTATCCAAAGCCCGGCAGGTGTTGCAAGAACTCTCATAACGCAGGTACCCGAAGCGGCTGTAGCCTTCAACTTGACTACACTCAGGATTTCACTACCTTCCAGGAATACTAGCGTTTCATGTTTGGCAAGTCTTTTATTGAATATATGAAATATGAGAGATACTTGTAACTCCTGCTGACATATTGGACATGCCAGGAGAAAAAAGAATACACGGTAGAGTCTGCAGTGTCAACAAATAAATTGTGTACTTTTGTTTCATCTTGTCCTGGCACAAGAAAGAATGTCATTCCCTCCTTAAAAGCAATGTCAGTTGTTGGAAATATCTCAGCATTTTAAAAAGAGGCCCAATGCCCTCACCTGCAGAAAAACAGGTACCAGGGTCATGCTATGTAAAAAATGGAATCTTAGGCAGATTTTTGCTGGAGCGGAAAGGCACAGGAATTTGCACTCTGTAATTTCATTAGCGATGCACTGGGCTTCTACGAGTCCTTCTAGCTGCTTCAAATGAAGAGGTAAAAGCCAGGCATAAGCTTAAATGACAACAATTTCTGAGAGAGAAATATTCATGTGCAAATCAGAGCTATTGTACTATCCTTATTATTATCTGGAGGCTGAGGGCTCTTACCAATTAAAGAATACCACAGATGGATTATTCAACAAGCATGCACACAAACCAACCTACAATAGGTAATGTAAAGTACCTAGTATTACAGAGCCCAGAGAAGAGCTTTTTACTTTAAAAACTATTTAATCAGGAAAATCAACGCCTTACATCAAAGAAATGGAGATGAGGGACAGGAGGATAAAGAGGCTCATCAAAAAAGGAGATCTAGTTAAGGATTCAACGCCCTAATTCCCTTTCTCTTAAAACCTTCGTCAGAGGGGGCACGGGGCCAATTTGCTCCCTAAATGGCTGCGTGTGAATGTGCAGATTGCTTTGCATAGCCGCTGGGGAATCTGGGCTTCTTCCTCTTTTCTGTCTCCACACGAAGCCTGCGAATTAGAAAAGATCCAAAGACAGATAGGCTTAACGGGGCCCTAGCTAGCTTCCTTAAGTCCAGAGTTCTGTTCCAACTTTCAGCTAATTCAATCCATGGCCCAACTCAATTAATAGGCTTTAATGCACTGTCTCTTCTTTATCTTTTCTCTTTCCTGGGGACTGGGGACTTCATTTAAGAGTTACATAGTAATATCTGCAAAAAGGATTGGATTTGTAAGTTTGTCAATGGTGATGTGTCACAGTGGCATTAAGGTTGATCTTATATTCATCTAAAGCTCAGGCATCTCTTTCATTATTCCTGCCAGGGAACATTACATACATTCATACAATGAAATGCATAAATATCGACAAATGCACACTGTATATGCAACGATATTTGACTCTTTAGTCAAAACGTCCTTGATATGAGGGAGGACCCCTATGTATGCCAAAACCAATCAAGATCTCCAGCTAACCCCACCTCTAGGTATATAGTTTTATTCCAACTAGGGGCTATTTCAATACGTCCATATGAGCCTTAAACCATGCAATTCATTATTTTTGGCCTTGGATTACCACCAAGGACTTATACTCTAAAGGCCTGCAGAGGTTCTCAGTGAAACGATCATATTGGTCAGAAAGGTGAATAATTTAAGCTCAAGCAGGAGGGCAACTCCGTATTCTTTCATAGAGACAAATATTTCACACTTTTCCTCTTTGCTCAGCAGAAACATTAACCTCATCTGAGTGCAAATGTGTGTACGTCTGTTTTGAGCCTGGAGATCAGAAGCCGGCTCTGTGCATTAGGCTTTCTATCACGCCTGCAGTTCCGATTGATCGGCTTGGCAATCAGCAATTAAGCCCTAGTGATCAGAGAGGGAGGTGGGAGGAGGGAATGAGAGATGGAGGTAGCCAGCATCCCCCTTCATTCCCACCCATATCCACTCGTCAGCCAAGGAAAGGCTTCACTCAGCTGGGGTGCATTTGGCCAGGGGCTGGGCTCACTTGTGGAGGTTAACTCCAGCATAAATAAGCATCTTTGGACTCATTACAGGGATTAGAGAGTAATTCGCCTGCGAGGAAGGAGATGACTGCCTGGGTTTTGGTACAGTTTACTACAGTCTTATAGGGGCGAGGGCCCAGGAGATTACAGAAAGAGAGAGACGGAAAGGCAGCAGAAGAGAGAAAGGCCAAGGGAAAAGAGGGGCTGGTTGTCAAGTGTGTGTCTGTGTATGTGATTCAATCCAAGCCCCTGGCTGCCCCCTTGATCTTCAGCATGTTGGGGTGCTGTGAAAATGGATAATGGGAGTCAGAACGACTGGGCCTGTCTACAGAGAAGTGTGCTGATTGTTATAACTTTCCCTCATCTCTTTCTCTCTTCTCCACTTAACGAGATAAACACCCAAGAGGTAGCACTCTATCAATTTTAATGATGTTGAAACACAATTTAGGCACAAAAAACACAACAAATGCTAATTTGGCCATGATGAGAGGCATCAGAAATTCCTCTCATTATTTATTCAGCTGACTTTCTGCATTTTTCATCAGAACAAATAATCCCATTTCAACAAATACACGCAGCAAATTCAGAGCATAAATCAACACAGACACTCATCAAATATATGCTCTGTGCGGTTCTCTGCAGTCCACTGCACCAAAGACAAATAGTTCTTTCCAAAGTCCAGCTGGAGAAAAGGAAGGGGGCAGAGGAGAGTCAATACAGAAGCACATACATTAAACATGGCAGGTCTATGTGTGTTCAGGAAAGACACAGACATAATAAAGAGCGAAGTCTGTTTATAAAGTCTTACAAGAAGACTATGTGATTCTTCCAAAAATGCTCAGAGGGACCGTTAAACACATGTTGACATATACTTTATTCCCAAATTAAAAAGGTTGGGCTTAATCAACAGTACATTGAATCATTCATCATATATTTCTATTTGTTTTGCCCCCCCATTTTTGACAAGTCCAGCACATCACTTCATCTCCACCTGTATCCTCAACGGTTCAGGCTGGCTGGCCTGCGCACCACATTTTGGACAGGTGAGGTAAGGCTCTGCAATGCTGTGGCTTTTGATGCAGTAGTAACAGAAAACATGGCGACATCCCACCATATGAGGCATGGTGGGCCACTCTCCGCACAAACCACACTCTTTTAAAAGCCCTTGTCCTTCTGGTGCTGCCTGTGTATCTGTCCTCACATCTCCAAAAACAAAAGAAGACACGATAGCCTTCAGTTGGCGCGTATTGATCAACGGTAACAGGAAAATGAGGAATTCAGAAAAGCCGTGCCACAGGAGCTCACGGTTCATATACTGGTATGTTTCATCCCGAACCACGTTGGGCTTGCTGAACACTGCCTGAGCTCCCACAATCCTTTCGGCCAAGAGCGGGTGCTGACCTTTCTTTAGGAACACAAAGAAGTTGATGAGACTTGCAATATGAGCAATGCTAGAAACAAGGTTGAAACATTTGCGGAGTCCTTGTGTGATTAAGCTGACGTCATGTTCAGACACAGACCCGCCGGCGCTCAAACCCAAGCACAGTAGCAAGCTGTGGGAACGTTCTTGAAACCAGCGGGCACCTACGTTAAGCAGCGCCAGACCCCATTTCTGTCTACGGGATAGAGGTCTGTAACGGGTCACTGAGGAAAGAAGGTTGTGGTAGCGCAGACTCAGTAAGGACTGGCCCACGGTAGTGCTGTTCGAGTACAGAGTGAACCTCCACACAAGCAACTGGAGCAAAGCTCTTAGCTCGGGCTCAGCTGGAGTCAGAAGACCTGGGCGGCAATTTTGAAAGCACTGGGAGAACTGGGTCCAAAGCAGCTGCTCAAGGGCTGAGTCTAGTTCAAGGGCATCCAGTTGGTTGATGCGCAGTACTGGAGTCTGGTCCGAACCAGAAAGCCCAGATGCCTCTGTTTTGTTTGCATTTCTTTCTAAACCTGTTGACAAATAGGGAAGAAAAAAAGATTTTATTAAGTGTTCTAAGTATTTTCAGGTATAGGATGAAGCAAAAGCAAAAAACCAAATTAGCTAAGATTGCACTGGATAAAATTGATATGTTTAAAAAAAAATAATCAGTTGATCACCTGCAGTCTAACTATTGAAGAACAAATAGTTTATGCTGAATAAAGCTCAGAAGGTGAGGGTGATTTTGTAGGAAAGGTTATTTTCTTTTTACATCGGAAAGGAAATCACTTTTCACGTGTAAATACCCATCCTTAATGCAACCTTTTAGCTGTGCAATGCAGTGGAGCGGGGGTGTCTTAGTTCTTTCCAATTTATAAATACACACAAACACCCACACACAGGAGGTGAAGCCTTGGGGCTCTTGGCGCCTGCTCCCTCTGGAGATAGGGGTGTGTACAAATCACATCACCAGGGATTAGGCTAACGGCATAGTCTCTGGTACACCGTAAACATCCACCAAGAGTGGAACAATTTTTCCTCACCCTAGAGTCAAGTCCATATTGGAGCTCGCCATTGTGAAGTCCGGACTACTTTGTGCTACAGTCCCCCCAGTTTTTATCTGGCCGTTCCTCACATGAAACGCTTAAGAAGTGGGGAGACTAACTAACACAAGGAGAGACAGAGCAAGAGGTGCACAGAGAAGAGGAGAGAGAGGGAGATAGATGGAGGGAGAGAGACGGAGAGGCCTTTTTCTGACAGTGGCTTTTGTGTCTTGCTGAACGGGATTTGTCACGAGGCTTTAAAAGAGATTTCAGCAGGGTAAATATGGCAGTTCTGACAGAAAGAGAGAGAATGATGGTCACTTCAGTCACTTTCAGAGGAACTTAGAAAAATTTTCTCATATGTGGTCACAATGTTTGAGTTTATTGTGACACACAGGACCCTATGTCGGTTGATGATGCTTAAATAGAGCCGGGATACACACTTCCACAAAGTTAGAATTAGCAAATGAATTAAAAAAAAGTATGAATTCACATTTAAGTAAGCATGTGTGACTAATGTCCTGAGCTGCATTTGAAATGCTGCCATGTTTAGCGATTAGAACCTTGCCAGTGATGGAAGTTGAGTTTGGATTAAAAAATAAAAATAAAATAGAGGTCTGAATGAGTATGGTAACCAATAAACAGTTATCATCTGTGGTAGCTAAATCTTGAAGTTTTTTTCCTTGACAGGTATAAAAACACAGATTATGCCTGTGTGTGTGTGTGACTGCATTTATCAGGTAGCAGAGAAGAAGGCTTGATCTATGCAGAGCTTTAATATAGGAGTTAAATTAATCTATCAGTCCATAGTTCCACACACAAAGGCAGGTGGTGGAAATCCCTGTCACAGCAGCGGCACTCTCAGGAGAGTAAACCCAGCCGGGTCCAATATTCTTTTCAAAGCCTTTTATCGAGCAGTTTACAAGTTATGAATGAATATGTTTTATTTGGGGAAACACTGTATTGACAGCCACCTATCAATAGTAATGTGACTATTGTCAAGGGTCTGTCAATATTAATGTAATTATGATGTAGAGGGATCAGAGGGATGCCGGAGTCCGGGGCCAAGTAACATCTCCTGCCCACTGCCATATCAATAGCTGGGATTGCTATTGACAGCTTCCCTTCAGACTTGGAGCACTTGCCAAATATATAACAAGCAGAGAATTCAGTCAGTGCCAGGTTGCCTATAAAAATGACGCATTTGAATTTACAGGTTCGCCTTTTTTCCCCCCCTGTGAGTAACTACTAATCAATGTTCTTTATGTAACATTTAAAACTCACAATCAAAGGCAGTGTGTTGTATAGCTGTGCATTTAAGTAGGCTACAGGAAATGGCATGACTGCGTTGCATGTAAAGGGGTGTTTTATTTCCACTGGTTCTTGGGTGGGTCAGACACAACATGCCTTCTCTTGGTGTAAATGACAAAAGAATAGAAGTAGAATGTAGGCAGATGAGGAATCAAAAGGAAAACCCCAAAAAGAATGACCCAAAAGTGTTTTTTGCAACAAGAAATATCATTTTTGGAAGGAATATTAAAGGTTATTTTGAGTCAGATCACTTTCTTTAAGCTTAACTTTTTCTTTCCGTGGAGACAAACATGACTCAGGGCTGACAGCCATAGCTTCCAGACTGGAACAACAACAACAATATTCAAACTCACACTTCAATAGCATCAAAGGTTTTAAAAAAGGGAGAGGGGGTGCATGACCAGGGTTGTGAACGAGACATGAGGCAACAGAGGTATACGCTGCATCAGAGGAAGCCTTGCAGCTGCAGCAGGTCCTCTGCAAACTAGACAATGAGGCTTAATGACAGCTAGGATATGCAAAGATGGCTGTGCAAAAAGTCAAGCACATCAGAAACCTCATCATGAAGAGCTGAGCTGGAAGGTCTGAACATCATTCTACAGTCAAGGGGGGAAAAAAGTAGAAACTGAGGGCACAGATAAAAATGAAATAGGATAGAAAGGGATACAGATAAGCTCAAACCTCTTCCAAGGAGCTGACCTTGGGACTGGCGGTCACAATAAAAGAGGAGGGAACAATCCTGGAGCATGCACGGCTCAACTGCAGCGTCCAGGGAATAGTCCATAGACAGGGGAAAGGCTAAATTTTCCCCTTGACCTTGATTTTGGCATCAAGGGATAGGATGATGGGTGTTTAGGGCAAGGGGCTACTGGGAAAGTGAAATACGTCAGGAGGATTGTGTGTTGCCATTTATTCAGGATACAAGTATTCTGAAGAGACACATACCTGTCAGATGTATGTTCCCCAGTCTGGATTTAGCGGTGGCATGTGTTTGGCTTCAATACTTCAAATAACCGTAGTTATATAGTGTACTTGGCATAACATACTATTTGTTGAAATAACACATGAATATTCACTTTGCTTTCTTTGAGTCTTGTAGCATTAAATGGGTTTAAGATTGGTGAAGTGTGCAAGATTACAGTAGTCCTATTTCTTTTCTCATGTAAATTAATTTGCGTAAAAGGCCCGGTGAATAAAACCTATTTCTCTGAGCACTCCTGTCGTACTCCCATCCCCCCCCTCACTTTATTGCCCCGCTTTTCTCCAGGAAGGTGCGTGGGCCTATTAGCTACGGCCTGCTAATGTCCTCACTACGAAAACAGACGAGAATGTCAGATTTAAAACTTCGAAGAGAGTGATGTCATACAGCAGGACCGCAAGGCATTACAGGGATGCTAAGATTACCCAGGCGGCAACCAGACTAATTGTTATGAGTCCGTTTCATGAAAAATGAATGTGTGCAAATGCACAGAGGAGTCTTCGGGCTGTGTGTGTGTCACACACTAATGCTTTATCAAGGCTCTCCTGTTTCTCTAATCACCCAAGACTCCTTCAAGCCATGGGGCGAGGGCCAAGTTAATGCCTGAACACAGAAAATACGCATCACTCCATCTAATGCATGGAAAAAGGAAAAAAAAATGCAGTCTGCTTAATCTCGGTTTGCTCCGAAGGTAAATTATTTAACAGAATTAATTGATTTCATGAGTATGACAGTTCAGTATGCTAAGGCTGTGTGAGTAATAAGTACAAGGGTTTGGAGAAAAACAACTTAAAATGTAATGAAACATTTAGAGGACAGAGAGCCACAATGAATATGAAGGAAAACACAGAATATTAAAGCACCAAGGTTGTGTCTTTTTAAGGAGATCATCTGGGCCATAGTTCTTGTGGAAAACATTACGAAGCTGCACAATATTTAATTAGCCTCCTCACCTCTCTTTATGTTGTAAAAAGCAGGTAAGTTAAATGATAAAACATTCTGCCACTTTTTAAATATTTGTGCAACTACTTTAAAATTGCAGTGGAATTACCTGATATGAAAGAAATGCGAAGGAAAAAGTTGCGCATTGTGGTCTTTGTGGCTTCACAATGTACCTGCTAAACCATCCAAATGTGATTCATGAGTGCAGTCCGTTTTTTAATTACATCAACTGTCATGTTTCTTCTTTATTGGTAGGTGTATTGTCAGTAGAAGACCTTCAGTACAGAATTATGTAAACATTTCTGAAACCAATTTATATCTGCTTCTTCAACAAAGTTGTTAAATGTTAAGTTTCAGAAACTACAACTAAGAAAATATTTTTAAACACGTGTTTAATGCTTAAAAAAGCATTTTGACCATTTAATTAGTAAATTGAATATATTTCCTCATAAAAGAAAAGAAAATCATTAGAATGTAAATGTTGAGATGTTAGATACCTAAATAGGTCTTGAACAAGGAAAAGCTAAAATAAATAAATAAATAAAAAGTTATTGTTAATATAAATTTGAGAAAAACTAAAAAAGTAATAGCATGATCATTGTCATTCTCATTGAGAATATATCTTCATCCAGAAATTTGGTCTGCTAAATAAATGCAGGAAGGTGAGATTTTATAAAGAGGCACAAAAAATGTCATGTTTTTAATTGCTAGCACTCATCTGGGAACTATTTAAATGACCTCATAACCCAGGAGTGATATCATAGCCCAATTTAAATTCAGTGAATACCTTAAAACACTCTCATTACACTAAGTGTTTAGCTCCAGAGAGTGCCTATTCTTCAATCTCGTGTAATCAGCCAACTGCTCAATATTCACTACTTAATGACACCATCTCCTTTTTTTTACCCCATGCCCATCAGTCTTTAGCAACAACAAAAGCCAAATCTGCTCCATTTTGATAATAAGGCAAGAGCATTATGTGATAATCACAGTGGGGATTAGGTTTGGAAGGGGTGTATGAGAGCAGTGCAGTCAAAGCCACACGAAAAGAGAGATATATGCACGAGGCAGATAAGAGCAGTGGAGTGATGATTGGGGTGAGAAAAATAAAATCTCTTGAAAATCAATAAGATCAACTTTGCCTAGACTCTTGAGGCAGAGTGTTTTGATCTTTAGCACTGATTATTTGGGAAAATGGTGGAATTATTTTTAACCAGCTCCAGGAGGATCACACGCAGTCACGAAGTTAGGGAGTCAGAGTTGCATTTGACAAATGCATCATGCATTCTACACATCTATATGCACCTGACGTTATTTTACTGGTAAGATTAGGAGGTGATAGGCGTTGCTTCAAATACAAGATCGAATAGGATAGGAAAATAAAGTTAGACTTCACGTGAGAATATTACAAACATAATGTCACATCAATCAAAACAGCAACGTTATATTTACCCATTTCTTTTCACTGGGGACTGTGGATCTTTCTAACCAGTCCTGAGCGTCCATAACAGTGGAGTCTGAGAGGACCACGATGTATTTCCGGGTTGTGTAATCAAAGCCCGCCTCTTTCAGAAGATTCACCAATGAGATTAGCAAACGTCACACTTATGAGACGCTCAGTAGGATTTAGCCAATCAAGTGCAGCTACCATCAAGGCAGAGGTAGAGCCCAGAGGAAACCGCTGGCAATTATTACAATTGAATTTTATCCGTTGTTGAAACGTCACATAGCGACCACAATGTTTTGTAAATAAGCGATTACTTAAACTGAGTAACTGAGACCATGGTGCACACCGATGTGCATTAAAAAAATACCAATCAAAAACAGCAGGTATTGGCAATATCGTATTGTGTTATGATTAGGCTTAGGAGTCCCTGCAGTCTCTGAATTGTGAGAAATGTGATCATAAGTCTTCCTTTTAAGATTACATCAGATATTACCACGAGCAGTCAGGAGAATACTAAAAGTTGCCTTTCGACAGAGGTGAGCTCTCGAATGTAGCACAGGGTTAGAGCCGAAATTCGAAATTTAGGGATGCTGTGAGAAGTTTCAACAGGATAAGAAAGCTTCTAAATGAGTTCAACGAAGTTTATCGACAGAGGATAGCGTGTATGGAATCAACTCTGGAGGAACTATATCAGGTAAATGTTCTGAGATGTCTGATTTAGGTATCAGTCTCTCTGGAGGTGTGGGTTCGAATCCCACCGTTGCCATCGTATTTGTAAGGGAGTGTTTAAGTGTTAAGTTGGAGATAACAACATTGTCTCTAAAGAAACTGTGTTTAAATTCAAGCTACTCAAACTACCCGTAATAGAAGCAAAGTGTATTGCTTTTATAGCAGGGACCTGATTTGTAATAATAATTTAGATCAAGTTAACACTATAAATCATTATTAAAGAACCCATTTAAATGCAAAATGAATGCAAGATTTGTAGGTTCCATTTATTGTCATTAGGTTATCATTCATCCAATATAAACTGAAGCAGCATCCTGTCCATTCTGACTTGGGTATCAGAAGATGACCTCAGTCCTGTCAGATAAATGACAGGAGGAAGCAAAGGGGTGCTTTCATAAAGCCACAGCACTTGTAACAGGTGGCAAATTGCATTATGTTTCCATCTAAGCAGCAAGGATCAGGAACACAGATCCATGCTCATATTTAAAAAAGAGAGGTTTCTAATCATCAAGATTGTCATGTGACATCATTTAGGTTCAAAATGTTGCCTGTGTGAGATAGGTTGTGCATCAAAGCAAGTGTAACAAGATTTCAGAGATGGGTTTTGGTCAGCCAGCCCCAGTCGTGGGCCTCCTTAACAAGGTTATGTGTTAAGAATCCAGGAGCTTCCAAGTTCTAAAGGTTGATATAAGCAGTTAGTCATAAAGCTTGTCCTTTGAAAACAAAAGACCCATTCACCCTGAAGCCCTTGTATTTTTATAATGGTTCTAAATACATCTAAAAATGAAGATAACTTAAACTCATTTTGGAAAATATATCTGAAGGTACTTTAAACTTGTAAACTAGAAAGAGTAGAGAGGGAACTAGCACGTTATTTAGGATGGTCTATTTATTTTGAGTTGCACACCTTAAACCATGAAACCAACCCCAAGTGTTTGCTTAGATACTGTCACATCTTGCAGTTTATGAAGTTATTTTCCCTGCAGCTACGTATTAGTGTGATACTATGCATCGGTGGGCGGTATACGCCACTTGTTGACTTTTTGACTGTAGGGGACAGACATTTATGAACAAAGATGTACTGGGGCTCCTCAAGGCAACAGAATCATGACATTTACTTGCATTCCCCTCTTTTATCAAAGCAGCGATCACTGTATGTGTGTTCTGTCTCACCACCTGTAAAATAATCCCTGTATGGAAAAAAGGAAGATAAAAGGCTCAGCTGAAAGGATGTGAAAGTATGATGATGCATTATGACAGGTCTTGAGAATATTGGGATGTCCTCATTTTGCTAAAACAACTACATTTGTACTCATATGGGGTTTGAAAAAGCACCAGCTTCATCTCCATCACCTTGTATATATTGCATACACCCTTCCATATGCAATATATACTGTGTGATTGGCTTGAAATATTGATGTACTGTGCTGTATTCTGGTTAAGGATATCTTTTATACAGGTCTTTTTCTTGATAGTACAAATCTGCTCAGTGCTTTTGGTGAATTCTGTTGAGTTTTATTTGTCATTTATTTGACCCAATAAAGTAATTTTACTATTTGAACCATCTGACCCAGTGTAACATTGCTGTGTGATTATTGCAGAAGAAAGTGAATTTCCTGCTGTCATGTGTGAATGACCTTGTGGACCAGAACCAGGTGCTGGTTCAGACCATTGCTGATCTGCAGGTGGAAGCTGATGACAACGCGTCCGACGGGCTGGAGAAGCTACACAGCTCTGGCTCTGCTCTGCAAGTAAGATTTTACAGGCTGTTATGTTGTACAGCCTCATTTTCACATCAGTGCATTTTAAATTCATTTGCATCTCAACTAAGCTATTTTTGCTCCTTTTTGTTTGTTTTTACAAAATCTGGTTAAAAGGAGAACCATCCGCACACAGATGACTTGAGGTTCAATGTTGTCCTTTTCCCTTCTTTTGTGTCACCCTAAGCAGAATGTAGTATTTGAGTCCTATGGCTTTTGGACTGAAAGGAATGAAATCAGTATTCATACCGACTATGATAACTACCAGATAAATCCAGGAGCAGCTGTTGTTTAGACAGAATAATATCAAGAGAGGAGGTTACAGTCATCATTAGATGAACTTTGAAACACAAGGTATATGCAAACTGGTATAGGTTATAATGTCGTTGGCTCAGGTTCTTCCATTTTCTGGAGGATGTGAAGAAGTGTTGCATTTTCTTTGCGAGATGGAGATGGAAAATGGAGTGCAAAAATGCTTGATGGAATTTTTCTCCCTTTTTTTAGATTGTTTGAGCTCACTGCAGGACAATAAAGACATCATCATTACTTGATGTGGTGACCTTAAGGTATTGTTCCATTTTCAGTTATGTGCAGGCTTCCATCAATATTCACTCTTCTGAGTGGATGTGGCACACAGAGAAGTAATTATGGTCGATTATACATCAGTACTTATCGGCCATTATGTGAAAGGTCAGAGGGCGAGCTTTGTATGCTTTTTTCTGCACCGGTCACAAAGGTCTTGCTATGCTTTACATTACTTGAGTCAAAACTACATTTGTACATTTACAAATCTTATAGCTAATCTCAATGGTGATGTTTTAGTAGTATAAAAATAATGACGTTTAATGGAGGGACTGTATTTAGTTTTGTGCATTGATAAGACAGTATTGAGACCATCCAGTGTGGTTTTTCCCAAACCAATTTTTATAAAGAATAATCAATATTTGGAATTCAGTAAAACAAAAAAATCTTGGTGTAACTAGTTAGCCTGCCAAGAAGTCTACAGACCTTCCCAATGGACAAAAAATGGGCAAATTCACTTACAAACGTGGGTGGGCACGAGTAGCCGAGTAGCTTAGCACTGGAAGTGTATTGAAATGCTAATCTCCAGAGAGCGTAGAAATGTTGTGTAGCATCTTTATATTGTCTTGAATTTGGGCAAGTAAAAAACTCTGATCCCAGCTATAAAAACAAAAATAGCATCCAGCCTTGCTGAAAGTGAAGTTATTCAAATGAGCTTTAAAAACATCATTTGCATCACTATCAGGCTTTTTCCGGAGTGTTCGAGTCTCCATTCTCGCCCATCTTTAACGACATTCTCTGTTACTTGTGTGTTTTAGGGACTCAATTGCTAAACAAATACAAACAAATGCACTACTTCACTCAAGAGTCTATTAGGATAGTCAGGGGACAACAGTGTATTTTCTACCCTGATGCCCATAATGTGAAATCCAATCAAATGAAGAGAGGAGCATTTAGAAGTACTTATGGACCATTCCACCATGTAAACAATGCAATAAGACCTGTAATAGGAGCTTGGCTACATCTGATTGAATCGTCCTGTACGGTATTGTTGATGTTTCAATGGGGTTGAACTGTAATGGACACTGAACAGAGTTTGTTCTGTGGACATAATGTCATGAAACCCAGGGCTTGTTTTCTCTGCTCTAGACTGGTGCAATTAGTTTGTTGTCAATTTACCATCCAGAGGCAGACGGGTGAAACGTTACTGACTTCACCAAACGCAACAGCTTAAGTAACCTGTAGCAAAAAACGGTAAAGCTCTGTAAGGGAGGATTTTTCTTGAGCGTGCTTTGACAAAGGTTTGATTTGAAACAATTTGGCAAACATCAAGTGGATGTTTGCGGTCTGAGCCATCTGAAGGTTCAGAAGCATCAGCAGCCTTCATCATGGTGGCATTATCATTGTCCTTGGAATTTGTTGGTTCGTAATAAACAACCCTTGAGGTTCCTGCTGTCGCCTACCTGTACTACTACTATACTACTTTCTGATCAGACTAATTATATTGCTCTGCCCAGACAACCTTGCTTCACTCTGCCTCACCTGGGTTGTCCCTCTTATTCCCCTGTTTAAATGAAGAACTACTGCCTCTCAAAAAGATTATAGTGTTGCCCAATGAGAGTTGATGTATCACGGCTTTGTCAGTGTGTCTTCCCTGATGTGTTTGTGTGTATAGATGTGTGACACAATAGCGCGAGCATATGAACGATGCCATCATGTCATTCTGCATTACTTGAGCCATTCTAACAGGCTGCACATGGTGAAAAGTTGGACTGTAAATATGTAAAATCTCCTGATCTGAGCTCCAGGCTTTCTAAGAATAGCCCCCAATTAGTGAAATAAGTTTCTAAAAACAAAAAAATCAGTAGGTTCCAAATCTCATTATGGGGGGGAAGGGTCATTTTTTTCCTATTTCCTCATCTAATTTATTTCAACAGCTTGAGCCCAGAGAAAACTGAACAGCAAAGTGTAAATAATTAGTAGAAATGATTCTGATCACATGCATTTCATAACATTGACGTGACTTTTATGTAAGCTCAGAAAAGATCATCTTGGCCCATTGAACGCCCCCCACCCCTTCTTACTAATAAATCCCAAATGCTAATCATGTGTACATGTTTAACATAGTGATCTGGCCTAAATAGCTTTTTGAGTCGTTTAACACGGTTATGGGATCATGACTGTGTTGAAGATGTGTACTATTTTGTTTCTGCTGTGGATAAAAGTGGAAGTATCCTTGTGCTTGTTATTGCTCCTTGTTAATTGAAGAGAGGGATGACAGAATGTAATTTTTAGTTGGAAAGATGGAAATTCTAACAAGTAAAATTTATTATATGGATGCCTGAAATGTTTCCAACTGCAATGAAAGCCTCCTTTTGTATATGTGTGCATGTGTGTGTATGTGTGTGAGTATGCATTCATGATTATTTATGACATTCCCCTTGAAAGACAGAACTAGGGCTATTAAAATATGATGATTCAAGGACCAAATGAGTAATACAGCTTTATATATTTAGACAGTGAAGTGATCTGGACTTTGACCCTGTTGTCATGAAGTTGAATCCACAAAAAATGTCACTCCAGACCTGAATTACTACCTAAAGGGATTCTTAGGATCAACTATCAAGTTAAGAAAGTAGACTTCACATCCAAAAATACTGGAGAGATGCTTTAATGTTGATTATCCTGCAAGATCATTTTAAAGCAGAATTGGTGTACTTTAGTTTTAACCTGGCTTAGCATAATAGCGAAAGTGTCACAAAAATGTTACAAAAAATGGAGGTAATCTCAAGAGAGACCTGGAAATGTGAATATAAGATTTCTGAAACAGGCTGTGTGTTGGGACGTAGGGCAAACCTCAATGTTTATAGCTTCTTGCTTTTGGAAATATACTGCAAATTACCTCCATTATCTCTTCTAGGTGCTGCAAAGTCCATACTGCTGCAATTAGGGCGCTTTTTTCATAAATACAACATATCCAAAAATCCACATCTTATATGTTTTGAGGTTGCGGGTTTGAAATCTTGCACTCTGGAGAGAAATTGCCATGCGGCCATTTCAGAGCTGCGCCCTCCCACCGTTCCCTTATTCAGGATAACAGATGAACAACAGAACCTGAGCGGGCGTCCTTTTGACCGTTGATGCTTTGTCGTCTTAAACCATCTCTGATCCTCTGGAGCTGCCACCTGTTTGAGAAGTTTGAAGCTACAGTCAAATCTATGTTAAAAACATACTGTGAACCCTGAAACCTGCAACATCCCCCATGCTCGCTATCTCTCTCCATCTCTCTCTCTCTCTTTCTTACACACACTTGCTTGGAAGGGGTCACAAATGAGTGCAAAAGCAGAAGAGGTCACAGGGTCGTGATGCTTGATTATGCTAATGTTCTTGTTAATGACTTTGCTGTGAGTGATAATTGATTGTCTTCATTACCATATTAACTTCACTACCCCCCATCCCCATCACCACCATTCATCCCATCTCTCCACTCAGTAATGGATGCTCCCAATTGATCCTTCAAATAATGTACTAATTAGCTTAATTAAAATCAATACAGATGCCAATACGTTCAAGGATGCCGTCTCTATCAACAGGCAAACGATTCTTCAGATCAGGGGGCCGATCTGTTCACAGCGAGAGCGAGAAAAGAAAAGGGAAAGTATTTTGAAAAGAAGCAGACAAAAACAGACAACCTGGCAGAAAATTAGACTGCTGTCCTAAAATGGCAAAATGAATGAAGTACAGAGTAAAAATGAGAGCGGAGCAACGGCGAAGACACGGCGGCCTGAGAGAAGGAGGCTAAATAACCAAAGGAAGGCAAAGAGAGGGGACGCTAACTGAGAAAGAGAGGGTGAAAGAGGTTTCTAATGCTGATTTATGAGCGCTTGACTGTCATTAGCTGGAATAAATGGCTTGGAGGAGTGGCTGGAGCATTACTCCCTGTACAGGATACTAAGTGCATTGTAAGGTCAGCCATAAGGCCAAACTTACATATGTAGTGCTCTGCCCTTGTAAACCTTTGGGAATATATCAGCATCAGGATGGAACTCAAGGTAGTCTGTATGATACACTGGGTCAGCTGTGGGGCCTTCATCTAGACAGCAGGATTTTATTAATTTCCATTCAAAATTGTCACTCTGAAATGATTCACGTGTTGGTTATTATAAATGTGTATAATTTACACAAGTTATCAAACAGAAGCTTTCAGGTTTATATTGAAATAAACCAAAGTTGGGCATCAATAATATATAAAGGAGTGAGTGGTAAAAATGAGCAAAATTGCATTTTAAGTTATGCAACTTAAATTAAGTAATATAACTTCATTTAATTGCGCTGGTGTATGAATTTTATGAAATATGCTTGACGTGAAGTGACACCATCTTGGGATTTGTAGTTTCTAATCTTGTTTATTCCTATGTGCATCATTCCAAGCGATGAGGTGCTGTCAGCGGCATCTGAATCATGACCTCCGCATGCATGTGGAACATTTGGGATATTTGTTTATTTGCTTTACTGCCAAATGCACATCAGGGTAAAGACACAGCAGAGATGCTGTATTATCTAACTTTGAGAAGAAAAAAGGAAGGCACTGCGTAGCATCATAGAGGGTCATTGAGTTCATCTTGATGTCATTGACATCTTCAAGGCTCTTTTCTATGCTAACCTGTACATACATCTCTTGGCATTTACTTCAAGCGTAATCTGGACAAAATTAAAGTCCGTATTTTTTTATACATCCTAATTGTAATCATGGAAGACCTGACATAGTGGGAGAAGATGCTGATGTGTTGCTTCAAGTCACTGTCACCCTCGTCGAGTTCTCTAATCCCGTGACTCATACACTCGCGTTCATGCTTTTGTTTTTTCCCTCCGCTCTTGCTTTCAGCTGACCGAGCTGCTGACAAAAGCTGTGGGTGAGGGGGCTGGAAAAAACACGAAATGATTGCATAAATGGACAGCTATTTTCAGATATCAAAGAAAGCGGAAAGAAGGAAATATAAAGTGGGGAGAGAAAGAGAGGGGGAGGGTGTACGGGGGGCAAACGACTGTCCTGGGAAGAAATGAGAGATTGTGCTGTGAGATGGGTACAAATGAGAAAAAAAAACAGGAATGGAGCGGAGGGCACAACCAAAATGTCCTGCTTAAAAGTCCATTCTTAGAACATCTGCTGCCGTTAAACAACCAAGAGACGTCATGTAAAAAGTGAGTAAAGATTCAGATTCAAATTCAAATTCAGGTCCTTTATTGTCCCACACGGGGAAATTTACAAGTAAAGGCACAGCACATGTACGTGCGCACACACGCGCGCGCGCGCACACACACACACACCACACACACACACACACACTTATATTTAACCTTTCCTGTAACCAGCCGGTTTACCCAGGTCATAACCTTTACAGGGCTCATTATCATTGATGGCAGGGCTTTTTATAAAGCTGAGACACTGGTGACACATTACTAACAAATCGCTCTCTCTCTGTCTCTCTCACTCGCTCTCTCTCTCTCTCGCTCTCTCACACACACACACACACACACACACACACACACACACACACACACACACACACACACACAGAAATATGAGACCTTACTCCAAACACCAAAGCCAGCCGCCTCTAAATTGCACCCACCACTCAGCCATACATTCCTAATCAGCTAATGTTGTTTCATTGCATATTATTAATTTGCTCCTGTTTCTGATTTATCTGAAGCTCTTTACATCACACCAACATTTTGTCTACTTTACAGTTCAGTGAGGTAAAGGGGAGAGGGAGCACGGGCCGTGCGCTTTTCATGTACTTAGGGGATTGCATCCCTAATGAATGGACCGGCTGTTTAGGCATACATAACACGGCCTACTACTCACCTTAATAATGCAAGCAGGTCGTAACTCCTGCTAACCCAAGGGTATTTAAGGCATGCACGCACACACAAACACACAGTGGACCTAAATCAGCCCCTGACCTCGATGCACGCCTGCTGTTCTTACTGTCATACCGAAACCAAACTGAACTGTGAATTACAGCGAGGGTCTTTTTGCGCATTTGTACTTCATTTTTCAGTAACTTCACGGTATGCAAGGTTGAAAATTTACTTTTCTTTAAAAAATAATTTGTTCTTTTTCACTTTTTGCACGTACTTCAATGCCTAGACGTGCTAGCTTTTTACTCTGAGCAGGACATAATTAAAACACCCGCATCCCTAGACTTTAAACACACACAGGCACACTAAAGGCCTTGTGTTGACCTGTAAGTCATCGCTCTCAACATTGATTTCCTTTTCCCATGGTGACCTGTGTCACCACGGCGATAAAGTGGCCAGCATTTCCCCAGTTCTGCTGGGTCTCTCGGGCCTGGATTCAAATTTTTCCTTTTTCTGGAATTATATTCCAAAATTACCATAATACATAAGCTTGTTTGCAGAGGGTGTCCTTAACATGTATATCATATGTAAGCAAATATAGCAACAAATAAATAAACATGTTTTAGCATTATAATGTACCTGTCATCATAATCCTACTTATATTTAACAAATAACTGTTTATTTACGGTATTTATATATATATATATATATATATATATATATATATAATTTTTTTCTTTTTTTTTTTCTCTGTATTTGGCGAATACATCCTACTTAATGCTGAAGGGTTAATGGTGAAGTTAAAGAACTTGTTTCCTGAGCAGGAATCTTGCAATTCTTTCCCTACATTACATCAGGAGAAGCAACTGCCTCGTCAGTTTCATTTTGTAAAGGACTTTTATTCATAAAATTGCACAAATAACCTCGAAATCTAGTTCCAGGAAAAATCTCTCAGTGGGCATGGCTGAAAAAAGTGTGTTGCAGGTTGTTTACATGGTTATTTGATATGAAACACGGGGGTAAAAGACTACGTGGAAGGAGATTTGATTTGTGCATAGATCCTCTGTTGAGTCCAATCTCTGTGCTCATGTTGCGTCTTAATTGCTTGGCAATCTGCTGATTTAAAATCAAGATCGATCTTGAAGAAAGGCTTCCACCAACATTTTTGAATCAAATTAGATTGCAGTATTTAATTTTGTCTTAGACGTGCTTACAGACGTGGCGTAACCTAATTGATTAGCTGCTGCATACCTCATGAGCAAACTAACAGAGCGATGTAGTCAATTAGACGGCTGCTAATTAGACAAATGACTTTGTGCGGCTTTTCATTTAGTGATGTATTTTAAACAATGTAATCTGAGTTCCAGCCATTGATTTTATGTTTAAAAACGCACAACAGGGCTTCCTAAACTGGAGCCAAGTATGTGGATTGCTCTCCAGTGGTCAGCTGCTGTATAGATGGTTCTATCTGCTGGTCCTAAATGATTCCTTTTAACATCATCACCAAGATCATCAAGTTGGAAATTCTGAGCTATCGCTTCAGCACCTCAGCCCCTTCGGGCCGACAGACTTTATCACATCTAAAACCCTTGACAAACTCATTTGCGACACGGAGAGCTACCTCTATTAAGTGGTGATTTAATTAAAAGGTCGTGTCAGTATTCGCCGTCTTGTCGGGGTCTGGGTCACGGGATCGGCAGCTCTGGCTCCCACCTTCATAAGAGGGTCTGACACTTAGAAATTGTAAACATATTGAATGTCCAACAATTTTTATTAACTTTTGTGTGCTTGACTGTTGCTTTCTGTATATGGAAGGATTTCTAAGTATCTAAAATTGCATTTTCTCTTAAATTTGTTGATAATGGAAGTTGATTATTTCTATAACGCAACAAAATAGATTTGTAGAACTGTGTGGTTCAACTGCTTTGTGTTAAAAAAAAATCCTCAAACCAGCATCAAATGTTGCTAATTGTGAATGATATTTTTAAAGATGTTGTTTTCAGTCTGTCTCAGATGTCTGGAATTCCTGTGCTAAGGCTTTTGCTGGATGAGCTTGTTGGGTCTGTAGCAAACATCCCATACAGGTATGAACATGGACGTCTCCTGACTGCTTTCTATCAACAAGGCAACTTATGTTGCCCCAGAAACTTTACCGTGAGATCACAATATATAAAACTTCTTTGTAGTAACTTTAAGCTAAGTCAGACACTCATCTGAGCCCCTCACTGGGTTCATAGATTCTGTTTCTCTTGAGGGAGTCGGAGCTCCTTTGGGAATTGCTGTAACACTGTTGTCCCCATGGCGATATGCAAATCCCTGTATGATATGATTCCTCACCCTGTGGCACCCAAATTACCTTAAAGTCGCGTTCCCTTTCCCATTTCAGACCCATATCTAAAGAAACAATTTAATTTCAAGTTTCCCAGATCTTTAAAGGAGTGAACGGGAACTTGTCCCATCTCATTTTCAGTCAGGAGCAGAAAGGTGATTTAAGTTACAAGTAAGCCAAGCCGGAATCGCTGGTCTCGCACAATGTGGCACAGATGAACGCCTGGCTGCGCCCATCCTGAGGACCACCCGGAAAGGTGTGATGGATCCACAGTCAGCTTAGGGATCAGGGGATTTGCATCACACCTTGAGCATTTTAAATGGCTGCACATGTGATAATAATGAAAAAAATGATCCTGGGTAAAAAAAAAAAAAAAAAGTAAATGAAATGAGTAAATCAGGTCTTAGGAAATGAAAATGACAGACAAGTTGAATCAGTGGGAGAGTGTGTGTGTGCTTCTTGCCACCAGCGTCAACATTAAACACATCAGATTGAAGCCACCCTCCAGGGTAGCATCACTCAGCCAGGTGTGTGTGTGAGAGTGTGTGTAAGAGTGTGTGTTTACGGTAAAAGCTGACTTTCATCTACTTCTCCATTTCCGCATATATTTTTTTGTTTATCTACAGGTTTATTTATATATTTTTTGGCTCAGATAGTGTACACAACACACACACACACACACACTCTCTGATCCATCGATGTATTGATGTGTGAGTGGGTGTCAGTTTTCTTTTATTTTGTATTTTCCACCTCCCATTTTTAAAAATTATTTCCTCCCAGTATAATCTCCTGCAGAGATCCTTTTACACTGGAGTGAACTTGAGTGCTGTTTTTTTTTTTTTTCTGCCACCAGCAGTCAAATGCTGAGAAGTTAGTTAGGGGGGAAAAGAGGGGAAAATCATTTGGGAAAGGCAGGAACTGAACTTATCTCAAACTGTACCTGGGTGAAGATGTTCTATTTCCAAACTTTTCTTTGTTAAGCTGAGAAATTAGATGTTTCTACTGCTCATCGCTTCATTTGTGTCTTTGTTATTGTCCAGCTGCAGTCTCTGGTGTCCCCTGCCAAGTTCTTCCTTGCAAGGACAGCGATAACACTTTTCCTCCTATCTGTGTCTCCATCTCTCCCTTTTCCCCTCCCGTCCTCTCTCAGGACAGGGGAGCGTATGTCTCTTTTTCTTCATATTGACTTTCAGGCTCCTCTCGTCCTATTAGGCCAGACTAAATAATCAATATGAGGTCCTGGTGGGCTGCAGACAGGGACACGTTGCCGGACAAGTGTCTTGCTCATTAACACGCAGAGTAAGAGGTATGACGCATCTCGGAGCCTCGCCTACGCAGACAGGTTCTGTCGGCTCTACAAGTATTAAAGTTTTAAATCCTGACGTGACAAATGTGGTGGGTGAATCAGTCGTTTCAATCACATGAGACTTCATGAATCGTCGCCCGGTAGGTGCGTTTCCTGGTGTCAAGTGCAAAGCGGCAGAAGGCCCCTCCCTCTCCTCTCAAGTCTTCTCCCCTGCTGTTCTCCCAGCTGGTGAGTTGTGACATCTGCAGCGCTGTGACATGGATAAGCAGCTGCTAGCGACGGGATGGGGAAGGGGGTGACAACGCAGGGGGAGAAGCAAAGAGGAAAGAGCTGCCTCAAGGGAGGAGGGGCTGACAACCAGCAACTGTTGGGCGAGGGAGGGGGGTGGGGGGTTGGGAAATCAAGTGTGCGAATGTACACGTGTGTGTGTATGTGTGTAGGCGTGGCAGCGTGCCAGGCGGTGCCATCTGGCTGCTTGACAGAGCTCTTCTCATTAACAGGGAGGTTAATTGCTGTGGCAGCACCCAGCCTGTGTCAAACATCACCCCGGAGACATGAAGGCAACAGACATCCTACATGTTTGTGACCACATTGATGCTCTGTGTGTTTGAACGTTCCAAACGAACGTCGTTAAGATGTTATGAACTATTTTCCTAAAGTATGAGTGAGCGATTGTATCAGGGTAATTGAGTGTCCTTGTATTTGTTGGAGTACCAAAATACTAATTCTACTAGCAAAGTGAGGATATTCTTGTGAAGTTTGGCTGGCCTTCTTAACTTCAAAGGACTGTTTGAGGTTTAAGACCTGAATTAAAGTTGAGGTTAGAGGTGGTTTTAGGTCAGGCTCAGGCTCAGGGGTGATATAGGATGGGTACAGTTGGGTTAGGGAGAGGTTACGTATTATGTCTATATAAGTCTACCACAAGATAAATACAAGGCTGTGTGTGTGTTTGTGTGTGTGTGTGTGTGTGTGTGTGTGTGTGTGTGCGCAAGCACGTGCTACATGCATGTTTATATTAGTCCTTTGAATTATGTCTTGTTGCTGTAATGATGTAGAAAGAATTGGGTTTACATAGCCAATGTCTATAGCCCTGAGGGCGCACACACACCCACAAACACACACACACACACACACTGGACAGGGGAAAGGGTGGCAATTTGCATGTTATTACTGCATATTCATGACTAATTTTGTTAGCCCTGCCTAATAGGCCTGAGTGACAGTTTGAGATATCGAGAGCCTGCTTTAATATTACACTTTCGTTCACTCACACACACATACACACACACCGCTCACTCATATTCAGTCACCGTGTGCTCTCCGTCCACACAGTAATCATAACAACACTTAAGGCTGCAAATAGGAAGTCCCTGTTCATCTGTTCGTTTGACACTCTGCCATTTGTTTAGCCAACTGCGCTGTGCTGTGTAATATTACAGTTAATCATTTGCGACTTGCATAATCACACACTAATATGCACATACATATGCACAAGTTAAGATTAATCCATTTACATTTTGACCCGTTCCAGATCAGAAATGGTCCATATTTGCTCCGAAAACACATGTATTTAATTGAGGTTTATCCATAATATGATGATGCTGATCAGCAAATATAAAGCCGTCAGCGCTTTTGTTAATGGTCATTTACTTTGGCGAATATGTGTTTTTTAAAGGCCTTTAAAAGTCAAAACAGAATTTGTCGGTGTGCTTTCACGTTATATGGCGGTTTAGGAACTTCCTCCCTGCTGAGCAAGTAAAAATAGGGATGAAATTGGCTGCAGTTATTTTTCATTCAAAAACCTTCTTCCAATTTTCTGCTCCTTCCTATTTTAGACAATTCTTGTTCAAAGATTCTCCCTTTAATGTGGTGTAATTTAAGATTTCTGTCTTTTTCAACCCCACCAAACTGACAGGAAAATAAGCTTTCAAAATTCCATTTTCACCTTTTCAGTCCAAAAGACCCGGAATGATAAAAAAGGAAACACTCTAAAAGGTTTAGTCCTTTGGCAGAAAGTTGAGGAATCTAATTTATGCATATCTTCAGGGAAAGATTGTCTTTGTCTACACATTTCTGTACATTAAAGCGTCTGAGAACAGTTTTTCTACATTCTTTTGAAACATTTTCTCTGGGAAACGCTCAACAGTGATAATTCAGAGTGAAAATAAAAGTGAATTAGCAGCACAGCACAAACACACTTCCCTATTCTCTTGCAGAGATGGAACCCGACTAATCCAAAGTCAGGTTTCTGTCTAACGCTCTCCTCTGTGACTCCATTTCACACTTTTTTTAAAGCGAAGGATTTAACTCTCAGCGCACTCGATCCACTCACATGTCACTTTCGTCAAACCTTGCCTCTCCTCCCCTCCGTGGCGCCAACGCGTAGATGCGCTTGATCAAATTTGAGCATTTTCTGTTTTTTTTTTAATCTGTGCAAAGTTTCATCAGGATAACTTGTGGCCGCCGGTAAATGTGAAATTCTGCTCCGTCTTCATCTTTTCTCCTCTCGCTTGGGTGTGTGACAGCTGTCATTGGCTGTCTTGAGTGTGTTTAAGATATTTACACCAGTAAGGAAACACACACTCGCCCGCGCACGCACATGCTTGTGTGATTTTTAATTAAACTGTTGAACGCATCACATCTCAGACATAAACACGTTGTTTTGAATCATCTGCTGATAAATGAGAACCTCTTTAATGTGTTTTTACAGGACATATTAGAAATGCAAAGTTGTTTACACAAATATTTGGTCTTTTCTCAGTCTCTCCACTGTGTTTTTGTTCCATTTGCCACAGTCGTTGTGGCAGTCGCTCCTCTGTGGGTGATGCCTGTGCTTTGGATGGCCTGACAAGCCGGCTGCACACCGAGGACACACTCATGCACGATCTGGAGAGAGAGCTCAGTTTTCAGCCAAAGGTGATCTGCTCCTTCTCTACGGTGACTTAAAGCTATCAAAAATGCAATGTTCATATCCTTCCCAAACTGATGTTTTAATCAATGGTCATATAGTAGCTTATGCACTCATTTATTTTTACAAATCAAAATCACCTTCACGACCTAAACAAAAGTTGCTTTCTTGTTATTGTTTAGAAGCTCGGCTGCGAAGGCGGAGGAGACTTTTAACGATATCGTTTTGGCAGCTGCGCTCCGAGCGCTCCGTGTGCAGCCAGGTTTAACAGGAAGCTGCGGCGTGTGTGATGAATTAGCAGCATATCTCCAAGCCTGGGGTAACAAACATGGCGTCGACGGCCAGGATTAAGACAGGGAGGTTTTTACAACCTTCCCACACCTCCTTATAAGGTGTCACTAAATTATACCTACTGCTGTTTTACTGTCTTCTGTGGCACACACACACACACACACACACACACACACACACACACACACGCACACACAATCACACACACATATACAGTGATTTGTGCTTGTGGTAAACCAGGCCCTGGTTACTGTTTGTTTATGCAAGCCAGCGACTTCCCTTATTTGCGATGCCACTAATTAGCGGTTTATGCGATTACAGAGTGTCGGCGACGCCAGTAAAGCGACTGCGGTTTATTCTGCTAATCACATTTTCAACAAATGTTGATTTATTTTTTCATTACGCCTACATTTGTGTCCGACATGCGCATCTGCAGCGCAGATGGTGGGATGCATCTGCCTCCACAGACTCGCATAACTCAATAAAGATGATTTCCAGGGGATTTCATCTGTGTCAGCGAGCTTCTGCGAACCGAGGAACTTTACAGAGTCTTAATTAAAACAATATTAGCCTAATGTTGAAAACAATGAGTGAATCTATTTAATCCCTGTGTATTCTCAGTTGTAATGATGATGTGAGCTACTTAGCAGTTCCCTTGATCCCAGTCTGTTAGGTTGCTGGAGTCTAGCTTCACGCAGGAATCAACAGTTTTAAGCTAAGCAGCTCTAGTTTTCTGTGGAGCAGGTGTAGACACAGGTCAAATAGCTTCTGATGGTCCGAACCAGGTGTAATAACACTGCAACACAAACCGGGATAGCAGAACAAAGTTTCTGATTGAGTTTCTTCTGATCTTCACTGGGAGTTGATGCATGCAGCATATTCAATCCATCCAGTTTTAAAGCAAATTAATGGGCTGCTTCAAGAAACAGGTAGATTAAACATACCAGAACAAATTTTTGCCCCTCATATCCAAAAGAATAGACATACAGGTTAGTTAGTGACTTCATATCGCTTTTTCTTTTATTACCTGAACTGGAAAAAAGTGAGCTGCATTATCCATATCCAACTTATAGTAGTTACAACATGGATTTATTTCATCACTGGATTAATAGGAAGTTACTCTAATCCCTGACAAGTGTACTTTAACATCGGGAAATGAACGGAAGCTATTATTTTTCTGTTAGTGGAAGGAGGTTTCTTAGCCATCCGTGTCCATTCAATTAAACAGAAAGTGTCAGAAGGACAAATGAAAGTGTTTGATTGGAGACAGGGTGAAGCCGCTGGTCATGTTAAAGTTGCTGTAAACATGGGCCAGTGAAGAGGTCTTTACACTTTTAATGGAGCCGAATGGACGACAGCCTTTACTAACACACCTGTCAGTTAAAGTGATATTTAAATTTGACTTGCCTGATTCTGATTCTTTGTACTTGTCATTTTGAAAGGTAGGAGCGACTCCGACGTGACTCGAATTCTTCCTTTTGTGACAGTTGACTGGTCCCAGAACGTCACAGTAACTGAGTCGTTTTCTTCTTTGCTGCAAATCCAGATGAAGGAGATCACCCAGAAAGACGGCACCGTGAGCGAACGGCGGCTGCAGCAGGAGGAGGCCGACGCAAACGCTGAGGTGGGACGGGACTGTTCATTAAGCACAGCAGAAGAAGAAAGTAAAGCACTACTAATTAGAATTAAAATGATTTATTCCACATAATACTGTATTGCTAATTCCCACTGCATCGATTCAATTATTTCTTTCATGGCCAAGGGGAATGGTGCGTTATCTACTCATACAGTTAAACATTGTGGCTTCAAAGATGTAAAATTAATCGCCCGTAGGCACAATATCCCTGCAATGAACAGTCTTTTGTTTATTTACATGAAAACAAAGCGATGAAGTCATGAGCTGAAAGTTGGTGTTTTAAGCTAGCAAGGCAATGGTCCACAAGCTGAAACAGTACATGCACGGCAATGACACGACAGTAACGCGCATCTCCGCTCAGTAAGTGGTTCCAGAATCCCGGGTTGAGACTTTAGTTCTGCTCTGCATTCTGCTATGTATTAGCATCAGTACCGTAACACCAGATAAAAACAAGCAAAAAGGTGCCTATTGTTGACTAATGCCCTTTGTTTGCTGTTACTCTGGGGTTTCTATAGCAACACCTCAATTACTTTAACTCTGGTAAATTATATCTCTCCAGACTAATGCAAGCCGCAAGTTTCTCTTAAATTCTTACTTTTTTCTGGTGCTGACAATCATACTTTTTGTTTTTATAAGTCAGTGCAAGTGTTTCTCTACATTTAGCAGCTCACACACACACACACACACACACACACACACACACACACACACACACACAAAACAAGGCATGCTGAGGCTAAACTCTAAACTATTAGCACACCTTCATTTCACATACATGGGTACAGTCATCTAACAATCTTTGCTATAAATTTTCTCGTCTCCAGATTATCCATTATGTTTTGTTGTGTTTATTTGGTTACATCTTGACAACAAATTGTACACATGTATGATCCTGTGACATGGGGGGGGGGGGGGGGGTCAACAAAAAAACAACACAAACACAACACTTGGTCTTAATTCAGACCTCAGACTGTCTGTCCTCTCCTCCACCTCCGACATACCTTCCTTCCATCCTGCCATCGCACCGCAAACCGCTCCAAATTAATCTGCAAAATATTGATTCGAGGAGCGAGGGTGGAGGGAGTTGGGGGCGAGGTGCTCGATTGCGGCCGCATATTAATACGAACAGGCCGCTCTTCGTCTCTCCTCTATACTTTAAGATCCTCATATCTTCATAATTGATTAATGTTCCTTTGTGAAGTGGAGATGAATAATACATTAGTGGGCCTGCTGCACCCTCAGGCTGATGAGAAAATGTTTAATTTCAGTAAATGTAGCACTCCCGCTCCCTTTCTCTCTTTCATTTTCCCTCTTTGGTTATTTGTGCGCCTTTCTGGTGTGTTTGTGAGTTTTCGGGAGAGTGGCGTTGATTTGCTTTTTTCATGTTTACAGTCAGCTCAGAGTGCACGTTCAGCATCACAAACAAAAGGCAGCATCTGCATTTGCAAACATAAAAGAATAAATCGACAAAATGAACTCGGTGTTGTCCCGTTAAGTGATGCTGCAAGAGTTCTGCAACTTTACAACCTGGTTGGGCGTCTTTTTTAAGTGCTGTTTCATCCACTGGCAATCACAGAGGAGACAAATGGGCCACAACCCCCCCCACCCCCACCCTTTTGATCCGGACGAGTATCCTTTTCATCAGCCTGGCGGTCTTTCAGACGGGCGACATGTGACAGTTGCTGTGACTGACGCAGCCCGGTGCGACTCGTCTGGTTAACGAGGCTAATTATGGGAGACGGCAGCCGGATGACGGCGATGATTAGGGATTTAAGAGCTGCGGCGTGGCACACTTGGAGCGCGAAGGGTTGGCGAGAGCTCGGGGGTGTCTGGCACCTGATGCTGAGCATCTGTGTGTGCACAGCTGATAAATGATGAATTGAACACATGCCCGCATGTACACCCACCGGTCTCACTTCATGCCTACTTAGCCCTGCCTCATTTTAATTTGAACTTCTGCCAGCGATCACACACACACACACCACACACACACACACACACACACACACACACACAAAACAAGGCATGCTGAGGCTAAGCTCTAAACTATTAGCACACCTTCATTTCACATACATGGGTACAGTCATCTAACAATCTTTGCTATAAATTTTCTCGTCTCCAGATTATCCATTATGTTTTGTTGTGTTTATTTGGTTACATCTTGACAACAAATTGTACACATGTATGATCCTGTGACATGGGGGGGGGGGGGGGGGTCAACAAAAAAACAACACAAACACAACACTTGGTCTTAATTCAGACCTCAGACTGTCTGTCCTCTCCTCCACCTCCGACATACCTTCCTTCCATCCTGCCATCGCACCGCAAACCGCTCCAAATTAATCTGCAAAATATTGATTCGAGGAGCGAGGGTGGAGGGAGTTGGGGGCGAGGTGCTCGATTGCGGCCGCATATTAATACGAACAGGCCGCTCTTCGTCTCTCCTCTATACTTTAAGATCCTCATATCTTCATAATTGATTAATGTTCCTTTGTGAAGTGGAGATGAATAATACATTAGTGGGCCTGCTGCACCCTCAGGCTGATGAGAAAATGTTTAATTTCAGTAAATGTAGCACTCCCGCTCCCTTTCTTTCTTTCATTTTCCCTCTTTGGTTATTTGTGCGCCTTTCTGGTGTGTTTGTGAGTTTTCGGGAGAGTGGCGTTGATTTGCTTTTTTCATGTTTACAGTCAGCTCAGAGTGCACGTTCAGCATCACAAACAAAAGGCAGCATCTGCATTTGCAAACATAAAAGAATAAATCGACAAAATGAACTCGGTGTTGTCCCGTTAAGTGATGCTGCAAGAGTTCTGCAACTTTACAACCTGGTTGGGCGTCTTTTTTAAGTGCTGTTTCATCCACTGGCAATCACAGAGGAGACAAATGGGCCACAACCCCCCCCACCCCCACCCTTTTGATCCGGACGAGTATCCTTTTCATCAGCCTGGCGGTCTTTCAGACGGGCGACATGTGACAGTTGCTGTGACTGACGCAGCCCGGTGCGACTCGTCTGGTTAACGAGGCTAATTATGGGAGACGGCAGCCGGATGACGGTGATGATTAGGGATTTAAGAGCTGCGGCGTGGCACACTTGGAGCGCGAAGGGTTGGCGAGAGCTCGGGGGTGTCTGGCACCTGATGCTGAGCATCTGTGTGTGCACAGCTGATAAATGATGAATTGAACACATGCCCGCATGTACACCCACCGGTCTCACTTCATGCCTACTTAGCCCTGCCTCATTTTAATTTGAACTTCTGCCAGCGATCACACACACACACACAAACACACAAATGCTACTTAAACCCAGAGCGCTAATTGAATAAATAACACTTATCTGTTAACAAGCGGGCTAATTAGTTATGCTAATCAGCCTTGATAACCAAATTAACCTTTGTTAGTGTGGATTTATAGGCCCTGGAGCATATCAGACACTTAAGAAAACACATTTGCCTAATTAGGTTTCATTGACGTAGACGAGCGTTGGGATTTTTGTGCCTGCATTGTTCTGCTTCTCAATGAAAGCTATTAAGCTTTTTCCAAGATAATAAGTGTCGTTTTATTCATGTAAACAGTATTTTTTTACCAGCAGATATAAGCTTATATGCACTTATACCTCTCCCCTCCCGTCCGTCTGTCTCCCATTAGACACCACACGGGCATGTATATTTTCTATGGCTATTATGGCAGATTAAATAGTGTGTGTTTATTCAGGGAATGTCTGCCTGTTCCATTAGTTTATGTCCTTGGAAATACAATTTGGCCTCAAGTTCCTTCCATTTATTTGAAACCTTCAGTCAGCTTTCCTGTCCTAATAGCAAGTCGCGTTTCCTCTTGTTTTTGCTCCCCGCTCATTATCCGCAGACGGCGTTTAGAAAGGAGCAGGAGAGAGGTTTGGAGGTGGAGAAAACAGGCAAAAACCCGACCTGAACCAAGAAAGACAAAGACAGATGGAGTGAATGAACGTGGAGAAGGGAGAGAATGGCACTCTCCTTTGAACCTGACCCCTTCTTGTGGTTTTAATGAACGGTGAGGCGAGAGCAGGGACGGGAGACAAACCAGACAAGAGTGTCTTTGTTGCAGCCTTGCAAATGAGAAGAAACAGTGACAGATTTACGTCTCGCAGGAAGGCCCTCAGATCTGCGATGTCACCCCCCCACACCAAATGTTCTGGCTCTTAATTAATAGCCCAGGTTTCCTCATGTGCACGAATATGTTTGTATTTATTCATAGATACATGCTCATCTGTTTTGTCCGCCGCAGCATGTGACCACATGCACATATGAATTTCATAAAGGGCAATAAACAAGCTGGGTGTCTTTATTTATGATGCGCAGGCATGCAGAGTATCATGCAGAGTTTGTACAAGAGAATTACTTTTGAAAGAGCGGCACTCATGGGCTCCTCTGGTGTGGTCTGCCTGGCTGATAGGGGACAGCTTCAATTAAAACAAAGATGATAAAAGCTACAGTGCGTGTTCGGAGCTGAGGGTCTTTGAAGACGCTTCCTCATCTTAAGGCTTCTTTGTCAGCTACATAATATCTATCTGTTGTCTATTTTTACTTCTCCCTCTTGGTATTTTGAGAGTGTGATTTGAAGGCTGGAATGTGAGGTGAATTGTATTTTTTCTTTAATGCCTGACAATTTATGCCATGGTGCATTTACTAGCATGCTAATGTCACAAGCTTGACTCCAAAATCTGCAGAACCATTCTTGTATGGGGGAAGCTAATATTAGCTCATGCTTACGTCTGCTGAGTCATCTCCTCTGTGTCCTTGGCTTATTAGCTGATTTAAGACTGATTAGATCAGTCTTAACACGAGCATGTACTGTCACACGCACTGTCACACGCACCAAATTTGAATATTAAAATGGAACTGCCTGACCAGTGTAAACTAGATTAATTCGATATTAGCTGCATAGAGGTGTAGCTAAAACTGATGACGGTGCGTATTTTTTAATGCACATTGCGGCATTTAAAGCCATTTATGACATTAGCCAAAGCTCATGTTATGCAAACACATTCAGCGAGTCAAAGGCACTTACGCTGAGATTACCTGATCCTTTTTCTCAGTTGCCTTCATTTGACTTCATCGGATCATCAACACGGGTATTGATTTCGCATTTGATGGAGTTTTAGTGAGCCACATTGTGTATACAGCATCTATAATAACACACCGTGTAAGTGCATTGTATGTTTTTCTCCAAAATCTGAAAATAATCCCCCAAACCTTTAACTATCCATCTCAGAACATCATTGTAAAATAAATCAATAACTTGAAGGAATCGTCCTTTTCAGGTGTGCTGGGAATCTGACCTAGAATCCCTCCACCACCGCCTCTCTCTCCTCATCCTTGCTGTTGTGGTGCTGTTGTCGTCAAAGCGAAGGTGCCACGGAACCCCTAAATCTGTAGTTCAGCTTGACTGTGAGCTATGTGATCAGTATAGATCGCTGCATCTCACTTCCAGGTAGTAGTCCTGGTAAACAAAAGCGAGTTGTTTTGCTGTCTGTTAGAGTCTGAAAGCAGAGCGTCATTTTCACTTAGCGCTCCTCTCGCTTGACGGACCCGGTACGGGTGGGTTCTTCCACCTCTCTTCATGTGCCTGTGTGACAGACTCCTCTCAAGATGTTAATTCCTCTCCCCTCTGTTGTTGTCATGCTTACACCAGCAGCGTCTGTGCCGGGGAGAAGAAGACATATTGGTGTTAATGAAAAGCCCTCCTAAACTCTCCTCCCCACATGAATGTTTAAACATGCTTGTCATAACATTCATCCGCTCACACATGACAGCTAGCATCTGCAGCTGCCTTGCTCGCCCTCAATATTTTATCATGCCATCTCCCATATCCCCACTCCGGCACAATGGCTGTGTGTTAGCAAACTGAATTATAATGACTCAAAACAGGCTGTGTTCAGACTCTCGCCAGCGCAGGCCATACATAATGGATTCCGCAACACCGCGGGTCTCATAATGGCACAATTAGTCTAGTCTTAACTACACAAGGAAGTGGAAAGGGCCAAAAAACGAGGGAAATATAGCCATATAAAGAGGGGATAATAGCGGGGGATGATTACGGACAGGAAAAGAACAAACGGAGAGAAATCCTTGCGCCCGTATACAGCGTGCTGTTCACATGCCCGAGAGCACGGCTGGTCAGCAGTTGTGACCTTGGCGGTTTTGACAGCAGAGACTCACCATGGTAACGGCCGGTGCACAACCTGCAGAACAGCACTACCCGCTGCACCCCAGCATCCCTCCTCACCCGAACACACCCCCTCACTGACAACTTGATTGGACGCACGATTGAAATGTCACCTCGTGCACCTGCTGTATGTGAAATGAAATGAAACGTGCAGTACTGGGTTGGACAAACAATCAGAAATTAGCTCTCTAAGAGGACGGAGTCGAAGATGAGCCTTATATTTCTGTGTCTTCCTTTAAGATGGCGGGAAAAGGTGGGGTCACCACAGTGATGCTGGAGCATCAAAGCAAGAGACTTGTCGTAGCCGCAGAATCCGGAATCTAATGAATATTAATGTGGAAGCAATTACCTCAGGGAAATGTTGTCTGGAGGTTAGCGGTGTTAACACGTGTGTCTCACCTTTAGCCAAGTAGCATCTGTGGACTGATGCATTTACTTTCCTCCTAACAAGCCCATAACTAAATCAGGTGAAAGTGAACAGTCCAGCACACATTTTTTCTGAAAGTACTCTTTATGTCTTTATGTTAAAGAAGTCGATCGGTAAAATGTGCTGCTGGATGTCGACTAAGGACTTTTAAACACATTTGAAGCCACTAAACACAAAAGCACACTTTAAAAATCACATACGAGAACATTTTCATATTAGTCGTCATCGTGGGCCAAAAATTGAGTAAGGCTCCCATTTTTCAACGCTGCAGCAGTTTTGAAGCGCTTTGTACTGGCGTGTTCTTCGTATTGTCTAGTTGTAAACACACACACACACACACACACACACGTGCCCACTGATGGTCCCTCGCTGCTGCTTATCTGCATAAGTGACTGTGGCGCGCTCAAAGCCTCTCGCTCCCTAAAATCCTTCTAAATCAGTGTTAAAGCCCTGATAATAGACCTCACTGACCAATTGATTGGCCTTCTTATGTTTACAGCTCACTTTAATTGCCTCAAAAAGTACCATTTGTCAGCCACGTGTGTCCATGCGTGCATGCAAGCGTGCCTGTCCATCGACAAAAAGGCCCATTGATTTATCAGCATCAGGATTTGTCCCGTTCACCGTACATAAAACCCCCTGCATACGTGCAGCTCAAAATGGGAAATGGCCCCATTGATTCCCTTAAGTTGGAGCCCAAATGCTAAAGATTTTTGGATAAGCTTTCTCATTATTTAAGCTGAAATCAATAAGGGAGAGCATGGGTCTAATGAATGAACGGGCCACAGATCAGATGGGGTGTGCTCATCCCTGGCCTGTCCTGGTCGATCCGCACCAGCGTGCGCGAGCTCGTGCACATTTTTTTGTGGATGAGAAAGCCCGAAACTGACAGAACAAATTCAGTTCCTTGGCATCTTAAAAGATAATCAGGAGGTTATTATTATTATTATATTATTATTATTATTATTATTATTATTATTATATTATTATTATTATTATTATTATTATTATTTTACACATGTTTATTGTGGTTATTGAAAACTGCCCCAGTTGCCTAAAATAAACAAAGCAAAAAATAATAATTGCAGTGAAAATGCATCATGTGGTTTCATCTGTCTTCATGTGGTCCAGTTTTCCTAGGGGGCATCTGGGCCGTTTCACCTTATCTTCTTGCTTCAGACCCAAGACACATAGCGACATAGAACTGGAAGTGAACATGGTGGTGGTCCATAAATGAAGGATGCTTTCAAACCAAATAGTGGGGGCTCACTGCTTTTTCAAACAAGGGCAAACCCACAAGTAAAAGGTGATTTTTTCCAGAACCACTTTCAAAGCGTACAAAACTCGCCACAGTCGCCACTCGCGACTGCCTTTGAACGCTTCTCGAAACAGCCAACACCTAGAAGTTAAATATAAATCTGCTTGAGAAGATGTAAATCGGCAAGTGTCGATCACAACTTTCTGACTGACTTTCAAGGTTTTTTTCTCCATTTCCCCCAGTTTCTCGTCACATTTTGGCGGCGGGTGCCGAGAATGGCTTTCCTGTTTCCTGTTGTGGTTCAGCTATTTACAGGTGCTTTTGCAAACTTAAGCCCAAACTGTAGTAATCATGGCAACAAAGACGGATGTCGCAACAGTGACTAAATGGCCCCATTTCCAGCTGGTAAACTCCCTCCCCATCCCAGCGTCTCTCCCCTAAGGTGTCCCGCCTTTTCCAGCTCATAAATATTGAAGGTGAGAGCTGATGAGATTCACAGGCAGTAAAGGAATCAAAATCTATTGTTGCGTGTCCTTTTCCCGTGTAAAGTTTGGATTAAATGTCACACATTAGCATGTGAACTTTTAAATGAGCTTGTTTGCTCTCCGTGGCATGGGCCATGTAAATACACCAGCTTGAGTACGGAATAGGGGATCGCGTTGCCTAGGAGGTGGGCATTTACACGAATTAGGGGAGGCTAGGACATGTTTGAGTGTCGCACTGACAATTAGGGCCACAGTGAGGGACTTGGAGGTCCTCCAAACGGCTCTATTGACTGGCCGATGCCTCACACCTGATGTGTCTGATGGGAAACGCACCCTCAGAGGGAGATGATTGACAGTTGCCCCCAGAATCACATATGCTGTAAGAATGTAGCACAAGCTCAGAAAAGTTGGAAACTACAATTCTCTGAAATGTTTCTTTTGCTCTGGACCAATATTTTGTATTCTTTTGAGTTTAAAAGCAAAGTGTTGTAATACGCACATGTTCATGCAGCAGCTGTGCTGGGTTCTCTATTTTTTCTTTCACAGACTCTGAATCTCTTTGTTTTAAAAGGTAAGGGTGCTTTATCGACGTAATTTCCTCTCAGCGAAGGGCCTCGTGTCTGTAAAACACATTAAAATCTTAATGCAATCTTTGCAAACCCAGGAGCAACGTTATTGTTCTATTATACTCACCGAACAACAGCATCCCGTCCTGTTTATCAATCCAATATCTCATAATGTGCTCTCTGCTGCCCGGTCATTTTGAATATAAAAAGATCTCACAGTCTTATTGTGTCATATTTCCTATATTTAGTTTTAATCTCTTGTTCTGACATGAATCTGACACACCCAATATGATATTTGATTACCTTTATTTTTTTTTTGAGTTTTTTCGCAGTCTCCAGGTGATATTGGATACATGTGCAGAGCTGGTATTATGTTGGCTATTTCATCTGGGTATAAAAATGATTTAGTGTGTGCTCTGCGCATGGTGTCATTGACTAGCTTTAATTTCACTGTGAGGGTGGGTTTTATTACTGTGCTGCTCTCTGAGTGTGTGTTTGTGGGAAAGGCGGGAGGGGGGGATTAATGTTTCTGTGCGTGAACTCCATTTTCATTTTTTTTTTAGCTGTAGCATTTGACACCTGTGCATATTACCCAGCGTCCTTAGCAAGTACCTGTATGGCAAATCACACACACGGACTGAGCCGGGCCAGGATGGGTCGGGCCGGGCCAGGACAGTGGTCCGGGTGCTGAGGAGCTGAGGGGCTCTGCTTTGCCGTGACAAACCATACTTGTGATCAAATGCTACAGAGCCATAATCATGTTTGTGCCACTGAATTCTTTAACCTTTCCCTGACCCGACGGAATGCCAGCCACCCAATCACAGAGCCTAATTGAATCAGCCTGCACGATACCCCACCCGCCCCCGCACACCCTCTTTTTCAAACTGATGAAAAAAACAATGAAATTGGGGGTGAAAAATGAATACAGGAGGGAGCAGGTAAAGGGAGGGAGGTAAAGCCAGAGACGATGGCCAGGCAGAGCGCTTTTTAAAAAAATGCACAGACGTGATCACACGAGACGGTCGCACCATTTCCAATCCCGTCAGCAGAACAAGAACAAGGGGGCACGTTTCGGGAGGGGGGTCATCTCTCTCACAGCTCAGTCAGAGGACATCTCTTAAAGATAATCTCTTTTCTTTTTGTGCAATTTTCCTTTAAGCGGCTTAGTGTTTACCTCCAGGATTAATATTTTCTCTGTTATTAATATTGCTCTGTAATGAGGAAGGTAGCGGACGCTGTGTGGCCGCCAGGCAGCTCCGACCATGTTCAACAAAATAAAAACAGAAGCAAGAAGGAAGTTTTAAAAGGCGGACAGAGGCTGCAGGGAAGGGGTGGAATTGCAATCGAGGCGTACTTGGCTTTGTGTAGAGGGGTGTGTGTGCACCGCTGTGCACGGGACCCTCCAAACATGCAAGTGTTTGTTCCCTGTGTTGATGTGCTGGCGTGATGGTGCCTTCTGATTGATAAGGTGTCTGCGCTGGCTGCAGATTGCTCTTGCTGATTGCTTCTGAGAGCTCCAGCTGATTTATAATCAGAGTGGGATGAAGGATTGAACCATGGATTGCTTATCTGTTTAGCACCCTCACAACATAAACTGGCAAATTACCATGATGAACACACACACGCACGCGCAAAAAAAGCAATAATCTGGACCTTATTAAACACGGGCACACAGTCATATAAATGTAATTTTGCACACACGTTTATGCTCTGCACCGAACATAAACAGGATTATTTATCAGCACAGTCACATGTTCTTGATTAGCCAAAAGTGCAATCAGTCTCATTTGTTTCAAGTCGCATTTGGTTGTGTGCAAGTCGCAGTTAGCTATTAGTATTTTCTTCAAGGACGTCTTCAAGCTGCTTATTTTTCATACTATTTTAAATCCTTATGGATACACAGTATTTTTTTTTTTTTTGTGTTTGGTGTATAGTTTGTTTTTTGTATCATATTTATATATGATTTCCAAAACAGGAGCTATGTTTAATTGGGGTAAAGCACTGGTGTAACATGTCAGAATAAATCCACCAGCGTAAAAACCATCAGCTTTAGATTCTGACAGCTTTAGTATTAGTATGCCCTCTCTCTTTCTCCCTCCTCCCTCTCTCTCCATCTCTCTCTCTCTACCTCCTCCTCCCACCACCCCGTTCCTACTGTTTTTTTTTCCTCACCCCTTCCCAGTATTATCTACCTCAACCACGGCTGTGGAATGCACAGTGACAAAACCATGAAAAAACTCAACAGTACAGTAAAGGAACACGTTTTACACACACACACACACACACACACACACACACACACACACACACACACACACACACTAAACATCTTTATGAAGTCTAACCCTAACATAATAAATTACCTAGCTCCTTATCCTCACCTTGTTACTCAACCATAACCTAAACTCAAATCTATCCTCCACCATAAAACCATTTCTTAACCTTCCAATTGCTCTTTGAAGTTGTGAGGAGCAGCAAAATACCCCCTTCCTTGCAAAAATGCCCTCACTTTGTTAGTAGAATGAGGATATTAACTGACTTACTGAATATGGAGCAAATTCAAGTGCACATACATACACGTGCACTGATGAATGGCAGCAATTAGATGGGGAACCCAAGCATGTGAGGACAGAGGAGAGCTGAGGGGCTGCAACCGCCACATGAAATGTATGTGTGTGATTTTATTTTTTTTTTGCCTGCATTTGGGAGTTTTTTTTATCACTCTGACACACAGCCTGCCTAAATATCTGCAGTGCTGCTCATGTTGTCAAACCGCAGCTGTGACGCGACAGTGCAAGCAATCAGGTCTCAAATACAGACACCACTGGACTGCATCATTATCACTTTGCAAAAATGAATTGATAATGAGACCACAGCAGGAAAAGAAACACTTTGGCATTTTTGGCAACAGAAACAACAAAACCAATAAGTATGATTACAGAATAAAAGAAAGAAATCCATTGGCTCTCATTGCTCAAGTTTCCTTTTCATTCACGCACTTCTTTGCCAAAGAAAAAAATCTTCTTAAAATCAATAACATCTCTGTGTACCTCAATCCAGCTAAACAAATCTCCATCCTCATCTCGGCTTCTGAATCTTTCCCAGAACTTCCCGGCTTTTATTTGACATTTTAATGACTTTTATACTCGTGTCTCTTCCCACATAATGCACAGGTAATATGGGCTTGTCTCTTAATCATTTTCATGCAGGAAGCCTTTCTTTCATCTCTGGTTTCATATTGTCTCCAAACTTGTGCAAGCGCTAGATGAGACGGCGGCGGCAAATTTGATATTCGCTCGTCACTATTCATTATATACAGTAGTCAACTAATAAAACACAGTCGAGTCAGATTTGGTTCTATAAAAAGACATGAGAAACGTTATAAGCGCACTGATAACAAACATCTCCAAACCAGCTGTTGTTGACAAGAGAGGTGGCTCATTTTCAGGCTTTAAAGATGGGAAGGATCCGCATTTCCAGGAACACTTCAGGTGTCAGTTTTTGCTTTCATCTGTTTGTACAGTTGTTATGTGTGACTACAGACTCATGCAGGGTTTTTGCCAACTTTTTGCTCTTCAGACTTATTCCCTTCCCAGTGGGTGTGTGCATATTTCCTGAGCAGGTGTGTGTGTGTGTTCAGATTAGTATTTATGACCGGTAACGGTGTGTGTAAGACACAGCCGCTGATGAATTCTGCCACTTCTGACTGGTTACACCACAAATCACTCCATATTATAACCCCTTCAGATGCAAATTGTGGGCCTTTCTGTGCATGCACACACGTGCATGTGTGAGAGACCAGAAGAAAAAGAAAATGCCTGAATGCTGCTGTTATTTACATATATACTATGTGCACTCTGCTCTGCCCATGTGTGTGTATATTATGAATGAGTGAGCGCACGTGGGCGTGTGTGAGCAGGGTAGCCCAGTATCGCTTGTGAGCTCATTTCTCTCAGAAATCAAAGTTAAATGGGTCATCTATCACAAGGATATGTGACTGGGACACTTCTCTCTAGTGTGTGTGCGTGTGCACGTGTGTGTTAGTATTCTCAAAGCCATTCTCAAGGTGTGTGGTGCAAGGGCGGCAGCTGTGTGCGTGCACGCGCGTGTGTGCGGTGGTCACTTGTCTTTGCCTGTGCCATGATTAATGGTTTACATTGGGCTGTTCAGCCATGCATGTTTCTCGGTTTATCGTTTTATGCTGTCTCCAATTAAAGCTCCATAACGTGAGTGATGGCTTCACGCCATTGTCCATCAATAGAGGCCATCAGCGACCTCATGCATCCAGGATATGGAAGCCACACACTAACTAATATCCTCTTGTGCCACACAGCCTATGGCCAGGCCGCGTGTGCATATGCAGATTTCTGTGCATGTGTCAGCGCACTTGATGCGGAAAATATAGATTTTTGAGTGATCAAACATCACTATGTTTGTGTGAAATACACTCTGTGCACATGTGCTGCACACTGTCATTTCACAGACTATTATTTCCTCAGATAACTGTAATGATATTAGGCTGATGTGTAGATTAAACTGTCCACAAACAGCAGCTGGCTGATGTGGGAGGCGTATTTCCATATATTGCATATTTTCATCAATCCCTGTGTCTTTGTTTGTTTAGTTTGTTTGTTTGTGTTATTGCCCTAATGTTTTCCAAATGTTAGCATGTTTTCATTAGCAAGTTTAGCATTAAACTGGTGGTCTATGCTCTGTTTCATAAATGCTTAATCACACAGACAAAACCCTCCAGAGTTCTACATCGTGAAGCTCAAAAGCATTAAGCATAGGTTTGCCGCTCAAGTTGTGGGAACGAGCGTGTAGAAGTGTAATGATGGGACAATTCCCTACAAACATGCACATATTTGTAACATGTGATGACAATGATTGCACCATGCATAATGTCCAGCTGGACACAGGCTGTAAATGGAAAAAAGATAACAATAACTCAGCCATCCTGTAGGCTGCCAGACTGTGTCTCTGTCTTAGCTATTTGACACCTGCAGAAAAAAATGAACTGTGGTTATCAGCAAATTAAAAAAAGGGGGTTGGGGGTGATTTAATATTCAACAGTGCCTGGAGGGGCTGGGGGAAGGGTAAAACAGCAAACCTATGGATGAGGGAGGGGGGGTGAGGAATGAAGAAGGAAATTAATCAGTGATATCATCTCTGTGGGAGTTTAGCAAAGCACCAACCTCAGCGTTTACTGGTTTTGATGGATCTTAGGGTGTCATGACAGACCAAATTCACCAAAAAAATCACTGATCAGCCGATCAAGATCGTCACCTTCATTTTAGATTTTGTTTTTATTCATGCATGTTTGCACATTAAACTCCCCTCCGCTGTTAGCAGTTTTAGCCTTCTTCCATACATAACAGCACAGGCATAATCACCAAATTTGACATTAAATTCATTTTGGATGCAGATAAACGTGTCGTGTGTTCCAGGCGGCAGCTGAAATGATGTCTCTGTGGAAGAACCTCAGCGTGTTGTTTGATAAAAGGATGGAAGAAAAGGAGATGATGATCAACCAACAAGCTGAAGAGCTGAATGCAATAAGACTAAAGGTGAGTGGCTTAAAGGATTTCTGCATTATGCATATAAAAACTCTCCACATAGTTTATACATAACCAGTTAAACCAATTAAAATCCAGCTGCTTCAAGTATATTGGCTGAATTTCTTTATTTGTATCAGTAAACTGTAAAATTGTATCACGTTTCCACCCACTCGTTTTGTCCTCTATTCAGTACAGATTACCAAAGTCACCATGGTGTGTGAACTTCTATGATTCAAAGCAGCATTGAAACACGACCCCTGAATGACACACAAACACTGGATCTGCATATTATTGTGCTTTTGATTGAATGCCAAGGTTTCACTGAGACAAACATCAGAGTCAAATGAAGCGAGCACCTGTAGCGTGTGTCTGTGTGTGCGTGTGTGTGCACGTGTGCGCGCGCTTAGCGAGACAGAAAAGCAACTGTGAAATCTGCACCTGTTAAATTCAATTAGTCCTCTTAATGTATTCATGCCAGCTGCCAAAAAAGAGGCAGCCGTTAACGAGCTTGTTAGATCAATTAGCTAATTAATTATCTGTAAAGCGGTGGTTTCTCAAAGAGCCACGTCTTCATTATCTGACGTCTGCCGCCTGTTGGATCGCTGGAATGAAAGCAGATGATAGACACTTATGTTTGTGTGTGATCTTTGGGATTATGGCGTGTTTATATGGGAGGGTGCAGAAAGATGAATGACTATATTGTAACATGTGATGCCAATGATTGCACCATGCATAATGTCCAGCTGGACACACAGGGTGTGTGTGTGTGAAGTATAAACTATGTATATACAGTATATATATATATATATATATATATATATATTATATATATATATATATTATATATATATATATATTATATATATATATATTCTATACACTGTGGCAATGGCTTGCCAATATCTGTGCATATTGCAGTGAAAGGTTATGTGGGGGCCATCACTCCCATAGGTAAAGACAGAACAGTCCTCCTAGCCACTTTCTAATCTGTCTTTTATTAGAAGTTAATATCTCGCCTGCTCTTTCTCACTCCGCACTCACACCTGCTTAGAAATGGCCACGCTCCATCTTTTTAATTCAATTATATTAGCCACCGTCTCTTACTCTGCGCTCATAACTCTATAACTCACTCAGTGTCTCTCTCTCTAGCTCGCTCTTTGTCTCTCTCTCTATTTCCAACCCCAAACCCTTCTCTGCTGTCCTCAAATGTTCCATTTCTATTCATAATCCAAGATGGAGAATAGACTTCGGTCAGTCAAGGATTTGGACAAGTCGCTTTCTTTTCTCCTCTCCTCCTTCCGACTGGTTGAAAACACATGATGGCCGAAAGGAGCGCATAAAAGGGGAGGTGAAAGACGGAAGCAAAGCAGAACGAGGCAGGGGGTCAGGAGTGAAGGAGAGGACCCCAGGGGATACACTTTAATTGCTAAAGTAATGAGCCACATTCAGACCAGCATTTTGCTATCAATGGGAACTATAGACTAATGTAATTGTCCAAGACTTAGGCTCCAATTTAAAAAAAAAAAAAAAAAAAAAAAAAAAAAATATCATAAATCTGAAATCTGAAATTCTTTTTTGCCATACCTTCTCCTAAAGCTCTTATACTTCCACTCTTGAGAACTAAGGCTCCATACAGAGGATATGCAATCAGCTCATCTCAGTATGTGTAATTATGTAACTAGAAAGCTGCTAATTTTCCCAAATATTGTGAGTTCTAGCCAGAACTAATACTTCAGTTATTTGGAATACCTTCATGGAATCTGCCCGTATGTTCCTGGTCTTGTGCTGGAGGGTGAGCCTGGGTGAAAGGATCTCTGCTTTAGGCGGTAGATTATAGATGATAATTCTGATTAGACAATCAAGACGCTTGGAGAGATCTGAGATTTCTTCCTTTAATGGGGGTTGTTCACCTTACAAATACCTGTACACGTTAACCAGTACCAGTAGTATAGTAGTTTATATGTATAGCTGCAGTGGTAATGCAAGGTTACAGGTACATTTTAGTGGATCGTTTTAACGGCAAATTCTAAAAAGACAATTTGTTTTTGCCCTAATGAAAAGGATTATTATGCTGCTGTACAGGAATAAAATCAGGAACCTTTAACATAATAACACTCATGGTTTATAGCCATTTTGCACAAACGTTCGCCCTAATCACATTTCTGCCCTACCTTCACCTTCTTGTCTGTACTAAATCTAATGTATATAACTTGTGTACAACTAAATGCGGCGTGAAATAAACATAATGTGTATCTATCACACCCAATTTTTAATAATATTTACATTTTATGACGCTTTACATTCAGGAACACATTTACCATAAACTACCATGTAGCATAAGGTTATAATGAGTAATTTGAATGTAATTAATACAGCATCACTATGCTGTTAATACAAAGGTTAATAAGCAGGTAGTTAATGGTTAATATGCTTTCCCTAATCTAAAGAGTTACCAACCATTCTGATGTAACAATCTTTTTTGTCCATCTCATAGTTTATCAGAGACAATGTAAACACACCACATACATTAGCATTTTTAGAATAGCGTCCAGTCATGATGCATTGACAGTGACGCTAACATTATTCATCTTAGCTTAACTGCAGGGCAAGACAACATGCAAACAGACACTAAAACATTATAACATTATAACTACTTCTGTTATGGCGTCCATGAAGGGGTCCAGCACTTGACTAAAAAAGAAATGGTCACAGTTCGTGGCAACCACCGCTTCCATTGGCAGTCGTACACCAAATGTGCCGCGTGTCTCAAAGTAAAGGCCTAATAAAAACAGAGTTTTTATTCTGCTGCATTTGTTGTCTTGCACTGTTAGCAATTAAATCAAAAGTGTCAACGTGGCTTGCAAAAGATATTGATTAAAATGCCACAGAGACATTTATTTTTGCTTCTGGCTGCATTCTTGCTGGACGCTCAGCTGGACACTTTGAGGATGCGTCTCAACACTGATGTTATGTGAGAAATTCTCTCATCAATAACACATGTGGTCTTAATCCCCTATTTCTAACATCTCATATTGCTTTGTTGCAGCTGTTTTTTTAAGAAATACCTTAAATTTTTACTACTTGAATGACACAAATGCAGTTTATTGCCTTTATTGCAGCGATCTTTGCCTTTAGAATTGTTTTTACAGTCAGAATCTAAGGAAGTATTCCATCCTGTCAGGATCATTTCCATCTAAAATGCCTTTTGTGTTCTACTTTTGCTGAAACATGTGATTTAACTTTTAAAATCTCATGTTGGGCCTTTTATGATTGGTGACACAAAAACTGTGATTTCCCCAAATCTTTTCTAACTTTGTCTGACCTTAACTCTTTAAGCCTCGTGTGCTTCACCCTAGGGTGGGTCAGGTGACAGTCATTTGACCAACATTTAAAAATGGAAGAAGGATACTTGTTCAAAAGGCTTGTTTTATTTTTTAATGCCAAAGAAAGATACATTCACACACATTGACAGGTCCATAGCATCAATAGCTTTTCAAATATTACAAAAAAGTAGGAGTATCCCATATCTTGGAATGAAATTAATATCAAATGAATTAATCAAAGAGCAAATTGTATTAAGCAGTAAAAAACTGTCATGTTTTCTTATTTTTAAATATGAAATCTATAATATTATACCAGGAAGACCCAATGTGATGTAAATGTAACAGCCCAGATCTTTGATTATAAAGAGAAAAAAAATAGAAATCTGTTGTATGCGGTCCACTTGGCCTATGGTGTGGCAACCCCATAATATCCCTTTGAGAGAAAATGGATCTGGGATTGTATAGTGGGATAATGATATTACTGGCGCGGATTTTAATTTTTATTCAGCCATTGTCTGTGGACATGTTCTAAATCTTGCGGAGTCCTTGAGCGCGTCTGCCTGTATGTAAATGTGATTGCGGCTGTGTTTGTATCTGGGTAGACTGTTGGCTGAGCCTTCTGAGCAATCCAACACAAGGCTCTTGTATTCACCAGTAATGAATAAGAGCCTTGATTTGACCAGGGACACACACACGCACACACACATTCATCCATGGGGTGAGGAGTTCAATCATTGTCTGCAGACATAATCAGCCTCTTTCTCCAACAGTAATAAGTTAGTGCTGCTCGGTAACAAAGCAACTTCTATTTTATTTTAATCTCTTAATAGTTGGTAAATATTTGCTACACAATGGCACAATGGTTTATTATTAGGTCAGCAAAAATTCAGGAGAAAATCATCAAATTTGCTGCAAAGGGGAGAAAAGAGGACGTACAAGTCTCATCCAAATTAATTAAAGGATACAATTGTGGCGCAAAATTTTGCAATTTTCAGAAAACATTAGTCTTCTCTCATGAAAAAGGACCTGTTTTTTTTTTTTTTAACTTGCACCTGGACCAGGACATGTTCCGTCTCCGAGCCACACACCGCTCTCTTCTGAAATCTTTGACTATGAAGGAGAAACACACACACACCATCTGGTCCGAGACAACACACAACTCAAAGGCAGCCTGGTTTCACTGCAGCGCAAAGTACGAAACACACACACACACACACACACACACACACACACACACACACACACACACACACACCACACACACACACACACAGGTATGGAGCTCCTCTTTAAATAAGGAACAGAATTGGGCAACCTTCTCTAAATCACGTGCAGACAGGTACATTTGGGAGTTCTCCTCTTTTTTCCTTCCTTCCCAGTGAATCAGCTGTCTGTTTTCCCCTCCTCCGCCTTCCCTCTCACCCTCTGTCCATATTTAATAACTCATCGCCACCATCTTAGCTCCGCCAAGGGCCGCCTTGTTGGATAATAAAAAATGTGAGCTCATTTGAATATCACTTAAACAAGAGAAGGGCCAGGAGTGGGGGAGCTGCACTTCCTTCACTTGTACATTCATTATCCACCTTTCATTGTCTCCGCTCTTTGTTTTTATCCCTCGTCCCCCTCGTCAGGTCTCACCCTCACTCCACTAAGAACCACTGGGTAATGTATGGGGGCATTAAAGAGTCATATGCATGATGAATGGAATGGCCTTTATGTTTCTCTCCTTGTCCTTTTCCTCTCTTTGCTATAATTCTCTCTCTTTCTCTCCGACTGTTTTATTCCTCTAAGTCTTTGTTTTATCTGGAACTCAAAGCACCGACGGTATCCTTGACCAACCCGAGGCTATTCAGCAAAAGACTTCTTCTCAGCTGACTCCAGGAACACTTGACTTGTGCTGTTGCCACCCTTTACTCCTACTTATGCTTTGATTTTTTTCAGAAATAGAAACTTAGGTTTCCTCCTATGTCATTGATAGAATTGTATTATGGCCCATGTGCCATTTCAATAAGCTCACCTTCAAGTGTTGCACACCACTGTTATAGTCTTTTTCCATATAAGTGTCATCAGAAATGCCCCCCCCCCCCTTTTTCTTTTAATGACAAGAAGCCGGTTTGTGCAAAATCATCTGTTCAGGAAAATATAGTGTAACTCAGAAATCATCTATAAATCTGGAGGATAAAAACCTGAACAGTGGCAAGGAGGAAACGTGGAGCAGAACCCTGCTGTTATTGGAGCAGACCAGGATAAAACCTCAGACATACATCAGGATAAAGCATGTATTGATAGAATTTCCGAGGTTGAGTACACATTAGTACACTAAAAGAGCTTTGACGTGATTAAAAAACATCTTATTATAATTTTCTATTCTCCAAAAGGACAGTTTTACTGAATATATGTACAGGTTTACAAGAGAATTTTATTTCTGCGCCAAATTCCACAGGATACACTGTATCAATAGAACTGCATGTAATTAAAATCAAATTAAATTAAATATATCCAAAGAAACATGGACTTGACCCCAACAAGGAAAGTGTTAGTTTTTCAGATTCCTCTCAAAGTTCCCCATAATAGGGATGTTTGGCCTAATTGGAAAAACACTATACAAGTATAAAAATACTGCAAACTGTTTCAAGGATGGGGAGGAAATGGCAGCAGTTTTTTCCTGTTCACACCTGGATGTGGAGACTGAACCAGTGCTGCTCAACATGTCAAAGGAGGAATTTCTATTAATGATGAGATGTGATATTTCCCAAGGCCCCTTGTTCATGAAAGCACTTTTTTGTTCCGTGTTTGATGGTAGACAAACAGATGGAAGACAAACAGAATAAGGACCTCCGTTCCCCGTCAACCAAGGTTGGCAGCGAAAGAAAATTCAGCCCTGTGGTTCTTTTGTCTTTATGCGTTGTCAAGTTATTTTATTAGTCCTGCAGCAAGGCAGCAACTGTATGGTTCCTCCATTTATGACAAAGACTTTACGGCGTTACTTTCCACTGCTGTGGAGACCGCCAAAGAAACACCCAAAACATCCCTCCTCCTGGGTCTATCTTTAAAGAAGGCTTGCCTGGATTTACCATTCCTCACCTCGCTGTTACGAGCAACTACGAAAAAAAACAAAAAAAATACTTCTCTAAACGTAGAAACACAGAGCCACATCTACAGAGGGAACTGACTCGTGTGTGCCGCAGAGCAGAACAGAAGGTGATTGGTCCACTTCTACCTATTCTGTCAGATCTTTTCCTGAATATCACCGAGCTGTTGCTAGCTAAGTATCTTTCGTGATTCGTTCACGAGCTTCCCCCACAAGGTGACTTTTTTTTAGAAAACATAACAGTGAGCGTCAGCAAAATGTGGTTAAACCCAAAATATATATTTTTTTAAAATAGAGATGAGTTAGAATATTCACTTTAATGTCCCACATTGTCTTTTCACACAATGGGACCGATAAGAAGAGGTCGTACAGGTGAGGCGATTCATTTAAATATTCAATTTTAAAATGTTATATTCAGTGTCTGGCAATGTCTATTTCTTTATTGAGATTTGTAACAAGGGTTTAGATAATGCGTAAAGGGATGGACTGATACTTCAAAACATATTTTAGCTAAAGAAGAATAAATGTAATATTTTTCTGCACGCCGCTCAGAGCAGGTGAACAAACATTTGTAGCCAATGATGCTTTTTAGTCCTTATCCTTTGCCCCTTTATCGTGTCAGAAAAATGTCACAAAAGCCTACATGTTTAGTCTTTATTGGGTTCTATTTAACCTTCAGTTAACCATGATGGAAAGATACTTTTAATTCAGCCATTGGTGGAGTTCAATGGCTCGAATTTGCTAAAAGGGAACTGATCACACAATGTTCAGTCCTTTTCAATGGCAAAACTCTTCACTGACAATACTTATTTCAAAATCTTTTTTAGCGGCCAGTATTGAGGTCAGGATTCTGTTGGTTGTCACTGAGCTATTGTCACAAGCCTTTTTCAATTTGTAACACTTTTGAAAGGCTATATGCTTTATAGTGCATATCATACAAGAGCAAATAAGCTTTTGTAAACAGTTTTTAATTTAAGGAAAAGACCATATTTTTGACCCTTGTGCCACTGTGTATTTAGCAGCTTTGCAAAACGGAAGAATCTTGCAACGATAAAGTTTCAGAAGATTCTTTTTACGTTTCTTTCATGTACATTAATATGAAGTGTATGTCAATGTCACGTTTTGAAAAGATCTAACTTTTTGTGTAATTTTTAATGTCGACCCTCAAAGCTGTTTAAAATACCTTCCCTTGAGCCAAAAGCTAACAATGCTGCTTCAAAGACTCATATGATGCTTTAAGAGTTCAAGTATCATTTGCAACATATTTGTGACTCCCACCACTTCAAGAAATAACGTGTTTGGTCGTTATCATATCGAATATCTCGGATTGAAATTCCTCAATGTGCGTTTGCACATGCTCGTTGTTTGATGGCTTCCAAAGCTGTAGCCATACGTCTGGATGCATTCAAAATGCATTTGCGATCAATCTGATCACTCAGATCACATGATGTGCACCATATGTAGCCCCATCCTTCCATAAAGTGAGTTCATATGTGCGTTGCCCTTGTCTTCCAAATCTGACACGATGCAACATAGTGAAGAGGAACATCACGAGAACGGCCCGCAGAAGATAAAACAGACAAAACAAAACAGACTGACTAGCACGGTGTTGACTCTTGTGTGCACCGCTGTCTCATGCATGTTAGAATTCTCCTGTTGCCTTTGCACAGCAAGTACAGTTCAGATAATGGTTCCCAGTTGTCCAGGTCAGCTGCTGGGACGTCCCACGTTTGGGACTTTTAGTGGCGTTATCAGTAAAGAGCAGACCATTTTGAGTTGTCTTTCAGTACGTGTCCTTGGCATGAGACGGTTGTGATATAAATTGATAGAAATGTAATTTTTTTATTTTTACCCGCCCATGAACACATCTCCATCTTCCAGGAACTCCCTTGTTACCCTTCAGTCCATCTTTGGGAATGTGTGTTGGTGCACCTTTCATGATAATTATTTTCCCTTGCAGCTACAAATGTGCAGACATTAGTGCTCTAATTGCAAGTCTGCTCTCAGTCCCTGCTCTCATCATTGATGCTTGTGTGACGGGTCTGTAACTGTTATTACATCAACAATATGTCTTTAATTAGAGGCATAAATAAGATAAATTTTAGCAAAATGCCCCTTCTTGTTCCCATACCTCTTATTTATGTCCTTTCTTTGTCCTGTCCATTTTCCTCAGCGCCTCTCTTCAGCTGACCTTCTCATATTTGTCATGATCATACACATATCCAGATGTTGCTGCAGACTGAACATTTGGTCAAAGTGGTTTTACTCCCGCCTGTAAACTTTCCCACTGAGCAACTTGAAAGAAGCCATTAACATGACAAGGGGGCTTTGTCTCAGAGATGATCTGGGGTTTTTTCTGAGCGTCTAAAGTCACCCGCACATCTCGGGGAAGGCGAAGGGGATTGGGGGGGGTGAGACTCTCCACATGGATGGAGTTACTGTGAGAAGTGTGGATAAAAGAGGTTGGAGGCTATAGAAGTAACACCTTCTTTAACAAATGGGTGTGAAGTTGCAGCTGATTGGACTGCAACTCAAAGAATGATTTGGTTGGAGAACATTTCTCTAAATCAATGATTTTTCTGAAATTATTCCGAGTACACCACTGGGAGCTGATCAATTACTCGAATATGCACAGAGATCCTTTAAAGAAGAAAAAAGAAGTCGGCAAAAGGGAAAGAAGACAGTTTGAGGTCCTGAGCATCTTTTTCTCATTTGGGTGTAGCAGGAGAGTTGCTTGAGGTTTTCAATGAAATCTAATGTTTAACTTTAAAACAAAACCTGTTAAAAATCTTTTCTGCTCATGACGTCCAGGCTTTCTTGTTGGTTGCTAACACTGTGCCACGGCATTTCTGCACTTCACATGGGCCTTTGTTTTGAAGAGTTTGCACCCGCTGACCGTCCATAGGTTCTATTAAGTAAAAGCATTGTCAAGGGCTATTATTTCGATATTGACGGAGGGAAAATGTGAACGCAAATCAAAATGGAAGAAAAGAAACAGGAGAACACAAAGAAGTGCGGCGGAATGTTGTAGAACATTAGCCACACCAAAGATGCCTTACGAGCATTGGAAAAGCTTACTGATTTTATTTTTTTTAATTTTTGCTTTGCTTTTCACTCTTGATCTCTCATTGCGATTTTCTTTCCTTGCCATGTCTCTTTCACTCACACACACACACACACACACACAGACACAGACAGCCATTCTTCATGCCCAACCCCCCCCCCCCCCAACTGTTCAAATATTATTTCTCCCTCTCCTGTCGTCCTCTCCCCTTCTTTTCTCCCCCTCTTTATCTTGTCATTGCCTGTCAGGGGGGATTGTATCTGTGTGCCGTGTTGTGTGCGTGTGAATCTGCGAACACACTGAGACTGAGATGCACTTAAGAGCTCATTGATTTAAAAATACCTTCGATATTGGAGGTCCCCTCCTGCAGATCCGTTCAGAAGACTACGTCGCGCGTGCACGTGTGAGCGTGCGTAGATATGCATGAACCAAAGCTCCACTCCAAAGTTTCTCCTTAAACTTTGTGATTGACCTAGTTAGTGTATCGTTTTGACAAGTTGTCTGTTTTGACACGACATCCTCCTGTGTTTATCTACATCCATTCTGTCTGTCACTTTTTCACACTGGGAATACGCACACACACACGCACACAGCCACATGTGCACACAAAGAGAAATCAAGCTGAGAATTTGATATAAAGTAGTTGCGTTTGGTGGAATGAATTTGTGCAACAACTGGTCTTTTTAAATATTATTTTTATTCCATTTTTATCTGATAATCCTGACAGAACTTCCTGTCCAAACTACCACTGCTTTGATTTCTTCACTCATGATGTTATCGGCTTTTTCTTTCTTGCTGTAGCCGGGCTTTAGCCTGTTTAGAGAGCTTGGCCGCTGTCAGCTGTAGGTGAGAGGTCAAAGAGCCAAGTTAACTCCATCAATCCCCCAAGACAGTTGACAAATGAGCCCTCAACTGTGGTCAAAACAGTCCCTAGATCATTTGGGACAGAGGTGGAATGGGAAAGGGAGCGTTTGACTGTGTTTGAGCTGAATGTGTCAGTAGGAACCTTGTTGACAAAAATTCAACTTTAAAATAAATCAAAACTTCAGTCTGGCTGCATCATATTTAGTCTTAAGTCTGGAAATGTTGTTGTGTGAATATTAGGTGATTTTTGCCTCTCAGTTGAGGATTAAAAATCATTAATGTCAATTAAAAATACATTATAAAGTCTATCAGTTCAGATATTGACAGCCCATAACAGCAAACACCCGGTGCTTTTGGCTGACCTCAAAAGAATCTTGACGAGATGCAGACTCGGTAGACGAGATAAAGAAAGCCTAAAACATTTCCCCAGCAAACTTGTGAGGAATCACACCCACATGAAAGCGCACGCAGGCACACAGACGCATACATTTGGCGCACAACTGAGGTGGGTAATTAGGGGAGGTCACCAAGGAAACAGACAAACACAAGCAAATATAAGATATACTGCATATTTACAACAGCTCTCTGTGTGAGCCGCCATCCCACCCACCTTTACCTCCACCATTACCTTTCTCCAAATATGAAAACAAGCCTGGAATATTTTATCTCAAGTTTTGTAAACAACGACCGCCGCTCCCCCGTTTCCAGAGATATGGGTTTGATTATTTGGGGAGATGCGATCCTTAACATAATGTAACTTTGCCAAATATCATCAAAAGGCCGCAGAGTTTTTTAAAATTAAATAAAAGAGAACTTTTTTTAATGTGGGATGAATGTACTTTTGTTTGTCAGATCCAGAGGATGGAGATGTGCACGCTGCTGGCGGAGCTCTCAGAGAGCAAAAAGCAGCACTTGGAGCATCATAACGAGGTAGCAAAACAACAGCCTGATTACCGTAGTTCTCCCTGGTTTGTGATTCAAATGATCAGTATTATTAGTCTTTTTGCTACTGTTTGTTTTATATTGATAACATAATGCTAATGCAATTCTCAGAGTGCTATTTAAAGTTATAGTTGTGGTTGGCATGAAAGATCACAAGCAGTCATCATGCGGCTCCGCCTCACTGAGGGCTTTCAGTTACTCCAAAGAGACGAGGACCTACAGAAGCTGGGCCAGGAGAGGGACGAGCTGAGGGCCATGGTGGCCCTTCACGTCAGCCGGGCCACAGAGACGCTGGAGGCTGATCTGGCTCTGTGCCAGGAGAAACTAAACACTGCACACCTTGAGGTCTGTGTGAAGAAGCTTAAACTTTAAAATGTATTTATGTATTAATGAAAAACAGAAGCAGTTTCATGAAAAAAATTAGCACAAAGCAACATTGTTCACACCTCTTGAAGAACTGCTAGGTGGGATATTCCAGGACCTTGAACTTCTTTGTTGATTTAGAGCTGTGCTGCAGGTTGTTGTTGTAAACAAAATAATGAAAATCTTCACAAAAAGTTTTTTAGAAGGTTTTTGCGCCAAATTTACATTTTTAGCTCTCTATTGCTCCTTCCAGCCTGTTTTAAGCCCTTGCCCATGGTAGAGACGGGTACTTCATATCACCATAGAGATCTTATTTTGGTGCTGTGCTTTTTTGATATACATTTACCATTTTCTCTGGAGGTCAGATTTCATCTCTCGAGATGCCGTGGGTTTGACCTAGTCCACAAACGAAGAATTCAGTTTATTCGAGCAGCAGCCGTCATTTATTCAAACTGAGTTTTTGGCTTTTGAAATCAAAAAGATTGTCCCTTTTTTTGTGTGTGTGCAGGAAGGTTTGTTAACAGTGTGTTAAAAGTGAGATCCCAGCAGGTTAAAGTGCTGCATGTGTTCCGTTTAGGTTCGAAGCAGGAATCAGCTAATCCTGGAGCTGAGAGCTGAGATGAAGAGGTGTGAACAAAAGTTTCAGAAGACACAGCAGCAGGTATGATGATATGTGTGTGAGTGTGTTGCAGTGTTAAGCTTTCCTTGGGTTATGATATAGCCATTTTAAAAGACTTCTTTGAAGACTCATAGTTTATTTGGTTGCCAAACAATGAACAAAGTCTCCGGGATGGTGCTTTTTAGTCCGTCGCTGCAATCATTGGAGAGTGCCTCCATTTTTGTCAGTCCCATAATATCATTCTCTCCTGCTAGCAAGATGAGTGTAAAGACGCAGAATACGCTGTCAGCTCACGCTGAAGTCTTTACTTACAAGTTATACAAGGACCACAGACGTAACATAAGATCCCCGGGGGTTGTTGTGGTTGAGCACTTTAAATCATCTTATGTTTCTAAAGCATAAACACACCAGTTGTTTAAACCAGGTCTAGTTGATGAGATAGATCACATTTTGTTTTTGCAGAATCTAAAGCAACTTTTTGCACAAGTTGTTGAAAATAAGAGAAGTCAGCATTTCCAGAGGTTTTACACTGTTTTCCTTTTCCCTTTCATATGCCAGAGCTAGGTAGAGTTAGCAACCTTGTGTGTGCACTTGTGTGCAACAGTGAACTCCTTTACACCTACTGACTCACACACATTTACTCAAGGGAAGATCCCAAACCAGCAATGTCTACTTTTCGCTACCAAGCACCTCCATTAAAGTAGTGGGAGGCAAAAACCCTTCTCAAAAGTTCGTGCTAAGGAAAGGGGAATCGTTATTCCTTCATCTCCCGTGCCCACATTTTCCCAGCTGGTTCTGAGACTAAACTGGGAATCTCACTGACTCAAACCTGATTCCCTCACGTTTGCGCTCCCGCCGTGACCTCTTTCATCCGCATGTGCCGCTCGGTAAAGTGAATCCTTTCCCATTCCTTTTGGTTTTCTCACTCTTTTTCCAGATGGCAGCACTGGAGGGTGAAGTGAAAGACTTGAAACGCAAAATCAGAGGACACCAAGTCGAGGCTTGCGAGTTAGACAAAAAGGTCAGCAAGAGCGAGAGCCTTAAAGCCCAGAAGGAGAAAGAACAACAGCACCTACACGATCAGCTCCTTTTAAGACAGCAACAGGTAAGAAAGCTGACCTGAGCGTTCTTATCTCCATCTTTGGGAGGGGAAATCTATTGATTAGCTGTGCTCAGACCCAGAGATTCAAAATGTGATGCAAAGGGCCTGAGCTGAATACAGTTGTACAATTATGAGGTCAGACAAATGGAGATACCGGTCGTGAAGTTCAAATTTAATTCAGAATCTCAGACTGAATAAGCTGCGTTCCTACAGTGAAACAGTGGAGGGTGTCGGTTCAGTGCACGACTACACAAATTCAGTTGTATTTATGTGTCTCCCTGCTTGTGATGTAAATCAGAGCTGAGAGCGAAGCAGTTATTCTTCTGTCAGCAACAAAAAGCTAATGTGACAGGCTTTATTAACCAGTCAACCTAAATATATTCACATCAGCAGAATTAACACAAATCGGACCCAATCGGAAGGAAAAAGAAACATTTCACAGGATAGAAAATGTGAAGATCTGCCCAATATTTTTGTTTGTTTGTTTCTCATTTTATTGTTGCTAGACAACCGAGCAACTCTAACCTGTCATTGGTCAGGTTTTGTTGCCAAGTAACTGACAGATATGCCTTTTTACATTATTGTATGTGACTCAAGAGGACGCGCTGTTCCGAAGAAGCATGCACATAGGAACAAGGACATGTTGCTCCATCATGAGTTTCACTACCCAGTGCTGAAGGTCCACAGCCTCTGCTTTGCCCTCTATACTACTACATTCTTTTTTTGTTGTTATTTTCACCTTTTCTACCATATATTTGCCAATCAAGGTTATTGTTGTTTTTTAATTAAATGTATCATTTATGTAAGCATAGGGTTTCCTACCCTACTCTGGAGGAGTTTGTAGCTGACAAGTGTTCTGTTCTTTGTCCTCCACAGAATTTCAAATTGTATTTTAAAACATTTATTAAACAAAAATGGTGCCTGGCCTGTCCCCTTCACCAGCTTGATGTGTAACAGATTGTTTTGCTGGTACAATCTTTAAGTCTACCACCAATGTTAAATATATTTTTCCCAGTGTGCTGGTACATGGTTTAAAGAAAACCCTGAAGGCTCCCTGTCTCGTATGTTCTCCATCAGCACTCACATCCATGCTGTTAAATCACCATTAAATACATAAATTTATATTGTCGTTTATACTGTAATTATATAAAGCAATGTTTTTTATTATAGTTATTATTATTTGTTTTATTTCCAAATTCAAGGCATGTGGAGCAGTTAAGTCTTATGCTTTCTTTTCACTTTCTGATCCCCGCTAGAGAGAAATCAGAAAATAAGAGGATAAATAATTAAATAAGAGTTAACTTGGTCAGTCATGTGAGGGCCAGGCAGCATCATCATATTTAGTTTAGGCTTGTTTGTTTCCACAGGGAATAATGTCCTTATTATGGTCACAAGAAAACCATGGTGTTCCCATTACGGCTTGTTATCAGGACCTTTCATCGAGTAATAGGAAAATGCTGAATGCACCACTGGTGTTGCGTACAACTATAGGTCATATTGCGTACGACCTTGAGCTTCTCAGTGTTTGTATGATCATGTGTGCAGAATGCAAGTGTGACACTTTGGTGCTTATAGTTGATTCCTCTTTCTCCCGTTGGGTTTCCTTCCACTCAGTCATGCTGCCTCATGCCCAGTGTTAATCCCCGGTTAAACCAAGCTGTGGCGAACTACTGAAATCTAACTAGTTGGCTGTCATTAGTCCTAAACCCTCGTGTTCTGATCCAGATTAAAGTAGGATTAATGTGGATGAACTCGAGATGAGTGTTAGAGCGGGTTTAACTTTCTCAACCCCTCTGCTTGAAAGGTGTGCTGTGGTAGGATTCCTCGCGTAACACTGGGATTAAGCTTGGTTTTTACTTCCTGGGTTCACTTTGCACCTTAAGTAAAGTTACTGCAGTCATTTTCACTAAATGGGCCACTTTTCAAGAAGATTTAGCCCTAATAAAGCATCATATTATGTATTCCATTATATAATTTGACTATGATACTGATGTTAATGCTGTAAAGTTATTTTATGCTTTCTTACAGGGACTCTGACTACATTTGTTTCAGTAACTCATTTCAGTAACATTTTTATGTTCTTTTAAGAACATTTCTTGCATTCAGGTCGAGACATTTGAAGAGAATTTTAGAAAGAGGGAGGCTGAAGGAGAACATCTTCATCAGCAGCTTGAAGGTAAAAGGAAGAAGCTAAAGGATGCATGTTCACAGGCCGAGGAGCATAAAGAAACAGCAATGATTTATAAGCAAAAGTACATGGCAGCAATAGAAAAGGTGCGTAAGATGCAAGGCCAGATGGAACATTTGCAAGAGGAACTCCAGTACTCACAGCAGAAGGTAGAGTTTATACATGTATGCGGCTTTTTATTAGCATTTGTTTTTAGGCATCCAACATTTACAGACTGTGTATCTTTGTCCTATACAGCTTAAAGAGTCTCAATCAGCAACTCGCTCAGTGCGGGAAGAACTCGCTGAGACGGCGCAGTGGTACCGGGATAAGGTCACCCAATGGGAAAACTCGCAGGAGGCCCTGGACCAGTTGACGGATGAGCTGGAGGCCAGTCAGAACCTACTGATGGAGAGTCAGCAAAAAGTAAATCACCTGAAAGGCGAGACAGAAACCCTGCAGGAGCAGGTAGACACGCTTAAACAGCAGGTCGGCACCAGCACATGTATAGGGACATATGAATTATACACACCCAACTCAGGGTGGCCTGCCATCTTATTTTGTAACATTTGATCAAAACACCTTGTGTTGCTTCACTATTGTCGTGTAAGTGAATATATGCTCATGTTCTTTTTAGGTAACATATATGTGTATATAATTTTGGCACATGTCACTTAATCTTTTTTGTCCTTTTTTCCCCTCAGTTTTATATTTACTACATCAGGCAACAAATGAATCATCTTTATTACAGAGAAATTTAATTTGGATGAACTTAAGCACTGCCGCCAAGGTCAGACGGGCAGAATGTCATTTTAATCCAATCAACTTTAATCTGTTGGTTATAAAAGAGTTAGGCTGTTGAAGAATGGCTGTATCTCAGACCTTTTATTACGCTGGCTAATGACTTTGATTGTGAGGCGCCTATCAAGAGGTTAGTTCTTATGAACCTTCGTGTCCTGATAATTCTCTACCCCGTGCCGCCAATGGCCTCGACTGACTGGAAATTCTTCCATGTATTCAGTGCTTGTTTACCAGGAAATACAAAAGGACAAAAGAGAAATACTAAGATAGTTTTAATGAGCAATTTAGTACGTGAAAACCGAGGAAAACACTCAATATTTCACCATCCCATGAATGCAGCAAGAAGATGAATTCATGTAGAATCTCCAACTTCCATCTCCCAGCATGATGTTTCTTTTTAAAACAGGTTTTGGAATTTGGATGTGTTAAACACAGCAGCGAACAGGCTTCCACAGACTGTTGTATGTTCAGAAAACACAATGAATGACATGCTTCATTAATTGAGAACCACGGCAAGTTTTGCACAGGGACTGTTGCCCATTGTGCAAGACATTTGCTCACTATTTAGATGTTAATGTCGTTTTTAAAATCTGCTGAGCTGTAAAAATCAAGGCTAAACATATATGTACTGTGTCATGGATACTATGCAATTAGGCTTTCCCTTGATGATGTTCTATGAATCTACTCTGAACTTTATCTGTTGTGTTTCTGTTTATGCGTGTTGAATTTAAGAGCACCTTTGTTACTGTGTGTAGAAGCTGACTCTGGAGTGTGACCTGCGGCTGTATCAGCAGAGTCATTCTCATCCTGACAAGGAATACCTGAGCCTGCTGAGACACAGGCAGCAGCTGCAGAAGGTGAGGTGATGGGTTCTAGTAAACCTGGATTCATCTGCATACAAATGCTGGCTTGACTTTAGCTCCAAGTCAGGTTTCTAAGAATTAAAATAGCGGCATTCGTTTGCAGTGTGATATGGTTTTTGTGCGTGTGTGTGTATGTGTTTCAGAGCTGTGCTAAGCATTTGGAGCGCCTCGCCGAGTGTGAAAAGGCTATTCTTCAGATGAAGTCAGAGCTGGAAAGACAGTAATAACCGAGTCTATAAAACCCTCATTCTCCTCAGCTCATCTTGGCTTCTGTCCTTGTCTCTCTTTTAATGCCCTCCCAATCTGCCTCCACCCTTTGTCACCCTCATTCTCTTTACAGCAGCAAAAGTGTCTTATAGCCTAGCACAATATCATTCTACACTGCAGGAAATGTCTTAAAGATGTTTAAATTTCCATCTTTTTCCTCAGATTTTCTCCGACTGGCATCGTTGAATCGCTATCATAGTGCAGTTTGAGCAGCCTCCTAACTGTTTATAACCTCTTGTCCCCTTAGAGTCGGGGAAAAATCATCTCTGAAGGAGAGCCTTGCTGCCTCGCGCCGTGCACACATGAGCGACCGCAGCCAGCTGGAGTCGGAAGTGCAGCGCTTGACACAGGAAGTGGCACATTTAGAGCTCGAGTTGGCCAATGCCCAAAAGGTATCAAAGTGACCTGTCCCTGCTGACCTGTCCTCTAGCCAGGAGACAGTGGAACAACTTTTACAGCTTCACGTTAAAGTCGTATCCAGAGCTCCTGTAATTTTTGCCTCATCATTCTCAAAGCGAGTCCCCGACAGCGCGTGACTAACTCAGCTCCAGGTGTGAAAAACCGCGCTCGTTAGCGTATCGCCACTTGTGATAATGCCTTGATTGCCTTGCCATTAATTAAAGCAGCAAACATGCCAAGGCCGGTGAAACTGACTCCAATTAAGAGCTCAATGGGACACTAAATATTTAAATTGCTCAAAGTGGCGATTGTAGACTGGCAGACTGCCAGCATGAATGGCAGTCATACACACACTGTGTTTCTGAGCACGAACACGTGTGTGTGTGTCGGGGGTTGCTCAGTTTTGCTCAGTGATCTGAATGCGCGTTTGATTTTACACATCCTCATCCTGCGCGTGCAATTAAGCAAGATCGCACCCTCGCTTCATTTTCATTGAAACATTTTGACTTTTACATGTGCGGCTATAGGGCTGGCTGGATGTGCACCTACACACACGTGCACATCCTGCCAGCACATTCGCACAGGACTGTGAAACATGTTCCACTTTTCATTACAGATGATATGATCTGTAAATTCCTTCAGCACATTTTAAGTTTGCAGCCTTCAGTTTTATAGATGAATGGCCAAGACAAATCATTTGTATAATGGTTTGTCCTCCTCATCCATCAGCAGGAGGTTCCCTCATATGTGCCTGGGCCTTCTCAACGTTTCCTCCTGCTAAAAAGGAGTTTTTCCTGCCATTGTATCTTGTTTTGGGTTTCAGACTCTGGCTTTCTGTAAAACACCCAGAGACAATTGTGATTGAAACAGATTCTATGTAAATAAAAATAAATTGTAACTGGATAGTTGTGCAGTTGTCTGGTGTACTTTTTAAGCAAATCCTTAATCTGTATGCACGTATCTGCCCCCTCACTTGTGCCACAGGTGCACTTTGCTCTCCTCAAACAGTCAGAGGAAGAACTGAAGGAGGCCAGACAAGATGCGGTGAGAAGCAGCGCCGAGGCGGGCATGCAGCGCGGGGAGGTGCAGAGACTTCAGGAAGAGTTACAAAAGAGGGAGGAGGAGTCGAGCGCCGCCCACAAGGAGCAGCTGAGTCTGAGGAGTCACGTGAACCAGCTGATGGGTCAGCTGGAGGAGCTGCGCGTCCAGCACCAAGCCGCCGGTAGCCATTAGCTGCTCATGTCCGAGTCATCCAGCCTTTGATTTCACTTCATTCAGCGTTGATGTGCAACATGATTCATGTAGAAGTATATGTTTTTCAGAGCGATGGAGCACAGCTCACACCTGTGCGGCTTAACAGGTGGTACAAAATCACCTATGAAAACCTTTTCGCTGTCACTTCACTTCTGCTTGTTTTTCTTTCTGTTTGAACTTTCCACAAAATCTCATCTGTTAGAGCCATACGCTGTTGTATAGGAGGTACAGCACGTCCTGTCCTTTGTTGCAGAACCAGCCACTTGACTGTTGGCTCAAATTAACCAGCTGTGGCTCGATGCTGGCTGGCTGTCTGCATGCAGCGTTAACTCAGACACACACACACATACACAATCACACAGTAGATAGAGGTTTGACTTAATGGTGTGCTGCTTTAGCTGTATGGTAATGATATGGTTGTGTGGGTGTGTGTCTGTGTGTGTGAGTGCGCGTGCACGTTGCCTAGGGTGGCCTTTGTAGTAGTGTCAGTGCAGGAATGGTGATGTCTGGGTCTCTCTGGGCACAGAAATGTCTCATTAAGAATTAACGTACACATCTACGGTCACGCCAGGCAAACACCTCGCACACACACAGCCATTCCCCCAACTCCCACTGCTTTAATTAGCACGCACGCACACACTCACTCTCAGAGGTACACACACGCACGCTCACCTATTGTCCGCAGAGAGATGAATCTGAGGTCTCTCTCGGTGGCAGACAGCGGCCGGCTCGCTCACCGAATACTGCTCATTAACAAGATAGAGACAGAAGAACAGCGCTGTGCAGCTTGGCCTTTGTCTGTGATCAAAACGCATTCCCTCAACTCCACGCTCAACACAAAACCACATATTATTCAGCTTTTACCTTCAGCAAATACAATCCAGTGGCGCAGGGTGCATTGTGATGACTTAAGAAGAGTAACGATGCGTTATTATAACAAAGGAGATGTTGTTTACATGGTTATAGCATTGACCCGAATAGAATGGGTGAGGAGTTATCTTCAGAAATTGCTGCCATGAACAAAAGGTATTTTTTATTAATTTGAAGCCCTTGCTGAGGTCCTTACTGTATAATGAAAACATTCCCTTGAATGGCACTGGCTCTCTTTTGTTGCTCTATAAACATATAGAAAATACAGATACAGTGCAAAATAACTGCTGTACCATCTGAAAACTGTAAAATAAGTATACATTTATCAGCCTTTTTTAAGATTACAAAGCAGCATTTTGATGTTTGATCTTTATGCCGTTAATATTGCAAGTGAAAACATCTGAAGGGCACAGTTAATCACAAATACAACATTAGAAGGTCACTTTTGCTCCATAAAGGGGACCTCCAAGGTCCTCCTTGGAAGCAAGAATAAGCTTCATGGGGCCAGAATAAGAGGGTGGGTTGGGAAGCAGAAAGGCATCATGTAAGAGAGGAACATCTGTAGGCACCTGGACTCAATCTGAAGTGAAGGAAGAAGCAGGAAAGGGTGAAGAGGTGGGAAAGGAGAGTGATTAAAAAGCAGAGAAGGAGAAGAAAACAGACCTCCAAAGTTGGCTTATGACTGGGTGTCAGATTTACTGTCACCTTCTGACAGTTTACAAAGCAATTTTCATTTCAGAGGCGAGTCTGTTGCAAAGATAGTAACAAACCACTCCACCCACTGTGTGCGGCCAAGACTGGATGTGTTTCGCGTGCTCAGTCTCTACTGCAACTGTATTTATCTAAAAGGATATGATAATGAATATGTTTTCTTGGTGAGCCATTCATAGTCATTTTTGTGAAGTGGCAACATTTTGGCTGGTCTCACAACATCCAAGGACCTTGTGAGGCTTAAGACTTGGTTTTAATCTTCGGGTTAGAATTGTCTTTAGGTCAAGGGGTTATTTGGGATGGTTAGGGTGAGGGTGGGGCTGAGTAATGTATTATACCTTATGAAAATCCCTACTGAGATAGAAATACAAGGATGTGTGTGTGGGTGTGCATTGACTAATTATTATCATTTTGTCACAACGCTGTGTTACAACTGAAATAATTTGTCCTAAGGTTGACTGTAGCATAAAATGAATGGAACGCTGTGAAAGGAGCAGCATCAACAAAAACAACAACACATTTCCACACATGAACTAAAACAGAAATGTGATATTACCTCCCCTCTGAGCTCCTGATGCACATCTGCCTAAAGATGATGAAATCATTACCGCGCACGTGTGTGCGTGCGCCCCACCGTCCAATCTAGCTCCCTGGATGCACACATGCACGGGCCTCTCTCCTCCAATTCACCTCTATTACCAGCTATAATCCCATTTCACACTCTATCGATCCCCAAAACTGTTGTTCACCAGAACCAGCAGCAAACACTGGCATTTCTCCCCATCATTTCACCACCATTGTTCTTTATTACACAAAGACCCCCTCACACACCCCACCCTCCTTCTCTCAGAGCAAACTCAGGCCCGCTCAAATATGAATTATAAATGTATGGCTAATAAAAGAGAAAAGGGGGAGAGGAAAGAAGCGAGGGAAAAAGTGGAGAGAGATGGAGAGAAGTGGTTGGTAGAAACATCAGAGAAAATGACTCCTTTACAAGAGTCTATTGATCAGTTTCTATCAAAGGGGGATGTCAGACATGAGATTACCTGGCAGTTTGAGCATTAGGTGCCGTGTGTTATAGCCCCGGGCCCTTGTACTGCTGCCAGAGGATTGTAAATAAAGCGGAGAGGAGAGAGCAAGAGGGGAGAGTGTTGGGGTGCATGTGTGTGGAAGTTTTTGTCTCCACGTGTGTGTGTTGTGAGTTTTTTCAGTACGTCTCATGTTGTATTTGTGTGCATGGTGGTGCGCAGCTCTGTGCCTGCACCTTTTGGCTTATACCCAAAAGCAGTGTTGCAAGCCCATGAAACTTCTGAAAGACTGAGTCTTGGGAGGCTTCGGGATGTCTCACGAGAACACCTTAGCCCGCTACGAATCCCCCAACAAAGCTAAAGGAAGCCCCCACGAAGCCATATGAAGCTTTTATGAGGGCCTGGCAGGATCCAGCCTACCCCCAACCACTGATTTGTCTAGCCGGGTTTTCGTCCTTCTCATGTTAAAGGTTAGCAGTGCGAGTGGGCTAATCTGATCGCAGATCTGTGATTATAGGCCCGACGCCATACGACGAGCTTTGAAGCTAGCACCAGCACACCGAGCGCAGAGATGGAGAAAGCGAGGGTTAGATTATGGACTAATGTCACTCCTTTAGCTGTGAAGCCAGTATAAAAGTGTCAAGACGGTGGAACAGACAGGACCCTGAGATCTTTGACTGAGGAGTAACATCATAACTCACAAAGCCACAAAAAACAGATCACAGATACAGAGGACTGCCCTGCCCCTCGGTAAGTACGATTGATTGCATGCCACAATTCCTCCCAGCAGGTTTTTCTTTAATATGGAATATTTTGGCTGCATTTGGCCACCAGTCCAGCTAAACTCTCAAAGTACACATAATACAGCAAACACACAGTCCATGCATACACGAATCCTGCTTTTGTTCAGTTTATTTAGTATTTTTTTAATAGATTTTCTATTTTAATTCATGGGAAAATATTCTCCCCATTTAATATGCCCTTATGCTTCAGCCATGTGTGTGTGTGTGTGTGTCTGTGTCTGTGCATACTTCTGGACTGCAAATGCAAGTGTTTGTGTAAATGGTCAGTCTGCAGCTAATTGCTCTCTCTGTGGCTTCCCCTGGTGGGAGGTGTCACTGAGGTCACCATAAAACTAATGACTTGAATGTGAATTTGATCTCCACCTCAAGTTTTCACGTCTCTCTTTTATTGATTATTGAGATTCACAGCAAACTTTAACCTTGAGGTTCAGTAAAAAAGCCAAGGTAGGGTACACACACACGTACCCACACACACACGCACACATACACATTTAGTGTGTATAAAAGTGTTTGTGCATCATTAAATATTTAGCAAATCGGTTGCTGCTTCCATTTTCCTCGGGCTTCAGTTTAAACAGTTTGGATGCTGCAGGATCATAAATTAATCATAGTTTTATTAAATGTAGATTTTCTTTTTCTCTGTTTCTTCTTTTCTGTTATTGGTTTTAGATCACCTCCCGTTCACTCAACCCCAGCGATTCTCAGCATAGAGTGATGTGTGTCCCTAAATACATCACAGCAAAAAACATTTACTTTATTTCTATTCCACACCGTTAAACCAGACACACACACAGACACCAGCTAAGTCAAGGTCCATCCTGTAAATATTAAACACACACGCCACACACATTAAGCTCTACATATTCAGTGCGTGCAGCTTCTCAATATTCACTCACTTTGGCCACCAAAGGTTGACATTTTATGTTATATTCAGTCACTCTTGAATTTAAGGGAAAAGGTTTTGCTAGTTAGAATCATTGACTCACAAAACAGGTGCCAGGAAAGAAAAGATAAAGCAAGGAAGCGTAGCAGAAATTTCAAATTCAAACCCCAAAATCGTGGAGGGGGGCGTCGAAAACAAACCCACCCAAGGAACCCGACTAGTGGTTTAGTGTGCACAATTGACAATCCGAGTGTAGGACAATGGGCTTTTATTACACGTACTGTAGGAAAGGAGGATGTGACTGAGGGGCTGCAGTCAGGGGCTGCAGTGGGCTGCTCAAGCTAAAGAGTGCCATCTATCGACTGAGGCTGGGAGCGCGTCTTTTTCCTGCCAACAATGGGCTCACTGGCCCGTCTGGGAAGGGTGCACAACTTTCTGTACTTTCACAAACACATTCGCACCTCATGTTTTTTCACACTAGTCAAACTTGAATTGATATTAATCTTCAAATCTGCAGGTCACATCTAATTTTCTATTGGCTTTTTCTCGCTAGATGGTGTAAAATACCTTTTTTTTGTCTTTTATATATTCATTTCTTTTAATAAGCTAGCTCAGCTAATCTAAAGCAGCTCACTGACACAAAGGTATTATTATCTCAACTGGAAAATGTCTTTTTTTCCTGTCATGTGGTCATTCAAATTAGGCCGATTCTCTATTGAGCCTTTAGCAGCAGGGTGTGAAGTGAACTGTTGCTCTTCATCTCACACTTTTTCCCTCTCTCTGCCTCCCCTTTTCTCCTGCTCAGTGGAGGAGTTGGCAGCCTGTGCAGAGGAGGCAAGGCAGATGGAGGGGCGCGTGAACGAGGGGAAGGAAGCGGAGGGGAAAATCAGGTAGGAAGCTGGAGAGGAAGAACCGATGTTAGTCCTCCTCCTCTCATCAGGATCACATCGTTGCATTTACATAGTCGACCAGGATGTTGGTGTGAATCTAAGAGACAGAAAGTAAACCGATGTCAGACCTCCAGTTGACCCCTGCCACCGAGGCCACGGCCATGACCTCAGCGAGCACGTATTTCCCAGCTCAGCGTGTATTGTGTCTGCCTGCATAGTTGTGGTCACAGCCTTGGCTCCAACGGGACCTCGCCGCCCCCTTCTTTGGGATATTCTCAGATACGAGCCGTGGAACATTTGTAAACAAGCAACAAGAAAGGTTTTTAGAGGTGGCACCCCAAATTATTGAGCTTTATTACATTCGAAGCAGTTTTAAAACACCGAGTAGTTAAACATCCACAGTTTCTGCGTATTATTTTCATTTGCAGGATTAAGCTGTTTACTGTTAACCTGATATTATCTAATAACGGCACAGACATGAGAGGTTTTTAAGCAACAGCAGCATGCTAATAGCTTCCATCTGTGCTGTGGGAAATCCCCTCCTTTCTCCACAGGATGCCTCCTCTTTTCTTTACTTAACTCTCTCCCACTCTGTTCATCCCATCACACGTTCCCTCCATGGGCCAATCTATCAGGGATTTTTCTTTCCATTTTCTTTCGGCCGTTCTGCTCCTTCTTCCAGCTTTTACCCCATTAGCGGCTGCAGCAATTCTGTGTCCAGACACGCGCAATCAACTTTAATTTATGTGCATTCCAACTTTTAGCTTCGTCCTCATATTAAATCTCCTTTTCATAATTTGAAAAGATAATTAAATTGCCGGTCTTGTTATGCCTTTTACACCTGCGGCTGTTGCACAGAGTGCTAATGAAAACTGTACTTTGAGATTTATTACAACCACAAAGATTTAGCATCTTGGAAGAATAATGTTTGGACACCAGCTGTAAAACTAGAGAGCGACCCCTAGTTCCAGAGAGTCTGAGGAATGTCTGTTTTTCACTGTCTAACAGACAAAAACCAACCAATAAGTAAAGGAGAAACCACATCAGTCACATAATGTGAGTAAAAGATCCGTCAAGTTTTATGAAATGTTAATCGGTTCTTGCACTAAAATCTGTGGACATCTAAAGGAGACAATTACATCTATAGTCAGCAGTTTCAAAAACATTAATAAACTGATTAACTTTGCACATTTTTAAATGTTTGTTATCATTGTTGGTCAAGGGTAGGGGGGCGTTGGGGGCTGGGGTGGGGGTGGACTGTCGAGGCTCGCCGAGCCGCCAGAGCGAGGCTGCGGAGGGAGGTTTGTGGAAATGGTAATCATTTGTTGTATTGATCTCACTGTAGCTAGGGCAGCATGCACACACACACACACACACACACACACACACACACACACACTGCAGACACTAACTGACTCTCATACACACAGGCACACCGTTGCATGGCAGAAACGGACCCTTTTATATTGATCCCCCTTCACATTCCCTTAGCTCAACTGACACACACACTCAAACACACACACACACCACTCAAACACATACACACGTGTGAATTGTATATTACAATCTCACTCACATTTGGGTTTTCGGGATGCTAATAATTGCACTTTAAAGTTTACCCTTTTGAATAAAAACACATTTTTGAGTGAACAATCTGTACTATAACCTCTAGTGAGCTACATGTACATTCATTTATACAGTACTCTTAACTTATATGTTTATCACATGACTGTTTGACGGTTAAGGTGTGGTTTTAAGGTTGAGGTTCGAACGGGTTTCAGTGTGGGTTAAGGGTTTGGTTGGGATAATTAAGGTTGGGAGATTAGTTGGGACTGTTTAGGTTAAGGGGAGCCTGGAAATGCCTCTGAAAAGTCCTTACAAATGCAAAAGTATAAGTTGTGTGTGTATGTGCGTGCCTGTGCGTGTGTGTACAGGTCTTTAGCTGTGAAGCTGCAGACAGAGGTGTCAGAGCTCAGGGGGAACCTCCAGCAGGCCGCTGATCACAGACTCCAGGCGGAACGGGAGAAACGGGAGGCACAAAGCAAGGTACAAATATCTCAAACTGGAGCCTCTGCTTGCAACAGTGTGCGTTTCTGATTGTGTCAGTTTGCTCTGAGCTGAACACTGAAAGATTCAGTAAATAAATGCCGCTGAAATGTAATTATCCAGCCACTTCTCCAGCTGCAGTATTGATCTCCATCTACTGTAAAAGTGGGATTTGTGATCAGGTTTACTATACTACACAAACATTAATGCACATATATTAAGCTCCCGGTTGCTCTTCGTGCCCTCCAAGGTCCCCCCCCCCCCCCCCCCCCCGCCTGCAGCCCCTCTTACCTTTCAGATGATTAGTGGCGTATATCTACTGCTAGAGCCTGGATTATCTTGTCCAAGACAGGAAGGGGTGTAGGCAAGGCCTAAACCTGGCAAGGTGATTTGGAGCGTTAATTCCTGGGTGTAATATTCCCTGATAGTCCCTAATGTTCTGCCTGTGAGCGGGGGGGTTGGAGTGGTCTCCGGGGAGAGCGGTTGTCAGTGCTGAGCTGCCACAGTACAAAGACAGAATGGATAATTAAGGGTAAAGCTAGGACAGGGGAAGTGATGTTCATTTAGATTCGACAAACTCTGAATTCTGTCTTAAGCTGAAGCGCATGGCAGCGATTACGGATCTTGATCTTCTTCCCTTTCTGCTTTTTTTCTGTTGTCGCCATTATCGTGTTCTCATCCCTGTTTTCTCACTCCGTGTTCCATCTCTTTCGATTCTTTTGCTCAACCTTCCTCGCCCTCACTCTTTTCCCCTCACCATGTCCTTGTGAATAATGCAGCCCACATAGCGCTCCCGTTTTTTTTCTCAACAATACTGATTGCCTGGAGCCAGTAAGACCCTGACTTACTGTAGACCAGTTGATTGGTCAGTCAGTAAGCAGGCTTCTGTCAAAGTCCTCCTCATTTGCTTCACAGAAGTTGAAAATCTTTCTCTCCTTTATTGTCCACTTCCATATTGATCAACTTGCAAAAATGTCAAAATATAAATAAGTTCAACCTAATGATAGAATGTTTATATAAGCCTTTTCCATCCAAACAATTACTTTGATACCAAAATGAATTAATGATTAATCATCACTGCGAGTTAACAACCACTCATACTTTTTTTTTACCTGACTGGTTTTAATTTTCTTATTTAAAATAAAACCATCAATTCCCTAAATTCTCTGAAGTTGAGAAGGTCGATATTATTTCCTGTTTCCCTTAGCCCAGCGAAACAGTCTGAAACAGGATGGCCGCTTGTGTGGTTCTGCGGCTAAAACTCATTAACCTGCTAAATCTTCATTCTTAATAAGAGCTTGGCTGTGATGGGTTTCCAGAGGTTCTCTGACTGGAAAACACCTGATTTGGATCCCACATAACCTGTAGATTCCAGCAAGCCGTTGCCGCTGTTTCCTTTCTTATTCTAGAGCTTAAAAAGCTAAACATCTGTTTCGATATTTAGCAGATTAATATGTCGGTGTATCAATCTACTGAAGAAGGAAATAAAGAAGATATTAACTAATCCTTGATGAACAGAAGTTGTTCCTCCAACCACCACTGACATGGAATTTAGACCCCTCAGTTCTTTGATCAGTATTCATGGAACACAGAGGCATTTTAATGCACAGCAAATGGCAGTCGACATCAGTTTGTGTGTTTTTGAAGGAGCAGATGAAAGAATCTTAAGAGTCAGGTGAAGCGCCACTTTTTGTGCTTCGGCTGACCTCCTGCAGCCTTTAAAAGTCCGTCCTTGTCGTGTAGCATCTCATCAGAGCAGGGGACATGACTCCAGAGTGTTTAAATACCGTTGCGATGGTGGTTTTGACTATGACTCCTTCATTAGGTCCCAATCTCTGTTATTGATCAGCAGAGGATGAATGATCCACTGGCGGGGAAAAAAAACTCAGGGGTTTGAAATGGTAAATGGTACACAACAGTGGCCTATAGAAGAAATCTATATTACAAATTGCCTTTGCACAGATTGCCGTCCTTCCGCCTGTGAATGATTTTGCATGCAACACTGTGTATGCGTTTATGGGATGTGTGTTAAAGTTCAGGTTGCTAGTCTTTGCATGTTGTCCACTGGACACAGGCAAGTCTCTCTTTATTCCACCTGTGTCCTTCTGCACAGGTTCCAATTCAGAGTTCTGGTAAACAAGAGGCCTAATTTTTGTGGCGGCTCGTCTCCTCTCCCTCACCCTCTCTTTTCCACACATATAGACTCATTAGTGTGTTTACCTCTATTTCTTATAGCATGGATTAAACAATTTACAACAGTTTTAATGAGAGGATTTCAAAAGGCAAAAAGTTCCAGAAAGCAACTTTACCCAGTTGCCTTAAATGGTTACAACTGATGTCATTCTGGGGGAATACAATTAGAGAGGATTTTAATCACTGGGAGACGGCAGGGGATCTGACTAATGATTAGAAATGCACTGGTCCAAACTTTGGTGTCCTTGACCAAGACTCTGGCACTTAATCATTGACTGGTTTGAAATTTTGTGCAGTATTTGGAGTAAGGTCCGTTAAATGGCTCCAGTTTCCACCACGTTATTTAGCAAGCATTGGTAACGCATTTGTGCGATTTCAATGGGTGGCAAGAAAAGTTTAGCTTGGTGATTCTAAAAGTGTCTGCACGCACATCAGACGCGTGTTCCTGGATATCTCTCATTATACCTGATCGGGGACCTGCGCCTGGCCTAATTGAGACCACCCTAGAGATCACCTTTTGACAAACTCACAGGCTTAATGGGGACAAATATAATGGAGCTCATTTATTTAGCTGATGAATAAAGAGAAGTGGACTGATTATCTGACTGTTTAACTATGGAATGGACCTTCATATTTGTTTAGTGTGTGTGTGTGTGTGTGTGTGTGTGTGTGTGTGTGTGTGTGTGTGTGTGTGTGTGTGTGTGTGTGTGTGTGTGTCGCGGGGGGGTGCTGTAAAGAACCCAGAGACTGAACCCTCTCGTTGGAGGGAAACACTGCCTTTTAACTGGAAGAAACCTTGAGCAGAACCCTCTCGCTGAGATCTCTCATTGAAACGTCCTCCTCGATTCTAAAGTATCTCTATTAAATGATCCAGCAGCAGAATAATGGGAATTTATTAATTTATTTTTGTGTGTTGCTTTTTGTATCGGATGGACTCAAGCACACAACCTGAATTTATACGGAAAGTGGATAAACTGAATATCAGGCATCTTTTTTTTCCCACAAAAAGCATTCGATCATGACTAGTAAAATATAAATTCCTCCCCCTTCTGCACATCAGTCTGGAGTTGTGTTTGGGTGTTCGTGCAGTCAGCCAGAGTAAATCCAGAATGCACCAGTCATGTGACATACAAATGTCAGCGCTTCTACCAACTCTGGTTGATAAACCAGTGGATTAACATAGAAATGGATTCTCTTCAACGGGGCATCATTTACAAGCCTTCCAATTTGATACATCGTTGGTGCTGTCGATAGTTTCAGATTTGTTTTCTTGCAAGTGCTCTGCAACTACAGACGAACCAATGAATGTTTAGTCTCCAGTTGCCTCTGTGAGGATCCGAGGTTGGGTGTAAATGCCCAAATTCCATTTAGAGTGACATGCTGATCAGGTATTTGAAGACCTTCTCACATTTGCAACCTGCCTACTGAAGGCCTTTGAGGACGGAATGCACAGAACACAAAATGGGAATTAGGTCAAATTACCCTGTTTATATTGATCAGGCAACGATTGACATGGCGTGTCAACAGCAGACCGGGACGCACCGGCTGATATCCGCGATAACGTGAGGCATATTACCAAATTGAGCTGGAAGTTCAGGAACAAACCGGATGGCAACATAACAGACATGACTTCTCATGGATTTAGCGCGCCCCACCCATTTTTTGACATTGGCGTTGCAATTTTTCCCCTTTTTAAAAATGCAACATTGGCGAGACTGTGAGATTCTTGTAAATGGATTTTAAACAGGTCCAACCGCCTGTGAAAACCCACTTTCAGCTGCTAATTGTAATGTGAATGTGCCACGAGCCAGATCTATGTACACATCCCTTTACTGGATTCAGGCCCAGGGAGAAACCAATTGTCAAAGTGCACAACCATGGTTCCTGGTCTAGCTCACACTGAAGTATTGAAATTAGACATTCACAGGGCCCATAGTCATGGGGGGGTCATAGGGTTTACTCATGCTGAATCTGCCTACTAGGCAGGGGAGATGTCCCATTTTGAGCAATCTGGAATTGGCTCATAATAAGCCGCAATCAGTCAGGCTTCAAGAGGAACTTCAAACATGGCAGCCACTTGTACATTAAGCAGTGTTTTGTTCGGCGTGGAGGAGAGCGAGAAGAAAGCTGCAGCTGTGGAGGAGCTGTGCAGCAGATGAAAGTAATTAAAGGAGCCATCATCAGCATCATTAATATGCTAGATCTGCTGTGGCCTACTGAGTAGTCTAATGGAGAACATGTCACGATCGTCACCATTAGGGAGCGTGAGACACACATAAACACACACGCACGCAGTGTTCTAATGTTGGGTCACGCCATGATTATCACCATTAAACTCAGAGTGAGAAGACCTGCTTAGGAAACCTCATTCTCAACCACCACCGTACATAACACACACTCAAACCTACAGACACACACACACACACTTACTCACACACACACACAGCTGTAGATCTTTAATTCAGGCCCTGTGAGTGAAAAGTATGCATATTTAAGTGATGTCAGCCCTGTTGAGTCTTGTAATTAGACAGAATGGATGAATGTTTTATAAAAACGTGTTTAACAATAAATGTGTTCATTAATTTGATGAGGGGATGTGCTCTGATGAGCTGGAACTGAGTAATGACTCATATTCCGCAGCAGCAACAACCCGGCTACTTTCATTTTTTCTGCCTTTTCTTAAAAAAAGTTAACTTTGAATCATGTAACTTTGAATTGTGTTCATCACTTGACCTTGAACAGTTTTGCTCCATTTTAGTGAAAATATATTTGTCCTCTTCTGTTAATGTGCAACTACCCCCCCCCCCAGTAAGGAAAAGATGGAAAATCCATTATGTGCTCCAGACGTCACAGTTTATTTATTTATTTTCTCTGTTTTCTGGTGTGCTTTGTGGTTTTTCACGGAGGCTTTTTCAGATGTATGAATTCAGGACAGTCCTCTATTCTTAGTGAAAGTGTGGGTCGCGATCTGTACATTTTTGTCTATTCTAACAGAAGAAACTACCACAATTATAAATACTGTAAGAGCAGCGGCAAACCTCCCAAATCCTCCTTTAGCACTGTGCTAGACGCCTCCTATTTTCCTGCTGCAGCCCTGAAAAGACCAAACTTGGCTATAAGTGTGCCCCAAATGAATTCAGTTGCCCCTTTTAGCCCCCATCATCAGCTAAAATATTTGTGCAACAAAACCAATCTAAATGTTAAGCAGGTACGCTACCTTCCCTCCCGCCTCCCCTTGCAGTCACACCTCCTTTGTCCCCCGTTTCTCCAAACATCCCTCCCTCTTTCTCTCGGCCCTCTCTTTCTCAGTCACCCCCACTCCTCCTCCTCTTTCACCGCTTCCCCCGACAGACTGAGGGTGTGTAATTTAGTCCTAATCACAACATCAGACTAGCGCCGCGATTTACATCCCTCCACCAGCCGAGCCAGTCAGTCAGGAGGGACATGTTAATGTGCGACCGGAGGTAATTACTGTCATTATAGTGTGCAACAGATCCCCCTCCCTCGTGTACATGTGTGCATCTGCGCACGTGGAGGTGGGTTCAGACCCATAACCAGCGCGTTTTCCAGTCTCCTAACGGCACGGTTCAGTGTTTTTGTGCGTGTAATTAGCATTAGCATGAGGGTTTCACGTGGAGACACCTCGGCAAAAGCAGCAATGAAATCACCGACAGGCGAGGGAATCACGATATTTCTGCCATCGTCCATAAATCTCATTACGATTGACGCTCTGACGCTGTTTGCTCTTGAAAATTAAATGATTTGCCTGGTGTAATTTCATTGTTCCCTCAGATTTTCTTTATTGCTTCGTTTGTGGAAATGCAGCCCTACCAGAATCTAAACTTAATTAAAGCTGTAATTTTTCATCATGTCGTGGAATTTGAATTATTGATTAGGCATCAGTCATCTCCACAGTCATTTCCTTTCATATCTAAGGCAGCCTGTTCATTTGTACAGCCTAATTATTTGGCAACTGGAAAATCATTTACATCATTTACTGGTTTCTGTTTGGTTGTCACATCAGACACAACTCGATTTGCTTTTTTTTTAACTCAAAAATGACACTTGCTAAAGCCATTCCATCGTCCTGTGATTTGTTACTGGAATTCCTCGGAATCTGGAGCGAACTCGAGCGGTCATCCTTTGAACCAGGGCAGCCTGGGGCTGACGGGGTGCAGGATTAAAGTCTGGCCCCTCTTTGATAAACTCGTAAATAAAAATTTTGACCAGCGGCAACACAGAATCAGTTTCACTTCAATCTCGGCCTGACAAATGTTTGTCCGATGTGGACGCAATTTTATCAACTGGCAGCTGGCTTCAAAGAAAGAGAAAAGCTTTATTTTAATGGACCATCTTTTGTCTTTTCTCTCGTCTTTGGTCTTATCTGTCTGGAGATTATTATTTTGTCCCACTGACGCGTTGTGAGGATAAAATGAAGCATAATTGTTTTTCATTGCTTTTCTGATTACTGCAGCATTTTTTGCCACTCAGCTCCCCATTATCAGTGTCTTCTCATGCCTGTGCAGTAGTTTACTCCCTCACTGTGGTGTTTTCCAGATAAACATCAACAGCGCAACATTTTGGCTGGCACTTACGCTTCAGATTCACCTTAATCGTGTGTATTTTGGGGATACATAACTCATGGTCCACATATTGGAAACTTTAATACATGTTTGCTCGGGTTTTTTTTTTTTTTACAAGAACGGGTGGTCTATAAAGGTGTTTCCATGGTGATAAGGGTAATGTGTCAGGGTCTCCAGAGTTCAGGTCCAGAAAGGTGATAAGCAGATGGAAAAGTCAGCAGTTTGGACGGTGCCATTCCATCCCATCCCAGTTTTCACCCCTCATCCCATCTACTCCTCTGTCAAATCTTGTTTTTGTCTGCATTCACACATGTTCTGCATTTTTCTTCCTTATACCAAGTTACTACCTTTTACTTACCGTAGCAGAAATGTTAATTGATCCCTTTTCAGAGAAAGAAAATGCTAGTGTGAGAAAACAGATGGAATTATCAGACTCAAACCTGGATTATATCGTAATATGAGTAATATAAGAGGAGGTTCATTGTTAAGAGCCTTGAAATCAGGGACCACCTGGAACCACCAGAGACCATCAGGAACCATTTAAAACAGATCACAATTGGAATGATGTGTGTTTAGTGTCAGTCAGCAATCTGCAGGTTATATTAGGTGGTTCACTCTAACATATGCTAGTGTGCTTGTCTAGTTGTGATCAACTGAAGGTTTCTCTGCATCTTGCCTTCTTAAAATAAAGGAAACACCATCCATCCACATTTTATTATTTATTGATTTAAAAAAAGATACATCACTGTTTTGGGGGATTATCAGAAAAGACTCCTGACTACTTCCTTTGGGCTACAGATGAGGATAATAATGTGTGTAGAAGGAAAACCTGGGCTAGTATCAAATGTCCTCTCAGAGCTCCTAACTTCGCTGAAATATTCTTATTAAGGAGTCTTAAGGGGGATTCTGGAGTTCCCTGAGAAACTCCTTAGCCAGAATCCTTAGCCCTCCTTAGCCAGGAGGGGACAGAAACTTTGGGGACAGAAACTCTTGAAGAGGTGTGATTGACCCTGTTGCTAGGTGACGAGGTGTTCTAAAAGCTGTGATTGGATGTTACTTACAGAAAAAACAAATGTGCTCCTAGTAATGAGTGGAGAGGAATGTTGTCATGATGATGAGACTCAGCAAAATTCATTGAATTGTCACAGCTTCCAAAGGTTTGAAAGTACCTCATTCAAGTGCTGGATATCATATTGATTTGCTTATTTTTATGTTTACTGGCCATGCTGTTAGTTTTACTGTTTAATCTTTTTGACATTAATGCTGGATGCAATTACGTTGAGTACTGGCCTCATTGTAAAAAAAAATAATAATAATAATAATAATTAAATGGAGAAAAAAAGCAGAAATTCAAACTGGACAGAAGAACAGAGACAGGAAGGAAAGAAGAGAGAGGAAAAAGAGAACAAAAACTTCTTCAATATGTGGATGTCTCTCCTTCCTTTCTTTGTTTAAGACACTCTAGGCTTCCTAAAAGTTCTGTTTCTCTTAAGGAGCTCTATTAAGGCCAAAGATGCTTTGTGAATAGCCTTTGTCTTACCAAGGAAAAATTCTTATATAACTTCTAAAATCTGATGATTCGCTGTGAAAATGAGTCCTGATGGTCACACACAGAAATGCTTTTTATTTACATCCACAGAAGTGAGTTCCAAATCCAAAGAGTGAGGATGCCTAGAAGTAAGCATGGAAAACAGCCCCAAAACAAACTAGAAGACAAACCACAAGCTGGCAGACAATACTGCCTTCACGTGCTAAAGTGGACAACAATGTCAATAAATCAATAAGACAACAGCCATCCAAATAGCCACAACAGAGATCATTTGTCACCTTAAAGAGGACATACAGCATTATACCTATTTTCAGGTATTTATTTTTCATCTTGGACTCTGGTGGAGCAGCTTGACGCGATTCATCACCTCCCCAAAAAAACTTCTATAGATCATCAGAACAGAACGGCTGTACCCTTGTTTTCAGTCTCTTTTCCGCCTCCAGCTGAATTTCCCTGTTTCAGTTTCCTCTTTTTCTTTGTGGACCCTCTGTCTCCTTGTTGGCTGTTCAGGATTTTTCTGAAAGGGAGCTGAAGAGGGGGATGGAGGGCACCCCTTAATGCCATTGCTACATGGTATAATGAGTGGTATTGTTTTTTTTAACATGACTCAATGTTCAAAAGAGACCAAAAAAGCATATTTCTCCTTCCTGCGAGCTTCATTATAAGCTGAAATTAATTAAAGATCTTGTAACCATTAAAGAATGTTACAGGTTTAAATTTTTCTAAACCATTCAATTTTAAACAGGCTGGAACAATCAGTGCCAGAGGCTAATTTAAGCTCATTAGAACACTGAAGCTGCGAGCCACCCGAGCTAACGGTCTTTTCTGTGTCTTACAGGTGGACACGCTGAGGTCAAAGCTGGAAGAGATGCAGGATGACAATCAAAAACTCCTCTTTGAGAGCAAGATGGTCATGAAGAATGTCACTCAGTGGATATCTGAACAAAAGTATGTGTGCCTCTTTTTCTAAATCTTGTGGGTTTGGGTGGATTTCTAAAGGCCCAGTTCTTTTCTCAGGGTGTCCAGTGAGAACATCTCTGTCCAGCTGGAGGCACAAACCAAAGTGCTGCTGACTGTGACTCAAGAGAAAGAGTAAGTGATGTCTTTAAGCTAGCAACAGGTGTATCGTGGATCTATTTGTCATGTGTCGTTGCGTACCACATCTGTATGCACACATCTCACGCCTACACACACTCACATGCTCTGGCGTGGTGTTTTACTCTTTCGTGAGATCAAAGCGGTCTAGCTGTCTCACAACCCCTGGGGTGCTATACCTCCCCCAAACCCCACTGCAAATGTTTACGTCTTTGCTCTTCCTCCCTCCCATTTTTGTTTCAGTTACAAAATGTATGTTCTTGAGTTGTTCTTATGCTGAAGCCGAACCTGCCGTATTGGTTGGCTTCGTGCCTGGTTCTTCTCATCCTATTTAGAACTGGCTTCTGATTAAAACAGCAACGATATCAATAAGAAAATAAATAAGAAGAAGAAAAGAAAGCCTCATTGTCTGTTAGTGTAGCACAGATGATGTCGAGCTGCTTGTTAAAGGACTTTCTGGAAGCAGAGGAACACAGACCTCATTGTTATCGTGTAGCAGCATAGTTGTCTTCCATGTTAACAAGAGGTTCATGATGAAGATAATAACCGCGTCTGCCTTTTGCCTCAGCCTCGGCTTGCATATTTCTCTGTCTCGCTCTCTTCCACAGGCACCTTCTGGAGGCTAACAACAGATTGAAGTTGCAAGTGAAAAGACTAAAAGAAGTTGTGGATGAGAAGGAAAAGGACGCGGAGTGCTTCAAGGTGAAAGAGTGCTTGAAAAACGCTGGAGCTCAAACGGAGGAGCCTTTTATGAACATTTGGTGTGTTATATTTTCCAGGCTTACATCAGGAACCGGGATGTGCGACAAGACGAGGCAACGTGAGTGGTCACCTGCGTGTTTGCCTGTATGTTCATGTGAGCCAGTTTCCACCTATCAGCCGCTCGTTTTAGCATTCACAGGCAACAAAAGTGTCAGCCGGCGAGCTCGGTGCTGAAGCCAGGACAAAGCTGTTGACGCTAATGACATCTGGAGTGCCAAGTTGTGAATGAAACACCCCAGGGGCCCCCTGCCACCTGTGCGAGCTTGTCTGTGTCAAGCTTTTTCTTCACTGTGAATATGTTACTCATGCTGGGCCTTATTTTGACAATAATTACTCTCCAATCGAGGGCCGGTTCTTCTTCTGTCTGCCTCCACCCTGACTGTCACGCTGCATTCATCAACAGACAGGAAATATATTTATTATCTTCATTAAGACTATTAAAAGCAACATAGCACAGATGGGATTAGGTGGTGGAATGGAAGCAGGATTGGAGGGGGCATCTGCCTGCAGCGGAGCTTACTATCACCCCCCCAAGGTCTTCCTCATTAACAACCCCCGCCACCTCGCCCCGATTTATGCATGCACTCTTGTCCCACCCCTCCCCTAACGAAGCACCAGCCTCTGTTTCCAAAACGGATCAGATTTGTTTTGACTGGGGTAACTTTCCGACGCTATTCAAAGCTGTCAGTCATTTTAATGATATCATTAAGGGGCCGCGACAGAAAGATGAATAGCTTTTCTTTGTCTTTCCCTCATAATTGTAAACGAGAGAGAGAGAGTTGATGTAGATGTATGCAGAAGAGGGGTTTTGATTGAGCGAATGTAATAACACAGAAGGAGATAAAACCAGTGAATGAAAGACCCTTCCATAGTGTCTCTCCATCTAGTCTCCTTCCTTTTCTTTATTATGAAGACTTCTAATTTATTTCATTTCATTATTGCACCCACACTCGCACACACCCTCACAATGCCATATGTATGAAAATTATGAATCTATAAGGCAACAGATATGTCATGGGTTTCTCCTGGCAGCTGTATACATCTGGAGGATAAATCTCATTACTGGTGCCAAAGGGGATATTTTCAGTGTCTCCCACCTGCCACTATCACTGGCAGCCATCAACACGGCGCAAAGGTTTTCTCATTAGATATGCCTTTATTAAAGAAATTTATTATGATTACACGGCCCGCCGTTCCAGTATTTGCCGAGTGTCGCGGCTTCACCTCTCGGATGGCATTTCGTTTTAGCCCAGACGGCAGAGAGGTGAGGAACCAGGAGCAGAGAACATCGAAATTTGGACCGTTAAAAAGAAACGAGGCTTGGTGACATTTAAGTGACAATACTCGGTTTAGGTCAGTTTCCATGCTGTTCGATATTGAAGCATGTAGGCCATGTATACTTTGCGATTTTTTTATTGATTATTTTTTTCAGCTTGTGTCAAATATACTGTAAAACTTCAATTGAAATAGCCAATTTAACACAGATCTCCCCTCCTGGCGGGTGCAACCACACGTTTTTGCATTTAAATACAACTAGAATCCTGATTCTGTTGCTGTGACGTGTAACACGCATGTTTGTGCTGCTTTAAACAAACAATCACATCAAACTGGTATTTTTAAATCTCTGCTGAGTAGTTTGTAAATATAATAATGTGTAATAATTGCAGTACAGATGAAAAATAACACAATAGTTTCTTTTGTACTGTGAATCCTTGGCATCATGTTACTGTATTACACAGTGTTGCTCTGTGGTTTTAATCCTTGGAACTATGTGATGTGAAAGAGTATACCTATACCAGGGTTGGGGTTCGCTAACCCTAGCGCTCATTTAGAGGACAGAAAAAGAAGTAGGTGAATGCTACTTTGTATCATCATTTGTGATCACAAGCCTTGACACCTTACTGGTGTCTAGTGTCAGATGTACTTCTATGTTGGCATAATTGCCAACTCTTTACTGTCGTGGAGTCAGGAGGATGCTTCTTCCCTTCCTCTTCCTTTCTCTCCCAGACAAAAGTGTTTAATTTCACCAGCAAGGAGAAGAATGAGCTCTGAGAAAAGCTTCAAATGCAGGGCCAGCGTTGGATTTGTGTCAAAAACATGTGGCAGAGACAAAGAAACACTCAAGTAGCACATCTTTCAACAGCTATTATCCTCCAGGCGCAAATTAATTAAATGATTCATCAAACTCCTTCACATTTCACCTCATATTATCTTGCATAATGTTGGACTAGATTAGCATCGCCGCGGTGAAGGCTGAGATCGATGCAGTTTGCTGTGGCTGTGACACAAACCATGTAGAGGGAAGAGCTCGTGAAGCACCGGGCGCCATCAGTCGCACTGCTAACAATGTGCTTCCAATTAAGAGCAGCCCGTGATCACAGCAGGGGGTTTGTACAAACACAGAGGAGTGAAGGGGCAGAAAAATGAGGAGACAAGACAGTCGAGCCTTGCATAGAATCTGAGAGGGAAGCAGTAAATAAGAAAGATGAGGAGAGATTGTGGAGCGCAGCCGTGTAGTTTATGGCTGAGTTTAGAGAGCGCGACAGCTTGTGCTTTGACCCTAATGACTATAATTACACACGCGCTGATTGGGTTAGACCGCTAATTACACCCATCCTGTTTGCATGTAAACACAGAAGTACGGGTTTACACAGGCGCGGTGCCAGAACGCACAACGCGTGCATAAATCTCACACGGCGGCGGCAGTGGTGATGTTTCATGATCTGCTGCCGAAGAGCACAGTAACATTGAGGGAAGCATTTAAATCATGCAAAGGATCGGCGGAAATTCGATTTTATGGAGCATGCCTCCTGTTCTCTTTCCCTTGGCCGCATCAAAGGAAACAGGGAAATCATCGCTTTTCTGAAGATCAAAGGAAAAAGGCAGCATCGTGCATATTAATGCTCTTTGTATCATCATTATGGTGTGAAATTAACAGAGTCAAAGGGGTCAGTTGCAATTATAACTGAAGTCACTCTCAGGAAATGAAGTCTGTTCAACGGAAAACTGTTTACATCGGCCGCCGTTAGATTGGGTGACAGACAGGAATGTTAATTCTATTCTGGAAAAAAAGGTTTTAATATGGAACTGTATTTCTTTCTTTATGTTTTTGGGAGCATTTTAACACTGACAATATTCCAAAGTCGCTGGATATGTTTGAGAGATTCTATATTGGGTTGGTTTCATGTAGGCTGAATCTGTTTTTCCCATTAATGAGCTTTATAAACTTTTCAGAGTCTGTCCTTATATTAGCATCTTCCTGAAGTGCCTCTTCAGATTTTAAATGCTTTAACTTATGACTAATAGGGCCAAAAGCGTGTGTGTGTGTGTCTTTGTGTGTGAGCCACATCCGTGGAGACAATAATGTCATTCATTAGCTCTCGAAGAGCGTGCATCTCTGCTCAACTGGAGCAAAACGGGAGTGGCGTTCCATCCGCCGCTCTGATAGAATATCCCAGCTTGCTTTTTTTTTTCGTCAGGAGAAAATTAACATTGGAGAGGTACAGTGGTGCTTTAATGGCCTAAGAAGTCTTCAATAAAGTATTTAGACATTTTTCCCCCCCAAATGCTAACTGGACAGGTTCAGTGGGGCATGAAAGGAAGGAGCGTAAAGCGGGGGGGCAGAGCTCCTCAGCCCGAACAGAGCACCATTATCCACTGTCGTTAAATTAATAGACGTTCCTTAAGTCAGCCTTGGCTCTGAGCATCATAGCGTTTGTTTGTGCTTCCACAAAACCTTTTTAATAAACAGTTCAAATCTTAAATGGTTTCTTGTCCTCTTAATGTTCCCTGGCTCCGCTCGCCTTCATTTTGTTTTTGTGGGTTTTTTTTCCTGGTTTTAGTCTTATAGGAGCGGTTACTTTCCCATCTTTGACTTTAGTATTAAGTTATAATGACGATGTTATAATGAAGATGATGTACACCAACTTTTTATGACCCAGATTTTATAGACATTTGATTGAAGCTGTGGTTATGGGGGTGGTTATGCAAACGCATCCCATCATGCAGAACTAGCGTGAGTGAGTTACTTTAAAATGACACATATCAACCTGTTCTGTTTGTCTTTAAGGCTGCATTCTTACAGGAATTGCTCAGATTTGTCCCAGAGGTGTTAAAATTCACTTTTTCTTTCAGCCTGAAAGCACAAGGGTGCGTTGCTCTAAACCTCAACAAAATCCAGGACATGCAGCTATGGCTGCGACAAAACCTCGAAGCCATCGGAACGCTGAACCAACAAGTAAGAGCACACACATACACACACATCCGCACTACCGTTTCTACAAACACTTACCCATTATATAGCTCCTATTTCTAACCAGCCCAGATAACCCCTGACCCTGACCCAGTTCTAACCCAACATTGTCTTAACCTTCAAACAGTTCTTTGTGTTTGTGCAGACTCATCAAAATGGTCCATTTTGCAAGAATGTCCTCACTTTGCTTGTAAAATCAGTATTTTGGTTCTCATTATGTAGCAAATACGAGGAAACACACACACCTGTCAGGTCCTGAAAGTCCTTTTACCCCAACACACACACACACACACACACACACACTGGCCCACCTGCTGTTGAGCTTGCGCAGAAGAAGTTGCTTTCATGCGTCCAACTTCAAAAATGCACATTCTCTGACATCCATTTCCTCTTCCTGTGATAAAAGGGAGGAAAGGCGAGGGTGGGGCAGGGCGGTGGGGGCAAATTGTGTCGGGAAAAAGTGGCGAGGTTCCTTTCTGCTGGTAAATGATTTGGCTTTCATGAAGCTGAGAGAGGGATGTATATCAATACGGGCGCGCTGATCTCTCCGTGACAGCGTAGGGAAATGGCCTGCTGTGATAAAACAAGGTGGGGGTAAAAAACACAGAGGAATATTCTGAGGGAAGGCTGACATTTTTTTACTTTCTTAACTGCGTAAAAAACTTCACAAGAGTCAACAAATCACCAAAGGAGAGCCAAATCAAAGGCTCCTCAGCCCCCTCGGTTCTCCAGGGCCCAGGGAAAGGCTCACCTGACTTTAGTTAGTGCGTAGCAACGGCCTTGCTGATTGATGGAACACGTGGTGAGCTAGTACTTGTTGAAGTTTTCCCTTTTCTTCTGATAAACAGCCTCGGTTGTTATTGTTGGAAAGCAAGTGAGCGTCAGCTGCACATGTGATCCAGAGGAAGGAGCAGATGGAGAGACAGAGAGGTGTTGTTTAACAGGTCAGGTGTGTAATAGCACCTCTTAATCTCTAGTGTGAATCATTACACATATCGATCCAACACGGACAGTCTGCAGGCGCACAAACTTACAGCCGCGATATAGACAGTTCATTTACACGGGAGCTTCCCTTTACTCTCAGCTGGACACGTCCTCAGAAACCCACTTCAGATATCAGTCAAGGGTTTGGATGCCTGGGTTTATCTGCGTGAAAGCTGTTAGCTTCTTAAATCAGATCTCTGCTTTGCATCAGTCTCATTTACTCATCCTCACAAGGCGCACATTAGTGGCAGCTTTGTAACACACGCACACATGACGTTCTATCAGGCTGCCAAGTAGATTTCATGCAGAACTTTGAAACCTCGTACAAAATTAGATGTAAATTAAGCTATTTCCCTGTCATCTGGAATGAAGATGAACATTAGCAGGGGAAAAAGCTGTGATTCTCTCAGGAATTGACTAGCTCCAGGCGCACTGTTGTCCTTTTGCGTTCAGCTAATGTCCAGTTTCATGCTTTTGGTACAAATATGGGGGGAAAATGGACATCGATGCAGCAGCTGATCAAAAGGTTGAAAATGACATAAGAAAAATCATCTGTGCTGCAGGTAGATCATATTTTTTAAGCCAAACGTTTGTATCTCTCTCTGCTTTTTATAATTCTTACTAAAATACATTAAAATCATTGAAATAGAAACGAGCATTTGAATGGGAAAAGTGCAAATTTGCATCCACACCATTAATGAAACTGTCTCCATGTCTCTTCATTTTCCCTCTTCTTTAAACACCCTTTTCATCCAAACATATGCTGACCAGTTCCCCCGCCCCGTGTGAAGTTTCAGGACACAAGCTGGGCCTTTTTTTTTTTTCCAAATTCCAGTCCCCTCCTGGGCAATTAGGAAAGCATCCCGGGACATTCAAAGATGGGGTGAATTAAACAAGCCCCTTTAAATTTGCAATCAATTACTAGAAATTCTATCGCTTTGGGCCCGATGTAAAAAAGAAGGCAGCGTTTTCACCATTGAAGATGGAAATCTTTACGCATCTCTGGATATCGACGTGCCGTCGGCTCCTGGAGGGTTAAGCTGGGGACCTCGCCTTAACACTCAGATTTATTGCAGTGTGTGTGTGTGTGTGTGTGTGTGAACAATGTCTGGAAGGGTAATGTTAGCAGAACCGCCCGGAAATGTGTCTGTCTCATCTCCGTTTGTGTTTTCACTCTCTGTCTCTCTCTCTCCCCAACACACACATACACACACACACACGGCCAGACATGTCAATGTGACATCATTCTTTAACCGCAGCTTTCACACAGACACGCACGCATGCTAAAAAACAGATGTGGATAAGTGCAACTGTCATTACCCGATGTGTCTCTGTGTCTCTCTGCACTTTAATTTCTTATTTTACTCCTCACGCCGCTAAAAATACATAATTTCAAATGTTTTATTCCCTTTTATCCGTACCTTATTACAATTTTGGCCTGACACATTTTGCATATAATTACCACGCTGTAAAATAAATGTAGTTGCTTTTTTCTCCCTCCAGTCAGTCGCAGAAGTGTGTTTAACTCACTCTTCACCCCGCCGAACCCAACAGCTCTGTAAAAAAAAAAAAAAAAAAATCCTCAATTTTGTTTGTCTATAATTGTGTTTCAGGAGCCAAATCATGTTCTGAGGCTGCGTGATTTGTTTTGTGTCATGGATGGTTTTGTGTCAAATCGACCTCTAATGAGCGCTCAAATTGCTTGTTTTCATGTAGAAATTTACACCGTTTGGTGGCTCCCACTTGCAACAGTGTTCAACCCCGCTGCAAATGTGTTTCTTCCCCTCCTTTCCATTAAAATTTTTGTTTTAGTGAGCATGAAAGCAGCATTTACTCATCGATTATACTGGTATAGCAGCAAGCTCATCCACTGGATACCTCGCTGAATTTTGATGGCTGATAGTTATCGTCTGATTGAATTCAGTAGACTAAATAAGTCTGATGTTCGAGCTTAAATATTAGTTTCTTTGTCTCCTTTCCGTCTTTCTGTCTTTTCAGTTAAATGCCCTCAGCATGGAGAATGATGTCCTGCGTAGGCAGCTGGAGGAGGAGAGGTCTATGCGACGGCCTAAAGCTCCTCCTGCTTGCCAACGGCATCAGGTCCGTACCTCCATCCCATCGCCGCCCTCGACCCCTGAGCCGGGACGTGGCATCAGGGGATGCCAGCGCGTCTGTAACCCAAAGCCTGCTCAAGGAGGCGGGCCAAAGAGCCCCGGTGAGTCTCAGGCCTTTGGATGAGGTGTTCAGGACTGGAAGTGTCAGCGTCTGGAAGCAGCTCAGACTGGGATCACAGGCAGAGATCAGACCCAGTGAAACCCCCGAGGACTTTGACCTACCTCGACTTCTTGACCCCCAGTCTCTCACTAGGGAGTGTGCTCAGTATGAGGTTAATGTCCTGCAGGTCAAAGTCAAGTCCCAGGATGCCTTTTGCCAGAGGGGGGCCTCCAGAACCAGCGAATGATGACATTCCATTAAAAAAATGCTCAGAACTCTCCGTCCAGCTATGACGTAGATGCACTTCTTCCAGGAACGCATTTACATTTACGTGCATCTTGGAAGGCTGCAGAGCTCGAGCGGTAGCAGCTTCTGACGTTAACCATTACTCGCGCAAAATAAATCAAAGTCTTGCACTAAGCGTTTAAATATTTTTATGTGCTGGCACTTTCCGACGGTTCTGATGAATAATACTTTTAATTGAAGTGAAATTAAGGAAACAGAGCACACCGACCGGCCACAGATTCCTCAACGTTGATTAATGTGTGTTTGGCCAAGCGGGGCGAAGGCACATCATCAGTTTCGGTAACGCTGTCTCTGATTACGCCGCAGCTGCTCGCCATGTGTCCTGCTTCTGCTACGCCAATGTGGCCGTTCATTGTGCGTCTGCGTGCTTCTGTCTCTCCCAGAAATGCCTGTGGGTGACAGTGTGCTATTGTACGATTAAGTGTGCGTTATCGTGGATTTTCTTTTTCTTTTTTGGGGGGGGAGGGGGGTGGTAATTTACTTTCTATACTTTTTAAAAAGGTATCAACTCGGGTCTCTCTGGTCCATGCATTCATTTTTTAAGCATCGTCTTGATTTAGTTATGTCATGGTTTATGACAGTTACAGGATATAATAAAGACGTTTTGCAAACTGATAAAGTTGTAGCGATAGTTGAAGCAGGCAAATCAATATAGACATTGTCTGAAAGTATGAAGCTGGAACAAGAGTGTTCTTAATCCATACTGACCTTCTGTTCTTCCGGGATTCGTGGTATCGCGCTCAGCGTGATTGTACAAGAGCGAAGACGAGGACAAAGACGTAAATATGCTAACTGGAACCAGAGAGGGATCATTACGCTTTTATAATGAGAATATGCTGTCTGGAGACAAGACGTCTGCTGTCACAACTGGCCTCCTCATTTTATCATGGCTGTCCGTCCATTGTCTCCCCCACCTGTCTCCCACACAGGCGCAAATGTCCCTGAATGGTTCCATGCACTAACGCTCATGTAGCCAATCAGGATGACGTACTTTTTAATGATCCCAAGTGCAGCCACGTGTCCTTGTTAGCTTACTTTTTCTCATCACCCCGTCACGCATAAAAACACCCTCCTTTTACTGTATGTGCAAACGCACGTTCCCACACGCGCCCGCTCACACAGCTATGATCAGTTATGTTCTTTCAGACGTACACATGCGCACACTTACGCAAACTTCCTCCACAAACATGCGCGCTCGCACCAACGGAGCAGTCATTAAAAATAAAACCATGGGCTTTTTGAAAGCTCCCAGGACTGAGGGAAAAAGTCAGCAGCGCAGCGGTGAAAAGAGTCCCCCTGGAAACAATGAGGAGAATGATCATTTGTTGTTCTTGAAATCCCGGTGAGGTTTCTCAGAGGTTAAGCTTCCCTTTGATGTGTTTTTAACTCGTTTCAGCACTGCAGAGGGATTAGTCAGCCTCTGTGTGTGTGTGTCTGTATGTGTGAGAGAGAGAGAAGCACACAAACGCACACACACACACAAACATGCACATTCACACTCAGGCATACAAGGTCTTAATTTCCACACCGTGAGTTCTTTCCCTCACATAAGTGGTAAGCGCAGAACAGGCTTCCTAACCTAATTTCATCAAATGAGAGCGAGTGGCGCTTCAATGCCGTGAGTGTGGTCCAGTAGAAACCTGCGGTAAACCGGCAGAATGGTGCACGTCAGGATTTTCTCTGTGTTTTCCATAAATTAGCACCGGTTGTTTGCAAAGAGCGCCGGGCCTCAACCACGGGAGCAAGACACCCAGAGATCGCAATTCTCATTAACGTGTTAACACCGCATTAGTTGAACCCTATTTCAAGATAGAAAATGCACGTCTGCGTTTGTTGCTGGGCCGACCTGGTCCGATCGTCTGATGAGAGTGCTTTCATTTCCACTCTGGTATCCACTCGTCACGTTACAAACGGTCATATTATCTCTAAAAAGTCAGTAGGGGAACAAAGACTGAGGATAAAACAGAAGTGACAGGAGCGCTGGCAGCACATCTGCTGCAAACTGAGGTCAGTAAAACAAAGGAAGATAGAAGAAAAGTTAATTTTTTCCCTCCAAAGTTTGACTTTTTCTGTGATTACTTTTTATAGCCACACTATAGCGTGCTTCCGCTCCGCTGGTGCAGGCTGTAGGTGTTTCGTATTCAACGATTCGTTCTCACGCTGACAAGTCTCAGTAGAAGAACTCATTACTTCACCCACACATTTACTCATTATCTGCTTTTTTAAAATTTTGACACATAATCAGGGATCACGTTGCTTCATCCAGTGATTTTTCTCCAGATAATTAATATCATTCCTTGTATCCTGACTGAAGGTGAAAGTGCATGAGATTTTTCAGCAGTATCGATTACAGTGACTTTCTTTGGTCTTTAGAACACAGTCTGGTCAAGAGTCCTGTCGTTTTTCTAAAGTTACCCATCCAGCTCACCCAAACCCATCTGAGCGCATGGCAAGTTTTGATCAAACTTCCCTTCATCTCTCCCACGCTTACATTTACATTTAAGGGTGTTTAAAAATAAGGCCTATATTTCATGTAGTTATAACCGCTTCAGTTAAACTGCTGCAGTTTAACGACGGCCGCTGCTCCTGCAACGCTGCCAGTAGACACCCTGCATTAGCAAACAGCATTCATCAATTGATAAATACTTTTTAAAAAATTGTTTTGCTTAATTCTGCCATGCTGGAGTGCCCCTTGATCTTTATTTTGAGTGGCGGATCATCCATGCACTTCCCAGGCGTTGCTTTCTCTAGCCATTGTGAAATATCATCGATGTGTTCAGGGCTGTCCAGATCTAGTTCCTGGTGGCCACGATTCTGCTGGGTTGGACGTGTCCACCTGTGATTCCACTTTCCTTGGTGATAGCATTTTCTGCCTGATTGAACAGGAATCTCAGCTGGACTGTGGCGCTTAAAGACTAGGACTAAATAGTGCACTACAAGGGAGTACCTTGTTTTGTAGGGCCGTCTGAATGTTAAGTAATGCATGACATCATTCCCTGCAGAGACACAAGGGAAGCTAACGTGACACCGTTTAAATGTGCGGCTTAGTGTCGGGGATTTTTTTACCTTATCATTTGGTCGTCCACTCACCCCTGCTCCCTACATAGTGAGTAGGAGGTAGGGAGCAAGTGTGTGATTTTGAACACATCTGGAATGTGGCGCTAAAGGACATTCGGCTCCATCTCTGATTAAGTGAAAACCTGACAGCGTCTCTGCATGTTGTTGATTTTTCATGGGCTTATCTTTCGCATGATAGGGTCTTAACTTGCATTTGTAGATGAAGTGATAAACCGTGTCTGGTCGTAGTGTTCCCCAGACCATGTAGTAATATCCTCCACCAAACCGTGTTGCTTTTAACGCAGCGCCGCCCGAGGGACCCGAGGTCATAAGCATTCAATTTAGTATGTTCATCTTTGTCCGGTATGTGAGGAGATTTCTCCAGATTCGTTGAATCTTTTAATGATTTTATGGGTCGCAGATGGTGAAATCCCAAAGTTCCTTGCAATTGAACTGGGATATTTTGTGGGAAAACTTGCCAGGACAGTTTCTGACTGTGTCCCCCAGGAATGTGCCCCATTGCACAAAAGTGATCCCACCTATTTGTCTGTACCACATCTCATCCAAGTTACTTTAGAGGTTATCAGGTAATGTTTTTCTTTACCCCACATGTCGGCCCCCTTTTACACAGTGATGGTTTTAGTTTCCTTTACACCCAGCAAATGTTAATTGATGCAAAATGTGCATTTGTCAAACAATGTGCCATTCCACCCCAGTGTGTGAATCCCACTTAACATTTTCCTGGCATTTCAACACTTTCTTCTTTTATTGTCTTCTTTAATAAATTCTGTGCGATTGTCTTGAAGTTATATTGCCAACTAGAGGCCTGGCCACCACACTACAGTATGTTCAGGCCTTCCAGTGTTTATCATTTCATTGTCCTAAAATCCATCAAGGCAAAAGTAAAGAAATGAATGGATACCGTATGTTCGCGACCATAAGGCGCACCGTATTAAAGGGCGCAGTCTCAGTTACGGGTGCTATTTCTGTATTTAACACATACATAAGGCGCACCGGATTATAGGGTGCGGTATATATTATATTATAGGGTACCCATGGTAAAACCTACCGGTATGCTAGCTTAAAACATGTATTGTATTCAGCAATGGAACCCTTTTCGATCCTCATCCACAAATCTGTCAAAGTCCTCACCTTCTGTATCCAAAATGATACAAAATGGATTTTTTTTTCCGAAAAGCATTTACAGATTTTTGAACTCGGTGAACACATAAGGCGCACCGCATTATAAGGCACCCTGTCCATTTTGGAGAAAATTTAAGACTTTTAGGTGCACCTTATGGTTGCAAAAATACAGGAAATAAAAAAACAACTTCTGCATTTTCAAAAGTTGTTCATGAACAGAATGAGACGCTTCCCAGTGTGGCGTATCATTGATAACCTTGCTTACCTTCATCCATTTACAGTTGAGATGAAGGTCTAATTTGTGGGTATGGCACCATTATTGTATTCTTAGATTCTGATTCAATTAGACCAAGATTATTTACAACTGATGAAAACAAAGAATGGACGAGAAAAAGGTGCTTGTGTAAGCACTGATGTTTGCTGAAATGATCAATGATTATGTATAAATTTTGGTTAAGAGTGCACGATGAGTTTATTCGGGGCTTACCTTATAAAGTGGGAGGGTGGGTCAATCCACCAACTCAAAATGGGTGTTGGAGGTAATGGAGTCAAACAAAAACACTTCCTACGTCATTTCTTTGGGCGTTAAAACTTAAACTACGCTGCGTGTTTAGCAAATGCAACACTGCAATGCTTGAACATAAAATCTAAAAACCACAACACAACATTTGTTTCCACAAGCAGCAATTATTGATTGGACTATTAAATGAAACCAACACCCACTGTATGAGACAAACACTCCATCATGTGATCACCCTTGGAAACAGCAACAGGGACTCACAGGGACTTAGCAGCATTAGCCTGGTAGGCGTACACGTGCTGTGTCCACCGGAATCTCCATATTCTTGACCGTTTGGGAGCCGACTAGAGCGTGTGTTTGAAAAAGTTATGCAAACTTTGTTTTTCATTGGCTTTTTGAGATTTTCCCTGGAAAGAAACAAGGCTAACCTGCTCAAGCCCCCACCTTACCCTGAAAATTACCCTTAAAACACATTGAAAAAGTAAGCACAACACTTTTGTTGAACTGCAAAGGTCAATAAATACTAACCAGACAGATTCCAACATTGAACACTAAAAAAGATTCCAGGCCTAACGCCAAGGGTATATCATTAAATTAACCCCTGATTTTATTGCACATTTGACAAAAAAGTCAAATCTGACTGAAGACACTCGGCCCACCACTGGATGCATGAATATAGTCACATCTTTGATGGGTTTACAGTTTTTTGTAGTTAATCTCAGTAGGGATAAAGGTAGCATAAACCATCAAACACAGTGTATTTTAAAACATTTATATGAAGTATGGCAGCACAAAGGGACATGTGACAGATCCTCTTGTCTGTAGTGCTGTTTTTTATAGTTATGTTGACCAGAAAGATGATTTCTCAAACTAAGTATGCTACGTTCCCTCGGGGTGGAAAAGGAAATAGGGGAGGGAATGGTACACCAAGACAGAAGGAGACCCGGGGGGATAAAAAGATTACAAGACAATTTAAAGAAAAGGCAAAAAGTTTAGAACTACCAGGAAAAAGGGAAGAAAGTGGAGGATGGGGGGGTGAGGGGGTGAGGAGACTGACAGAGGATGTTTCCAGGGAATTAGGGGGAAGTTGTGTATGAAGGAACGATGATGCGGAGGACGATCCACAAAAGGGACGGATGGGTAGCGGTTTGGGGGAAAGAGCAAAGGGGTTAAAAAGGGAGTATGAAAGTAATGGGACATTTAGGGAAAGGTGGTGGGATGGAGAAGAATGTGAAAGGTGAGTGGGGCGTGCAAAGGGGCCGGACTGAGCACTGGATGAATTGGTGGGGACACTGATTTAGTGAGGGGAAAGAGAAGAATGAGAGAGGAAAAGAAAGAGAGTAGTGAGAGATTTAGTGAAGAGAGGGCACCAGAGAGGAGCATATTGTCCTTATCGGCCTGCTCCAGAGAGTCTGCGCCCTAATGGGGCCAGTGTGAAGGAGAAGCGAGCACCAGGCCTGATGCTACCTGATTAGCCATCAACTCAGGCGCACATCAAAAGCTGGGGGGAGTGTGTGGAAGCTGTGTGTGTGTGTGTGTGTGTGTGATATTTTGCCACTACAGTTACATTAAAAGTAATTTGAATTGAAATCTGGTTTCCCCCAATTAAAAGTCATTTTGGTGTCCGAGCTGCACAAACGTGTGTGTTTGTTTGTGTGCATGCGTGTGGGTGTTTAAGGGCTTGTATGCATGCATGATCTGAAGGTGAGTCGTTACCCCATTCAGCGAGACCACAAATGAAAGTCCCCTCTCATTCTCCCCCCACATGCAGGCCATTTTCTTCAACCTTGAAACGGGAAGCTGCTCTGAATAAGAGATCCTCGGAATGGTACAGCATGATGGGGAGGAGGGGTCAACCGGGGAGGAGGGGTCAACTGGGGAGAAGGGGTACAGTTGATAAAGGAGGGTGCTGCCAGGAAGAAGACGTGTCATTTCCTGCCATCCTATTGTGTATTAGCAAAACTAAAATATTAGCTAATTATGCCATGGAACCTTTCGCATATGTGTGCGTTTGAAATTCAACCCTCTTGGCCAACTTTTCCCGTTGTCTGCCCACCATCATACACACCCAAACACACACTCTTAAACACATTCATGGTCATCTTCCCTACCTCATTGGTTTTATGTTTTATTCCAAAGCAGCCCCACCGCTGCGCCTTAGACCTTCATTAGTGCCTCTCCTTTATTTGCTTCCATATTTCATGTTTTTACTCATCTTTCTCACATATGTTCACACACATGCTCCCTCTTTGTTTTCCCGCCCTTCTTCTCTTATTTTCCACTGTCAGACTCATTCCAACCCTTTGTTTCATTCCTTCCGCATGCAGTCTTCCACTCAGGCGCCTTCCCCTCATATCCCCCTTTTATCTGTCACTCTTTTCTCATTACTCCTTTGCTATGTTTCATTAGCATACAGAGTAAGAAGATGGCGCTGTGGGTAATCTGCAGAAGTCGGCGCTGACAAAATGGAGGGCGTCGTGAGAGGTCGCGGTGCTGTCATCAGCTGCCAAACCCGCGCTGACGCCTGCCTGTCACACTCTCACGCTAACGCATGCATCGGCGTGCAGACGGGAGAAAAAGAAACGTGTATCCATAATCAGGTGTGACACATCACTGCTTAAATGCCTCAATCTCACCCGACAGCCACGTACACACGTGTGGCGTTCCTGTCATGGACAACCGTGACGGGGACAGACATTGACAGGTATCTTTGTGTGTTCCACGCTGCACCTAAAGGCGGCTTTAATGATTAGCGCAGGTTTGTTATGCTTTTTCGTCCAGTTGTTGAGGAGATCAACTTGTCAGTGTTTCCTGTCAGGAAGCGTTTTTGAGGATAAAGGATGGTCACAACTTCCGTTTAGCTTGCATTAGCTTACATCTGCAACAGAAAGCTGCCTTCTGCCTCGCGATACTTCTGAACCATCCACTCTTAGAGATGGATGGATAGATAGATGGATGGCAAATGGTGTATTCAAATCAATACTAATTGCAAATGTATTGTATTTAAGACAGAAGGTAAGCATTGCTACTGACGGTATAATGGAGTGCTGCTAAGAGTGAAAAGGATCCAATTGGGTTTGTGACCCAGAAGTGTGTATGGATCAGTCAAATAGAAGTGTGATTATTGATGCCCCAGGTTAAACCAGAAGTCAACATGCATCCATCTTCTTCTCAGTCAAGGTCAGAGAGGGCACTGGGACCTGTCCATACGGTTGTCAGACAAAAGGTAAGAATACACCGTGGACATAATCCAGATCCTTCTTGAGGGCGCTCCGATCACTCACACACATGCAGGAGAAAACCCTGACAGGCAGCGACCACACAGAAAGGATGTGAGCTGGGGCGTTAATCCATTTTCTTCCTGCTATAAGGCAACGCTATTAGCAAGTCAGCAGTTTAGCGCAAATTAGCTTCTTAGCTTAACTCTGTAAATTGATCTTTTTTGGCAGAAAGAGAAAGACTTGTGTTCTGACCAACACGTCCACTGCATAAAGTTGACAGAAGTGGAGAAAAAAAACCTGCAAAAGCCAAATAAAGTGAGAGAAACAGGAAGGAGAGGACAAACAGAGAGTGAAGGATGAATTCCTGTGAGGCAACAGTAGCTCGTATTGGTGTGTGAGCCGTCACTAACAGTGTCCCCGCCATGGTTATGAGTTCTTGCAAATACTTTGGTGCTAATAGACAGATTATGGAAAGAAACGGAGCATGTCCTGAAATCCTCTTAGCAAGACTCTGCTGTTTTTATTTATTTATTTCCTGCCATATTCCTTTCTTCCCCTCTCGTGCGCGTTTGCTACGTCGGTGGCCTTAGCATTGTCTCGTTGAAGGCGTTTCATGTTCCGTCTGACGCTCGGCGGGTGCTGTTGTCTCTTCCTCTCTCTCTATCTTTTCCTGTCTGACACATTTTCAAAAGGCACTTTATTTATTGTCCCTGGGGAGCACTACATTATGCATTAACCTGTTCAATTATGCATTCATTTATGCAGCCGTTGCCTTATGTAAATGCACTTTATGATTAAACAAATTGTTTCGCTGTTTGGCCGTGTGTTCCCCACGTTGAGTGTTTGCCAGTGACATCATGCAGCAATAGCAAGAGACTCTGAGCCTCGTGTGTGTGTGTGTGTGTGTGTGTGAGAGAGAGAGAGAGAGAGAGAGAGTGCTGTTTGTGCCCTATTAAAGTGATGAAGGAGCCTCAGAGATTAAAAAGTAGATCCTGTGAGCTGTAAAAGGCGAGAGGGTCACATCAACTACCTTCAGACTGTATGCATATGTAATGTATGACCCAATCACAAGGCCTTTTTTTAATTTATGAAGGATTTTTATTAAGGATAAAGGGCTTCCAAGCACTTTCCAGAGTGTTGAACATTAAAAAGATGACCGGTTCGTATTAAATGTCAGTGTTTTTTTTCTTTTATCTAAATACAGAAAGGTGGCAGCAGAGGTCATCAGGCGGTCTGACCCTGTAAATGCTCAAAATTAGCGTTCACGCTCTAATTTTCACGTGAAGGTTATTTCTGATGTTCTCATTTCTCTTTTTTATCCTCATAACTATTCAGTGTCACTCTGCGACGTGCTCAGTGATTTTAGGATTTCAGTAGCTTCGGAGAGAAATTAAAAGAAGTCAGATTTAACTTAGAAAGTAAGACTTTGCTTCGGCCATCTTTCTTCCCCAGACCCAAACCTGCTGTAGTGTTTCATCCATTTACGTGCACATACATACTTTGTGCAGAGGCCAGATTTTTAACCCACAGAAGCTGCATCTGGAGGGAAAAATCCATATTCGATGACTTGGGAGTGATTTGCTGGGACTTTGGATTAATGAGAGACAGCAGAGCTCTGAATACACAAACCAGGATTACTTGAAGTGTTCTTCAGAGTATGCGTTCATGTTTGTGTCTCACAACCCAGGACCCGGGTTTAAAAGAAAGAATAATTAGAACCAAATAGAACTTCCAGAGGGGGCTTCGTAGCTGAGGCCTGTAAAGTCTAAAAGTAAAAAGTGGCTGCAGACAGCTTAATCACTGCTACAGATAGACTTTCCTCTATCTGACAAGAGAAATGAGCAGCCGTTTAAGACAGATGAACTGTGTCTGGTCTGCGGGTGGACTTATCGGAGGTGCAGCCACACCTTTGATCTACTCTAGCATCTCCCATTGGTCTCCACCATCTGATATAGGCTATCAGATTCACTCGCACCCGCTGAGGGATGAGGAATTTGAGACAGATGGAATATGCATCCAGACACCTTGACTGTACAGTCACTCTATTTTTCCTGCCGCGCTTTTGCCTTTCTTCTCCCCACACGTGGCCACTCCTCAATCATGAGGCTGCACCGCTCCGACCCTGCCTCCCCTCCCCCTCCTCCCCTCTTCCTCTCTTCACCCCTGTGTCCCGCCTCGCCTGCCTCCTGCCACGGTGTGCATCGCTCTCTCGCTCCATCTCCGGCGGGGTGTTAGTGAGTGATGGAGTTTTAGTGGACCCTGCAAGCAGTCCTGTGGTGTGTGTGTGTGTGTTTTCCAGTGCCACACATCACAGACAGAGCATTAGCCCTTTGCACGCTCCAGGAGTTTGGCTTGGCAGAGTACCAGGCCCTGACTTCCTCCTCCCTGGCGCTCCTTTCTGCCACCAATGGCCAGATAAGCTACCTGAACCTCACATGGAATATGCATGGAGTTACAAGCGTGTTTATTAACCTGTTTAAGGTCATGCGTGTGTTCCGATCACTTTTCTGAGTGCACCCAGACACGGGCTGATGTAAAGCTTGCTTATACTGTCTCTTTTAAAAGAAAGTGCTGCCAACTTGCTTTATTTACATTATATCCTCATTAGAGGGCCCTTTAATAAAGCCACAGAGTTATGGTCTCCTCATTTAGCAGAATTTGAAGAAACATGGCGGAAACGGCTGGACCGAGACGCAGGATGACGCCTGTGTTGGTGTGAGAGTGTGCCTGTCGCAGATCGCCTGCGGCACCTTCAGTTCCGCGTGCTGTAGCTGATCAGAAGCAGATGAGCACGGTAATCTGGAGTTCTGGATTGTCATCATTATTGCACCACTGTGGGGTGGAATCAAGGACTCATTTATTTCTCGCCATATATTATAATGTCCATTCACGGACGTCCAACAGTCTGATTGTAGCACATGGTGTGTTAAGGTGTTTTCTTCCTCATCCTCAGACTTGTGGCCATTAGAACACAAGGATGAAGGCGCATTTTGTTTTGTCCCCAGACGTGTGTTTAAAAAAAAAACAGGTTTATTTTGACTGGTGGCCTGCTGAATGTAGCAGGGCCTCCAGAGTCACTATGGTAGACATATAGCCTCGGGCTGTGCCACACGCCGCCCGTGCACGACTGTGCTTGATGTAGCAGACGTGCGCATCCACATATCAATACACAGCGCGCCTAGGAAGCCTGCATTTCAACCACGCCGCTTTATTAAATAGTAATCATCGAAAAGCTACATTGGCGTAATTTATTGGATCTCTAATAAGGACAGAAGAAAGAGGCACACGCGAGACGCTGCGTTTGGACTAATTCCTGGACATTACTTTAGACTAACGCACATGTGAAACTGCTCTCCTGGTGGTATGGCAACAGAATAATTTATCAAAGGAAATCTCAGTTTTATGCCGTGCCACCATTGAATATGACCAACACTAAAAGATGCAATGCTTTCATGTAATATGTATGAAATTATGCTAATACACAACACTTTGCATTTATATACTGTATGGTCGGTTGGAATTTTTACGAGCGGCGCGTGTGCTAGCGTTGAATGCTTGTATACGTAGCACAACTCCAACAAAACAGAATCGACGGCAGCTTTTTCATGCGAAACGGCAAATTTAAAGAGTTGCCGTGCAACGTTGAATGCCAGTTCACTCCGGTAGGAACCAGATTTTCAGCATTTCCTCGTGTCCCCGCTAATATTTTACGAGCATCGGCTTGAGCGGGAGTTTTGGCGGTAAACCACAGGGTAATACGTTGGCAGTCACACTCACATCTATAATAACAGAGATCTATAGCTCAGTATGTGCTGACCACCCAGAAACCATTACCCAGTTATAAGAGACAGCCGTATGCTTTTAAATGCAGCCATAATAGATGATTAGAAGTATAATCATTCTCCCCCACATGCGCACATTTGCATATTACAAACATTCAGCACGCTGGTGACACCTCAGTAGTCACATGCTCGGCTATACATCTATGATAATGGTTAGCACACTGATGATCAGAGCTATTTACTTTAAATGGGTCATTATCGGTGGAAGACTCTACCTTGGCGATGGCGATGAGGGCTTTGACAGATATATTGCCGAGTGGGAATAGGTTGGCGATGATGAGCTGCAGAAGTGTGCCACCATTGTGTGCTTGCACTCCCCGCTCGTGTCTCCCCACCTCATCGTCGCTTCACCTCTTTGTCCTTTGCTTCAATTTACGAATTGCGTGTCAGGAGTAGTCAAGTGCTGCCATTCTGCTACACAACAGCGCTCCTCGGAATACTGAAAGACGACAGTTGGAAACGTATTGGTTACACAAAGTCCGTGCTGTTTTTTTCTTTTTCCCCGTTTTTTTTTTTTTTTTTATTATTGAATTATGAAGAATTTATGGTAGCGATTTGATCTGGTGTATCACTTTCGGCGGAGTTCTTGTTCTGCATGTTTCAGATATAGTGCAGCACTTGAGCGTTTGTCTCTTCGGGGAGTTGGCAGGGAGCAGAGCATGCTGTGAGATGCTGCACGCCTCCTAATCACAGCTTTGACTCTTCAAAGAAAAATATGATGACTCAAATTCATATTTGACACGGTAATAATAAAACTACTTAAAACTATAAAGCGTCTCCCAATTTCCCCCATTTTGGTAAGCCTGTGTTTATCTCCCCCATTTTAATTAGTAAGTGGCATTAATTTCTGCTGTTGCTTTTATCGCCAATCATTTACAAGTGCAGGGATGATCATGTTAATATTACAGAATTATGGAATACATTCCCAAGGTTAATTAGGTTGTTCTTTTTAATTAGGACGTATTTCTGAGAACTGATGTCTTTTCAAGGAGAAACGCAGGCCATCGGGCTGGAACAGGCTGTAATCAACAGTGCCCTCTAGTTGTCAGAATTGCAACTGCACCATTATATTATTGTGCTTTGTTATAGTGGTTGTGTGAGGTTGGGATTCACAGGGTGCTTGAGTTGCCATGCACGCGTAGGCATGCATGAAAAGGCCAGTGCAAAAAGTTCCACCATAGAGTTATTTGTTGCTCAACATGTGTGATCTGTTAACTATTACATAAGCAGGTTTGACTATTCTGCTGCTCGTTCCTTCTCCAGGAATTTCTATTTCAGAATTTAAAAAAATGCAGCTAAATCTACAGAATATTATTCTGTTGAACATGTCATTATTAATAAATTCAATATGGATCTAACTGTGCTGTTAAATATTGTGTAGAAACGTGTCTGTTATTGTTTATGCTAACTTGACCGATATGGCGGATTTCAGCTAGTGTTAGTGCATTAGCTAAATCAGGCAGAGCTTTGGGATTTGCTGTGCATTACGCATTCTCCAGACTGTGATGGCCTGTGAAGTGAAAGGATTTAAACATCAGTAGGTTGTAATAGTAGCACACAGTTTTAACCATCAATCAGTGCAACAGTTCACTCACAGAAGCCATTAAATCCATCCTGTCATGTCATGGGACCTCTCACACTCACCGGAGGGGGATCTAAGTTTCCACGGTGAATTAAAATGCATATTTATGCATCCCTAGTTGTGTTGTCCTCAAAAGGGTATGGAAATCTTTAATAGTATTGAACCTCTCCATCTCTCCCTGTTCTCTACAAACGGGAGGCACAGTATAATCGCCCTGAGCGGCCCCTCGCCTGCCGTGGCCCCGAAAAAGAACCTCGCAGGCCACAGGTCCACAGAATTATCTCAAGGCCGATCCTACACATGGGGCAAGGCAATTACAAACTCTGCATGTCACCCCGGCGTACCACATACGCTTCACACGCACACCGACAAACACACACGTCCTCTATGCACGGATTTGGAGGCACAGCCCTCAGGTCTTCAACCACCCTGCACATTTTCTCACTATTTCATCCCTCCCCTCCCCACCCCCCCCTGTCTGCATGTCATTCTCTGTCACTCGCCTCAGTGCAATTTTGCACAGAGGCGAGCTGCCACAGTATTGAGGAATAGTGTCATATACTGGCAATTTCCTCCCTAGGTGTCAGGCATACTTTACCTTAATATGTCTGCAGCGACTCTTAATAAAACAGCCTTGTCTATATACATATCTCTACCGCAGCCCAGCCCGTGCCACATTGCATGCGGCACTCGATAGCATGCTGTTAAATATTTACCTCCACTGAATGTCAACAGAGGAGGAGTAGTCGGTGAGGAGACAGAGGAGAAAAATGGAAAAATGTGTCCCCTGTTGATGTTTTAGCTGTTTCGATCTGTTGCAAGGCAGTCTGGGAGAAATTTCATACCAGCTACCGGAAGGTTTTCGGATATTGTGACGCAATATCAATGTTCTGGCTTGCTTTAGTGGGGAATATATATGGAATATATGGCAAGAACAGGCAATGATTGTGATCATGGAGTGATCGTGAAGCCCCACAGTCTCAGACCTGACTGTGCTGACATGTCTTTGAGTAACAGCAGCTTCCCTGTAGAGTCTGTTGGGCGCATGACTTCACTGCTAACTACCAGGGTTGTTCTAACACTGACCGGATCTATGCAAAACTGTTATGGGTCTGAAACTGGATTATTTTAATTTCGGTTTCCATTAACTTTATTTAGAGTACTTGTTACAATAAAAACTCAGAGCGTGACCCAAGAAGAAGCAACAGCAGAAAAAAGAAAATGACCCCAACTAAATCTGAGTTGTTCAGTGGAGTCAAAGGTCAGTACACAGCTATGGGGTCAGTGATACCTAAAGACTGAGAGAGATAGACGTGTGTAGAGACGGTGTTTATAACATCAAACAGTGACGAGGAGAGAGAGGAGAGGAGAGAGAGGAGAGGAGAGGAGAGGAGGAGGAGAGGAGAGAGGAGAGGAGAGGAGAGGAGAGGAGAGGAGAGGAGAGGAGAGGAGAGAGAGGAGAGGAGAGGAGAGGAGGGGAGGGGAGGGGAGGGGAGGGGAGGTTAGGACAACATGCAGCCCAGAACCAATAAGGTGAGAGAAACCTGTCAGTGGATCATGTTTCTGGACCTGGGCCGCCTTGGCCAACAGCACCACAACACAGGTGATGCTAAAGGTTCGTCGCCCGTCAGTATTAGCTTAGCTATTCAATTACTACACATAAGCTTTCCCAAAGAGGAAGGTTTTCAGATTAATTTTAAAGGTAAAGCAGGTGTTAGCCTCTTGGACCTGGAAGGAAGCACTTTTTTTAAGGTGGGACATGGACCACATCTCTCTGTAACCTTTGACCTTCAAAGATCTAACTTATCTGTCGGATGAATTAGTCCATAGCTTGTTTTACCTTTCTGTAGGTTGGTCCCTCACAGAGGTGATGGTGATGAGCTGAGCAAGCTGGTAGCCTGTGGATCCCAGGATCTGGTGGATTCCCTCTGATGCCCCAAGACCGACGGTAATGGGCTGTCCATCATGTTGTTAGCTTTCAGAACCTAAAAATATAGTTATTCTGCAGTGAGGCTGAACGGAAGGCTCACATTAAAACCATTAAACCACAGAATTACTGCCCAACCCTAAAAACTTCATCACTTAGCGGCGGCGCTCCTTTGAGTAAAAGTTAGAAAAGTGTCTCCGCCATGTTAACGAGGTGGCAGGTACGCCTCATAATGATGATGATCTTGAAGGAAGGAACGCTAACATCTCCTTCAAGTGCAGATTCTCCAGCTCCGGCTTACAGGCAGGAATATTCTCAGCGAGGGGAAATGAAAAAAAGAGAAGGAAAACGGCGCCCGGGTTCTTTTTTTAATGACTTTCTGCACATTAGAATAATCTGTCATTTCAATTAGCAGGATTGTCATCCACAGGATGTCTCCTGCTGCACCCGCACGCTGACACACCCATGCGAGTGTGCACGTACCACACATGCCTATACCTTAAGGTTGTCATTTGTGCCCCTCATGGGAGAGAAACAGGGATGTCAAAGCATCCCCCCCACCACCACCACGACATTCACGCACGCATGCAAGCGCGCCACCAGCTCCGCCGCCACTACTAGAACTACAGACACCACCCCTCCTAAAAAACAAAGCGCGGTTTCAAGGGAAATTGCTTGACAGCAGCTTAAAAGCCAGTCAGGAATAACTTATCAGGCGAGGGCTGCCATCATGCCTCGCGGGGTCATTTCATTACGATTACCTTACCCTCCTTAACTCAAAGGGAGCGGAGAGAGAGAGGGAATGAGCAAAAAAAGAGATGGAGGGAGGAGGAGGAGGGTGCAGGTGGTAGTGGTGATGGGAAGGGGGGGTAAACTCTTCAAGAAAGACAGATGGAAAGCAAAAGTTTCCAAAAGTGCTTAATTTTTACTTTTTCCTCTCTCGCTGTTTTTTTTTTTTTAAAAACTTGTCTCAGTAATGAGCTTACCACCCCCCAACCCCACCCGCTCCATCCCAAGTTGCCACCACGTGCGTCACCTCTTTCTTCCCTTTCTGCTGATATTTACAGCCCGTTTCAAGTTGCAGAAACAACTCAATAAACCTGACCACTTCATGTATTTCCTCATACCGTCTCCGTCTTTTGAAGGTCAGCATTCGTATGTCTGCTGGAACTTATCTGACCCAGGACCTTGTCTCCCCCGAGGAGCTCTTGTTCCATTCGCTGCATTTGACCGAAAAGCAGCGGTAGAGATGGAACTTGTGTCCTTGTCTGACGACAACTTCATTAAACTTCTGTTTTGTTGTTGTTGATTGAAGATAACTTGACCCACTTTCAAGCTGTTATAATTATGTTTAAGAATAAAGAAGCCTGGCGTTTCTTCTTGTAGTCTTTTACCTCAAGGCAATTAAGTTGCTCCCAGAAAGTACGGCAGCGTGGCATGTTGGGATGATGTTATGATTGCTAATTATCCTCTGATGCGGCTCCGAGAACTGCGCGGCGCTCTGGCTTTTGTCTGGCCGCGTTTGCCAGGCCCAGATAATATTTATGAAATGTAGACATTCTTGGGGCTAAAGCAGAGGCTTTATAATTCGAGACAGATGGGGTCTGCTTCGGATTACCAACGTCGGCTCTGCTATCTGTGGGAACACCTTCTCTCCACGTGCGCACGCACTTAAATGCGCCTCAGTGTTTTGCATGTGTGTGTGTGTGCGCGCGTGTGTGTGTCAAGGCGATTGTCTTTGACAGCTGCAGTGTAGTTATTTTTTTATGCATTTCTGAGCTATGATAACCATCGCGGTCAGCCCTTTTCAGTGGCTCGTACGTCTGGCAGTCAAAATGGGAATAATTGCACAAAATAACACTTTCAAAAAAAAGAAATGCCTCACAATTATATCGCTGCAGTTCATTTGGACCAAAGATATTTGCCAACTAAATGTCTCTCTGATGGTGGTTCATCAGAACCAACGACCCTCTGGTACCTCCGTGGGATGAAGACGGACGCAACAGGATGGCAAATTATACACGATAACAGCAACAATATACGCTGTGGTGCATTGCACCACCCTAATGACGTCAAACTAACGCGCTAATGGAGATTCCAAGAGCGCAAATGAACTGAACATCTTCCAACGGCCAAAGTGTCGTTGTGACCGTCTATGTTTTGCAGTCATTGAGATTTAATTATGTGATTCCCAGAAAGGGCGAGGAGAAGCGAAGGTGTCGTGTTATGTTCAGGGCTGCAGTAGGTTGCGTTGTGTTCATTAGCTTCCAGAACATCCATAAGATCAAATAAAACCTTAGAATTCACATTCTAGGTACTTCCGACAGGCACTGATGATAATGATGCCGGGATATCAGCATGTTTCGTTTTATCTCTGTGGTTTCTTCACTCTTGAGTGTGAATATTTCCCTCCCTTATTCTCTACCCTACTTCCATCTCCCCATTCCTTTTGCTCCTTCTATCTTTCCCTGACAACCATCTCCAATCGCTCTGGAAAGGAAGCTGACCCACATGGTCCAGGAAAGGGTTAATGCACATATTTATGTGTGTTTGTTAGGGTTCCTACATGCGTGTGCTGCTGTCCAAGCCCCACACTCGGCTATCTCAGACGAAAGAGACAGAAAATGGAGTCAAACTTGGCTGATCACATTACCATTGAACGGGGCTCAGATTTAACCGGCCAAACGCCGCCTCTGTGAAATACGCTGGCAGAAATTCATCAGGACACTGAGGCTCCGGGGAATCGATATTTTTAAAAAATATTTCTTCCACTTTGGACTCCTCCAGTAATGCCGGAGTTCACCTCTCTCGCACTAATTCTGAATAAAAGGTTATTAAACGCCACAATATCCATATTCATGTCAGCGATAAATCCCCAGCCAGCGGTTTCAAAGACAAGAGAAACAAGGTTGAAAAGTCCATTTTGGCCCATATTAATACTTACCCTCTGCCAAAATGAGCAGATGGAAATTAACTGAATCTATTGAGGCCATATTAGTCCCATTTGGGTAAGTGTCATGGAAAAGATAGCGCGCACTGACACTTTTCAGCTCAATGAATTAGGCACAGTTAAGGATTAGCCTACAATGGAGGTCAATTGATTAACAGTGTTAAACACAGCATTAAATGTTGAAGTTTGAATAAAGGAAACACGGAGGGGAAGAAAAGAGAGGGGGTGAGTCCAGTTTCTCTCCCTCATCTTTCAACATGTCAGGTTTGTATAATTGTAATTTACCAACTCCGTTTACGATTCTCGCTCGGGAGTATCACGGGCTCAGATCTTCCTTCCTTTCTTCTGTCCTTCACTCTTCTCTCTTTCCAGCCTCTTTTTTTTATCCCTTGCCCCCCTCCGCCATATCTTCCCTGTCATATCCCATCCCATCCCTTTTTTTGTTGTTTGCTTGGTTTCATCCGGCAACAATGAGGGCGAAAATTACATTTTAGCTGGAACGTTTCATGTCGCGTGGCGCCGGACGCTGTAATCTTTTTCTTCTCTCTCGCTCTCTCTTTCTCTCTCTCTCTCTCTTTTGCAAAGGTGAAAACATCAGGCTGCATTTGCAGCACTTCCTTTATGGAAATCAGACGGGTGATGCACACCTTCTGAGACCAGCGTGATGATGTGTTTAGACTGCTTAGATACTGAGTAAGCTCTTGTCTCTTGTGTGTGTGCCCACGCGCGTGCGTGTGTGTTTACACCCTTTAGTGACAGCTTCAACATAATCTGGGTTTGCACTACAGGCCTGGTGGGATGATACTTCAAAGTAAGTAGCTGCTAACAGACATTAGCCCATGTAAACAGGGCCCACCTGCCTAAGCTGGCTGTGCAGCAGCGTGTGTGCATGCACTTTTGTTCATCTGCACACACTACTGATACAATTACACACTTGTGTAATGAATGTGCATGCGCGGTGACGGCATTAAGCTACGCTGCGCCGGACATTTTGGCGTGCGTGCACAAGAGAACGCAGGAGTAGGCACAAGCGCGCCGTGCGTTGGTGTGTCGCGTCGACTCGGCGGCGGCAGGTGAGGGAGTTAAACGTAATGAGGCTGTTTCCCCTCATGATTTAAACATGAGAGGCAAGACAGACAGAGAGAATGAGTTTAGTGTCTTGAGGCAGAGGGATGAGAAGAGGCAGCCTTCAGCCGGTTAACAGTTTGATGCGTTTATTACAGCACCAGATAAAAAAAAAAGGCAAAATACAATAGATATTTTTTGCATCTGTGCATAGATTCATTTAACAGGCATTTATTTGGTCCGCTTTTGAGTGCACAGGGCATGAAAAACACAATAAAACCACCATTACCGACTGCATTCCTGGAGTGCTCCTCGAATTTCGAGGCCGAACGTAGGAGTGATTATGGATTATGGCGCATCTGGTTCATGCTGTGATCTGTTCTTTCAAGCTCCTGAAGACATCCAGTATATAGGGCACCATATATATGTTTCTGTCAGATATGGGTTGATCTCAGCATGTTGCAATGGAATATTAAGCTTTTGTAAATATGCACGTTTGGTATTTAAGATACTGAGAATGAACACAAGACTGCAAACTGTGCTCAAGCATGGCAACTCAACCATACAGACAAAAACAATATCTATCTCTCTGTCTGTCCGTCCGTCCGTCCGTCTACCATCCTTCCTCAAATTCAGGCTGTAGAGAGAAAAGAGAGCAAGAACTGAAACTGCCAGAAATCTAACCTGAATTCAAGAAAATTGCACTGAAGATTAATTAAACAAACGGCACCTCTGTGATTTTTCTTTTACACTATTTGTGGGAGAAAATGAGGTTTGAGCATGATTCACTGACGGAGATGAGATCTGTTGGGGCAGATAACCTCAGAACCACCACCTTTAGCCCACACTTCCATGTGATGCTGATGGGATATACATCAAGAGCCCTTATCAAACACCATTATCACACCTTTGGATGCCTCGCTAGTTAACCAGGCTGCCCAGACTGGCCAGTTCATCACGTCACCATCTGCTTCTTTTTTACACCTCCCAAATAACACACACACAAAAAAGAGGAATTCACATTTGGGATTTCATTTCATTCAAACCTACTTTTTATCTACACGTTTTCTTCTGTGTTCTTCACTCCTGTGTTTCACGCCACCTTCCTTCCATGTCTGGGCTCGTCTCTTATCGGCGCATGTCAAACACAGGCCGGGGGACATGTCTCCCTCTCTGTCCACTCTTCCTTCTCCCTCCCTCCATACTCCCGCTGAGACAATAGGCGGTCAGGATAACCCTTACTCCAGAATTAATTATCTACTCCTTTAATTCTGGGCCACACTGATTAGCCTCGCGTGTAAAATGGAGTTCACATTAACATAATATTTGGCTATATACTCTAAGCTGAGGTCCCTTGACCTTTTCAGCCTCCTAAGTCCACCCCCCCCCCCCACACACACACACACACACACACACACACACTCACTCACTCACTCACACTCTCTGTCATCATTTCCTCTCAGGAGGTACCTGACAGTCCCAGCCTATGAATGTGATTTGAAGGGGCAAATTAGATTTTACTTCTCTCTTTCTGTCCATCTCTCTCTGCCATTGGTATCTGAAACCAACGGCAGTTCATTTCACAGCCTGGGTATAATTATGTCCTGTTATTTTCTTCTTTTTATTTTCCATCATTGACTTCTCTGATGGCAATGCTGATATGCTGTTTTAGGATAAACGTTTAGCTGGGTTATTATGAGCCCAGAGAGTCATAAAGGACATCTAGCTTGTAGTCTTATTGTCTCCCGGACAGAATGTCCACCTTTGCTGCCTGCTGCTATTCTTTCCGTTATCAGCCCACCCTCTTTCTTCCAGTTATCACCATCTTGTTGCATTTTCTCCATCTTTGTCTCCGCCAAAGGTAATGTTCCTTAGCACAATTAGAGAGCCAGGAGAGCTCTTTAATTAGCTTTCTCCCGTCTCTGCGAATGGTTGGCAGGGAGATGGTGGCTTCTGTGTGAATTAAGATCATTTGAGGAAATGGATGTCAGCGCCGCGCCGCCGATCAGGGGAGCTAACGTGCCATCGCTTTTATGGCAGAGTCATCTAGCGGAGACATATAAAAAAGCAGCAGTTTATTCTCATAAGGCAACGCTCCAAATGTCCCACAGGCCCACGCGTCAGGTGAAAAATATAATCAAAGAGGAAGAGCCAAGCCCCCTGCACAGTTAGAATTAGAAATACTGGTAAGATGCTGGTCGGTTGCAGAAAATAAAAATTAAACGGTTGTTTCAATCACAGATGCAGGAAAGAAAATCTATACATTAAAAAAAAACAATGAAAGTCCTATCCAGACCTTTACATTTGAGCCGCCGGAGATGGCGATGGCGTTCAAGTTTGCCTTGTTCAGTTTTTTTGGACATTTTCCCAACGTGTGTGTATTGTTCCCAGTTGTTAAATACAGTTGCACTGTTATTTGAATTTATTGCAGCGCTGCCCCAACATTCTTTCACACAGAATTAGCAAGGATCCATGATATCATCTGGGAAATTGGCCTTTAATTGCTCACTGGTGTGCAGGAGCTGGTGCGCGCATCTCGCCACTCTCCTCAGGCCATTAGACACGGTAGGTGTTATTTTAGCTCTGAGCAGGTAAACAGTTAGAAGGGCATTAGCTTCTAATCAGCCCACACTATATCACCTAGAAGCTTAATTAATTTGAATCCATAGGCCATGTGGTATAGAGGTCTGTGCATTTGTGTTTGTGTCCACTTTGCCTCCCTTAAAAAACATGCACAGTCTAAACCTGCAGGAAAAGGTTAGCGCTCTCTTTAACTCGCCTCGCATTTTAATTGACTATCTCCCATGTGCCGTCCCAACACGCGTGCACCTTCACAGGCCCCGTCATTATGGCGGGTATGGATTCCAGTATGAATTGATGATGTCCTATCTGAAGCCTAATCAGTCTGCCAGAACTCGGCAAGGCTCCCGTCATCCATTTCCCTCCTGTTATCCACAGGAATCTCGCTTTCACATGCTGAGCCTGTTGATGAGGAGAAAATGAGCATCCTACCTGGTTTATTGGAGTTCACGGAAAATTCCCGTGAAAAATTGGAACAGACATGGCGTCGGCACCGGGTGCCACTGGCAATGGGTGAAATTGATGGATGTGAAAGCATTAGTAGGAACATACAGCAAACAGTAGCATGTAAACGCAAATTTAGACATAACGTGGCAAAATAATTAGCTTTTTATTTGTAATTTTTCAAATATAATTGCTGCATAGGCATCTGTATAAGACAGGGTAAGTGCTGGAGGCGCGGATAGAGCACAACTGGTTTTTGGTCAATGGCAAGTTAAAGGAACAGCACATTCTTTGATTCTGCGTATTTATTGAGAACTGGATTCTTGCTGCGTGCTTAGTGCTCTAGTCACTTCCGCAGTGAAAATGTGTCTGCAGATTCTAGTGTAGTTGTGAATTCAGGGTTTTTCTAACCTCTAGTACATCACTGGTAGTCGTTGTCGGGTTTGGACCCCACCACGACACAGGAGCCACCTCATGACTGAGATCGTTGCAGTTACTGCAGTGCCTTCAAGGCAAGAATACAGTAAGCATAGATCAGTAGGGCCGTTCCTCCAGCTTGATAGAACCTCCACAAGAAAGCTTTCACTCTCTGTCGCATCCTCAATCAACAGGGTCCTTTTTCTTCTTCTTTCACAGTCGAGCCTGCACAGTTATTCCATCTGTTCCGTTATTGCAGACGGATGCACAAAGAACATGGTGCTTCGGTGTGCTTGGTTCGGCAGACAGGTAGATGTTCTAATGTGTATAATGAACCTGTTTCAGAGGAAAAGAAGAGTGGAAAATGTGCCCCAGTGATATTTAAAGATGAAAAATGTCTCTGTGGATCAACAAAAATTTGAGAGTAAATAAGGCTGGACTGTGCAAGCATGTGTTAAATTTTACATTTAAACACGCTGTAAGTTTATTTGGAACCCATAAGAAAATAACTTTTTCCTGCATCTGCGTTCAGCACCGGCTGGTGAGCAAGTTAACCCGCATCATTATATTCCACTAGAACACACAAGATGAAACAATTATGATGAAAAAAGAGGGAAAAGACACACGTGAGCTTTTTTGGAGAGGAAAAATTTGCATTGATAATTTAATTGGTAATAATAAAGGTTTCAAGCTTAAGTACATCATAGCTAATTACATTCTCGGTCTTCTCACATTCCCAATAGCCGTTTTATGTAAAAAAAAAAAAAACAAAAAAAAAAGATTTTCCTTTTTCTTGTAGTGTTTATATGCTATATTAAAATGTTATAATTATCTGCACCTTGTGTAATGACTATTAAGGAGCCAGACATGCAGACCCTGGGTGGCTTTTTAAACTTTTCCCTAAAGCGCATTGATGCACCAGTTCTTGAACAAGAAGACCTCCACATCGACACACACCCAAAGATACACACGTACACATGCACACAATGGCCCTGACACAGGCTCATCTTTGTCTCAGACTTTTGCAAGTACAGAAGTGGGAGTGTGAAAATGAGCAAGCCAGAAAAGAGGGGCCCAGGATGAGGTGCGTTATTCATTTTCACCGCGGGGGGTGAGGACAACCAGGAGCTGAGGAGAGTCTGCCCATTGTCCACGTGCACCGCACACATATGCACATGTCAGACAGAGAGCGGCCGCTTCCGCAGCTCAGCCCAATATGTTGCAACATTTGCCAAAGAAAAGTGAAAATGAGTGTAAATTGAGGTTATTTTATCCACCTCGCCGTCTCTGCCTCACACTCGTTATCAAGTCGCTCTCAGCTGCGACTGTGGGGGGGAGCAGAGACTGTCGGTGGGGGGAGGTGCCTGACATCTGCCACTAAAAAAGTAGGAAACAAGAAGCACTCTTCTGCTTTTCCCTTTTCTCTTTGTAATCCAGATTTTATGAAACAACGAGGAGTGACCTGTCAGTCTTATGGAAATCCGTGACATCACACAAGCAAGTAAATAATGAATGTTCCAAATTCACTGTTGTGTGTTTAGTGTTTCATTTGTAACTCACTGCCTTGGTGATGCAAGCCTGCTGAGGGAACAATTTGCAACAGCCTCTCTGAAATCCTCTTGGTAACCACGTCAACCAGGTCATGAGTAATTTTGTCTTCCTCTCTGCTTTTATCTGAATTTGACTGAGCGGTTTGACCGATTATTTTGTTACACCGAAGACGACATATTCACGTTTCAGACGTCCTGAAACCCTCGTGCAAACAGCGAAGCTTCTGTTGCATCCCGTTACACTGAGGCTTATGCAGCCTCCCGCTGGTGCGACAGGATGTACAGGATGAGCCGACAAGCTTATTTCCTGATGGCCTCTTATTTCCTTTTGGTGTGGCTCCCGGTGTCGGGCGGCGGCCCTGTCCCTGAGGCGCGGACGGCCTTCCTGAGACGCTGTCGGTAATTAAACCTGGGAAAGTCTCTATTTTCCACAGACTTTCTCATCTTGGTTGATATCACTGAATAGATAGCTAGCTAGCTTTTGTCATAAATGGTGTTATAACCCTCATATACTGTATACGTGAATATAAAATAGATGACTATTTACAAATAAAATAAATGTAAATCCTGAAATACCGACCTCGCAAATTGTAAAATGTAATGAAACACCAGCCTCTCGGACAAACTGTGAGACAGCCATAAAAAAGTGTTTCAGTTTCACACTAACAACATTTCCATCTCTCACATGTCTCAGATGCCATGGCAACCAAAAATGTCCCAACAGAAGTATCGCACATGTCAGGAACACCTGACTGCAACAGCGAGCGCACTGGTGCGTCAGTCTGTGGGAGAATGGCACCAGAGACCGGTTTCTGGTTCGACACCCGGATGTGGATGGGAAAAAAAATTGTGAGGTGGTGCTGGTAGCAGGAGAGACATTTCTAGAATAGTGCTGAAGTTCCCTTGGGCAAGGTACACTCTGACACCGCTCCCTTAATGGTTACTTACGCTATATTAATTGCTTCTCCTCTTCACCTTCAAATCATAACATGCTTAATTTCACTTCCTCATTCTCAAATATATATGTCGACGACTGATAGTTTTCTTTGTTCTCCTTTGTTGTTTTCTTCTGGCTTCATTTCCTTTTTGCTGGTTTTGAGCAGAAGATCTGTAGTGGTTTATTATATGTGAGGAACAGATTTTAATATATCTCATACTTGACCTAAATTTAAGGCTTTTTTTTTTGCTGTGTCCTGTCTAAATTCAAGTTAATCCAACTGTGCCAAACACACCCGTTTTTATAGAGATGACGAGATCAGGGGCTTTAGGATGAACTCTTCGATCCCATATTGATTCCCCACTTTAAACTATGTCTCTTGGGGCTTTAGGAGAAACGCGCAGGTTAAGAAAAGGATTTGCAAATTGACAACCGGATTGTGAAAAATTGGATGGGGCTCATTATTAAAATGTCGTTTCCAATATTTTGTGCGCTCTGGTTATTAGTGCGGCAGAGGTCTTAATTTGAACTGTCTTTGCACATACATCTTATTACCAGACACCAGCTTCCTTTCTTCTTTTGGTGCATGTTTCCCAGTACACAGTGGGGACATGTAGTGCACATGTAGTAGATGCTTTAAAGAAATAAAATTAAATAAAAAAAAGTTAAGGGTTGGTGATGATATAGACAACAACAAGAGGAACTGTCATCAATTGTTCTTTGTGCAGTCTCACAAATCAAAACTCCAAACTGGAGGCTCTCTGTTTGTCCCTGAACATTTTGATCATCAGGCTTTATCGCTTTCAAAGGCAATGCTGCGATGAAAAATCAGAGCTACGACAGTGACGCTTGGGAAAGGAAAGCTGGAGCTTCGATGAAGGCGTTCATTGTTGTTCAGCATGTCTGTTTGTGTTCTCATTCTGCGCTTTGCTGATGGCGCTGTGCAGCTGCTTTACGGAGGTGAAGGTAATTTGTAAGTGTTGACTTCTATCAGGTACAATTTTTGAGCAAGAAAATTTCATTTTATTAGGTTTCACACAGCAAAGCTCCAAAATGTATGGATTTGACATTGGTGACTGAAACTACATTGAAACAGAAGCGTCTCATGCATCTTTTTGCCACTGACAGTGTGTTTACTAAGGTTTCGTAATGCTGCTTTTTGCCGAAAAAGTTTCTGTCAGGCCCAGAGAGAAAAGAGCTCCTCAAACTAGTGAGCTTCAGAGTCAAGGGGAAGAAAATGATGGACCACTAAAGCAAAGTCCTCATCATTTTAAATTATGGCTGTCACTTAAACAAATGCACATCTGTCGCCTTGTTAAACGTTCCATAATGTGTTCCCAGAGAGGCTGAGAATGGCGACGTGAGTCTTCCCTTTAATTGCTGCAGCTCTGGATGTGTGTGTGAGTGTCTGTCCTGATTTACCCTGCCACACACATGTGCGCTGTATGTTTATGAGTGTTTAATGATAGATTCACAAGCTGCTCCTGGAGGACTGCGGTTCCTCTGACCTCTGACCTTTAAATCTCCAGTCAGGTTTAATGATCCAATCCTCTCACACCCTGGAATATGTAACCATGGAAACATAGCCTCTTCCCCCCTGCTCATAATGCAGGAGAGGTCTTCCTCTCCCATGTCTAATTCAGTCTCAAGCCAAGTCAGTGACCTCTGAAGAGGTGTTTGCAGTCTGGAGAGGCGCAGACGTACTGTTCTTCTCCCTGAAGATGATGTGAGGATTTCTCCAGGTTAAATACTGCAGTTAATGTAATTGGCACTGACCTCTAAGAAGCAGCGCTATGCAAAAGAGTGCTCCCCATGAAAGAGGCGCTAGCATTGCACGGTTCAGGAAAACTAGGGGAAGAAAAGCTCAAAATAGAAGTCAACTGAAAAAACATTTGACTATTTGGAAGTTATTTTAGCTCCAGGATATATTTCTGGGGCATCAACATTGGCAGGAAGCTGCTCTTACGACTAAATATTTTGAATTAATTGGTCGGCGTATTCCATCTTGTGTATTTTAATGCCTTCCCTTTTCTTTTAAAAATGCACGTTTTACAACCACGATGAAATATTTAAAGAGGAATCCGATTTTATCACAACCGTGAATATTAAAAGTCAGAATAAAGTTGGCTTGAAATCTGCATTTTACTCAACCACGTTACATCATCGACGCAATAAAAGTGGCAGCAAGCCACGTGTTAGCTACATAAAGTTGGCGGAATATGGATTCGGCCATATCGTTGAGCCACTGCGAAAGAGGAAGGAATGATCCCTTTTAATCAATGTGAGTAATATTTGTGTCTATGAGCAGGGAAGCAGCCACATTATCATGTCAAGTTACAAATTAAAATGCCCGGCCGCTAACAGAGCGGGAATATAAATGGGCCATCTCGGCCATCTGCAGTAAGTGTTCTAATGACGCTTTTTGCCTGTCAGACAATTAATTCTATCAATCTGCATAACCTTTCCCAAAGCTCGGAAAACAATGCCATTTTTATGGGTCAAAATGAATGAAGTCCGAGTGAAAAGCACGCTTAGGCAATCATTACATTATTTAACAAACGGGTTTAATTGGATTTTGATCCCAGTGTGTCTGTTTCTGGAGCGCCTGCACCAGTGCGGCGACTTGGGCTCCAGCTAATTCAATAGGCTAAATGGAATCACTGGAAACACTCTGCAGTCATCACTGCATTAGGACGCTCGTTCCCATCATGTAAACATTGCTGCGAGCTCTCGCCATTTATCCTCCGGTCTCTCTGTCTCTGTTTCCTCTCTATTTCCACCACTTCTCAAGACATTCTTTCATCCTCTGCCTAATGAAAGTTGGGGTTGAGTTCCGTTTTGGACTCAAGTGAATTCGCAAAAAGCAATTTAACTGAAAAAGCTAGCACTTCTAGACGCATGAATTGCTTAGCTCCTCACTTTTCAGAAATTAGGCGTGGAAGGCTTCCATCAGGCGGTGTCTCGGAGGGATTAGGAAGGTGCTAAGCATGTCTGCCTTTAACGGAGGTGAAAAACAGACTAATTCATTAAGCATTGATCACCCCAAATGACAGCAAAGTGCTTCGACATTTAGCGGGCAAATAACTGACAAATTGGCACACAATTTTTGTACATTTCCAACTCTTTAATGGCTAAAGTATGGAGCAAAAAGGCAATAAAAATGTTAGCAGACAACCCGATGAACCCACACCCAACCCATTATGCTCACCACTCCTTACAGCTAAATGCCCTTAATGTCTTAAACTGTGGCCGAGGGCTGCCCTAATGACGCATTTTGGTGAGTGTTTCTTACTTTTTGATCAAAATTACATGTCTTATTTGATTCTTTTAAATGCAGTTTGTAACAGGAGCCCCATTACACTGTGGACGGATGGACCCATTATGATACAGGCTGAAAGTACCTGAGTATGTATTCGACTAAATGTTCTTAATCTCACACAGCCTAATATCATTTCTATCAATACTCCACCCTGTTCCGGCCAGTGCGATGAATACTTGTATGACCTCATTATTTTATTATTGGTTGATTTCTCACCTAACAGTCTTATGCCACATGCACACACGCACGCGCTTTTGTCTGCAGACTTTTGTGAGGGCTGGAATAATGTATAATGTATAAAACTGAGGGTATAGATGCTGCCTGCAGACACGTACGGTATACGGTCCCACTATGACTACCGATTTAATGGATTCAGCCTTTGCCACGGCTTCTGCTCAAGGACAATTAAAAGGGGTTAGGCCATGTCAGTCAATACAGGAATGCTGGCAGACAGCGCAAACACGTGTGTGTGTACGTGCGTGTGTGTGTGCGTGCGTGTGTGTGTGTGTATAAGCGATGGCTCGGCAGTACTAGATGAGCAGCGAGCTGACCTAAGCCCCAGCCAGACTTTATTAATCAAGGCAGGAAACGTGCACAACCTCTAACGCTTGGCCTAAAGACTCTGCTCGCCACGTTCCTGCCATCTCTGTTCCTCCGTCTCGGCGCTCTTTCTGCCCGCCGCCGCTTCAGTCTTCTTAGATCCTGCTCTACCCCTTAACTATCTCTCAGCTGATAACTCTGGGAAGGTTTGCAGCACAGAGGATTTTAGAACAATACCTCTCTGAGGGAGAATCTGAGAGCTGCTAACGATTGAACCCAGGAACACGTGGCCAGCAAAGCTACTGATACTTTTCAATCACCAGGTCAGCTTTGCTCCCCTCGTTGTGTGTTTTTGTGTGGCTACTTTATTGTTCAGTTGATGTATGATTGTTGTTGTTGTCATTATTTGTGACCTGTCCGCTCTTCTCCATCTTTTACAGCTTTCTTTGTGTTCACTGGAGATGTTCGTGGAAATGTTTTTCATCCTTCCTTGCCCTTTCTTTTATGGTCTAAAAATGCTAAGTAAAGTTCCTGTTAGCTCGGTGCCAGATGCTAAATTGAATTGGTGATAATTGAATCCACAAAGTTTTTGTCTGAAAGTCACATTTTCAAGGACTTTCTTTGACATATTTTTAGTCATTGGAAGGTGCAATTTAGGGTGCATGGCTCTTATTTTTCAAAAACATACAGTTGTTTTACTAAGGCAGAAGGTTTATGTCAGTCTCTTTAATGTAAAGTCTGATAGGTGCTTTTCTAACATGAAAAACAATCTGAGGTCTTTTTTTGAATTACAATTTTTATATACTGTCTGTTGCAATAAAAAATGACTTGCTTACAGTAAAAATAGTTGCAGTAGGAGCCAAAGAGAAATTCTGAAAGTTTGAGAAACCTTAAAGAAGTTAAACTTTTGAATCCTGCTGACATGATTTCACATGAAGAAAAGAACACGTTGAAGCAAAGTACATCTTGCTGGCGGGGGGCACTGTCTTATAGCACATGATGCAAATAAGGCAGAGGAAAATGATTAGTGTGATTGCACGAGTGATTGCAGGATCGATTGATGGCTGGCAACGTTTAATGAAAACTTTGCGACAAATAACGTTTTTCTCGCGACGGGGGAGTCAGAGAGGAAACCACCCAGAGAAGTTGGTGCAATATTGACGGTGCCATCTGTGATGTGTGTGACTTCAAAGCCACAATTACTTTGAGCGGGTTTTTAAGGCCGATACCTGTTCGTGTTAAAAGGAAGGCGCTCACCTCCGGAGAGCCGCCTGCCAGTTGAGAAATAATTCAGTTTCCTTTTCTGAAGAAACTGAAGGGAGGGCAAAATCTGCTGTGCAGCTCTCTTCAAAACTTCAAAGAAACCCAAGTTCCTACATGAAACAATAGAATATTTGGCTTCTTATTCATGTCATGAACCTTTTTTTCCCGCCAGTGCAGGGTTCTTTAATTCCTCTATTGTTGCTGATGTGCCATACTGGGAGCACATAAGAGGCTTTTTTTCACCCCACTGGACACTCTTAAACACAGACCCATCAAACGCATAATAACAAGTGCAACATTTGTTCCAGAACTGCGGGGAATTTGCTATCAAGATGATCTCTATCTTTAAAACAACAATAAAATAGTCCCAAAGACATACCGGCTATTTCCATGAGAGGCCATTTTGCTCAGTTTGGCGGCTTCCTCGCGCCTTTTAAATGACAGCTTTGCTGCAGCCATTAACATGCGTGCCACTGAAACAAGTATTATAGTTTAATTCCTACCATGAAAAGCTTCCAGAGGCATAAAAAGGAGCGACCATATGAAGGGAGGGGGTGCGGAGTCAGACAAGCTCCAGAGGCCTCATTGCTTGTCTGTTGCTTTGACTTAATGGCAAATGGATGTCATTGGAATTTTGAGCGCAGCAGCAAGATCTTATCGAGCAGATAAATGAATTAATATTTTACACTTACGCCAGAGTTTTCCCTCTGCTACATGAAGCCTAGAGTTGAGAAGGAAGTCAAGTAAATTAAGGGAAAAAAGAAAATAGAATGGAAAGAATGGGAGAGAAATAAGAGCTGGAACTCCTCTAATGTTATTCAGAGGCAATGAGTCAGGTGAGAGAAAAGGATCTTTTCTTGTACTATTCAAGGACATTATCTCCTCCTGCTAGCAGTTATTAGCATTAGCATTTATATATTCAATGCAATTTTGAGGTCTGGTGATACTCTGAGGGGGTCAGGAGGGAGAAATGAAATGAGGGAAGGAAGGATAAAAAAGGTCTTTTCTCTGTGTGCAATTGGCGCTAACCAGGACAGAATAAGCAATGAGGTAAAACACAAGGACATCTCATGGCGGAATTCAATCTGTGATCACGGCTCAAATTTTCGGAAGAGAGCAGGTATAATACAGACAATTTAAATACGATCAGGAAATGAAGGAATTGTTGCGCTCAAGCAATTGTGCGTATTTATTAAAACTTATGAATATCGGTGATTTGTGGAGTTAAAGCCTGAAAACCTTTGGCGGTCAGATTGTATTCACAGCAAATGGCTTGAATAATTTGAAATTGGCTGTTAAATTGTGTTTTCTATGAAAGCGGGGGGACGGTTATTCACTAGATGAACACACACGCGCGCGCACACACACACACAAAGCATAGCTAATGATGTGTGCCCCGCCCACCCGCACGGAGGGGTCAGAGGTCATGAGCTGAAGCACTCAGACATTTTGATGCATCATCTGTTCAAATTAAAGACCAGAAAAGAGAATAACTACATCACTGGGAGAGTTTTGGTCTCCGGCTCTCCCCTCCCCAAAAAAATTTCGACACATTTTTGTGAAATCTGCCTAAAAAGTGGTTACTATGGTTACATACACGATATAACCCCAGTTTCAGTTACATGTTGAATGATAGTTGTAATCATAACCGACACAAGAGACGAAAGGGGTGCAGTAAAAGGTGGATATTGGTGGATGTGGCCCATTTTTCTACAACAAGACTAAAAGAATAGCCTATTGTGACTGGTAAAATGATTGTATTTTCTTCTGGGACTCATTAAATAAGAAAATTATAGCACACACAAGGTAACCATATGATCTCTTATTTAATTATCATATATATGGTCAAATGCCGCATGCTTGAATGTGCTATTTCAAATGCGTAAGCTCTATAACATAATATGTTGGACTTGGAAAACAACAGGAACTCCCGCCTCCATGATCGGTCCGTATTTCACGCATCTACATCCTTTTTGAAGGCAGGAGTAATCTAATGCCCTCTTTTCTGCTTGTGATATGCAATAAGGAATGTCGGTGAAACAAAATGGGCCTTTTTCTGTCGAGACAACGGCTATAGGAGGGGAACAAAAGCTTGTGACTAAAACAGCAGCCGTTGTTCATTTTAATATGGAGCTGGAAGATGGAGCTGGAAACCATGAATGTTTTATAGACATTCGTATTTCAATGTAGCTTCACCTGTCTGAGAAATCATTGTTACCTAAATCCCTCCCACAAACGTCATCTAATCTCCACTATAATGAGCTTCATCATCTTTTTGTTTGTTCCGTAAGTAATTCGCGGGGGCCTTAAGTGTCACAATTTGGACCCCCACCCTGCCGTGTTCCCTCCACACACACAGGGCCCACCTTGTCCTCAGCAGCCATTGTGCAGTTGTATTAAGTGGTAGGGGGCAGACGAGGAGGGGATGGAGCACAGCCAGGGGAGCACATACTCTTCTGAGGCCGACTTTGAGATTGTTATTATCATTTTCAAAGCATCAAAGCTTTCTCTCGCGCTTTTTCTCACTCTCTCTCCATCCGAGCTTAAAGAGATGAAAGTTTGCCTTTGTTCCATCCCCTGCTACATTACCTCTATGCATTAGGCCTCCTCTTTATCCGTGAAATTACCTTTTAGCTTTCTCATTCAGTGCAGGCAGTCTGCATGCGACGAGATGGCTCGCAGTTTTTCACCACATCATATCCTCCCCCTGCACACCTCTCTCTCTCCCTCTCTCTACCTCTCTCTCTCTCTGAAACGATTGTTACATTTTGCAGTTTGATTTTGTCTACATCTCTCTCCCTCAATGGCCCTGCATCTCTCTCCTTCCATCTCTCCCTTTTCCACTCCATATGAAGTCCATCTGTCCCTTCATTATGTGGTTAGCGCTGTTCTTTGATCGCTCCATCTCAAAAGCAAACACAGGGGTCTGTGTTGTTCCCCCCATCGCGCAGATGGGTCGGAGATGACGGCTGAGATGCTTCTGTTCTCGTGGCGGTTCTGAGAGCCACTTTCTAGGCCTCTTAACGTGTTCTTTGATGCTGACAGGAAGCACTCCAAGAGAGAAAAGTTGCCTGATCACAATTCAAAACACACTTTCTTACCCTCTATTTGTGATAAATGTTACCTCTTTTTGTTTATGAATGTTTATCTATCTATCTATCTATCTATCTATCTATCTATCTATCTATCTATCTATCTATCTATCTATCTATCTATCCATCTATCCATCTATCCATCTATCCATCTATCCATCTATCCATCTATCTATCTATCTATCTATCTATCGTTACAAGCACACAACAGGAAGTAGCAGAAAGGTAATTTCCTGTACAACCGCTGCCAACTCAATAGATTTAACAAATGTTTCTCTGCTCTGTAAAATGTTTGTGCTGTAGGAGCCACCAAAGATGAGTAAAAGTCCCCTTTTCCCCCCTCATAAACTCATGTCTCGAAAACTTAGCGGCGTTGTTTGGCCCCGAGCCCTCATATACAAATGAGGAAAAGTGTACCCATGTAAAAGTGGAAGCTCCACACAGGCGGAGATACACACATAGTCTCCTCAGTTGGAATGAAGCTTTGCTGCGCACTAATGTAATTAATAGCTTTTTATCCATGTAGAATTTGAAATGAAGATGTAAATTGTTCGTTTAACATAGCCATAGGACATGGAGGCTTCTGCTGTCAGAGTCAATTACAGACTCAGCATAGTCCCAGACTTTATGAAAACCTAATCACAACGTGTGTGTGTGTGTGTGTGTGTGTGTGTGTGTGTGTGTGTGTGTGTGTGTGTGTGTGTGTGTGTGTTAAACACAGATTGTGTCCAGTTACGCCAATGTACAATTATCTACAAATCCCATCTTATCACCAGATGTAGAGGTTCTGTGGCTATAATCTTAGAAAGCCGTCTGATCGCTGAGGCTGTTTTTATTCCATTTTCATTAGCCTCACCAAAAAAGTGATTTGAAGCAAACACAGAAGTAGTTTAGCACCGCAATCCCTTTAGAATTGTTACAACTGTGAAACTGAGTATTGGAAACTGTCAAGGTGCACGTGCTTACATGCTTGGGGAAATAAATTATCCTATTATTTGTTCATCATTTTTATGTTCCTATATTATTGATCATATAAAACAGATATGACTAAGCTAAACTGAGCCTAAACTTACCCAGGCTGTACCTACAGGTTCCCCCAGGACCACCGTGGGGCTTCAGGTGACGGATGGAGCTGCTCCTTGTGGCCAAAGTGTAACATTACACCTAGAAATACCCCTAACTCTAATCAGACATCAGAGACACAAAGCATATACACCTAATCTTTTACACCTTTTTAAACCAATGCTTCATATTGCTGCCATGATTCATTATCTTGATGATTCATTTGTTTAGGTGATTGACAAGCACGTGTTTTGCAAATTGTAACCACATTAGCCTCTTCAAAAACAATGAAATAACCACTTGGGTGATGCCAGGATGGCTGTGCTGTCGCCTTGAACACAGATTTACAATTAAAATCACCATATTATCTTCTTAAATGTCAATATGTCGTATTTCGCGTTGTGTTTGAACATGACCTTACCGTTCGTCCGGCGCTTTCCTTTAGTTTTTCTGCCCCTTAAAGACCAAACAGTTGATCCATTAACCAGAAAAATCACTGGTAATCAAGGCAATTGTTGACTGGTTCACATTAATGAGACTTTGGCATTAGGACGTCATTTTAATCAGTGTCTTCTTTTTCGAGTAGAACCCATGATTGTTACTATTATCGGAGACATACAGACGCCATTCTCCTGTCTACCCGTTGAGCTTCAACCAAAGCTCTTTGGTTCATCTATTTAGCGACAAAACAACATTGTTTTTTTTTTTAACACAAAGGTCCGAGTATTGTGGACAAACCTCGTTAAACCTCATTGGAGCTCAAATACCCAAATGACTTTGGTGGAGTGAGTCATGCCAGCAGAGGTTGGCTTGGGCGGAGAGCCATTTACAACCAGCAAGGGTAGCCATTCATGCTCAATGATTTAGGACTTTCAAAACACATTTCTAGCTCATTTGAATAATAATGGGCATAAAAAACATTGCCAGAGGCGCAGCAAGCATACATCAAGCTACAACAAATGCCTTCTGAAGTTGTCGAAAGGCCACAAACACGGAAACAATTAGGACGCACAACTTAATTTGAGAAGGGTATGTTTCCCACTAATGCCGCCCTCATTTTAATGAGTTTGAAGGCAGCAGCGGCGGCGGCCGGTGCCGAATGATTGACTGTTCCATCCGTACGAGTTCAGACAGGCCCTTTATTAGAACCTCTCCATCTGCTGTATACCTTTTTTTTTTTTGCACAGAGAAGCAAATTTTCACCCGCCTTTGTTCCTTATGCCTGATTTAATCGCGCCAGGTAGCTGATGATAAGACATTCAAACACCCACGTGCACACACTCGCACAAAGATGGATCAAACAAGCTGCTCCACTTCAAACAAATGACCTCATGATTGCGCTACATCAAAACTAGCAAGCAATTAAGGCTGAGTAGTGTTCATCAGTCCGCTGTCGCTTTGTCCAGAGGCTTTTCATTGTCCAGCTTACTTTGTAGCAAAGAGCAGTGAAGTGAATCAGAAAGATGAATGTAATTACATATTGCCAGTCAGAGGCAGAAAAGTCAACCCTTAAGTCTAAATAGGATGAAAATGTGATTTCTTCAAACAGTGTTGCCATGTGAATTGCTCGAACCCACAAGCACAAAAAAAATGTAGATAACATGGAGAAAAGAATCAGTTCTTCTGTCTATCTTCCATCTCCAGGTGCTTCTTTGATGGGGGAGCAAATCCATCATTGAGTTAGACAGCTGGCGTGTTTTTTAAAAAAAGGGAAGGTTAGCACCGAGGCCGATTGGTTTATATGTTAATTCAATTCAACTATATTTATGTAGCTTCTGTTACAATTAAAAAGGCCTCATAGAAGAAACCTAGAGTCTGACCCCCAAACAGTGGCAAGGAGACGCTCTTGAGCAGGACCAGCTTCAGGACCCTCCTGCTGATGGCCGGATGGGAAAATGAGTAAACGAGCTAACAATGCAGCAAACAGTTTTTTGTTTTTTTTATTGTTTGGAATAAATGTCTTTTCCAGGATGGTTTGACCGTGAGAAAGGAGGTAAAGCTCAAGCTAAAATGCTCTGAAAAGGTCCACTTGGTTAATGCAGCCCGCTAGAAATTTGGAATATCAGGTAATCTAAAATAACCAGAGAAAACAGAGGAAGAGTGTATCCCATAAACGTTATTGAAACTTTGTTTCTGGCCTCTTCCATTAACTTCATTACACTGTTTATTGTTTGTAAAAAATAAACCTACTATTGTCTCAGCACAAACCCAGACTACACGTGCACAAACGCACACACTCAGCACAGCGAGAACAACATAGTCTAGATGGAAGTGACAAACAAACACGCACGGTGCGCCGACTAAAAAAGCTCCCAGCTAGCATTGTCAAGTGAAAAGATATTAATATTTAAATAGATCATTTGCAAGATTGGTATAATTAGTGACTCATATTCATGTATTCACTTCAGGGATATCACGTTGAGACACGTCTACTTATTCAAATAAGATGCAACATGTCACCGGGTGCGTATATGCAAATGCACATATGCCGCTAATTACACAATGCCTGTCACAAAGAGAGAGACGCTTTCAGCAAAAATGTTCAAAGTTTTCTATGAACTGTTCAACCATGCTGCCGAGGCTGCTCAGGTCTAATTAAAACATGCACGTCCCCCAGGCCTTATCAAAGCTACCGTTGGAATATGTACATCTCAAATAGTGGAGAATTAGCTAAATAAAGGACCTCCCTGGTGCTTTTGTCCTGCTCAGATTTCAGGCTGCGCGCTAACAAACTTTATTTCTGATTGGTACTGATAGCCCACCGCAGGGATTCGAGAATATTTTGACCTGAGGCGGGGGACGTTAATTTTGACATCTCCTCCCGCGGCACAATCCCAGATTTAATAGCGCGCTTGACACCAACTGTAGTGAAGGCTGTCGTGACAGAGATTGTTATTTTAATGAGGTTGAAATGAGAGGTAAACCTTCTTGGAAATGTTTTCTAATTAACCAAATGATTTGGCCTATAGGGGTGACGAATTCCACGTCCGACGCCGGGCGGGAACGCTGCTTTATTTTAAGGCATCAAAGCAAATCAAGCTAAGGGTTGGGCTCTTCCACGAGCGCAGCAACTTTTGATTGACACGCTAAGGGGGGTAATTTCATTGAGTTTGGGTTTGATGTAATAACAAAAGTGAATCATTTATGATTAATGATCAGAAGTTCTGTTTTTATCCAAATAGCCGGGAATATTCCAAATTTATTCTTCCGCAGCGTGGCAAAATTGCGTTAACTTGTCAAAACAGCTACTTCTGTCATTCCATGCTGTATGTATAGTAGATTATACATTTGACATATTTATTGCAGTGTGCCACAATGAAAATATCAAACTCACTCGTTTCTTTTCTCTTCACATTGTGGATCCAACGTGTCAGCGCGGCGTTTTGTTTTTTTTGTTTGTTTGTTTTTTTCGTGACGGGAAAACTGCTTGTGAAATTTCTGTACACCTCTGACAGGTGTAACAAACGCAGGCATTATTTCCAAAAGACGTTTGGGGGAAATGTGGCGGATATATGTCCGTGTTGACATGCGTTTTTGCATTCCGGCACACAGCCCGGCTCCTTTCCCGCCCGAAAAAGCTCATCTGTGTGAGTCAAATGTACGCGTCGCCAAACCAAAGCGGCCCTGCCCACGGTAATCTTTCTCCATTAAGGATGTCACTTTTTGCAATCTTTTCGCAATTGCGGCCTAATATCCCCGACCACACCAGTGCTCAGGGTCGGCGAGCTGCCACTGGCGCCCACGGCTCCATCACGCACATCATAGCGTGGAGGTATCTGCTCAGAGAGGCAGCCATGTGTGTCTTTCAGATAGGAGATGAGAAAACCCTTGATTAGGACAGGAAGTCATGTGTGTAAAACTCACGGGTTTCTCGGTGCACAACGGGCGTCTGGCGCCTTCGTGCATCACACGCACGTCCGCAGAGTTTGCAATTAACTTACGTAAAGGTAAATAGCAATATAAAATTAATTACATGCCAACAGTGGGTTCCTTTGTACCTTTTAAAAGTGATCTGTTCTCATTTTCAGGGTAAAAAAATAATTATATCCAGAGCTGTTTTGGAAATGGGACGCCTTTCTTCTGTTATGAAAGTGCAAATTATTTACACTTGGTTTGTTTCCGCTGATGAAATTCAAAATTGAGGAGCACCAGTCTTGTGAACAGGAGATAAAGGGGAGCCATTGTCTAATTCGACTGATCTTCCTCAAGCGAGTTTTGATCGTTTTTTTCGTTATTAAACCTCATTTACTTGAAACCTGCCCTGATTCGCTCTGATGGCCACGCAAATTTCCCTCAGAATGCTAATGTGAGATATTTGAAAGCATGGTTACAAGTCTAATTCTGTATTATCTGCAATATCCTACATTTTAACTACATTTTACAACTACATTTTAGAAAATCACACCCAAATGTTGAACTTCCTAATGGACACCCCATGGTGATGTGAACTATGGAGACAATAGTTCAACTGTATGGTTAGGCTAAGGGCTAATGTTCTAAAAGGCTTACATAAGGCTAGCCTGAAGCCACCTTCTGGCCACCCCTAGTTTAAAAGTCTAGCTCCACCACTGACGTTTACCCATCTAATTCTGAATTATCTGCACTATAATCTAATTATTAAATGACATTATGAGAAAACACACTTGCTAATGTTGCTAATGTTGAAGGTGAATGCTAACATGACCACTTGCAACCTCCACCAAAGCAGATGAAAAGAAATTTGAAAGCAGGGTTAACTGTCAACAGAGATGCTACACTTATAAAAACATCCAAATGTTGACCTTATTGCTTCCAGCAGTTGAGGTATGTGAGTGGGTGCAGCGGCCAGAAGATAGACTGAGGGGCAAGATTTTCCATTTGAGAAAAAGTGAGGGTCACCAATTACTCAAGACACAACATGTCTCATGACTGCATTATCACATTATGGACTATTGATGTGACTGTCAGTGGGGAAATTGCCATCTCTGCCTCTTCCATGATGGATTTCTCCCTGATTGCCGAACGTGGAAAACGGTAAAAGGTCCTTCCTCCTTAATTTCCCGGTGCTGAAAAAACAAACATCTATGATTTGAAGAGGCTGTTTTGCACACAATTTTACAGCCATTCAGCGCACATTTATCTGCACGAATACGCGTTGCTGTGACCATTATATCAAAATTTCTCATGCTTGATTGCAGACAGAGGTGTTTTTTCATTCGGGTTGATTGCCATTTACACTGCTATTTGTCTCAGAAAGAGACCTCTGGATGGCAAAGGGGCCCGAGTCTCAACACTGTTTTTTTCCCCTCAACCTATACATCTAAAGCACCTCTACCTCTTTTCAGACCTTTTAAGAGGCGTTTTTGTCCTCAGTGACATTTTTTTAGCCAAATTGTGCTCTTTTACATGGATTTCCCTTGAATTTTGGCCAACCTGCGTCATTGGTGAGCTACACCTACACACAGTAACCCTCACAGAACCACTAATGTTGTGCTTTTTTCCCCCCCAAGTTCTTAACAAACACGAGGTCAGTGACGTGATCATCCATCCTTTCCTTTTCAGAGTGAACGCGCAAGCTGCGCCGCTCCGAATCCCTTTGAATGCCGAGGCTGTCGTTTGAACCGCACACCAAAGCATCTCATTTAGCCGAACAACGCACCTCTAACCGGGGGAAGTGGGAGGACGGCGGCGCATCGGTGGCTCGTTTGGAAACAACGAAAAACCCCGTTTGTCTGGATGTCAGATCGACTGTGCTGACGGCATTTTCAAAGTATCCTGAACATCTGCACTTAACTTTGATGGCGGGCTTGTGCCTGCTTTGATACCACCTCTCACGGGGAGGGCACAGCGCATGTAAGGAGCATTTCTCAGTGCATTTGCATTATTGACCAAGTTCCAGAGGTGTCCACGGCTCCCAGGATCTGGAGGATCCTGGGAGAATTTTCCTCATGCAGATGTAGTTATCTGAAATCACAGCTCGGGCGTTTCAGGCCTCTCCTCGCTCCCTCCTTGCCCGTCACCCCCTCTCAATTGTGTCCCTTGCCTCCGGCAAATGGGAGTCATTTGTTTGTGTGAACTTCCCATAACCCGCCGCGCGCGAGACACTTATCATTCAAAGTGGGGCTGCCACCCCCCCACCCCCTGACGCACAACTCCTCTCCTAGTCTTCCTCCTCTTCCTGTGGCTTCCACTGCAGCAGCGGCGTGCATGTTCCTGCAGACTCTCACCATGGTTCATCAGAAATTAGTCCCCCCCCCCCCAAACACACACACACACACACTCACACACACCCTGCAATCTCATTCTCTGTGTAATCTCGGGGTCCAGAGGACCGATTTTATTACCACACTGCTCATCTTATCATCCACCCTGTCATCTCTTCTGTCTTCTTTATTTTCCTTTATTCCAACAAGGCGGCATCTCAGAAGCCATCGCTGGTCCACCCCGTTTCATTTCCCTAATGTGTACCCCCCACCCCACACACACAAACACACCATCCCCCTTCATACCTGACTCTCGGGTCTAACCCCTACTTTCATTGCCCCTAACCCACATCCCATCATCATGATGCTGAGCACCCCCACCCTCCCACTCCACCCCAATGAGTATGCAGCTGTGTGTGTTTTACATTTTATCCTTTATTCCACAAGCAAAGGGGGGGTGGATGGAGGGGGGGCAAAGGTGGGGGGTGGTAAATGAGGAATGAAGGGAGACGAACATCAGTGAATTCTATAAAAAGTGACACATTCTACCTTTTTTGTCAGGGTTTAGTCCACTGTTGGATGTCACGCCATAAGAGAGAGAAGAGGGGGAGAGAGGGGGGAAAAGGGGGAGAGACAGGTGAGGACGTGGGATTTAAGGCGGGGACGCTGCCACCGACGGCCGAGGTGAGCCTTAACCCTCTTGCTTGCTTGATTTAATCCCTCATTTACGTGAACTCAGCATTGGAAATGAAGCTGTCACTGTGTTTCCCTTCCCTTCACCCATGCTGGGGTATAATGAGAATCCATGCATGCAACACACACACACACACACACCACACACACACACACATGCACGATCATAGGACAGAGACACAGAAAATCACTCAGAAGAGGGTTTTTTTAGATTCATTCTGAGTTAGATGCAGAACTCTGCACCAGCTCACCGTCAGTGGAGGGACGCGGGGATATGTTGGAGACAGAGGGGAATTGTGGGTAAATGCACCTGTGAGGAATATAGCTTGCAATCTCCAGGTCTGATCTGGGATCTGTGTTCACTGACACGTGCCATTCACTTCAGCTTTGGCCCAGAGAAATCTGCTTGATTTTCCCTTTTTGGTTTGTGCTTATTTAAAATAGTAATGCAAAACCTGATGTATCATCATCAATCATCATCATCACCATTATTATTATAAATGGGAAAAATCTAAATGCAAGTACTGTTTCTGAGAGGACTGCAAATATAATTACCAAAGATATGTATCCCATTGGAAAACACCGCAATGAGTTCATAACACTCTAAATTCATTAAGATAGTACTAAAGACTTTTACAAATTCATTCGCCTCCTATTTTTTTTATTATTTTTGAGTTAAATTGACAGAAGGACGTTTGTTGTAAGACAAAGTGGAATTTGCCCTTTGAAAACCACAGAACTGTACTGCCATCTGCTGGCCATAAAAGGAAAAGCATAGGGAAAGATTATGAATGCTATCAAATCTCCGCTGTGATTCAATGTTTTGAATGAAATCATCACGTTTTAATGTTTGTTTTTATATTCTTGAAATGTTTTTTCTTCATTTTAAATATTACAAACTAGCGATCCTATAAAAATACAGAAAAGCAACAATGGGGGCGATGAAGACAAAGGAGTCATTTTTTAAAATGGTAACTTCAAATAAAAATAAATTCAATTAAATAATAAGGCAGATTTCATATTCCCATCCTTCCTTTGCTCCTCTGTATGTCCATCCCTCTATTTTCCTCCTCCTCAGGTGGAGTGAGCGTCACACTGTTGGGTAATAGGGTGCTGTCAGCGTGGGCAGCAGGGAGGAGAGCGCTGCGTCTCAGATGAGATATGTGACTGGCATGCTAACGCAGAGTTTTATCTGACGAAAAAAGACAGACAGAGCCTCCATGTCTCTTCACTACACACCTTTGATTAAAGCAATCAAAAAAAGCCCACCATACATTCGGGAGTGTACACACATTTGCACAGATTAGAAATAAAGGCAGGAAGGAGCAAACACACATACAGTATATATGCATACACACACCCTGCTATTGTCAGTGCTGTTGAATTGACCTCGGTTGCTTGTCCATTATGGACTCGATAGGAGGATTTGGCCATGTTGATTCTGGGCAGCATCAGCTCCTCTGCCTTAAATAACCCGAGTGTTTTTCTCCAAGTCGCACAACAATGCTTTCTTCCTCCACGTACTAATGCTCACCGACACACATGTAAACCCGGAGAAAATGATTTGTCTGAATGACCAAAATAAGATATTTCAAAACTCAGTTTCCCGGAGCACATTATCATTTTACATTCCAGTTTAGCTTCAGGAAGAGTGTGTTTTCTCAGATGGTCGGAGGGGCAAAACTAGTTTCTGATTTTAGATGAGCAGCGTCATACAGCAGTGTAGTCTCAATGACTTGCCAATAAAGTTTTTGGATACAATATACACTTGATTACTGCGACTATGGGGAAGCTTGATGGCTTCCAAAATGGAAGAAATGAACAAATTACACTTCCTTTTTCCCCACTAAAAGCCACGGTGGTGATGTGTTGTAGCTACAGACAAATCGTTTTCTTACAGAAAAACTTTGAATGCATGCTCATTTTCACATGGAGCACCATGCAGCATACAAAAAGGCGTGTATTTACAATTGGCCACTAGGGGGCACCGTTTCACCAAAACGCTATTATCTTGTATTATCACTTTGAGTAATTATGAAAAGTACACATCATCAACCCAAATTAACAGAAAAAAACTGACATTTAGAATTTTACATTGGAATTTAATTATTGAATTATATAACTTAAACAAATTAAAAATGGTAAAGATGGTTAACATATTAGAATTATGTTATTTGTATATATTGGCTAATCTGCTCTTGTTTTTGCATTTATTAAAGCCCTGCATTAAATAAAGCTAGTTACAATATCTAATTGCACATTCACACCTTTAACCATGAACAAAAACAATCACAAAATCCGTAAAACTATTATAGTTATAGTTATAAATGACATTTTGTTTTCATAAACCTTCAGTTAAAGTATTGAACAATTTCCTTAAATTTCCCATCAACTACAGAGTTATTCAAACAAAACCTGTTACCACCTATTTACAGAAGAGTTTTGTTTAGGATAAGCTTTTGTGTTTTAATAGCTGGCTACATCTTCATATTGACACTTTTGACTTCACAAAGTGCAGATTTAAAGTATTTCAAGCCAATGTTTTGGTTGACTGAAGTGGACAACAGGAAGGGGCAGATCTGACCTCTCAGCGAGAAGTCAGGGGTCTTTCTGCGAGGACAGCGAGGGGCTGGCTGGAGGACCGAGAGGCTGGGCAAAGGGCTTGTACTTGTCTGGCGCAGGCCCCTGAGGGGGAGATGGGATGGGAGTGTCTGGAGAGGCTGCAGGGTGACGGATAAGGACAGAGAGACATTTGCATTTTATCTTTAAAAAGGATCATTTACGTTTGTGCGGGCAACATCGGCTGGAAACAAAATGAAATCTACGACTTTTGCGTTACAGATGCAGGTTCAATCAATCCTGTGTGTCCATTAGGTGGTGTAATATGGCCAAATGCATTTTTTTAAATGAAAGCATACAATTTGGCCAATTCTCATCAGTTATTTTTATAGACTCTTTTCAGCTCCAGGGTTCATATTTATTCATTTTAACTAAGTTAATGGAAACAGTCTGGCACACGTTTAGCATTTTATGAAAGGTAGTAAATTGTGCTGTGGCTCTCACCTATCAAAGGAGTGTGAGCTGCAGATACAGCGCTGATGACCAGTGTGTGACCAGTCAAAGGGTCCTGGGCCAGCTGGGTGTGTGCAGGGTGGTGCAGGTGGGAGGGCTCCGATGTGAGACCTGAACAAATAAACGGGCAACTCTCCATAACAATGTTGTGGACTTGCTTAAATCATGGTTGTGTTACATGCTATTTCATTTGACATCACTGTAAAATTCACATATATAATTAAATATAATCTCAAACAGGTAAATACACCAAGAAGCAGCCACCTAAGAAAAGCAGTTGCACATTACACAGTAATAGATTAATAAATGAGCACAGGGATGAAAGATGAAGCACATACAGCCATTCACATTTTGTCCTATGCTGAGTTTCCTTAAAGCCACTTTAAATTTAAGACCTTTTTAGAGCGAGAGATGAGCAGATATGATAGTTCTGCTCTTTGGTGCATCTGATTTAAAGAGAATTCCTTATTTGTACAAATTACAAGTACTTTAGCAGCAACTCTTGAATCTACTTTGCCTCATCTGTTTTTGCTGCAGATTCCTGCAGAAGCTGGGCAGAAACCTACGTGGCTGGTGCTGAAGGCCACCACGTGTTTGGTACTGGGAGTTCAGCCTCACAGTTTTACCTCCGAGGAGCATCTCCTGCAGCAGGTTGTCGATCTTGGCCAGGCCGCACAGCTTGATGAACTGGAGCTGCTCGATCATCTGCCAGGTGATGCTCTGCAGGGTGGGCAGTAGAAGTAACAGCTCTCCAAAACGACCCCTGGAGTCATACTGGCGGTCGTTGATGTAGTCTTCCAGGCTCATCTGGACCTGTGTAAAAAAGGTATATTTCATAGAAATCACTCTAAAACTGATTTTTTTTTTGTCACCCATCTGGAACTAAAATAAGGGCAGCATTCAGCAGGAAGTCAGATGATTGGTGTACCTGCAGTCGCATGGCCTTGATCTTTGAAGGATTCCTTAAAGATTTCGCATCTGCAGATTAGGGAGAGAAGCGCAGGATTGAGGGGATTGAAGGACAGCTGAACAACAAAAACAGAAAGATCAGGCACAGTATTGAAGATATGAATAAAATTGATGGAATATTTAAAGTCAAGCTGGGCTATGAAGGCAAAATCAGGAGATTTAGCGTGTGTGTGTGTGGGGGGGGATCGATTGTCATCAAAGCAAAGAGAGAAAAAGGTAATGGGGGGCTTGAATCTAACATTGAGGTGAAATGTAACCAAAGGGAATGATCTGCATGGGGAAAAGAGGGATTTGAGTTAAAAATGTTGTCCCATGTTGTTTTTAATGGTTTTAATGCAACTTGGAAAATGTACATATCATTTATATTTAATGGCAGGTCTTTGACAAGTCACCAGTACACTCGTGCTTCATTATAAGACTCCAGATGAAAAAAGTTATAATAAAACACACAAAGTTACTGATTAAAACTAGATCTTATATCCTTCCCCATCCAACAATTGTGTATCTCAGAGAGATGTTTTTTTTTACTACCTGGATCAAAAAAGACGATGGCCTTGAGGGCCGCATACTCGTTGTCGTCGATCTGAATATCCTGGAAAGGCTGCACCAGCTCGTCCAGCACTCTGTTGGCTATCCTGCAGATCTCCGGTTCAGGACTGTTCCTGTGGATCACGCAGCCATTGCCTGCAGACACCAAGCGTGTGGTTCAGTGGGGAATGTGTCAGGATGGGAGGGGTGCAGCGCTGGTATCAAAGAGTAGGAGAAATAGTTCATCTGGATGGGAATATGCATGGTTTTATTGGGCTTTCTTAAGGGTCCAGTTAAGGCTGCAAAAGCAGGTTGAGCAAAATAATGAAGTGCTGGGTGTGCCTGGGTGTTGGGACCTGTCATATTCTCTTACAGTATGTTCAAGCACACCCCTGTCATGAGTAATGCTGTTTGCATTTTCCAATTACAAAGGAAGAAACCCCCTCAGTTAATGATTCTCAGCTAGCACAACATTTGATTACACTCCAGCTCCAAACCGCCACATATGAGCAGCACGGCTGGTCCGTACCTAAGAGCAGGAAGTCCCTGAAGGACATGGACCTTTTAGCGACCCCGAGCAAGAGGTGTTCGCCTGCATGAGCCCTGAGCAAGCTCACCTGAAGATGAAGAAGAGCACAGAAGATTGAGAGATATACCGTGATACAGTCTCATACATGGAAACACTGAACTGAAACAGAACAGGCTGACTTATTGACAGACTATTGAGTGTTTAAGATAGAAAGTTACCAGGTTAAGTCACTGATAAGCCCTGTTACCTGGTCATCCAATGGCAGTTCTCCAAAGGCAGGAATGTATTTGGCCCATTCCACCAACACCAGTAACTGCTGCCTCATAGAGTCACAGACGTCCCCAACGGTGGCTGCCTTCTGCTCTGACATATCTACTATCCCAACTGGAGATGTGATCTGGATGGAAACAGAGAATCAGATCAGGAGCAGGCTCATATGGGGAGGGAAGGAGGGATGGAGCAGGGAGAAGGGCAGAAAGAGAAAGAGAAGAGACACATGCAGCTACACATACAAATATATCAGGATGCAGGATAGAAACTGAGCAGGTCAGTGGGGTCAAAGGTCAACAGGTCACATACACATAAACACAGGAAACGTTACCTGCTTGGACAACGTTTCTGCTTGGGCCAAAATGGTGATGGGAGGCAATTCTTGAGAGTCGGGAATGCTTCTTCTGGAGCTGATGCGATCTCTTTCATTCTGTACAGCTAGTAGAAGAGAAAGAAACCTGCATCTTTAGGAATTTGCAGAGGAGTGAATTCAGTCTCAAGTTGCAAGAATGGCAGACGAGTCTGCAGTTAATATTTAGGAAAATAGCCACACAGGCAGGCCTCAGCAGAAGGAGTCAAATATTAACCTGTTGCGATCCAGAACAACATGCTTGAATAACTATGATTAGGTGTCATAAAAGTGAGGTGCCAAGGTTATACTCCTCATAAACACACACACACACGCACACACGCACACACACGTACACACCAAGCAACCACTTGTTTTATGGCGTGGCCAGTTTCAACTATCTTGAAACTGCTCCCAGGCTCGCTTTATTTCCTCAAATGTTCAGGCTATTTTTAAAGTAATAGTTCATCCAAAATTCACCGTCATGAGGGAGGGAAGCTAAGTCAGGTTCAGTTTTCGTGCATAAAACATACAAAAATACAGGGAAAAACTAAAATGCTTCACAGGGCTTGAGAAAAAGTTACCTTGGGTTAAGGGTAAATTGTCAAAAATCAGTACATCTAAGCACATGCCACAGTATAGAACCATTGTTATTAATCAAATATTTCACAATGCAGTCATTGCTTTCTGCAGTCCCCCATTTCTCTTGATTCCTAAACTATTTTGTGAACAAAGACAACTACTAATGCGCAAAAAACTGAAACATTTGAAGGGGAACCAACTCATACATGTATCTTATGTCAACTAATGGCCTCAAAGGAAGGAGATTACAGTTTGTGAGGTAACCATCAGGGTTCCTTACCTTCTTTTTTCATGCCGGCCCTGAAACATTTGTTCAGTCGACAGAAACGACACTGGTTCCTCTTGTCTTTATCGACAATACACTGCCTGCTGAACCTGAACAAAAGTCAGTGACGCAAGCAGCTACCATTAAAAGATGCTGTGAGCAAGTTTAAGTTGCATATCTGCATTTGTGCAAGCTTGATTAGGTTCCAGCTGCACGTATGGGCGCTCACCCTTGCATGGTTTCCGTACCTGCATGTATAGATGTGGCTCTTGCGTATCGAGCGTCTGAAGAAGCCTTTGCAGCCATCACAGCTGGAAGCTCCGTAGTGCTTCCCTGTGGCCTTGTCCCCACAGATGGCGCAGTTGGTGGTGACCCCATCTGGACCGGGCAGGCTGGGCTCCGTTGGCATGCTGTCTGCTTCACACAAAAACAGAGCTATGCAGGTAAGTACACACATGCCGCAAATCAATGAGCTGTGCTGCCATGATGGGACACACTAACAGCAGTTCATTGAACCGTATTGGCAATGGTCTAATTTCAGCAAAACAACAGCGTTTTATGACTGTTGCTCAGTATATTCGACATAACAACAACATATCTGTGCTTGGGTTCTGTAATTGCAAAGTAGTTTATGCACATTTAATTCAGGGAATGGAAGAAATGGAAGTTCAGCCACCAGCCGTGTAATATCGCTGATATTTCATTTTTATTGTCCTCTCTACGCTGTCATGACAATCATCGTGATCATTTTCATTATCTGAAACTGTAACGGCGTCGTCTCCATAATCAAAGCTGTAATCATCACCGCTGGCTACACATTTATGGTTCACTCAAAGCTTAACTAATAGAAGGGAATGTTCTATTAGGCACATGCGAAAACCCATTGGCACAGGTGGCCATAGCACCACCTCCGTACCAAACGCCCTGTAGCCCCGTTTTGGCAAAATGAGTCAGCGTTTCACTTCATTACTGTCTTCATGCTCAGGTGACATCAGCGTATCGTATAGATGTACCGGGCTATAAAAATGTATTTTATGACACATTTCTACTTCCACATTAACAAATATACACATTTGTATTTAGTACTAGATGGATATTGTATGATTTAGGGTAAAAACCATATCCATCAATGCCTTTAGCCGATCTCATTAATCAATCAGTCCAATCAATTAAAATTCTGTGTGTGCGTGTGTGTGTGTGTGTGTGTGTGTGTGTGTGTGTGTGTGTGTGTGTTACCTCCTCCTCCATAGAACACCTCTGCATTCTCAAAACCAAGGGTGCTGTACGAGGGATCCAGGCCTTCACAATAGTTGGCTACTTCCATATCTAACAGAGACTTACTCTGAGAAGGATACTTCATTCTTCCTCACCCTCGGGCCGTCCTCGTCTTCAGACCAACTGAGTCAGCTGGTCTGGGCCTAATCTAAAATTTACAGGTATAACAGGGGACATCCCTGACATAAACGATGGATAATCCCATCTGATTGGGCAGAAGACAAGAGGAGGGGCGGGGCTGTGCTAAAGGCTTCTTTTCTTATTGCAAGTACTTATCTGTTTTTCTCTGTTATCACAAGGAAGAAGTGATAGTGTTGAATGAGTTTCTTCACTTTTTTTTACCTTTTCACCTTTTCTTTTAAACCACAAAGCAGAAATCATTAGTGTATTGTTGGTACATGGGACAGGTTTATTAGAGGAGACCCCAATGTGTATGTGCGTGTTTGTGTGTACATGTGTACTTTGGGATAAATCTCAGCTCAGCTAAACCCTCAATAATTAGGCACGCATAATCAAGTTTACGGTTAGCAAAAGCAATACATGCACAAATATATAAATGACTGCTAGTAAAGACCTCACAAATACAGCTATGCAAACCTGTATGTGTGTGTGCGTGCGTGTGTGTGTGTGTGTGTGTGAGAGAGAGAGAGAGAGCTTTCCTAATCTAATCAATCATGAGGTAATAACACCACCACCTCAGCAGATAAAATTTGCAGAGACTGTGAAGTGAAAAATACTGATAAGTTCCCATAAAGACCCTTTTTGGGTTTGATTGGTTAAACCAATCCTGTCCTGATGCTCCTGTATGTCACACATTTAAGCAGCTTGACCACTGATTAGAGCTTGTCTGAAATCTTTGTTTTAGGTTAGAATCAATCACTTTTCCTTAAAACGCTTGTCTTTTTGTTTGTGACAGCCAACATTTGGGCACATGTATCAACTCCTTGTCCTTTTCCTTAATAATCAAGGACCAATCAGCTGGTAAGAACCAAAGAAATCTCATCAAACTACTTAAAAATAAATTAAACTTCCACCCAAAACATAAGACACAACTTCTCACTAAGATGGCTCCTCTTTTAGTGGAGGAATGCTGCCAACATTCCAATTTACTGTCATAAAAGAGTTAAAGTGTCCCAGCCTGCCCCTTTCACATCAGGAATTACATTGCACTAAATCTGGTGTGGCTTGCAGGTAATCAGTTAGAGGCCTTGTGTTGGGGAGGCTGTAAATGATAAGGAGCACCGTTGTTGCAGATTTGATGTCCTACATCAGAAAAGCACCCACCCTCCTTCTGGAAGCGCATTTTCAATCGTGAGCAGACAGCGATGACAGCACAGCAGTGGCGGCTGTGTTACTTCATGGAAGAGGTTGGATTGAATCACACACTAATCCTGCGAATTAATGGAGGTCAGACATCCCAGCTAATTTGTGGAAGCAGTGAATTTGTTTTTGTGACAGTAGCAGTCACCTAATGCACTAATGTGCACAAAGAAGCATTAAACTGACATTAATATAATCCTGGCCTCACAGAGACAAAGGTGGGAAAATTTAAAATGTGTGATGTCTTAGAGGTGTTGGATCAGATGTTTGTGACCAGTCAATTTTCCTCCTTAGACCAACGGTGCTAAAAGCCAGTCCTCAAGGGCTGGATGCTTCCTCCAAGGAACCTGGGATCCCAGGTTAGAGGATGTCTACCTGGTAGGACGGAAAACCCTGTCCCTCTGCAGCCCTTGAGGACTGGATTTAGGCACCCCTGCCAAGAGGGCAGCTAAAAGTTTCTGAAAGTCAAATTTTCATCACATAAATACTGTATAGAAAAGATCTCTTCCATGATTTTGTGCCTATTTCATATCAATACTTTTCAAGCTATATTATCAATCCAAACATATGGGTCCATTGAAAATAATACAAAACTTTAAAAAATCGAACTACACTGAGATATATATATAAAGTTATGAAACCTCTCACGACTATGTTGGGTACATTGTGTTCACCTAGCAACCAAAACCTCTCAGAAGCCATAAAACCCTGCGTTAAGAGGCTATCTGTGTGTGAACCTGCCATAATACTGCCACTTCTATTTAGCTTAGAGCCTTTAACAGCCGCAGATGATCAGACAGCAAACTGTCTCCCGTAAACCAACACCGCGAATGTCCCAACAGCAAAGTACTGAAAAATGATGCTCCAAAAATTGTAATAAATAATAATAAACTCACAAATAACCAAAAAAGACTCAAAGTACTTCGTTATTAATGAAGTATTATAGAGAAAAGACGGGGTTGTAAATTTCTAGTTACAATTGATTTCATAAAGAGATTTCTTTGTACATTCCATAGATACTCAATCAATCAATCAATCAATCAATCAATCAATCAATCAATCAATCAATCAATCAATTTCACTACTTCCTGTGTTGAGCTTCAAATGTTATCAAGAGATTAAATCATCATGGAGATAATTCAATTAATCACATCATCTTTACAGCCCAACATGCACGACAAGGTAAGTTTCTTATCTCTGTTCATTAAATGCTCCATCAGACACACAGACCAATACTCAATACTCAGCAACATGCTAGAGAAAATGTGGTCCACTCAGGCCACCGTACTGCGCACCACAACTTTCAGCACAGGTTTTGACAGACACAGTGTGTGAAAGTGGACCGCAGCCACAGCGGAACGCAAAAGCATGTAGTTTCTCTAGAACCTTGTACGAAACATGCCTACATTTACAAGAAGAGACAAAACAGCCGCTCTTATCAGCATGTTTTTGGCCTCACAGGCACAGAAGACTTCACAGGATGAGACCGTCTTACCTGGTTTTCTTTTTCCAGCTGGGATGTGCATTTATCCAGGTGCACCGCTCTCAGGGCGACATGGATTTCAATGAGACAGAGTTGGTGAAATGTTGAAGGTGTCCAATAACAATGAAAGGGAAGGTTGGAGAAGCAAGCAGCTTATGATTCATGGAGCGACACATTGGATGGCGCCACCATAGTCCTGTCATTAGATCGATTTACTAAACAAACTCAAAGTAGGGTGGGGATGTTAAACAGTAACCCAGTGCCATAAAACCCGAAGGAAAAAAAACGAACACCAGGTGTGTGTGTGTGTGTGTGTGTGTGTGTGTGTGTGTGTGTGTGTGTGTTTGTGTGTGTGTGTCAGCCAGGCCCTCTAACACCACTCTGAGAAGAAGGTAAGAGATCCATGAGGGTTGAGGTAATGTTTCACAATAATGGTAGAAAAGTAACAATTTTAGACATTTATTTCTCAGCTCTTTAGGTAAATGCTACAAATGTGCACATCAGGGTGAAGGTTTGAAATGCTCATAACATACAGGAAGAGGTTATGACAAATGGTTTGCTTTAAAGACCAAAACAAAGCAAAACAGTAGCCCTGACCAGGAGTGTATCTTGTTTTTATTCCCAGTCCACCGCTTTAATCTAACATTTCCTTTCCGGCATCCACGTCACTAAAACAGGCTCTCAAAAACTAAAGGCAACTTTTGAGGTGTTTCTGAACTTAGAGTATGAGCTAATTAATCAACTGGGTTCATCTCTGAGGTACATCAGCCACTAACAGCAGATAGGTATAAGTAAAACAGATGTATATAATTTAATATGGCTTTAATGTAAACACTTATGTAATGGGTGTCATGGTGGTGTAGAGGTCAGCACATTTATCAATCCTAGGTTCTGGTTTGGATTCTTCTATGTCTTCTCTGTTTCTTCCACTTTTCTCCCCCAGTCCTCAAATGTGACCATTAGGATGATTAAAGGAGCCAAATTTCCCCAGATCAAAGTGTGTGAGCAAACAGCATACCAGGAACCTGTCCAGAATGTACTGTCTCTCACCTGGTGACAGCTAATTTGGTCTCCAGTACCGCCACGAGCAGATTAGGAATAAGTGACAGCTACTATTATAATGATGAACAAAATTGTGCATAAGTATAAAAGCCACAAATAAATTAAATTCATTCTAGCAATGACTTCATTGTTCTCTGATATATTATGTTACATGGAAATAATTATAGTAAATATATATTTTTTTAAATTCTTAAACCTAAATCATCCTTTGCGTTGTGACAGCCAGCCAAAATGTCCTCACTTCACTTGTAGATTGATTAATTTGGTACTCAATCTGTAACAAAAACGAACACACACACACAAATCATTGTACTTCTATCTTTGTGAAGACTTTCATAAATATAATACATTCTCCAGCTGTAGCTCTCCACCCTTAAACTAAACCTCGAACTCCAACCAAATCTTCACCCCTCAGAACTTTGAACTCCCCCCCCCCCAAATTCCCAATATTTATTTGTGATAAATCATTTATTTATTATATGAAAAATGCCATTTGTATGTGATAAGCTGATCAAAAAACACATTTTGAGAAAGAATAATCTTAAATGTATTGAAGAAAATAAAAGAAGCAAACTAGTAACAAATATTTCGGTGAGGTTACTCAATTTGCATAATTTCATTTTATATGACAATCGCAAAAAAAAAAAATTTCACATCTTCTTTCGGACTAGTACTACTAAAAGGTTTCAAATGTTCTTTCCAAGCAGGCACATGATGCACCGCCTGTTTCCTAAGAATGTGAGCATGTCTACACAGTTTAGAGTGGTCAGACTTAAAAACACCTCATTGACATTTTGCAGATCAAGGTTTTCCAAATATGTCAGCCGGAAGATGTGATAGGGAATGAAGCAGACTGCCATGATGGCTGCAAAGTACAAGCTCTTCAAATGGGCCGCAAAGTCCTGCTGGAAAGTGCAGGACTCCCGATGCTTTCTGTACAGAACCCACGTAGCGTTGGCCTGAAGGGCCGTCAGCATGGAGGACACCAATATGATCGCTATGCTAACGATGTAGTTGAACACCTTGCCTCCAGACTTGATGTGTTTGCCGAAGACGAAGCAGTGTGTTATGTTGTGTGACCCGCTCTGCTCTGGATCGTTACCGTAGTAAACGGACATTATGCATGGGAACACCACGAGCACCACCAGCCACACCACGATGCTGACAAAGAGGGCGTGAACCCTGTTGATGGAGACCTTCGGCCCTGATCTGCAGTAGAACGTGACTAGACGCATGGACAGGATGATCACGTAGAAAATGAAGGACATGTACATGTGGATGTGGATCATCCCACTGATGGCCCTGCACCAGCCGTGGCCCAGGTTCCAGCGAGTGGTGGCGTGATAGTACATCCTGAAAGGCACAGTGAGGAGGAAGATGAAGTGGGTGAAGATCAGGTTCAGCATGGCAATGGAGGTGCTGGAGGTCACGTTTGACTTCATCATGTACATCATCAGGCTCAGGCTGATGGTGCCGCTGAAGAGAACCACACAGTAGATAGCCAGGAGAGCGGTGTGGTGCTGTCCCGTTGGCTTGTTGTCATCCATTGAAGTTGGTGTTACGAAAGATATATACACCTCCGTTCCGAAAGGTACAGAACTGGACGTAACATTCGGTACCATAGAAGTCATGTTGTGCAAGGAAACTGCAGACAGATTAAAAAGTGTTAGAAAGAGAGCAAAGTTGGTAATGACCATCATTGGATTTTTGCTAAAAAACCTGCAATTACACAAGAAGTTTAAACCGCTCACTTTCAATGATGAAACGGGAACTACAGCCTGTAATTCTACCCATTTTTGTTTGCAATTGTACTATTGTTGAGCAGTTTGATCTGCTGTTTAAGAGTCTTACATTGTCTATACTCTCCAAAGGTAGCATCATATTGACCGAGTACAAAGTCAAAACAATGCTCACTGTTCTTACTTACCGTACATTGTGTTTCGCAGAAACCCCCGCTGTTGATTGCTTTTATGTTTAACTACGACGATCAACACATCCTCTAGTCCATTATGCTGGCAACAATGTCAAACAGTTGGTGTTTTACATTGGACAAGCACACAAAACGTCCAAAGAAAATGTCCGAGTCTGACAAGCCTCAGTATGTAGCAGCATGAAGGGTGGAAGTTGGCATCTTCATTTGTGAGAAACCAAACTTCTAGTTTTGCATACTGTGTGCACTGTCTATGTGTGTGTGTGTGTGTGTGTAGGGTTGTGTGTGCGCTCTCTCAGGCAGATGGGGGGTGATTTCACACATGCGGACTCAACCACAGCCTGTTACTTCCTCCTTCCTGATACTTACAGGCAATTAAAATGGCTCATTTATATTCTTTCTGCATTCTACACCTAAACAATTAGAATAGGAAAACAAAGAAAACAAAGGCACTATAGTATGGTTCAGTCAGGGAAACTCACAAAAAAGGAAGATTAATGTAATTTACAGTTGTACAGGCAGTTTCTGCATTTTCTTAAAATGAAGAAAACAATAATGTAACACATTATTAATATAGTATATTATTTTACCAACATTGCTACACACATTTTCATACAGTTGAGCCAGGCAGAGTTCAGGATGTGGTCACATTGGTTATAACTGAATGATTTCTGATGAAACGCACTCTTCATATTCCTGCAGTACTATGAGCCCTCTAAGGTGATGGTCGTGATGTTTACTTGGTCAGAAAAATGAAGCTACTTTAAGTGGAAAAAGGAGGAAAATGTCACACAACAGAATTGGATAATTTATTTTTATTTTTCAGTTTCAATAATCACTGTCCCCACATTAACGAACATTCCCCACCTAGTACTTTAAATGCACCCAAGCCTGACTTTTATCTGTAAGCCATATTTAAATTTTGCCCATCATTCTCTGCCCATCACAATAGTTAGAATGTAAAAAATATAATTGCTAGAATGAAATCTGTTTTCCGCCATTTGTACATGCAGTAGTCCTGTACAGTTGAGCTGATACAGTAAGTTAGATCAACTTCCCTTTTTTAGAAAGTGCTACAGACAGCTTGACAGGAACTTGTGCCAGACACTTTTTTTTCAAGTTTTCATTCTCTGGGAGCTCATAACTCAGTAGAGTGGCTTATTAATTATTTAACAATGATTAATAAAAACACAATGGGCATAGACATAATGTACAAAGTATATAAATGAAGTAATACAACAAATATTACTTCATAATTAATAATTAATCATTTGATTTTGCTTATAACATCTAACAGTTTCATGTCATTTTCACAGCAATAGACAGTAAAAGACAGTCCTACACACCTCACATAAATACTCTAATATTGTAAGAAAATATATTAAAAAAAGATTAAAGGCAATTCCTCAACCAACCAATATTTCCTCTCTAGTAGAGTGTGTGTGTGTGTGTGTGTCTTGTGCACAGTAACACATTTTGTCTAAGGAAAATGCATCTTGGGTCTCCTCCACAGCGCCAGTCTTTGTGAGGTGAAAGTGTGTGTGACCACACTGAGCAGCATCAGAAAAATGGTCATCGACATCACGATCACGTAATGACTAATGCTGCAAGAGACAAGAGTGAACGTGAAAGCCACGGAACAGGGAGGGGGCGTTTGTGTGCACAAGCCAAGTTTTTAATCTGTTATTAATTAGGACTTCAAGAGCCCGAGCTGCTCGGCTCGCTCACCTTGTACCAATGTCCAACCAGCTCCCGTAGTCTTGCACCAGGAAGAAAAAATGCTGTGCGTAAAAAGAGCAAGTTAAAAATTCATTGTGCAAGTTTCACATCCTGTGTTCTAAAAGTGCAAATGAAACATCTTCTACATGAACTGGAAATGTCTTACAAGGGCCATCAAGTCAGATATGACCAGGACGATGAGGAATAGGCTGGAAGACAATAAGAATTTATCGATGAGTAAGAACTTTAATCCATCTGCCTATAGAATCAAACCTTATATTAACAAATTAACTGATACAATACCTTCTTGAAGACAGCTGTGTTACAACTTGAATAGTCTCAAATGTGCACATGACTATAATGAATGGGATGATGACCTAAAAGAACAAAGAATAAGATAGCTAAACAATTGACAATAACTTTTATAAACTGGGACTTTATTGTAACAAGGACTATTGAAGAAAATGCTTTAAAGGTCATTAAAAAGTAAGTAATATCCCATGGTTAATTATCAACCTGCTCACAGGAAGTAGACAGAGAAATTACGGCTCCAGGCTGGTTTACCATGCAAGGGTCAATAATATGCAATTCCTAGTTTGGTCACTAAACAAGGTGAAGCATTTTATAAAATGTATGCAGCAAAAAGTGGATCCACAGCCTAACACTTTTGGTTGCCATGTTCATGAGGTAGATGATAACAAGTCAAACACAGAGACACAAGAGGCCTTTTTTGGGGGGGGTACATATCAAAATACATTACCTTCCACATCATCAGGCCTCCCATGATGAAGGGGTTGAAGACAGTGAGGAAACAATAAACTGATGTTGGATCAAAACTAGGAAATAAAGGAGAAAGAAGTACTTTGTAAAACTATGCACATCCATATACGTCTCTAAATATGAATATATACATGCCTGTTGATAGATGCTATGTTCCCTGTGCCAAAGAAAGCAGTTATTATAAAAAACACCTGCAGAAAAAATGTTAAGGACAAACAAAGTGTGTTTTCTACTCTTAAACACCACACTAAAATATGGTGCAAGTTTAATACTCTGCTAGTGTGATTTAAATAACATGGATACAAAAAAATAAGATCTTCTGATGTCATCCAGCTTCAACTGACGGATCTTGGAGATGTCGATGTTTGCTGAAAAATCAATGGTGGAGAGCTGAAAGGAGATGTGGACAGGATAGCCAAATTATTCTCCAATCTACTCACACTCAGGGTACTTTAACTTTCACTCAACATGTATGCATGTCTTTGTACTGGGACAGGAAGCCAGAGTCCCTGGAGGAAACGAGCGATGGCACTAAGACAACCATGCTGTCCGTCTGAATAGTGCTGGTCACGTGTAAAGAATCAAATCTAAGCTATTGAATGCGCTACCTCCTGTCTGCCAGGAACACCCTGAGCCAGCATGGCCTCCTGTTCAATATTGATCCACCCATACATCAGCCAAGATAACGCCGGGGGAAACAGTGCTTCTGATCTGTGGAGAATGTATTTGCATCAAGAAGGTTTTACTTAATGTTTAATTTGCAGCACTGTTGGGAGACTTACCCAGTGCTGAGAAGCAGGTACGTGGCAGTGAGTGAAAGGAGGATGCTGAGGAGCCTGTGGAAAAGTCGCGTGGAACTCAGCAACGGAACCAGTAGTGAAGAAGCTGGTGAGGGAGGAATGGTAAATAACAATGACATAAATTAATGTATGGATGAGCTATCAATTTAAATCTCTAATTATTTAGTGGTCTCTTGAACCCATCTACCCAATGTGGTCCAGCTGACGATCTGATTTAGAAGGGGCAGACCCTGTTTCTGCTGCAGACTGGAGTGTGTGAGGAATGGTACATACGCACACACCACCACGTGGAGCATCTGTATAGTTCAAAAGCTCAGGTTTGTGATTTTTGTTCGGAATTCACACATTTAATTGCATTCTAAATCAGTAGAGGCGCTACCTGGATAGCAAACTGTTGTCTGTCACATGGATGTAGCACTGATCTCTGCCACAATGAGAACAGGAAGCAGGCTGAAGTGAAGAAAGTCATTACACCACCGCACAAGCTGAGGAAACAATTGTCACATGTGGTCTTATTTTTGGCATCAGCCATTAAAATGAACACTTGTGTCTCATAGTATGCACTGTGATGATGATGCGTAAATAAATAGAGGAAGCACTCACACCAGATGAATATTAGATTCTCTACCCATAACAGGCATCAAGGGGAACACAGCCAGACACAGACAGCTGAAGAACCAGCTTAATGACCACAGCTACACAAATACAAGAAATCATAACTTTAGGCATTGTGGGGAAACTGTCACAGTAGACTGCTCATATGTGCAAAAAACCATAAGTCAATTTAAAGAAAAATAATACAGTTTTTTCACTGGTTTATTTCTAAATTCAGTCAGACTCAATCTGACTTTCTTTGAATTAATTTTGTCCATAAAAAAAATAATAGTTTGAAGATTCAGTGCTGTTAAGGCTTGTAGGTAGCAGAGAATAGCTAAAATGTAACCTTAAGAAATGCCGAATTGTGTACAGAAGTAGAATAAAATATGTTTATCGATATAAATAAAGATTTCATCGTGTCACCCTGCATTTGTAATTTTCTTTGCTTTTCAGGTATGCAGAAAATCTATTTTTCATTACAGCGCTTTGGTTTAAGTACCAGTGCTGTAATTACCTTGGACCTGCCAAAAATTCCACACACGAAAGGCCAGAGAGAGAGGACGGCCAGGCCCAGGGTCAACATGGCGCGGTGGAAGAAACTCACCACCTGGGGGCAGCAAAGGTGAACATTCAGCATTATTCAGCGCATGAAATAATTATGAGCGCCAAATAATCCAGATTCAGTGTATTTAATCACCTACCAGCAGCTCAACTCCTAATGCTACCAGCAGAAAATAACTTAAACATTTCCACAGTGGCAGAGAGGGAGCAGAGTGAATCAAATCTGTCAGAGTTCCAGACCTGCAAAGGATCAATAAAGCTGTTTAAAGAAGAAAAGAGAGAAGAAAAACCTAAAAATCTAAAACAATATTATACAACAGCTCTCAGGAGCCGATAACAATGAAGGAAGTGACATGTAATGTAAATAACTTCAAGATACAGCTGCTATGTATTGATTATTCATTGATGGTTATTATTTTGGCGCTGGTTAAGATCCAATGCTTGCAAGACAAGATTTGCTAATCCAGCCTCGCAACCGTAGGTGGTAGTTACACAGATAACTGAGCAGACTGCAATAACTCTGCATTTATAATCTGCACCTGTTTACATTTTCTGTGTTTTACTCACTCTTTAAGGACAGAATACCACACAGGGACAGGCAGCAGGCAGTAAATATAGTAGGTCATCGGGCTCTTTTGGACAAGTAGGAATGCAACAATCGCCACAGCCAAGCACATAAAAACCCTCGCTAATGTGTGATTCGGGATCTGCAAAGAAGTAAGAATCTAGTCTGACCCACGTGTTTAATAGAAAGTGATTACAAAGTTGGGTACATTAACTTGTATGCTCTGACCTGTCGGAGGATGCTGGGATTTCTGATGAGGCTGGCGTGTGTCTTCAGTATTAGAAGGACAACATAAGATGTCCAGCCTACAAATCCAAGAACAACACTGCAACCCAGGAAAAACCTGTCGTAGGTGTGGTAGTAGACCAGACCTTCCAGTGCGTGGGATATCAGAGACTGACACAGAGAAACCTGATGGGAGACAAAAGAAAGGCGGACTAATTTTAGCAAATGGTTCAAATCTAAGCAGTCTAACTGGCTTTTAGTTGTTTTCAGAATACTCACAGCATCAACATACTTCTGTAACCGAATCAGCATTTTGGCTCTTTCGATAAATTCTTCTTGTTTTGACTCAGTCAGAAGTCTGGAAGAAAGGTTTAGCGTGAACAATAACAATTGCAAAAATCTCCCTCTTCTTGATTATAAACCCAAATGTGTTTCTTTTGCCCTGATACAGACATTAGTATATAAACGACAGTGACCTGATATATGTTCTTGGCTGCACTTACTGATATGGGGTGAAGAAAAATGACAGCGTTGTATCCTTTCTCTGGGTCATTTTAACCTATATAAAAAAAAATAGTTTACACAAATTTCTGTAAAAATATTTAAATACAATATAGGAAGACAGTGTGTAAAGTTACTGCTTTCAAGTTACTACGATAAACCAATTCTACTGTGAATAGCACTACATCTTATCACCTGATTATACAGTTACCTATTATTGCTAATGAAAACTAATATTTCCTTTCATTCAATAACTAAGGAAGAAGTGGTGTGTTTATAGTCATTTACAATCCTGATTAAGGATAAATCTTAAGTTAGGGCAGTGCTGCATGATTTAGTACCTTGAATTGCTCCAGTACTTGAAGAGCATTTGTGTACATGCTTTGTGCCTTGAAGTGGTCAGTGTTGTTGAGGTAGGGAAGAGGTAAAACACCCTGAAATTACACATAGCATTAAGATACATAGAAAGTGAATTTTTTTTAAAAATGTGTACAACCATATTGTTGTTGAGAGTTTTATGAAGAATCAAAATAAGCATTTTAAGCTACAAATGGTTTGTGTATGTCCATTATGCTGAACATATTTGTGGACTTACAACAGAGTTGACAGGGATGGGAATGCCAATGAGAGATGCCATGAGGGTGGCTATGTCAGCCTGCAGAAAAGAGTTTTGTACTGTCAAATTTGATTTATTTGCATATTTACATATACGTCAGCAACAATTTGATCCTGACCTGATTGACGTCAACTCTACGAATCTGCTCCAATTTCCAATCTCAGTAAAAAGAAATTGAAAACGTTAGCATAATAACAGTCAGCCAATGTCACAAAACAACCAAAATGTGTGTGAGTTTAGTACCTTGTAGGTACTCATCGATGTAGGGTTGGGGATCAGTCGCTCTCTGAGCAGTTTGGACTCCAGCTCCCCACACCACCAAAGGAGTAAGAGTCTCTGAGGGATGGCCTGCGCCATGTGAACCTGGAGACACGGGCATAAAGTAATTCTTGAGAGGAAACATACTGTGCGACAGACATTTGTGAGGCATATATTAGAGAAATAATTTCACCCCAGTTTGTCATTCCATGATCAGAAGTAAACACGTAAGCTGTTCTCCCATCATAATTAAAAAACTCCTCTATGATAGAAACCACCTCAGCAACACCACTGTCCACCAAACCAATGTTGTTAAGATACTGCCTGGAAAAAACAAGAAATAGAAGTAATTCAGCAAACAATTAGTATTGAGCAGATTTACATTCGATATTAAAATGCATAAATAAAGAAACAAGGAGTCATAATGTTATCCTTAGTCTTACTGTGACATTGGTCTGTGTGCGTGTCCATTTGTGTCGATGCCCAGCAGATGTAGAAAGAAGACATTTTTATCTTCAAGGAGATAGGCCTTCAGGCTGGAGTTTGACTTTGCTGAATGAAAGAATGACTAGTACACAAAAAGAAAAGTCAACACAGACATTCACTTTGGTGAATTCTTTCTTTAAAAGAGAGCCACCTCTGAAAAAAAGCCTCTATCGATTACAATATTTATCATTGGCAATGTTATTAGCAATTCCACTAGCATACTTTTACTTGAGTGAACACCCAGGTGTCCAGTCTGGATGCATCTGTGGAGGCAAAATCCTCTTCTTCTGCTGGGTACGTGTGTGTGTACACATGATCTCCACTAGCACCTGGGGAAAATGGCCCAGCATGAAATGGCATTACGGTTTTCTATCAATGATAAAAAAAACAACAACAACACGTTTTTAAAACCACAAGAGAAAATTTCACGTAGTTTAGTAACTCATTATGTGCAAGAGAGTGTGTGTACCTTTGGCAAACATGGGCAGAATATCAGGGCTGCCCCAGCACCAGGTGCGTCTGCTCTGGTTAAACACAGAGTCGAACTCAACTGGATTCTCCTTCCACCCTAAACAGACACATGAGTACATATAACCCAAGCTTCAGCCAAATATAAGCAAAAATGTCATGCAGCATAGGGCACACACCCACCTTTAGCAACGGCACTAACATCCTCATAAAAACCTGCGATGAGAGCAACATGACCAGGACGAGACTCAGTGGGAACCCGTGTGTGCGACACCCCCCAGGTGCCCTTCTCTTCGATAATACTTCTGATATTTGAGAATCACATCGTGGCACAGTAAATTATGTACCACAATATGGTAAAGGCAAGCTAGAACACAGGAAAACTGTATCCTAGATCTATAAATAAGGTACCTAGTAGCACCCAATCAATCAGTTTAGAGCCATACCTTAGGTATGGGGTCCTGGAAGAACCATTGTGCAGAGGCATGAAAAGACTGTCTGCTCTGAGACCGTCAGCAACAATTAAGATAAGTCTGGAAGCAGGAGGTGGCAATAGCGTGGCATGGGGAGGCATGCCATGGACCAGAGGGGATGTGAAGTAGATGTCAAAAATAGACAGGAAGAAGACAATGTGCACTGTTAATCCAACCAGGAAGAAGGTGATCATCCTCATTTTGGAGTGAGCTGAGTCTGCAGGGCATTAGAAGGGTGAAGACCTAAATTAAAACACAATACACATGACAAATGAAGCGGAAAAGCATGATTTGTTTGTCCTTGTGTTCAAGATGAAGATATTTCAACCCCAAAACGTGTTAATGACCCTTTATTCAACATGAAGAGAAGGTTTCTGTAGTATGACAATGGAGAATTCCAACGTGTTTTCAATCGATGTTTATTTCTGACAGACCACAATCGGTAAAGTACGCTTGTTGACATAGGTAATCGGTTACAACGTTGTCGTGACAGAATAAGAAACCTTACCTGTTTGTTACGTAGTATTCGTGAGTAGAGTTAGCCAAAAGAAAGGGAGAATAGAGTCTGTTTATGAATGAATGGGAGAGTAGTGAGATTTACAACCAATTTAGCCATTCCCCTGATTCAGCATCCACTCCTCGCGTGTAACGAAAAACAAAACCCGACGGATGCTTTACTTAAGGGAAGCAAGATCAACATAATCTTTAAACGCTGCCAATTACAAAACCAACTGTGCCGGCGTTTAAGAAGATTAGCTCAAGACATTCAGCTATAACTGACATCAACTTCCTTATTGTGACTGACGTTCGACGCTGTTGCGCGTCCTAGTAACTTACATGGAATTATGGGTATTGTAGTTAAATTCGGACAATGGGATTTCTTTAAATATTATGTTTAAAATCAAAAGCATTTTCACATCAAGATACACAATTGTGTTTTATATTTTACGTTGTGTGAAAATGTGCGTTTTTTTCTCCATATCGACATTTTCATAATTTATCGTTCGATTATAGCACACCAGCTAGCACACATTTGTGCCCTGCCTGTCTTTCTGTTTCACTGGCATCCAATCATATTACGCTGTCCAATTTAAGAGGCGGGATTTTACGAAAGGGTTTGGATAATTTGGCCTATCACGTGTTCGTATTTTCTCTCCATCGTCAAAGCCGCTAACACCCATGCTATTCAGGAAGAAGTGGGTCTAGCTAGCATAGCTAGCTCGTATTGCTAAAAATCTTTATAGTGGAAAAATGGCGTCGGTCAACCCGTTTAATCTCAGTGACTCAGAGGAAGAAGCTGAGCAGCGCCCAAATGAAACAGTTGACACAGAGCGAAGCCCAAGTGACGGCGCGCCAGGACCCCCGACAGGCAATCCATTCTCTCAACCTGCGGACGCCGACCCTCCGACGCTCCTGCTGTCTAGCAACCGCACCAGCCCCAGTGGTGAAGGCGTCTCGATCTCAGCCACCTCCGCTATGGCAGCAAGCACCGAGGCGCGAGTATCTATGGATGTAATCGCTGCTCAGCTCTTACGGGACCAATACATTCTCACGGCCCTAGAGTTTCATACCGAGCTACTAGAAGCAGGCAGGGAGCTCCCCAGGTTGAGGGATTATTTCTCTAACCCTGGTAACTTCGAGCGACAGAGCGGCACCCCGCCCGCCAAAGACCAGGTACTCGTACCGGGAGGACCACTGAGTAAGTACCGCCATGGAAATAGTGACAGTCATAAAGCTAGCCAGTGTTGCACTATTGGATGTTGGTCCGATAGCTAATGAACGTGAGGCTGAATGATTGATTGATTTGGAATGGCAGCCAACCGACACCTGCCGTCCCGGTGCAGGGCCCACAAGTAGCAACGTTCATGTGTTTGCTGTCATGCTGACGAGACATCCCAGACGGGAGCACTGGTTGCTTTTGCGTCCATCCAATGGGATCAGCTGGGTGTGTAACATTATGACCGCCTGTCTGCTTATTTATTGTCAAAAATTGTCAGGATAAGATCCATAAAAGGAAAGATTTTTTTTTTTTTTTTAAATAAAACGTTGCCTATCCTAGCCTTTTAGTTGGACGTTATAGGGCCATGAAGCCAGAATAATACCTTTATGGTGGCAATATTACTCACATCCCTTCAGAGGCCCTATCTACTGGAAAAACCTGTAGCATTTCATGGTGGCTGAAGCTTCTGGACCTATAAACTAACATGGGGTGCTAACGTAAGCATAGAGATGAGCTGAGCCACAAATCAACAAAACCCACTCAGAACAATAAGACTGGACTTAATTGATGTATATGTGCTGTTTATGTAGCTTTATTTATTTATTTATTTTTTTAAACATAATGTGTGACTACATGCATGTATTCAATGCTGCTAATTGATGCCCTGGTCTTCAGTGATGGTGTTTGGTCCTATGCACATATTTCCTAACAATCTTCAGATATTCAGCCGCAGGGGTAGTTTCACATTCACCCTCCCAAAAACAAATCATAGACAGTCTTTGCATTGTACACCATATCAAGGCCAGCGTGATGGCTCTCACATGCTCTCCATCAGCACGCCCATGGCTGTTTGCACTATGTTACTCTTCTTTCTTTCTTTTTCTCCGTTCTCACTTTAATGCATTGAGGAACTGACAGCCAAAGGCAAAGCAATACCAGTGACAAACCAGAGAGAAATAAAAGTAAAAATACCAGAAATGATATTGTGATTTAAAGCAGCTGATGACTGATGCATGCTTAGAGGACAGAAGTTAGAGTTCTCATAGTTGTAGATCATCTTTTCATCTCTTTTCTGTTCTTGACAGAGAAAGTAGCTGTTTAGGCAATAGAATTAAATTCAGCATGTAATGTAACACAATCAATCCAATATCTTCCGATGCCTAGATGCTGATATTGGTCTATATTTAGCTTGCTAAAACACTGAGCAATGGCTAAAACGATGCTTTCATTGAAAAATTCCAATCCCTGAGGTTTGTGAGTTTAATCTTAAATTCAAACATTGTCCCCAAAACAAATACGATGAATTCGGTCTTCCTGACTTTGATTGCACAACCAGTGGCTGTTAGTTGTTGGTCCAAGCAGCGTTTGGTTGCATAATGAGAGTGTTCTATGTAATTTACCACCAGATCCGCAGCTGCGGCTTGAAGATGCGTCACGTTAAACATCTCTCACCCGCTTGCTAATTTGCCAACAGTAAGCCTAATGAAAGTCCATTTCACTCGTCAGTGGCCTGTGAGGTGATTATTTACGTTGAACTAACTCGCTCTTTAAAGGCATAAGTCAAGCTAATTACATTTCTATTTACGTCACTGAGAATAAAATTCATTGTGAGCAAGTAACTCCAGTTTGTTCTTTTAATCTGTTATTATTTTAATCTGTAGAAGTAGATGTGGCTGATGGTCTGCTGGAACTTTAACAGGCAGAGACTTGCTGCTGTGTGAAGGTGATAAATGATGGAGTTGTAGCCTGCAGGGTCCCTGCAGTTGCACTTTTATTAAGGTTATTTTCCTTCATTGTGCATGTGTAAATGACTCAATTGTTACTTTCTTTTTACATTGTGAAAAAAAGTCTTTTAAATTTTAAAAACTTTGTTGTCACAGTTATTACCTCACATACAAGAAAACATATTTATATAAAATACTTATGCACGGTTTAGTTAAAGTCCTCCAGTAGTTTTTTCCATTTGCCAAACACAAAAACATGCTCATTACCATGATTAAAATGCTCCTTCAAACCAGCATTTTCATTAGACCTTATGAGATTCTTTTTCAGCAAATGTGTATTGGTTCTTTTGAAGATGCTGCTACATGTGTGCAGGATTTCCAAGGTGTGTGACAGCACTAAAGAGGTGACTTCTGAACCCAGGCAATGATTGCTGCAAGCATTTAACTAAAGGTCACCACAAGGAGGTTGGTTTTTAGTGGTAACCATCTTTTTTTACGTAGTGAAGATGTGGTTGTTTTTAACATCCCAACATTCACAGAAGACATTCAATCATCAGGAAGCGAGGACAGTCAGATGAATCCGCCGCAGGGAAATTTGTCCCCCTGATGTTAGTGTGACAACACAATAGTCAAACACTTGCTCTCCAGCCACAAGACTGAGGTCGTCTACATTTACGCTTCACATCTTGCATGTTTTGTTTACCATATCACCATTCAAAGAAAACTGGAGAATCTGTATTAGTACAGGACAATCTATTTGTGGAACACAAACATCTTTGACTAAGCTGTGAGGAATGTGGAGCCCAGTGAAATAGGAGCACCAACACAGGGCGTGGCTCAAATAATAGATACTGTATAGTAGGAACAATTACTGAAATTATTATGCAATGATAATTCATTTTTAAAGTGTGTTATAGTTCAAGAAATCACACTGTCTCACTAATGACACTTAAATAAGGTATTAAAACATTCTTTCAGCTTCGCACCAACGTTACCCGGACATGAAGCCATTGTTAATAATTAACATGGGTTTTGTCTTGGTTAGTAAAGGTTACTTGGGGCCATTATTCTATGTGAACAAGGCTTTTTATGACTTATAACCATTTTGTGTGCGTGTGTGAATGTGTGTGTGTGTGTGTGTGTGTGTGTGTATATATATATATATATATATATATATATATATACACACACATGTGTGTATATATATATAAACACACACACACACACACACATATATATATAATGTACGTGTTTTTGTGTGTGTGTGTGTGTGTATACATAGTGAGGGTTGGTCTCCGCCAGGGCTGCCCTTTGTCACCGATTCTGTTCATAACTTTTATGGACAGAATTTCTAGGTGCAGTCATGATGTTGAGGGGGTCTGGTTTGGCGACCTCAGGATCGGGTCTCTGCTCTTTGCAGATGATGTGGTCCTGTTGGCGTCATCGGCCCGTGACCTCCAACGATCAGCGGATCGGTTCGCCGCCGCGTGTGAAGCGGCTGGGATGAGAATCAGCACCTCCAAATCCGAGGCCATGGTTCTCAACCGGAAAAAGGTGGAGTGCCTTCTCCGGGTCAAGGAGGAGATCCTGCCCCAAGTGGAGGAGTTCAAGTACCTCGGGGTCTTGTTCACAAATGAGGGAAGAATGGAGCAGGAGATCGACAGGCAGATTGGTGCGGCGTCTGGACTAATGCGAACTCTGCACCGGTCCGTTGTGGTGAAGAGAGAGCTGAGCCGAAAGGCGAAGCTCTTGATTTACCGGTTGATCTTTGTTGCTACCCTCACCTATGGTCATGAGCTTTGGGTAATGACCCAAAGAACAAGATCACGGGTACAAGTGGCCGAAATGAGCTTCCTCCGTAGGGTGGCTGGGCTCTCCCTTAGAGATAGGGTGAGAAGCTCTGCCATCCGGGAGGAGCTCGGAGTTGAGCTGCTGCTCTTCCGCGTTGAGAGGAGCCAGATGAGGTGGCTTGGGCATCTAGTTAGGATGCTCCCTGGACGCCTCCCTGGTGAGGTGTTCAGGGCATGTCCCTCTGGTAGGAGGCCCCAGGGAAGAACCAGGACACGTTGGAGAGACTATGTCTCTCGACTGGTCTGGGAATGCCTGGGGATCCCCCCGGATGAGCTGGAAGAAGTAGCTGGGGAGAGGGAAGTCTGGGCCTCTCTGCTTAAGCTGCTACCCCCGCGACCCGACCCCGGATAAGCAGTAGAGGATGGATGGATGGATTTTTTTTTTCTTCTAAAACTTTTCTTTCTGTCTCACAAAGAGATCAACCACCTATATCTTGTATGTTCTTTATAAATATAAGTATAGTCCTGTAAGATTGCTGCTTTTTAGTGCTTAGAAGTCCTAAATTTTTACTCTGAACCATAAACTGAAGTCCTGTTTCTGATTGTCTGTTGTCTCCATCTGTGTCCTCTGTGCAGACCGAGCAGGCAGCATCAGCACCTTGGATTCTCTGGACTTTGCCCGTTACTCAGATGACGGTAATCGAGAGTCAGATGAGAGGGTGGCAGGTAAGACGAGGCGCTTAGAGCGAACACAAAAACATGTAGGAAAACATTTTAGACAGTAGATGGTAGACGCATCAGAGAGTTTAATGCGATGACCTATAAATATGTTTATGAAGCTTTAATAGAGAGGATTTAAAGCAGAAATGTTCCTCCTCGCGTGCGCTGCAACACTGTTGAGGCGCTCTGATGATTCTGCTGCTGGTCTCAGCATTGTTGAAAATCACACCTTGTTGATTCGGGGGCCCTGACACGAAGCACCAATCAGTCAGAAGGTTGTTACATTTGGTTGAGCTCAGCGCATCACCAGCTGAGGCTGCCGCTGACAGTGCCTAAAAACAGAATAGTTTGGTATATCTCTGATGTTAAAATAATCCGCCTCCTTTTCTATCTCACCAGCATTCGTTAGCCATCTTGAAAAGGTCAATTCCATTTGACATTTCCTTTTCTTTTTGTCTTTAGCATAAGATCATTTGTACTGTGTGCACATTGCTACCGTGCATGAGAGTTAGGATTCTCTGTCGCGTAGACAGGATATTTTCTACAGTAGGTTGGAGCCTTCGGTGATATTTCCACAAGGACAAATAAAACTGCTGTCCAAGTCCATCATAACTACACATGCAGCAGAGATGTTGGTTTCCTACTCCCAAAAGCAAATTGGGCATCTTTTTCAAAGACTCTGCACATGCTGCCAGATTGGCACCTTTCCTTCTCTCTATTCCTCCTTCACCTACTCTTTCCTTTCTTTGGTTCTTCCTGCCGAGACACACCTGCCCCCCAGCTGTCTGACTCTGGGTTTTCTGCTTTCTCTTGACGTTGATCAAACCCCAGTGAACAATACTGGACAAGTCACTCCATCCAGACTAGCTGTTTACTTCATTTTCTTTCTTTAAAAAAGGAAAAAAAAACTTGTCCTTGTTACTCTGTTCTTAGTTTTCCCATTTTGTTGCAATTGCATCCTGTGCACTCTTTATCTGTAAGAATCATTAAGAATTATGGAGTGGCTTAAATTTGTCGATTGAATAAGTTGGCATTGCTGATATCTCTTTCTGCAGATGTTAAACCTTTGCAAATGGACACAAAATTTAAAATTCCTAGAGATATTGCTGCCAAACCAGAAGCAATACAATGGTAACAAGAGAGGGAATAAGCCCAACAGAGGAAATCAGATTTTCAGTGCACACCTATGCAACATTTTTTCTCCTGTTCCATTGCTTTTAAGTTTGTGTGTGTTTTTAATCTAGTATGTGAATCTTTTGTTCTTTTTCTCTCCTTGGTGTTCAGTTTACACTTTGAAATTTGAATTATCTGCTTCTTCTGAATGTGTATGTCAGAAAGAGCAGGCTTGACTGTTGTGGTCGATGAATGAAAATGAAAACCAGCAAAGGAGTTCTACAATCATTTGTTGTTCTTATAACATAGACTGATTTGTTCCTAGTTTGATGGTCTTACTGATGAGAATTAAAACCTAAACAGTGGCTGTCCATTGAGTGGCTTGAAACCAGTTAATTTATTCCTTTGTTTGAAAGGAAAGTCCTTTGTCAGACAGCTCCTAGAATAAACAAGAACCATTTGAGCAGTTCAGTAGTTTTGCTGACTCCAGCTGAAGTAAAATCAAAACTCACTGAGCTTTATGTTCAACATGTCACTTGAGCAAACATGTCATTTAGCTGGCTTTACCATGATCCTCTGCTGCATGTGTTTCCTGCAATCATGACTTGCATGCATCTTTTTTAAATTTTGTTTTGGTTTATGACATGATCTTTTGTGTGCTGTTTTTGTTTTTCATACCCATCTTGTTTTATTTGTTTATCCCCCCTTCTTTGGTTGGATGCACTTCCTGTGTGTCTGTGTTGTCACTTCCTGTCCAGTGCTGGAGTTTGAGCTACGGAAAGCAAAGGAGACCATTCAGGCTCTGCGCACCAACTTGACTCAGGCAGCAGGTGTGGCGTTCTTTTTACCTTTTCTGAACCTGAAGCCTTTTTATTACAGCCTTCTCTCTTTCTTGGTTTCCTATGTGAATTCCTGTGGATGATTAGTGCTAAGCATCTTTCCAGACTGATCTTTCTTCTCACTTATTCAGAGAGTGAAATTCCCTCCCAGGAGAGGAAAAACTACAAATCAAGTCCTGAAATTCAGGTGGGTAAACCTGAAATGTTAAAAACAGTTCAGAAAGTTGGTGAGGGATTTGACACATTCTTGTGAGGCACTCTGATGTTAAAACTGCTTCATGTTCCCTTCCTTCAGGAGCCCATACGCCCACTGGAAAAAAGAGCCTTAAACTTCCTTGTGAATGAATATTTACTGAAAAATGAATACAAACTCTCATCAATCACCTTTTCTGATGAAAATGATGATCAGGTAAAGTCCAGTGCTGTGGTATCATTAAAACAAAAGAAAAGTCATCTTATTACAGTTAATCATGTGTTAATATTCGCATTTGCTTCCTTTTTAATTCAAAAATCCCCATTTCTTGACAAATAATGAACGAAAAGAATTAACAACATGGTCAAGTCACTCCTAGTAATATAACTTTCTGCCTTCCAACTTGTTTTCAGGACTTTGAGTTGTGGGATGACGTCGGTCTCAACATCCCAAAGCCCCCTGACCTACTACAGCTGTACCGGAACAGCGGCACCCCCCTCTCTTCACCCAGGGACATGGTAGATGTGTCAGTAGAGGTGGATTTGGGTGATCTTCCAGGAAACAGCAACAACCAAGATCCTCCAAAGAAGCCTGACCTCTCACAACAGGTGTGTGTATGATGATTGCATAGGCTTGTTTGATTAAAACCTTTGTGGTCAGACAAGACTGACAACATTGAGGCACAGTGATGTGAAAGTGGGGGAAGCTGGCTAATCTTTTTTGTCACTTCATAGCAGCAAACAGAAGTTGTCCAAGAGTTGGAGTACCAGATAAGCCTTCTGAGCAATGAAAAGCAGAGCCTCGTTGAACAAATTAAGAAACTGCAAAGGTGTGACAATGAGGATAACTTTATGTATGACTGTGTTTTTTGGTAATAATGGATTATTTACTCACTCTTCATTTCATCTTGTTTTGCAGTGAGCTCGAGACACTGAAGAAGGCTGTCTCCTCACCTCCCTCCACTCTGGACTCAGATTCTCAGAACATATCCAATCCCTCCTGTTTCTCCTCCAACACCAACAGTTCGTCCACCGAACCGCTCTCTGTGGTGTGTTTTAAATACGTAGTTCAGAGATTTGTGATTATTTGCACCAGTGTTAGACCTTTCTTATAGCTAAATATTCATTGATGAAGTAATCATTCAAAATCATTTAGATGATTCCAGAATAACTGCATTTTCTTGACATGCCTGTTTAGGATTTAACCTAGTTTTACTTTCAGCCTGATACCGACAATGATAAATATCTGGATACCCAGGAGGGACCACAGCCTGAAACTGACACCAACTTCCCCTCCTCTCAGAACTCATCACATCCACACACACAGATCAACAGCAAGCTTAAAAAGCGACCTCCTGTCCAGTTCGATCAGCCAAACAGGTCAGTGAATTTAGAATTACATAGTTTTCATTCTAAGCCCAGTCTTTTAAGGAGTAATACTTTGTTTCACCTGGAAGGTGTAAATGACTTAATATACCGTAAATTACGGACTATAAGCCGCTACTTTTTTCTACACTAAACACTGCGGCTTATTCTACGATGCGGCTTAAAATTGAAAATAAAATTGATCAGAGGTCTAATGAAATTGTATGATCAGTCAAGCACACTGATTCACAACTATTGTGAATCAGTCATTTTTACTAACCCTCATCAACATGGAAAATACTAAAAGAAAAGCATATGATGCGACTTTTAAGTTAAGAGCGATCACTCTGGCGGTTGAAGAAGGAAATCAACCTGCCGCACGTAATCGTGGCATAAATGAATCAATGGTGAGAAGGTGGAGACGCCAACCTGAAGAACTGATCGAAATCAAAAATATGACAAAAGCTTTTAGATAGCTTGAAAACTTTCTGGAAGACTGGGTCAACACACAGAGAGCAGGCGGCCGTGGTGTTTCCGCTATACAAATCAGACAGAAGGCAGAAGCAATCGCCATCGCGATGAAAATATAAGATTTTAAAGGTGGGCTATGGGGTTGTTTTAGATTGTCCATTGTTTGAGTAAAAAAGCATAAGCAACGTAATTAGTGTGTAGCTGATACAAACGTATATTTCAAGGTAGCTGCATTACAGAAAGTTAGAAAAAAACCATTTATCAGTACAGTGATCCCTCGTTTATCGCGGGAGTTGCGTTCCAAAAATAACACGTGGAAAGTGAAATCCGTGAAGTAGTCAGCTTTATTTTTTTTTTATTATTTTACAATGCAATACTGAACTATAGAATGAAACCAAAAATCAAAACCTGTTTTAAAGCCCAAAATTTGTTTAAAACAATAATTTTAATCTAGTAATACAAGGTTGGAAACATTGTCACTCGCGTATTTCACAGTCCCAGCTGTGCCTCTGCGTCCTGACTCCGCTCCGCTGTAGCGTCTGTTTCTACTGAAGGCGCAGGAGTCTTTCTCCGAGAGAAGAACATTGTTATGGGTAGTTGTTGGCGCTCTTTCTTTTTCTGAGCAAGAAGATTTTTATAAACGGATATGCCACCTTCGATTATATTTGAGAACTGCAATGAACGACTTGCAAAAAAAATCCGTGAAGCCGTGAAAGATGAAACGCGATATAGCGAGGGATCACTGTACATTATATTTGTTTATGTTGCTAAACAGATTAAATTAAAAGTTAAAAAAAATCCTTACATGTGATAAAAAAATTGGATTTAAGGTCTCTGTATAAACATACAATTGAAAAGAGCGGATGTTGTTTCTTACCTGTCTGTTTATCACTCGTCAGTGACTCATTTCTTACAGTAATAAAAACATATACCGGTACTGAATGTTATTGAGCTAATTTTTCATATTACTACGTGGGATACCTGCGGCTTAAAATCCGGTGCGACTTGTATAAGTAAAAAATTGATTTTCTTTCTAAAATTAGATTATGCGACTTTTAATTAGGTGCGCTCTGTAGTCCAGAATTTACGGTAAATATAAATTAAATCAATTTTGATTAGGTTTAGCAGTGTAGCCACTAGATGGAGCCATCATTCTTTATCAAAAGTGCACAGAAGCTGCCAGCTTGTGGAAAAATGTAACTTACTCTGAACATGTACATTGGACTTCATTGTGTAACGTCAACTTGTGACTTTTGGCCGTGTAGAAACATTTTCTACCACAAACTCACCACCCATACTGTGGTGTGCTTGCAAAATCGCTTCTGAATCAATTAATATGTACATCTGTTATGCCCTCTGCCATTTTGAAATGTTGTTACATCCCTCAGGATGCAGTAATATGAGTGGCAGCACAAACCGCTCTAGCAAATGTCTAATCCTCAGTCAGAGGAGGTCTCTGGTTGGGGGAATAAACTTTGAACTGTCCTGTCTGTAATAACTGTTATTTTTTCTTTGTCTCTGTGGGCTTGTCTTTATTCTCTTGCTCATAGGAAGTTGTCCCCAGCCTTCTTGCAAGCACTGCTCTCTTTCTGCAGAATGTGCTCTGACAGTCGCCTGGGAGCAGAGGTAAGATTCCATCCTTCCTATAGAACACTTAAAGCTGTACGTTCATTATAAAGTTCACCCCAGCAACGTCTTTTGTTGCAGGTTTCTCGTATAGCTGACAGTGAGGACAGTGTGATGTTGATGCTGGGCCGCTGTCTTCCCCACATTGTCCCTAATGTTCTGCTTGCTAAGCGAGAGGTACAATAATCCATATTCTTTCTGCTCATCATATATCTATATCTATATCAGCATCTCCATCAGCAAGGCTTCTTTCATATTGTCCAATAGATGAACATGCGGCAGCAGGGCTTTGCAGGGTGTTTAGGGAAGATAGGAACATTAGTTTTCATTTTATTTCAGTCAAATAAGCTGCATTAATGTAGACGGCCCCCCCCCCCCGGTTTATACACAATTTATATATTTTCTCCTGCTAATTCCTAGCTGACTTGTGTCTATCTATTGGTTTAGAGTTTCACCTCACTGGTCGCGTGGCTCTTGTTTACACCACTGTAAACTGTCATCATTTCGCTGATTTTTTTTTTCGACTCCCATTCTTTTTCCACCTTCACTGGTTTGACTTTTCCGTTCTTTCCCCGTCTCACCCATTCTCTTCACTCTCACGCATGCCTCTCTTCTAGAGAATGGTTGCACACCTTTGCCAGGTGAGTCTTTCACGCGCTCATCTGCATGGTTCTAACGTGTCCTGTTAAATCCACGTAACAAATGCCTAAAGCCTGTAGGCTACAACTGCATTCACACAGGTCAGAAATGAGTAAGAACTAAAATAATAACTCAAACAGGCCTTAAGTATTCAGTTTTAGCCTCAGGTGTCTGCTACACCCTGTGTATTTATTCCTTCCCTGTGTTTTATTTGCTGCAACTTTCATCCTTTTTTGACTTGTGTTTTGGTTTCATATCTTCAAAGGAAGCAAGGGAAGGCTTTTATTGCCATCTGCAACTTTTCTGTGCCTGGACAAATACTGTAGGCTTATTTTGCTCCCAAACACCTAAAACGTGCAAAGCTATAAAAACACACGTCTGGTTGGAGCAGTTCTTAGACTTGCGTAGATTTGCATATCCGTATGGTTTGTTATTCTTATTAACGTTCACAGTTTTGAGATCTTGCTCTCAAGATCGAAACTAATGTCATATGTAAGACTGCTGAAAACTACAGAAAAACAGCAGAACTTTAAGATGTTGAGACTCTTCAATGATTTGGACTTTGTTCCTTGTCCGTTAGATTCACTTAACCATAACATTACATTCACATGAGCGCATGCATGCACACACGCACATGCACACGCAGCTGCTCACACCTCTATCATGCAACTTGAAGCTCTCTAACCCCTTCAGGACCGGAGGAGCCCTTTGTTGGTGTTTAAACGTAACACCCTCTTAAGAACAAAAAGTGTTTGACTTGAAACGGTCCAGTGACACATCGGAACTGTGCCTGCCACCTGGCCACATTATCAGACACTGTCAATCATTAAACGTTATTATTTCTCTTGCAATGATTCCCCACAAGGGCTCGGCCTGATTTCTGTTACATTTTTAGTAACCTTTCCTGATAATGAAAAATCCAGTCTTTTTTTAATAAGGCCCTTCAATCAACACTAAAGAATAAGCCTTTTGTTTTGTTTTTTTGGGGTGGTCACCATTAATACTATAAATATGCCATAGTGACCGACTTCCCTTTTCACTGTGAGGATTTCTCTGTGATCTTTAATGTACGACTCACAGGACAAAGAACATTGTCAGTTTTATCAGGGCTCCGTCGAACTGGGTAGTGTAGGATGAAGAGTGACTTATAAAGAGTTATTTGGTCTCTGGTTAATTTGCACTACTACAATCATCACTCCTCTCAAAAGATGGTAAATGCATTCTCTGTTATCAGCATAAAATGAAACTCTTGCCATTATGTTGTGGTTATAATACACTTTATGCCTGAGATTTTCACGAGAAATAAGGCGTCTTAGAGATGTCAGAGTCAACCTTTTAGCTTCAATATAGTGCAGATAATATAGCTTACAGAGTTTGAATTGTCTGCTTTGTTGCTTTCATTCATCATTTTGGAACCAGCTGTGTTCCTTTTGAGGGGGGGTCCATCTATTAATGTTCCTGGGAATATGCCAAGTAAATTATTATTTACAGGAAAAGCCCCTGACATCTGGAAGACAGAATCTTTATAGTCCCTTGCTGAATCTGCAAGCATTTATTCATTCTTTCTTTGTCTTTATTTTCTTTTCTTTTTTTTCTTTCATTCAAGAACCGGAACATGCAGCAAAGTCAAGCATAGAAATTGATGTTAACAATGAAATACATGTGAGAGTAAACTGTTGGCTGAAATTATTGGACAGATCTTGAGATATAGACTTTTTTTGTCTCCAAAACCTGACTTCATGTCCTAATGTTCATGAAATTTGCAGATGGTGGCTCTCAGCACATCAAATCTGAATTTTAACATCTCTCTGGCTTAGTTTTGAGCCTTAGTTTTTGTTCTCCCATCCCTCGTGCAACTCAAGCCAAAGCCTTTCCTTTGAATGTGCAATGGGCAACATGAGCAAAGCAGACTCTTATTGTTTAGATGAGTATTTCTTTCTCTCATGGCAGACTATAGTATTTTCTTAGGCCAAGGAGGCAGAAAACAAATTTTAGCCTACTTGAACCATTCATGTAACCACTTAATATAGTCCAGCGCTTCTTAATTGCCATGTTGAAAACGTTTGTTGGTATCTGTCACCTCTCAGGTCCCTCTGTCTCTCCAGCTTTGGGGTTTTGCTTGTTCTTCCAAGTACATTGACAGGAAACTATGAGATCTTAGTTGAGGAAAGGGAGAAAAAAACTAAATCGTATTTTTAACTTTGTGTGCACTCTCTAATTTGGGTGTATCTGGCGGGAATAGCCTGGCCATAATTTTGGCAATGGACGCCCTGTATCAAGTGCGGCTCTGGCTGGAGTCTCCATAAACTCTGTGTGAACTCTGCAATCGAGCTGCTGTGTAAAAGAGGAGCAGATTGACTGTATATGTGTCGGTTTATGTGCAGCCGTGTCCCACTGTCTGCATGCACTACTTAAATCAACTCCAATTGCCTGTATGCAAATCCAAATCCAAACAATTGGTTTCAGAGATGGTTCCTTGTTTTCTTTTTCCTCACTTCCTTATATTGTTTCCTTTTAAAGACTTTTACGTGTCCTTTCTCTGGTCTCTCCAGGCCAATTTTATTGTTATCAAATTGTGCTTCATGAATAGTAATTCAAGCTGATACTTCTTTTCTGTGTGTCCTTGCCTCCCTTGATCTCCTCCAGGAGTTGATCCCTTTAATCTTGTGTACTGCCTGCCTTCACCCGGAGCCTAAAGAGAGGGACCAGCTTCTCCACATCCTCTTTAATTTAATCAAGAGGCCGGATGATGATCAGAGGTGATAGAACAATACAAGTTTAGTTTGTCTGATTAGCCTTTAATGCCCCAGCTTTTCTCTAGCAGTGTGTTCTCACTGGTGTCCGTGTGTGTTGTGTCTCTCCAAAGACAAATGATCTTGACAGGGTGCGTCGCCTTCGCAAAGCATGTAGGCCCCACACGTGTTGAAGCCGAACTACTTCCTCAGTGCTGGGAACAGGTAATGTAGTTTGAACACTCACTGTGGCTAACCATTACCCTCGACTTCTCTTCTCATAGAGAAATGTCTTTTTCATCTTTACTTTTGCGTTGTCCTTGAATGTGAGAGCTCAGTCTGGTTTTCATTGCCACCTGTGTCACCTCATGTGCATATTCTTAACAGCTGCCAGCAGCTAGTAGCCTGAGAATGAGACTGGAGAGCTTGGTAGCCATTTCCACAGGGTCAGCATGTTGATGATACATGAGTTGTTTTCCATTCTGTGTGGCTGCCCTCCAGTCTACTTCTCTCCTCCCCTGTTTCCTTTAACACTTTTCACTCTTTAAATATTGTTCTCTTTCTCTGAAGATCAACCACAAATATCCAGAAAGGAGATTGTTGGTCGCAGAGGCCTGCGGAGCATTGGCACCGTACCTTCCTGTAAGAAAATATGTTCACAGAGAATCGGAGATTGTACATAAATCACTGGGAATAAAGCTAAAAAGTCTTTTTCTCTATTTCTCTTCAGAAGGAAATCCGTAGCTCGCTGGTGTTGTCCATGCTGCAGCAGATGCTCGCTGAGGATAAAGCTGACATGGTCAGAGAGGCTGTGATCAAGAGTCTGGGTATCATCATGGGTTACATTGATGACCCTGACAAGTATTCCCAGGTATGTCAGCTGAGAGCAGAATTGATGTTTATTGTGTTTCTAAAAGTAGTTTTATTCTATTTTATTTTATTCTAACTAGTTTATATTCTATATACATTGCAGTGGTAAAATATATACAGTAAATTCATCAGATACTCTTGAATTACATCATGTTTACTCTTGAGTGGTTGTCTTTCAGGGTTTCGAGCTGATGCTGCTGTCACTTGCAGACCCATCGGAACGGGTGGTTAATGCAGTCCACCAGGTCTTCATTCCTGCTTTTGCTGCCTGGGCCACAGAGCTGGGCATCCTGCACACCACACTCATTCCCTCCCTGTTGACACGGATAGAAAAACTACTTATGGTACGTGCAGAAAATTATAAAACATATAAAGCACATAATCACAGTTTACCTCCATGTGCGCCCTCTTTTCTGCAGCAAGGAGAACATGGACTGGATGAGCACAAGCTGCATGTGTTCCTCTCAGCCCTGCAGTCTCTCATTCCTCCTCTGTTTGCTGTGGTGCTTCAGAATGCACCCTTCACCAGCAGAGTTAAACTTCATGGAGACATACCTGCAATAGAGGGTAGGAGACACAAATATGGCAATTATAAGTAGCGATTCTTAAAGGTCTCCTGATCGTTCTGTTCTGCATCTGCAGTGACCCGCTTCCCTCGACCAGCATCTCCCCTACAGGATGTAGCAACCATTATCGGAAGCAGGGAGATGTTGAGCGCACTGCTGTTGCTCTATGACCACCAGCTGGAGCACGAAGGAACCACCGGATGGGAGAGTCTGTTATGGGTGGTCAATCAGTTGTAAGATACATGCACACGGCTGTAAATAGTAATATACAGGGAGTTTTTTAAAAGTTTGCACATTTTGTCTTCAGCCTTCCTCAGCTCATAGAAATAGTGGGTCGTATTAACGTGACTTCGTCCACCTGCGTACACGAGTTTTCTCGCTTCTTCTGGAGGTTCTGTCGCACGTTTGGCAAAATCTTTACCAGCACAAAGGTAAAACCTTTATGAAATAAATGTAAAGCATTTGTGTTATCTTACCTTATCTATCCAATAACCACTGACCTTTATAATTCTAAGTATCAAATATTTGTTTATGTCCCTTTCTGATTCAAAATAGTAATAAAAAGTCTATTTAGACATTTGTGTATTTAGAAATATGATGATCCTTTGTGTGTCATCAGATTAAACCACAGTTTCAAGAAATTCTTCGATTATCTGAAGAAAATGTTGGTGAGTTCACACACACACACACACACACACTCTCTCTCTCTCACTCTGTATGTTGTCACCTTTTTTGGCTGTTTGATCAGAATGTTAGTAGGTGGAGTTCAGACACAAACATCCACAGAGGTAAACAAGCTATTTGCAGTGCATTGTGGTTTTTTTCCTGACTTTTTTTCCCACGTTTCTGTCGTTATAAGAAGTGTTTGGCCAAATGTTTTGCCTTTGTGGCCTCTCAAGAAGTATTTTTGGTGTTACCCAGTCGGCACTTATGTCATTGTCAACTTAATTTTCACTTCCGTAGATATTTGTGAATACACAATAACATATTTGCAGGGTCATGTTGACAAACATCCCACGCACAATGTTAAACATAGTATCTTTGCTACATTTCTAGGTTATTAGCTGGTTATAGATACATCATTAGGAGTACATAATACTGTATTTCACTTTCAGATGCTTCAACTGGGAACGATATCCTCACCAAAGCCACAGTTCCTATCTATGCTACGGGGGTCCTCACCTGTTACAACCAGGTAACGAAATAACATCCAAACCTGTTTGTGATGCACATTTCCTGTAGTTTTGTGACCCATCTGCTTTGGGTTATGGGTTTGAGCATTATATCTGTGCTATATTAGATACATTTTGCAATTATTTATGATCCCTTCACAGGAGGAGGATCGGAAATTACTGGTGGGTTTCCTAGAGGACGTCATGACAACCCTGTCGCTGTCTCATGCGCCTCTAAACAGTCTGAAGGCATCTTTTGTAGAGCTTGGGTAAGAAAATGCATACTGTTTTAAGTATCTACCAGATCATGTTGATGTGGATAAGGAATTTATTATCATATTAATTAATGTTGTCTTTTCCAGAGCGAATCCAGTTTATCATGAATTGCTGCTGACTGTTCTGTGGTATGGGGTGGTCCATACCTCTGCACTGGTGCGATGTACTGCTGCGCGGATGTTTGAGGTGCTGAACACTCAAAGTTGACACACTGAAATGTGTTTAGATTCATCTCAATAAGTTTTACAAAAGCTGCTTTGTGACAAATGCAACTGAATAAGTTACACTGATTCAAAGTCTTACAATTTATTCCATGTTTTAGTTGAATTTAATTTGGTAATTGACATGTTTAGCCACTTGCTGTATATCTGCTTTGCTTGGTATTGCTGCTGTTTAACATGCTAGCTGCTGTCTGTCTTATTAATGTGAGTAAAGGCGGCAATTTGAGCGATGGTTCCAAATTTCTAGATTTCCAATCAGAACTTTTACTGTTTACCGATCACACAACTTGACTTTATGATATATGTTAGGAAAGTTTTGGAAACATCCATGTTCATAAAGATTAAAGGGAGAGTTCACCCACAATTTAAAATTCACTTTATTTTCAGGGAGCCATTGGTAGCGATAAACTTCTCCCTGTTAGGTTGAAAGTTATAAATACATCAGTTAGCTTTCGCACTTACTTCCCACAGCGGAAACAGGAACTTTCTGTTACCATGGGTTCATACCAAAGCTGATATAAATTTCAGGACACGTTTACCTCCTACTGACGCTAATAATAGGTTATACACTGGGAGCAGTATGGAGAAGTGGCCCCAGTGAATAGAGTGAATTTTAATTTAGGGGTAAATTGGTTCTTTAATGCCTGAAGTTTAGCTGAAACCAAGACCTGATTAAACACAACCAACATATCAAAGCTCCCTGTTCTTTGAGAGCTGTGAACAGTAAAAGGTCAGATGCTGAGGAGGAGGTTTAGTGGAACAACAGAAGTCTGTTGATGTAAACCTGAGGGAGGAGGAGCGGTAGGTCATATCCATGCCACCTCCCCTCTCCCACCACACCCCACTCTCACCATTCCACTTTGAATAGCTGTCCACCATCGTCCAAACCATGACTGAAAATGTGGTCCTCTACAACAGATCCCAGACCAGATCAATTCTTTCTCAGTAAATAGGAAGGAAAATCTGATCTGGGGTCTGTGAAATGAAGCCACAGCATTTAAAGCTCACACAGTATTTGTACAGTTCAGCTGCAACCCTGTTTCTACAGCAGTTGGAGAAAATCTTGTTGTATGTCTTCATACTCATTATGTTTTCAGCAACAAGACTGAGAAAAAAGCACATTTAAGTGTCAAAAATAACCCATTTTTTTTAAATGATCCATATTGTTATTGTTTTTAACATATTACACAGCATTCCGGCTTTTCTTGGAAACAGGGTTTCGTTTAAGTATATCTGTGTTTGCACGTGTGAGCGTTTGTGTGTAGAGACACTTGCTCGATACACGCAGTACCGTTTTGTGTCCTGCGTCTATAGTTCTTGTCATTGTGTATCACTTTCTTCCTATCTTTTTGTATTTTTCTTTATCCCTCCCTTCTCCTTTCTCGCTTCTTTTTTTTAATTTTCTCTCTATGTGTTGGCGGTGTTGCTCGCTCTTGTCCCAATGCCCCGCCCACCTCTGTGACATCGCGGCTGGCTCTGTCCAATCCGATCAGCTGCTGGTGAAGGGGGTGAATGAGACGCTGGTAGCTCAGAGAGTTGTGCCGGCTCTCATCACACTGTCCTCCGACCCAGAAATGTAAGTGGAACCACGACAATCAACCGTGCCGCGTCTCTCCCCCCTTCTCTCCGCTGTCTGAGAACTAACCCAAACCAGTCTGTACCCGCCAGGAGCCAAAACACTTTCTCAAAACTCTCTGATTTGGTTTTTTTTTATTTAATTTTTTTTTTTTTAAATTCCAACTGATCACTTTTAGGTCTTGGCTGCCACCCTAGCGCGGTTCACAGTGGCTGTGCGGAGTTTGTCCCACTCAGGTTTAGGCTGGGATAGGGGGGTGGATGTAGTTCATCAGCATAGCCACTGTTCACACACTGCACGTGCAATTCCAGCCCACGCATGCTTGCTTCCATCGCCTCATCAGTCTCGATCATATTGACTGAACACAGCAGTATCATGGACCTAGCATGCTCCTCTGTAACCTGTCCCCTCCTCCTCTTCAGTTTGATTAGGGACCCCTCCTTCAGCCGACCCGTCGATTAGTGGCCGGGCTGTCTCGGTTTTATCCTGTCACTGTTCTCGCTGTCTCTCTCTCTCTCTCTCTCTCTCTCTCTCTCTCTCATTCTCACTTCCATATCATCCCCTGTCTTTGCCTCCTCCTGTCATCTCTCTCCTCCTTCCTCCTGTCTCTCTGACTCCTCCCACCCTGCCTCTCCCTCTCTCATCGTGCTGTATGGTGGGTTTGCAGTTGGTTCTCCGAGGCATGAGTGAAGCATTAATAGATCGCCGGGCGGCTCCGGCCCTTATAACTCTGTGCAGTGGGCCTGAATTGTGAGTTAATTGACACAAGAAATCCTCTCCCTCAACACTTGTTTGTTTGTTTGTTTCTTGGGCTGCATCCTTACAGTGTAATCAGGATCTTCTGAGCTTTAGTGCTACAAAATACTGTCCTTAACTACTGTTATATTTCATATTTCACTGATATCTTCAACATAAAGCAACCTAAAGACATGAATAAGAATAAACAGAGAAATTTTGGACATCTATAATCTGCTTTTCCAGCTGCACCACTGTTAGAATGCAGCCTGTTTCATATCATCATTTTTTAGCAAACTGTAATGCTGATGGATGCACACATCCCCAATTCCTAGATTTACCACCTGTCCTTATTTTTAAATAACTTTTAGTTGTCATGAACTTATCACTTATTTTTGTGCACAATCATGATGAAAGATGACCCAAGGGTCAGTTTTGGGCTTAATCTGGAACTATTTGCTAATGTTTTCCTTGCTTTGTAGGATAACATGTAGGAGTTCCCCCGATCCCAAGTAATGCCCTTCAGAAGGAGCTATGACCTTGTTTTCAGGACCGAATCCTTTTAGGTGCTATTCAGATTAACTGTTTACAGTAAAGGAAATCATTTGCATTCAGTATAATTTTATTTAACTACAAAATCAAAGGATAATTGGCACTACTGTCCATATTTCTGTCATTGCAGAAATATAATAATTTAAAAAACATTTATAAAGTTGACAGTAACCACACAATTTCAATCCAAATCAGCATGAAATGTCACTTCAAAATCACAGACTATATTATTTAATTTTTGTAAAGCTTGTTATCAAATGAATATAATTATAACATCTGTCAGATTATTCACTACTAGATTATTGAGGGCCAATTAAGGCCATTTAGTATCAAGCAAATATAGCTGAAACATTCACAGATAATATCTGGCTCATTCTGATTTTTCTTTGGGACATTAATTAAGAAAATGTGATACATTTCTGAGTGAATTGTAAAGCTTTGTTTTTGTGCTGCTTCCAGCTCAGTGAGGATATCCACCATCCCTGCCTTTGGGACCATCATGGAAACTGTCACACAAAAGGAGGTGGGAACACACACAAGCTGCCTGTCTGCGGTTTAAAAAAAAAAAGAAAGAAACAAAATAAATATGTTAACGGTTCTGCATTCATTTGTGTATTCTATGTAGCTGCTGGAGCGTGTAAAAATGCAGTTGGCATCCTTCCTAGAGGACCCTCAGTATCAAGATCAGCACTCTTTGCACATGGAGATCATCAGGACATTTGGGAGAGTGGGGCCCAATGCGGAGCCCCGCTTTAGGGATGAGTGTATGAAACGAAGTCCATTGTGTAAGAATTCAAATCATTGCTTTAGAAGCCCTTTGATTTCCTTCATTTCTCCTTTAGTTGTGTTGCCACACCTTCACAAGCTGGCACTCGCTAACAACAGCCAGGCAGTGGAGAACAAGAGGATCGACATCGCCACGCAGCTGTTTGAAGCCTACAGCGCCCTCTCCTGCTGCTGTATCCTTCCATAGCACAGCTCTGTTAGTTGGCCAACAAATTACCGGTAATAATATTTTTCTTCACATAATAAGTTGGCCATACGTTTCCAAAGCATTTACTCGAAACCTGCGTCAAAGTTGGCTCAAGTTTGGGGTTGGCTGTCGTGGTAGCGAGTCATCCAGAAGGTCAAATGTACAGTCGGTCAGCTGTGTGTGTGTGTGTTTGTGTGTCTGTTGGCAGGACTGGCCTGTCATTTGGCAGGAGGAGAAAGGAAAAATGAGCCTCCTCCATTTTTGGGGTTTTGAGGTAATTACAGGGTTGGTGAAGTGAAGGAAAGGATGAGAGAGGCAGAAAAAAGCGTGAGAGCAGCGAAGGACAGAACATCAGCTCTAGCCTTCAGTAATACTTCCCAAAGAGACGCTCACTTTTACCTCCATGTTATTTCTTACATTTTTTCCTCTGTTCTGTTGCCCCTCTGTCAAACCCCACCCAGGTCTAACACACACACACACACACACACATATGCACATACAGGACAGCTGGTCTGAGGTTCATTCCTGTGGATCTTTGTCAGGCTGTGATTTTACAGCGCATTAGTGTCCAGGAGGAAAAGCCCATAACCTCAGAGGCTGCCCCCCACAACAGGTCTTTCTCTTTTAATCAGTGTGACCAGCTCTCAGATGGGATGCTGCCATCACTGAAAATACACATTTATTTGCTGTGGGCCCATTACGGCACTGCTGACAGAGACAGGTGGCAGAACACACCCAGGCGGGGCGTGGTGGACAAAGTGCTCCTGAATTAGATCAAACAGCTGTCGAAGTGTGCAGGAAAAAATTAATTAATGTGTTAGTTTTACCTCTTAATCTGTTTCTGATTATCATTCATTTTTAATTAGATCTGATTTTTACCACTTTTATCAGTTATTTCTTTTTAAGGAATGTATTTAGTATTTATGTATGTGTAAAACCCAGTTTGCGTGACCTCTAATTTGTCCTTGTGTTTTTTATGATGAACGGGGTTCATTTAACTGATTTTCAGTGTCCCTTAACTTCCTGAGCAGTCATTTCTGAGGAAGTGATGGTCAACCACTTCCTGCCGGGCCTCAGGTGTCTCCACACTGACATGGAGCAACTTTCACCTGAGCACGAGGTCTGGAAACGCACACACATCTCTTTACAGACGTCCCACTAATGCCAGACGACTTCCACCCTGTGTCTGTTACTCTCAGGGGGATTTCACAGAATATATACGTAAAGATGGCTGCAGATGTCTTATAGACAACTCTGCTGTATTTATTCTTGTCACAGTTCCACAGCATCTGTTTCATGTGAGCGTCGGCACAGGGTGAAGAATGACTAATGAGTTCTGACACATTCACTCTGTCTGCAAGCTTCATAGCAGGCAAAAAGTGGAACGTTTATATATTCATACAGTTGAACAAATGCAAAGTTTTTGTGGTATTTGGACACAATCATTGATAAGTTTTATAGCTCTGCCATTGGTATAAGCATGAAATTGCAACCCTTGATTGTTATTTTAAGTGTCCGTCATGTGTTCTGCAGGTTATTCTGAGTTCTATGATCAAGGAGTGTGAAATCAAGGTGGAAAACCGAGGGATGGCAGATGCGCAAGGGTGAGGAACAAGAAAACCTCTTCAGCTAACGTCACTTCTTTCTGATTGGCAAAATAATTGCTACCTAAATGGCTGTAACACCACTATTAGAGGGAGCTAATTTGGAACTTCATCCTTCAGTGGGATTTGACCCACCATGTGGTTTTACTTCCTATTCTACGACTGGAGATATTTTAGTTTCCAAAAATCTGAGATTGCAAACTTAATCAGACACTTTATAAATAGATGCCAAATAGAAAAATAGCAGGCTATCACAATGAAATCATGCTGTAAAATCACAGGAAATGTGAATGTGTGTTGATGCTGTCACCAGTATGTGTTGATGGCCCATGAAAATTAAAACCCCCCTTTCAATCAATCAATCAATCTTTATTTATATAGCGTCTGTTACAATCAAAATTGTTTCTAGGCGCCTTACAGAATCCTTTACACAGCAACATTTTGGGTGAAAATCTAAAACTAGTTCCATTTTGTTTGGCTGTCTCCACTAGAATCCATGAAACCGGAGCATTCCTAAAACATCTCCAGAGTGGAAGATTTTGAAAAGTTGCATTCTTTGTTTTTAACGTAAAGCAGGGTGTTAGCAGCAAATTCGGGCACGTGCGCTACAGCTGCAGGCAGCTAAGCTTGCGTGAGTACCGGTAGTAGTAGACCATAGGCAAGCATAGGAGAAGAACGTGCCCCACACATGTTTATGTCTGGTTTTGCAACCAATTCTGAAAACATTGTTGTGCCAAAGGGGCCTAAAACTCACATTAAAATAACAGTGATTACAGAAGAACTTTTGTCAGTTACGCTTAATTTCCTTGTCAAGACAAGGACAAAAACTTGAAAATGTGCCTTAGTACATGCCAGTTGAGTTTACTTTGTCTTGTTTTTCATCTTTTCGTTGAGGAACCGTTGGTCATGAGTGGTCTCTTCTCTATCGGACCAACTCAAAAGAGGAACTCATAGAGCCGTTGGACTGTAAAAATCAGGAGGGGCTGTATTGGCAAACAGTGTTTCCTCATCTGTGAACACGGACATAAAACTGAGAGGGGATAGAGGAGGATTGTAGATTTACTTTCTAGTGATTTGCTTTTATTGTTTAGTCCATATATGGTGCAGACCAGACGTAATTCTGTTGCTTTGCTATGGCTGAATTTGCTTTTTTTTAAAAAAAAAAATTCCCGACAGCTCCATTTCAATCGCCTCCAGTTTAGTGGGCGAGGACGCCAAGACCAAGTTCCTGAGCAAGATGGGTCAGCTGACCACCTCCAGCGCCATGCTGGCCAACGTCTTCCAGAGAAAGAAGTGAACGCAACGCCGGCCACCTCACGGAACTGACGGGTCCCACCACCAAGCGCGCGTGGGACTTTTTCAGTTTGCTGGGAAGAAAAAGCGCCGGTTCCTTTTAAGTGTAGATGAAAATCAAATGTCGTTGATTCACTTAACAGAAATGAAGGCTGTGCTGACAGTTTTTCATTTTAGAGTTTTTGTGCGAGAGGACGTCTTCGATTTACAGACGAGCGACCGTGTTTTTAAGGTTGGTTGCAAGAAAGCAATTTCACGGACTCGGGGGGGAAGAGGAGAGTGTGGAAGAAGACACTGGACAGTATTTAGATTCACCAAAAAGTGAGAGCGAAAGACGTCATTTTTGGACTTGAATGCGTCAGAATAAATTTGGTTCGAGTGCAGTACTTGTACGAGAAGAGCTCCACACGTCTCAGCCTGCTAGTTTGATGTAGAATTTTGGAGGAAAGTGTTGCCAGATGTTTGACATTTCGCTGTCAAACAATTGTCTCGACACGCAACAAAATGGCTGCGAGTCTCGTTAAGAACGCCAACCGTGGCGTACCTGCACAGCTCGAAAGTATCGCCTACTTGAAGTTATGAAGTGTCTTGCCTTTACGTCATCAGTCTTTTGTTTTGATAGCTTCTATTTTATAACTTATTTATGTCTTAATGAAGGAAAAAAAAAACTTATTCCAGCTTCCAAAGAAATTTGCACTTCAAATTTGGGTTCTTTATTTTACAAATGTGTGTTTTAATTCTAATCATAGTCATCACTACTGTTAATGGGTTTCTTTTTTTATTAATTCCAGCATTGTAAAGCTAAAGAGAACACTGGACAAACCGATTCCCTGTGTGTCTGTTGCATATGTCTCCGTGTTTGCAGTGTCTTTGATTGTATTGCTTTTTTCTATAAAGGGTATTTGGTCTTATTTTTTGCAGTATGCTAAGAGAAACGGTAAATACCTGTATCATACACTAAATTGAAGAGGTCGGTGCCTATGTATATTTGAAAGTTGTGTCGTTGTGTAATAAAGATGGATTCAGTAGTGTACCTGACCTGAAGCCTCGCATGGTGCCTGCACCACCTTTTTTTTCTCTTAGGGTGTTGGAGCGTGGACAGGTGTTAGCGACCATAAAACAAAGTCATTTCACAGACAAACAGACATTCTTCTGGCTGCGGCCCCCGCGTACGAACCCTTTGATGTGCACTCTATTGTCTCACAAATACAACGCGCCAAAGTCCAACTCGAGAGCCATTGCTGATAAAAGCAACCCACAGGTGAGATTAGGCTGTCTTTCCTTTTTAATCCATCTCTTTTGTCAGCAATTCAGGCCTTGGTTCTTCGGGACACCTGGATTCTGTAATCAGCTACATCTTGTAGTTGTGCTGGGATTGATCTATGCTCCCCTGATCAATAGATGTGTGAATGGCTGGTGATAAAGAGCAGCATTTTCATATTCAGGCTAATATTCAACCTTCTGCACTGATAACTTGACAGGTGAACAAATAATCGATAAACGTGGGGTTGCAGTAAAGGCTATGGCTTTATTTTCATAAAGGTGTGGTCTAAATATGTGAGGAAATCGACATAAGGAAGGTGATCTGCGTGCACAGTAAAGAGTTCAGCAGTTTTCAGCCCTTATTCAAACACCTGTAAAGGAATGTCATCAGTATGCAACCCTAACTGACCCCGGTGAGCCTGGGGTCACGTCAATAGCGCAGCCTCAAAAACCAGCAGAACACAATAGCCCAGCCCTTAATATTGCCAACCTGAACCGAAACCTTCCCCTGAACTCCAGTCAAAACAGGCTGTGGCTGCTTTCTGTCTGTGCTTCTGCATCAGTGGAAACAAATTTGCTGCATTTTGGAGCGCAAGCTGTCTGAAACGGTGTCGACTCTGTGAACTCCGTCACTGGTGCGGTGCCCATAAAAGCAGCGTGGTGTTATCCTGCAGCACGCCTGCACTTTAACCCATCAAAATCAAGTTGGCTTCTGCCTAAATATTTGGGATGTATGCAGAGGCTTCCTGAGGTTTGGGACTGACCAGAGATGGAAATTACAGAGGCCCCAGACACAAAGCAGCTTTTCTCTTTTTTAAAAAGATGAGGAAGTCGGAGCCTCCTCTCTGTCTACCACCTCTGGCTCTTCCTCAAACCCAAAATTCTGCTTCTTTTTTTTTATCATCCCCATTGACATATTCACAGTGAATATGTTGAAATGATGTCATTCTTAGGTGAATGGAGTTTTACAATTTCCTGCACAGCACTTGAAGGTACATCTAAGCTATAAATAAGCTCTGTTTTACTGTATTTTAAACTTCTGTTCTTAGGAATGAGAACAGCCAAACGTTAGTCCTTATATAAGAGTTTAGTAACTAAGTTCTTATTTTTATTTCAGTGCCAGGAAAATAACTGCAAGTATATTTTCAGATTGTATTTGTTACGCTATGAGAGACAAACGCTGCTGATCTTCTGGTTACTGGTCTTCTAAACTCTGACACAGTTCTTCCTGCTCTGTTTTCATGACTGAAGAAATTTTCATTTCCTCACATTGCTTTTTTAACTGCTCTCTGGCCCGGATCTTTATGTTTTCTCCATTTGGAGGGCGGTGGGGGGCACATGCACATTGGTATTTGCATAACTGTCATAACGAGGAGAAACTTCTCCACTCTCCCAAACCTTTCCTCTTGTGATTTGACAGGGTTGAATGAATCTAATCAAACATGCAAATTTAGAAATACACTCAGTCACTCACTTTCTCTCTCTCTATCTCACTTCCTCTATATTTTAAGGACTCTAGTTTGTATAACCTTTTTTTTTTTAACTGATTACAGATTTGGCTATTTGAAAGGAAAATATTGATTCTAATAACGATGCTGCTCAGATCATGTTTTTTATTTATTTTTTTAATTAATATACAGTGAATACATGTGTGTTATAGGACCTGTGTGTGGGATTTGGTGTCATCATTTGGTGAGATAACGTGTTGTCTTTCTCAGCAAGAGTGTCAGCCAAACTAAGGTAGCTGCTGAAGGAGAAATCCATTTACAGCCAAGAGGTTTGTTTTTCGATAGTACCACTAAGAAATACTAAAATAAGACTTGGATTCGCAATGTTGGAATTGTCAGATGAGCTCAATGAAGATGATTTTCTGTCAATTCTATATGTAGCTATGCTTGAAATGATGATGAATCATTCTTATGTTTTTGTGAAAATGTGCCAAACTTTAAAAAAAAAAAAAAAGTTTCTTAACAAGCTGACAACCGAAAAATTGACAGAATATTATTGCGGGGTCTTGAAGGTTCAGGTTACAGAGACCGATTCACATCATGGACAGACACACCTCTCACTTTCAAACGGGGGAGAAGCCTCGGGGTCAGATAAGAGAGGCGGGATGAAGCTGCTTTACGCACATGACAGCGTGCAGGAGATCCCTCCCTCTCTCTTTTGGGAGGTTTTTACAAGCGGTTGCGCGCTGTTTCCCCTCACAACGCGTGGGTGAAAACTTGCAAAAGGAACATGAAATGAAGAGACAAGTGAGAGCTGCAGCCGCCTGACCGGGAATGACGGCGCAAGAATGCGCGGTGAGACGGTGCGGAGGACCCGCCACTTTTACGCACACGAGGGGAAGAATTGACCGAGAGCTTGAGCGAACCGGTGTTGACAACCATCGTCTGAACTGAAGATTCGTTTGCAGATTGTTGACAATCAGAAAGATGGAATTATTTACAAGTTGGGTCGCCAGAGCCTGGATAATGTGCGCCTTCGTCACCTTTTACGCACAGGTAAAAACACTAGCTGCCTAAACATGGGGTGGATCTTTATTTTCTGTCCTGTCCTTTATTCTTACTGATACAGTAGAGTCTGAGTAGATTAGCTCTTTTTCTTGCGGGTTAAGTACATTTGCAAATCAACTTGACATCACAGTAAATGGTCGAGAGAATCGAAGAGTTGGGAGAGGGTTCGAGGTTCGATGTGTATGCTTGGAATCCTCCTGGATTAAGTTTGGTTCGGGTCGAGCTCCTTTTTGCCATCGAAACACCGCCGTAGCAGCTGGTCACTCGCTTTGCGCCTCACTGAGCAAAAGAGCTCCACCAAAACTGGAAAGAACAGTATCGTAATCGTCGCCTGAGCAACCACTAACGGAAGGTTCAATGCGTCGTTAAAAGCACAATTTGTGTTGCCGAAGATTCTCATCTTAGTAAGACGTTTTGCAATTAAAAGACATAAAGGAGTGAATCAGCCGTTACACGCCGGTGTTGTTTAGTCCAAGGAGCTAACTCTGTCCAGGTGGAGCAGTTTATGAGCTGCGGTCTCAGTGGTGGGACTGTTGGGCACCAATAATCTGTCACTGCCTGTGTGCCTGTAAGTCACTTGTGACTTTTAACTGGAAGAGACGCGTTTGATTCCCTGTTGTTGTTCCAAGTGTCAGTGTTTTACAGGAGATGCTGCAGTTTTGCGAAATCTTCTGCCTGCTCTTGCCAGGATCGACTGACAGTTTCCTGCAGGAATCACCCCGTTCAAAGGCATAGTCATCCATCATCATCCATCCATCATTTAGCGCATTTGTTCCTGTTTTAAGGTGTGCAGTGGGGGCAGTCACCTCATTACAAGAAGGTTATACTTTATGTCCAATCCCCCAGGCTCTGGCCTGTCTACATGGAACTGACACATCTTCCCAGTCAATGCGTGGATTTTCTCCATGTTCCACAGTCGTTTACCCCCCCCCCCCCCAACACACACACTCCGACCCTGTTCACCAGACAATGTTTGTTTTTTATTCCAGTAGCAACTTGGTCTGCCGTTCCATAACTAGTTTTTGCTGTCAGCAAAACATCAGGACTTTGTAGGAGGTGGGAAAGCAAAGTTATTATTTTTTATAAAAGTTTTAGAAGAACATATTGTGATTATTTTAGCTTGTACTCTTTATACTTGGTACAAACACAGTTGTTATCTACAGTGTTGTGCTTTTGCAGAACCTTATCAGAGATCAGTGGGGATATCAAAGTCAAATCGTGCTTCTTGGTTGGCCGAAAGCCACCAGCCATCACAGCCGTTATGCAAATTCTCCAGTTTTCTGACAGCAAATGGAATGCCCTCTGAGTCACACCTACAATCTACAACATTGCATTGCCAAAACAATGCTTTTAGAGATTTTTAAAACAAGAACTATTATTGGGCACCACATGAGCTTCTGGTGGAGAGAAGATATAGTTCTGAGGGTGGAAGTCCTGTCTTAACCCTGGTGGCAGCCTATAATCATATAGGGTGGACCTGCTCTTTCCCTCCTGCATATTTGCTGTATTTAGGGAAGGAAAAAAACTGTTCCGCATCACCGTTACACAAAGTTTAGATACAGTGGGAACAAAAATACAATACCCAGCATTTTTTGGCTTCTTGATGTCCGGTTTGACCACACCTCCACATCTATCACATGCTATCAACATTTTCGTATCACGGGAGCCTTCCCCCGTAGGTGTGGCATCAGTCTGCTGCAGCACGTGGTCCTGGTTAGCACTGCGGTTAGAGCTGTGAGAGAGTGGATGTCATTACCTCTCTGGTTGGATAATAAAAAAAAAGCTTGGTTGATGCATAAGAGAATGGGGGTAATTAAAAGCTTGAAGGGGTTTATTGAGTGGTGTCTTAGCTCAAGGCTTCTAAAATATTTTTTTTTAAAAACAACAGAAGGATCACTTTTGTATTGTGCATGTGGGGAGGGCAGTCAGTCTGGTTTGTCACATTTTGCATCAGTGATTTCTGCAGGAACAGCATTTCTTTTTAGAGCACCTCCATAATTTTGCTGGAAAAACAGAATGGTTGCATGAGAAAAGTAAGTAGTTGGGAGTGCAGTCGGGTCTATAGGTTTTTCTGCATTTATATATAGACCAATGTGGCTTTGGCAGCATTTCTGTCATAACAGCCAGGTTCTGTAATTCAGCAAGTTCAGCAGTCCTTCTATACTGTGTGTATAGAAGGACTGTGTGTGTGTGTGAGTGTGTGAGAGAGTGACCTTACAATCTCACTTTTTGCTTATGTGTATACTAAAAATATTTCATTTTTACCAGCTTTGAAGCAACTTAAACACTTTGACATCTGTGAAGTGCTTAGCGGCAATAGTCACCGTAACAGACATTATATAAAGATGAATTGAAGTGAATTGAAATTGAACTGATATGTTCGCTGCTACCAGAGGTAAATGATTCCTCCAATTCCTAGTACAAAAAAACAATGTCCTCGTCACATCATGTCCACCGTTGTGTGTTGTTTTCGTCTCCCCTTCAGTGCAAATTTAGATGCTGTTCCAGTCTTGCTGTTGCAGACGTTAACAGGATTATTTATAGAGCAAAGCGTTTGATTCACAATCAAAATGACCTAAATGTGTAAATTTCCACTGCTTATGTTTGCGTAGTTTGAGCACTGCTGTGGTCAGGTGACTCTGAGCGTGTGGAAAACATTTCTGGTCAAGTCTTGGAAACATTCTAACCATCCTCATCCTCTCATTAGTCACCGTGATGTCAAAATATCAATGATGTGCTATTGTGAAAATTGCAAAGAATGGCCAACTGATGTTTTTGTGTTCTGATTTTTCACCACCGCATCTTTTCAGGTCGTATTCTCTAAATCGTCCGTCATGTGCGATGAGAAGCACTACTGGAAAAACTCCAGATGCTGCAAGAAATGTGAACCAGGTATTCTGACACACACACACACACACGCACATACACACGCAAATACACACAAACACACAATTGGTTTGCAGAATTGAAAATAAAAATAACTTTTCCATTCATAAAGATGCTAAATCAAAAGAGGAAGGATGTGTGTGCTTAAAATAACCCATAAACACACTTACTCACACAGTTTACTGTGACATTTGACCCAGTTCTGAAAAAGTGGAAGTTGATCCTGTTTTCCTTTTTGGCCTCACCATAGTCTCATCATGGATCTGCCGTTTATTCACCACGTGTCGCTTTCCTTTTTTGCTCCGGTTAGGCTTCCACGTGTTCTCTCACTGCACGGAGTCACACCAGACCATTTGTGTCAAATGCAGCAGTGGAGAATATCAGCCGGGCTGGACCGACAAGGCGCGCTGTCTCCAGCAGAAGTACTGTGATCCAAGTCAGTCCACAGAGAGAGATCTCCGCTATTTACCCCAACTTATTTTGTTAGAAAACTGTTTGCAACAATTCTTCATGACCTTAATATACTTTATGACCTTCAGTTAAAGGTTTCATGGAACGGCCTGAAAACCCAGTAGCAGAGGAGCCGTGTCGCTGCTTTCCCGGCCTGCAGTGCTCCCCCATTAACTGTGAGTACTGCGAGAGGATCCCAACCTGCGCCGCCGGACATGGCCTGGAGCCGGACTCTGGTGAGATGCACAGCTGAAAATCACTAGCTGAAGAGCGCCAGCTGGAGCTGTACTTAAAAAAATGTTGGTTACAGAGTCCGTTCATGGGAGGAAGAAGTGTGTGGCATGTAAGAAAGGCTTCTTTTCTGTTGGCAACAAAGCTGAACCATGCAAACAGTGGACTCGGTAAGTTTCCACACAATGGTACACATATGCACACACACAGGCACACACAGTGGACTTGTGAAGACCTGCCAGAATGTCCTCACTTCCAAAAATGTCCTCCTTAAGCCAGGAAAATATGTGGTTTAGTATTCCCTATATAGCATGTATCCGTAAGAACACGCATGCACATTTGTTCTTGTGAAACATCATCATGGTGGTAGCTCAGTCTGGAGGGGACTGGGCTGAGAAGCGGAGGGTTCTTGGGTTAAGCCACAGTGCAAGGTGATCTGATAGCAGATACTTGAGGAACTGATGAGGTGATGGGGTGTACCCTGCCTTCATATTCTGATGGAAGAGGCTCCAGCACCCTCACCACAACCCTGCATGGGATACAGCGCTATATAATAAACAAAAAAACAAGTACCGTAGTAGAAAATAGTCTTCCTTGGTCCGCCCATATATGCATTAGATATGACTTGTGGGGACTTGGGAGAGCCAAATATCCCTCAATACCTTCCACCTCAGCCAGTAACAGTAGACAATGCCGACCAAATGGTGCAAGACTTTACCCTCAAATAATGAACTAAAACTACTAGAATGCATTCATTTGCCAATGTAATGCTTAGTCTGGTCCTCACTACATAGTATACTCAGGAACACACACACTCAATATCATAAGGATAGTTTTGACTTATTTATCCATCGCTACTGCCGATCTGTCTATAAAAGAATAAAACACATCTGAGTGGACGGCTGTTTCATTCTGTCTTCCAGCTGTAAAACCGAAGGAAGGAGCGAAACGCAGACGGGCAGCGCCGAGGCTGACGCAGTGTGTGGACAGTCTGTTTCTGGTAAGATTCTTTCACTGTCTCCATTGAGATGCTACTTAAAGGGACGTCTGCACAAGTGAGAGTGGCGGCAGGGAAAAGAAGTTCAGCTTTATGACTGGATGATATGCAGTATGTCTTCAACAACAGACTCTTGTGACCAGCAGATGCGGCGCCATCTTGGGTCATAGTCTCGGTGCTGTCTGCCATCACTGTTGTTTGCCTCCTCATCCTATTGCTCTTCTGCAACAAGGATAAACTGAAATTACTCTCTGGTAGGTTAACCTCAAATTTCACCTCTAGTGAGAGCTTTCAGTGTTATTCTTCAATTTGTATTCTTAATTACATGTACAGTTTTGTGCGTGTAATTAGGAGAACCTGTGAAGTCCAAACCTCTTTGTGGTACATTTTTGACTAAAATGTCCCTTTTTTTTGTTCAGTAAATTTGCGATCATGTGTCCAGAATCTGAAGAGGACACGGATACAGCAGGTAAAGTAGATTATAGTAGTATAGTAGTAGATCATTTTTCACTATACTGGAAACTTAAAATAATTAACAATGCTACTTACACATTTCTTTGTTTCACTTATAAGGAGACTTTAGCTCCTCTTTACCACAGTGGAGCAGCAGGAGGCCCTGGAGGACCTAAATGTTCGCCATGTGAGACAACTAAACTCATCTGCCAGTCACCCCCCTGTGTGACCGACAAGACCCTGTGCACCTTCCCCACGTCTGTGCCCGAAGTCAAAATCACAGTGACGAATGAAACTACAGGAAAGAAGTCAGAGGAAGTAGAGGCCCATGGGGACAGAGTGGCAGAGGATTCAAACCAAGGCTGTGGAGAGCCAGAGGAGGTGTCGGAAGAAGAGGAGGGTGACAGCGAGTCTCGTCTTCTAACCGGTTCTTGCACGTGTGACGTGCCAGTCCGCCAACCGCTAGAAGTGGGTGAAAACGAGGACTGCAGCCAGGCAGTTAGCCCAGGGACTCTGGGAAACTGCTCATGTGGAAGTGAAATTCGGAAAGACGAGAAACAAAAAGAGGACAATGTGAAAACGTCGCCTGGCAGGAGCAAGAGTTTTGAAAAGAGAGACAAGATGCTGTTATCCAAGAGTGAGACGACTGCTACTGCTCCACTTGTCTCATTTTCTTCCCAAATAACTCGCTCGTCTATCAGCCCTCCGTCCACTCCACTTTCTGAACTTGGCCCCCAGCTGTCTGAGGATCAGTCAGGAATCAAACCACCCCTGACTGACAGCTCACTGTTGAAACAGGAGGAGTTAGACGGGATAACGAGCGCGGTCTCGGTCAGCCCCAAGACAACGTTTGCATCGGCCAGAGACCCATTGAAGCCCCCCGGGGCTTTGAGCCCGGATCAAGGCCTGGGACATTCCTGTGGGGACAGCAGGGGATCCAAGCTTTCTTCAACCGAGGCCCAGCTAGATTGCACCCCAGAGAGCCTCCACAGTCAGCTGAATGAACCAAATCTTACCTCAGGTTGGTCAAAATTAAACAAACTTACTTGAAAGTCCAGTTGAACATGTGGTTGCCAAATGGTATCGATCTGGAAATGTCTCCAATTTTTGGGCATATCCCCAAACTTATTTGCTACGGGTTAGGGGATATACCTCTAAATTATTTGCTATAGGAATACAGACCCATTTTGAAGCATGTGTCAGGCCATAGGTGCAGTTGCCAGGCCAAATCTGTCCTCTTTGTTTATGTAGGCATTGCGCCACTGTATTGCCGCAGGGTATCAGCTTTACATTTGATCCACAATACCGCAGTTTACCCAGTTTTCACGTTCCCAGTTTGTGGCAAAAGCCACCGTCAACAACAGAATGTTGTAAGTCAATGCTGGACATTTTCATTCTCAGTCAACCTTGTATTGTTTTTGTTGGGAGGAAAAAAACATACATATGTGTCCTGGAGACATATTTGTTTGCCTTAAAGATAGAGTGGTCAGGGTTGGGAGCAGCCGTTCTTGAATATTCAGACAAGTGATTCGCTCACAATAGGGTGTTATTACATCAACAAAACTTATAACAAAGGATCGATTTCAGGGCAAAAATCAGAGGTTTATGTTTTTCCAAGAAATGTTTTTATTTAAATTTGGCATTGATAGGATTCCACATTTTTGGGGAGACCACACAGAGAGCTGTAATGAGATACGGGAATGTTTGATGAGCTTGTGGCCTCACCAGAACCGCAGACTAGCATAATGTTTTGTGTGCGTGTCAGACCGAACTGTGCCATCTACAGAACTCCTGTTTATGCACGGCTCCATCACGTTGCACAAAGTGGCCACGGCCTTAATCGAAGCAAGATGTGCACAGCTTGAGTAATGCTCCTAGAACCCCGGCCACCCAACAAAAACACACACGCACACACCGTGAGCGGTACACACGCGTTGCTTTGCAAACTTGTGAATGTGTTTTTCAGCTCTCACAGATGACTGGGTGTTTTAATGACACACCTGCGGCCCGGCATGAAACCCATTTCCCATCATGCACTAATTAAATTTTATGATCAAATACGACTTCTTTAGTTTTCTGTTTAATGGCCAGTGTGAAGGCTTTTTCCTCACGTCTGAATTTAGACAAAATAAAATAGACATGCTTATTTTGAATATAGTACTATGAGATATTTATATAAATGCTGACACAGGCCTGCATCCGTGTTGATCCATCATGTGGCTCCAGTAGCCCCGGATGGACAAAATAATATTACAAACCAGCTGTATCACTTTTGCATTTACATTTCTGGGCTTATTTCTAGAAAATAAGTTCAACTTTTTTATATTTATAGCCTCTGTTACAATCAAGTCTTACAATCATTGCCTCCGAGCAGGCATGTCCATGGACCCCCTGCAATGAGGGGAGAACTAGACGTGCAGGCAGTTGCCACCGTAGCTTCTTGAGAAAAGTTATTCAGTATTTGCAAACTGCTTTCTGACGGTTAAATGGAAATTGATGCTAACACGTGTCTGCATGAATTTTATTCTACTTGAACGAGAGCAACTTTGGTCCAGAACTGTTGGTTTAAGGCAATGCCACAAATAACATGATCCTGATAGGTTTGACTGATTGAAGGGTTGCCCAGTGGCAGCCGTCCAGGGAGAATCTGCCAAGATTGGTGCAGAACAGTTTGGACTCGTGGCTTATCCCCGGTAAATAAAATCCCTGCCTGCTTCATTACAATTGTCGGACATCCAGACAAATCATCTCAGCGTCGGGGAAGGACAAACACAAGAAGCCAAGCGGATTCCATCCACTCTTTGTTTTCTAATTTGTGGTGAAATTGCATACTTTTGATCCAGGGCGCCCCAACTGGCGTTCTGGGAAAGTTTCTCAAGTGGGGAACACGCAGACTGCACGTGTGTGTGTGTGTGTGTGTCTTTGCGACAGCTATGTGTACTTTGCAGTGAATAGTCTGCTAATGCTTTCATGCTCATTTTAACTGTGTGTTGTGTGTGTGTGGTGTTGTGTGTGTGTGTGGTGTGGTTGCATGTGTGTGTGTGTGTGTGTGTGCTGTGCGCGCAGACAAGGCATGAGCTGTGAGTCACACAGGGTCTGTTAGTAAGGTCTGCTGGAAAGTCAGACAGGAGGCTGGATAAAAAAAGAAGCAGAGGCGAAGCAAGTGTGAGAGCCTAAAACGTTTTGCTCAATATGGACAGCAGCAGATCTCTGAGGGTCCACAGGAGTACAGGATTATGTACACACCCCAATCTGTGAAGGCTTGATGAGCTGAAGAGGTTTCTCACACTCAGACTTGCTGCATTTTAGAGAAGCAGGAAGGATATGGTATGGTGGTCCATGAGGCCGCTCTGTGCTCCATCTGCATGGTCCTCACAACCACTGTCCATTTGTCATCTGAGGCCCCTCTTCAGTGATGTCACAAACAGTGGAAGTCGCTTTAGGCAACACGTTACACATGTTGATATCTCAGCCTTTCCCAACAGGGCATATTTCTTGTTGCCCACGCCAGAGTCCAGAATGACTCATATGTCACAACCTTTGACCCACTGGTTTGCTCTGTGGCTAATGGCAATTTAGTCAGATCCCATTTCTTCTTCTGTTCAGCTCAGGTGTCTGGGAGCAACAACACCACCTTCATCTCCAGCGGCCAGGTAATGAACTTCAGCGGTGAAGTCATCGTTGTCTACGTCGGTCACTCATCTCCAGGCAGCGACGGGACAGATCAGGGGGGCGTTTTCCGAAACCCTGTCCAGGAAGAGGCCAACGAGTCAGCTCTGCATTTTCAAAGTATTCCAAGGGCACAGGACTCCATTTCCCACGATGCCTTGCAGGACGAGACGTTGCCAGTTCAGGAAATGATGGAACGGTGAATGTTAACAGGTCTTATTGTAGCGTGTCCACTCAATTAGCTTTAACAAACAAAAGCATGAACTGAGGCTTTTGGTTAACTCGGTGGAATGTAATCGTCACTCAATCTCAGGCATCTCCAAAGAGCCTTTATGGTTTTTCCAGTGGAAGACATTTTTTATAATGGACACTCCCTCCATTCCAGACAATATTAGGGAAATTTTGTTGGAAATTGAATGTGGAACCAGAATTCACACTGAACAGCAGCCTTCTTCTTTTTTCTTTTTCTTTTTTTACAGTTGAATGGAAATTGTAAGTGGCTCCTAAGCGGAAAGAGAATTATTGCATGTCTTTTTGCCTGTTTTATTTTAATTTGACATTTCATTGATTCACTGGGTTTTTTCTTATGTAACAAACTGTCCACAATGTGGAAAGATTACCCTTTTTGTTATAGTCAAAAATTCAACAGTCAGGGTTTTCAGGGTTTCTCAGAAGCTGTTTTACAGTAATTGAACATAATTTTTTTGCTACAAAGCTTTGCTCAAACTGTACAAGGACTCACTTTTGTCTCATTGCACCACAGATCTTGTTTGTGTCTAGAAATAAAAAGAAATGCTGTGCATTTTGATAAGCTATTTTATTACTGGATTGTTTTTTTAAAAAAATTCTCATTATATATGTATTTCGTTTGTACAAGGCTTAATGAAGTAAAAAGTCGGCCTGTTTCTACTTAGCTTTAATTGATTTGATAAAGGAGATTGTTTATTGGGAAAAAAATTACTTTATGATCCTGTTTGTACATACTGTATTTCAAAATTTTTGACTACAAGAATGAATATTCTGTTTTTCTTTCCTTTCATTTGTGTTGTGGTGTCAGTGACAAGCAAAGAACGCAAACGGCAACCTCACTGCACGTATGCAACATTTTAAAGATTAGCGATTACACATCACGAATGATGGCAATGAACGGTTGAGTGAATATTTTGATTAAAAGATAAGATTGAAGGTGCCTTCTTTCCTGGCTTCTTTGTTTTAAATCACTTCTTTCTATTTTGGACCTGACAAATTACAAGTCATTCATCTCCTCCAGATGATCTATAATCTGAGAAGAAAAGCTAATTGTACATGTGGCAGTGCCTTGGTGTCTTTGTCCCCATGTTGACAGAAAAGGCAGCCTTTCATCAGATGCAGTGAGGATGGCGAGCAGCTGTGAGCACAAACTAAATAGCAGTCAGGCTCGCTAGCGTCACAGAGAGACCACATGAGAGGAGCAGGCAGCGTTCATTTGGGTCTGCTTTGGGTCAGCATACCACTGTGTGTGTGTGTGTGTGTGTGTGTGTGTGTGTGTGTGTGTGTGTGTGTGTGTGTGGTGTGTGTGTGTGTGTGTGTGTGTGTGTGTGTGTGTGTTGCCTCAGCTTATTTTCTGGTTGTTTGTGCAAACAGGAAGTTATGACTAGCTTTCACATGGTTTACGTGAGTCCTGATTGGAGACTTCAGGTTCTGTGCTGGAAGTTGCTGAATTCCTCCCTCTAGTGGTGAGTTTTGGTTAAAACCAGAAGAGAAGATTTAATCTCAAAGCGGGGTTTTAAAGGACCTGTTGGCTGTTTCGCAGTCTCCCATTAAAGTCTGTGGTCTGTATGGAGGGAGGTGACCAGTACTGAAATAAATATGCCTAATTATAAGGAATTATTCTTTCTGTATAATTAAGAATTGAAAATGAAAGGTCATTATGGTCATGAAAGAAATAGTCCACATTGTCATAACATTAACATGGAATTCAAGATGTGATAATTGTATTGTAATAATCACTTTGAATATTTGAAAAACAAAAGCCCTCCCATCTGTTACCACATCTAAACTAATATCAGTTTAATAATTTAAGTAATCTGCATGTTCCTTCTTAATAAACTGGCTTCCATAAGAGGAAGCTGCTGCCACATTTAGTGTCCTACTTTTGGGGCGTCCTTGTAAATGTGATGCCCGAACGCACGTTGTTCTAGAACAAGAGGAGATATTTTAGTTCCAGTGTTTGCACAGTGTAACACAAACCAACCCTCCTGTGGAAAGCACCAGTAAATCCACATTTGCTGAGATCACCTGTGGATCCCGCTTCTTCATTTTCACGTGTGCCCATTAGACACTCCAGTTCTTGCACCACATTTTACAGATTAAGTTTAATCATCTCACATGACAGTAAAAACACTGTCGATAGAGAAAAAAATAAAATAAAAGACTGTTTGAAGCCAGGTTATAAATAGCCCTCTGTTCCTCTTCATTAATCTTCATCATTATCATGTGAATCCTAACAAGGAGCCCATTTCAGACTGTGTCTGATTGATTGGTTACATTTGCAAACATCGTTTAATAAGTATTCCCAAACATCTTCTCAGTCTCAGTCTTCACAGAGTCAACATTGCAGTTGGAGCTCAACAAACCTCAGACATGCAGGCGATCCGGTAAGAAGCTTCTGAGCAGATCTCAGTATATTTGAGCTATTTTAAGGAATGCTTGACCACATTTTTGTATGATGATATCGAATGATACAAATGGAGACGTTTCCACGTCTTTTGGAACCTTTAATCTTTAACTTGCTGCATGACCGCGGTTCCAGGAATTTACTGTTTTGACTTAGGTGGTAAACCTCACCGCCCTCCTAATTCAGTTACCATGAGGTCAAACCAACATCTCACAAACACACTCCTTTATTTTTACACACACTCCTCTTATCCTCTTACAAAGCTCTTCTTTAACTTCCTTGGCAGTAAAAGAATGCCTTCACCACCACTTTGGGTGACTCTATTTCTCGTATGCTTTCGCATCTCACCTCCATCAGGTCTCTGTTTTTCAAGAACTGGAGCTCGGACGTGCGTTTGGATGGGAAGACAGCTATAGTGACGGGAGGAAATGCCGGAATAGGCAAAGAGACGGTGAAAGATCTGGCCTCCAGAGGCAAGAAGTATCAATTTGAAGCTCTTTAACTGTTTGGCACAATGTGTGAACCAACACAGAGACTTCTGGCAGTCGAGTTAGAAATCAGCGCTTCAAATTCAAACAAAAGCAGAATTGTTTAACAGTGATTTATCCGGTGAACTGTAGGTGCCCGGGTGGTTTTGGCGTGCAGAGACATGGCAAAAGGGGAGCAGGCCGCCCGTGACATCATGAGGGAGGTGAGGGGAGCCAAGGTAGTTGCCAGGCTACTGGATCTGGCTGACACCAAATCCATCTGCCAGTTCGCTGAGAATATATACAACAGTGAGTCACACACACACACACACACACACACACACACACACACACACACACACACACACAACACACACACACACACACACACACACACACACACAGAGTATTACAGAGTTACTTGCACAGGCATGTAATACACATGCTGTTTATTTTCCAGCTGAAAAGTCTCTTCACTACCTGATCAACAATGCAGGAGTGGCATTTTGTCCTTACAGCACCACAGCAGATGGATATGAGACACAGTTTGGGGTCAATCATTTGGGTATGATGTTATAAAACATTAATAATACACAAGTCCATTTATATACTCTCCAATTACTTTCTGTAAACTGTCCATCTCCATCTCTCTCCATTCAGGTCATTTCTTCTTGACCTACCTGTTGCTGGATTTGTTAAAACACTCAGCCCCCTCACGGGTCATAAATCTGTCCTCAACGGCTCACAACATTGGCAAGATCCAGTTTGATGACCTGAACGGGGAGAACAACTACCACCCCATCAAAGCCTATGCCCAGAGTAAGCTGGCCAACGTCCTGTTCACCCGAGAGCTCGCCAAAAGGACTGAAGGTAGCGCTCACTCGCCCCAACCACATGGGTGTTCTTACTCCTAAAATGATGGCTCTATTTTTAAATTATACTGTCAATAATGAGTCTGGTGAGAGTACATTTTCTCTTGAGTACATCACAAAGTGCTTCTTGGTGCAAAAATCAGACAAAACATTGATTTGATGAATAGAAAAATAAAAAAACTATTCAAGTAATGCTTTAATGAGGAAATAAAAAGGTGCTCTTTAATGAAAGGAACGTACCAATGAATGCACATAAAAATGAACAAATAGCAATTATTGAAATTACTCATACATGTCTTTATGCGAATGGATTTATGTAAGTCACTAACCAATTGTGGTTGGAAAATACTAGCAAATTGTACAATACTATCAGGCAGTAACAATATAATTATCAAGTTTAAAGACAAATCAAATTACATCATGTTAGAAAGCGTCATGATGTTTCATTCTCAACGTATTTGATGTGGATTTGGAATTTTCCATAGTGGTTCAGCTGCAACTGATCCACACTACACTTGAACTACACTTCACAGAGTAAATCAAGTACACAATTAGTTTGAAATGCATTAAAACAGTATTTGATACAATACAATTTGATGTTCTTTGACCACAGCTCTTGGCGTGAGCACGTACTCAGTGGACCCGGGCATGGTGGACACTGGAATCACGAGGCATTTGATGCGCCCTCTCGTAAGCTTTGTGAAAACCTTTGGGTTTCTCATCAGGACCCCTGCAGAGGGGGCCTACACCACCATCTACTGCGTCGTCACCCCTGAGGACCAGATGCACAATGGCGGATACTACAGGTGGGGTTCAACAGCAGCATGGATGGTGGTCATGAAGCAGAACATCAATGTTGTCACACTTCTGTGTCCTCCCTACAGCAACTGTGCTGCTGCACAGAGCTCCATCGCAGGTCAGGACGATGGCACAGCATTGAAGCTGTGGGCCGCCAGCTGCCACATGCTGGGCATCCGCTGGAGATGATGCGTTGCACGTAAACAGATTTTCCATAAGGGTGCCGCAACTGCTGTTTAGGGCCAAATGTAGTTTTCAGTGATGATTGAGTCTGATGGTGAATGTGTGACATAGAATAAATGCTGCAAGTAGATAAAGAGGTGATTTTAATGGATGTTTTTTAATGGCAGAACAGAAGGTTGTATTTTGAAGGTTTTTTTTTCGAAAGCAAATTGGAAAACAGTTAAAAAATAAAATAGCTCCCATATTGTATTTCCATATTGTATGTTACACACGTGTATTAATACACATGTGTAACATGTGTATCAATAGTAGTAATTTTAACCTAAGGGAGCTGTGAAGTGCAATATTAACTATTCATTTGCAAAAGAAATCTCTCACAACGCTCCATTTAAACACTACAATTGTGAAATAAAATCATCATCTATGGACATAGACGTTAAATTTGATATTGGACGACATCTTGTGGTCATGTTATAGTATTGCAATCAATTTTCTAACTTTCAACTCCTAGTTGGACTAGTTGGAATAGTTGTTTGTGATTTTTTTTGTTTGTTTTAATCCATTTTTCTTTCACAGTTGTGTGTACACAACCTTCTCAACACATTCCTTAAATACAATTCACACAAGTTCGTATTTCATTTGTGCATTTGTCTGTGGTTGAATAAACAGCTTAAAAAAATGATAAAATGATAATATAAATGTTCACAGTCAGGCTGACAAATTCAAATCTCCAAAATGAGTTCAACAGCCTATAAATGAAGCCTGTATGACGAAAGTGGAGGCTGATGAACAGCCTATAAATGAAGCCTGTATGATGAAGGTGAAGGCTGGTGATGAAACTCGTATGATGAAGGTGGAGGCTGATGAACAGCCCATAATTGAAGCCTGTATGATGAAGGTGGAAGATGGTGACAGCCTATAAATGAAGCCCATATGTTGAAAGTGGAAGCTGGTGAGCAGCCTATAAATAAAGCCTGTATGATGAAGGTGGAGGCTGGTGAACAGCCTATAAATGAAGCGGCTATGATGATGATGGAGGCTGGTGATGAAGCCTCTATGATGAAGGTGGAGGCTGGTGAACAACCTATAAATGAAGCAGCTATGATGAAGATGGAGGCTGGTGATAAAGCCCGTATGATGAAGATGGAGGCTGGTGGAGGGAGACTTGTGGAAGGCTTCCAGCATTTACGCCTTTCAGCAGGAGGCACGAGCGTCTGGTGGTGAACTTGAGAAACAATCACACGCCTGCTCGCACCTGATTGGCTGAGCTGTGGCCGCGCTGTGCACGCGGCGGCGTGGCAGACGAAGCGGACCGAGCAGAGCCGAAGGTGTGCCGAGGTGTCGTTGCAGAAGTAGCTGCCTTCTGCTCCGCGGGCGCTTATTTATCTGTAGGGAAGGATGTCCTGCAGGTAGGACCAGTCATTTCTACGCCTGTTTCTTTTCCCCCAAGTATTTATTGACTCAAGTGACGGCACTTCTCGCAAATCTGTCCGTGAGTCTGAATATTATACAGGAAATTTGACAGCTTATTTGTTCAGCCTCTTTTAATGAAGTGCCAAGTTTGTGCTGTATGAATACTAAAATGGCCGTTTGAAAATGTATGGTTCACATAGAATTTGTATTGTCTGTTGTGTTTCTTTACATTTTCCCAACATTCCACAACAGGTCTTATTATTGGCTGAATGTGCATTCTTGACAAAGTAGCTTAAGTGTGACCTTTAACTAGTTTTCTGGAGGCTCCTTTTTTCATGTTGTGACAGGAAATAATTGCAATTGTTTCCTCTTGTTTTGATGTGCTGTCTGTGATGCCCAGGAGTGTGTGCTGTTATCACTGGTCATCAGAAGAGAGGTTAGATGGGAAAACAGTCATTATCACTGGAGCCAACACCGGCATCGGCAAGGAAACAGCCAAAGATCTGGCCAGAAGAGGTGACATCTTGCTTCAGCAGGCAACGGCTCTTGTTCAATCAGTGGAGCACTTCTTAATGCAACAGTGGTTTTTAAGCTACAAAGCCTGAGCATTATGTGTGGGCTTTGCCCTCAATACCCCCTCTCCAGACAGAAAGATAAAAAAAACACCCACATTTTGGTGGCAAAGAAGCACAGATGGAATGATTTATGAATTCAGTATCGTGTCTATTTCCCAACTCCAGACACAGGAGATATGTCAGCAACATGCATCTTGCAACTAATTAGAGGGAAAGACAAAAGGCCGTGATGACAGACGAGCCATCACAGGGACAGAGGGAGCATTGTGAGGAGCTGCTCTCCCCTCCTGAGCCAGACAGGCAACAAAGGGACACACAGACACATGCAGAGAGAGGAATATTAACACTTGTCCTGCATATGTGATCCTGTCTACTCATGAGGTGCACCTACTTTTGTTCTCACATGTACACCAAAACTGGCTTTGTTTTTATATATAAGATCACATGATGTCTTTGTCACGCTGGGGCAGCATCATAACGTTGCCTGGAGAGTTTCACCAGCTGAATTAATCTATACGTGTAACTCCACAATGACAACATGATTAGATTTGGGAAGGATTCATTGCAGATGGTGCTTCCTCCAGGCGGAACATCAGCGTTTTTAATCACTTCTAACATTCATTTTTCCTCATGACTGCTGCACATGCATATCACTGGTGTTTGTGAAGCAAAATGAGGGAGCATGACTGTAATGTATTATTACCATTTTGCCTGATGATGGGGCCCATTTGCACAAATAACATTGTGTAAGAAGGGCTCTTTAACTTGACCTTTTATGTCGCATTACACCAAATTGAGGGAAATAGCTGGGAAATTCAAGGCCAGCTGGGTTTTCCCACACGGGAACAACGGGGTGAGAAACAAAGGCCCTGTGATGGGGTGCAGATGCTATGCATCATCTGCTTATTGGCTCTCCTCCTGTATAATTGCTGGGCACGGTGATAATTTTGCGCAATGGGGGAGATTTCTGTCTGTTCACTGTTTGTGTGGGAAGAGCTTCATGCTCATTGGCGAGCGTGTGTGTGTGTGTGTGTGTGTGTGCAGGGATCATTAAGAAGTATGCATTGTAATTTCTGTGAGAAATGAATCAGAATAACGCACTTGAGAGGGTCTTTTCCTGACAACAGTTGGCTGGACGAGCATTTTTGGAGTTCTAGAAGAAACTGTTCAATCATATTATACTGTTTTTCAGCTCAACATAGTTTTCATTTACAAAGAAATAAAGCAATAAATTGCAGAGAAATCTATTTATTTGGATTTGGAGTTCATTTAAATGCTGTTAACAGATGTGTTTTTTTAATATCTGTACTTGTGTCTCAGGGGCCCGTATCGTGATGGCGTGCAGGGACCTTGAGAGGGCCGAGGAGGCACGGACAAACATTCTGGAAGACACGGGAAATGAAAACGTGGTCATCAGGAAACTGGATCTGTCCGACACCAAGTCCATTAAAGCCTTTGCTGAGCTAATCGCTAAAGGTCTGTTGATCCGGCTTCTGCTGGTGCTGCCTCTGAAAGTGTGAATAAGACGTTTTTCATATTAGAAAACCTTGCTTCTCTGATTTTCCAGAGGAGAAACAAGTGAATATTCTAATAAACAACGCGGGCATCATGATGTGTCCCCACTCCAAGACTGCAGATGGATTTGAAATGCAGCTGGGCGTCAACCATTTGGGTGAGTCCTGCTGCAGCCTCACAATCTGTAGCTGTACTTTCATTAACCTGCGAAAAAATATTTTCACTCTCAATCTGACCTACTGATTAGCTATCTCCCCCAACCCTAACCCCCCTGGTTACAGCATTGCATCATGGCTTCCTTCCATAGATTTTCACAGATTTGCTTTTCTTAGCATGCTGATGATGAGAACAATGTGCTCACCAACTCACATATGTGCACACGTTTGCACACATAAACTGTAGGTACTCATTGACAAACATTCTTCACTTCTATACCTTCAATAAAGATGAACTCCTTCTGGGGTCATGGAAAAACAGGAAGTGGATACAATAGCCAGAGGCCACATCCTTACATGTACTTGGTCACAGGGCTCTCTGGAATATTCTTTGAGATGGGAAAATATGTTGTTCAGTATATTATTTTCAGCATTAGTTTTCTGGTATTTTGGCCTCACATTTAGGTTAATATAGTTAAATTACAGCATATATCTGACAATAAAATTGCCATTTTCTTTATTCAAACCGGTTAAATGAGCATTGTGATAACTGCACAATTTCCACAACTTTGCTCAGGCCATTTCCTGCTGACATACCTGCTGTTGGACCTCATCAAACGCTCAACTCCTGCCCGTATCGTCATTGTGGCGTCGGTGGCACACACCTGGACGGGACTTCGCCTGGATGACATCAACAGTGAGAGCAGCTACGACACCATGAAGGCCTATGGACAGAGCAAGCTGGCTAATGTGCTGTTTGCACGCTCACTCGCAAAAAGGTTACAAGGTGAGCTAAAATATTGCATTTCTTGGAAATGTATGATCCTTTTGCTTGGAGGTTTATTTTGACACAATAATTCAATGCATCCATGTCACAGGTTCGGGTGTGAGTGTATTTTCTCTTCACCCGGGGGTGGTGCAATCTGATCTGTGGAGGCACCAGCACCAGTGCATCCAGATGGCTGTGAAAATCTTTAGAATTTTCACCAAGACAACAGTGGAAGGAGCCCAAACCACCATCTACTGCGCTGTGGAGCCTCACCTGGAGAGCCAGAGTGGAGGGTACTTTAGGTAGAAGCAGCACTTCAACCCAAGGATAGTTATAAAAGAGCTTTTAGGACACAGGCTTCATGCTGCTAAGTACTTCCTGTTGAGAAAAGGGCAATTGTTTGTTGTAAATACAATGCACCATGTTGTAATGGCAATTCTCTCTCACTGTGTGTCCTTAGTGACTGCGCTCCTGCAACGTGCTCAAGGGCTGCTTCCGATGATGACCTGGCCCAAAAACTGTGGGAAATCAGCTGCAACATGCTGGGCATCACCTGGCAGTAAAACCTTTCAACAATACAGTGTTTGGAATTTAGTACTGAGGCATTAATGTTCTATTTTGTGTTGAAATGACAAAAGAGGCCTTACATTTAGCTTGTACCTTAAAACACAATATCATTAGTCCTGATGGCTATATGTAGTAGTAGTAATGTTTATTTTTATTTGTATATTGAGCATAGATACTGTTCTATAATGATGTTATCTTTTATCTATTATCTTATTATTATCTAGATTTGCTTGAATTGTGCAAAACCCTCTCGTGCAATTTATATGGTCTACTTCTTCTCAGAATGGTAAAGAGTCTAAATCATGATTCAATTTCCAGATGAAGATATTCCACGAGAGACTCTTATCGGTTTCCCATGCAGCGCTGTCGTTAACAGTTATAGAATGTGGTCTCTGGGGTGTATTTACAGCTCTGCATTTTTAAAATGAGACACATCTTCAATGATCAGTCTCGCTGCACAGCTTTGTATCACTCACCTGTGAAAATGCAGAACATGCATAACATGATGCAAATTGTCCCCTCAGAATGGGAACAATTTATTGACCCTGCAGCACTGTTACTCCAAATTGTGACAACATGCACAATCGGTTAATAAGTTTGAAGAGGTTGGCAAGGTTTTTTTGTGCCATTTACATATTAGTTACTGTACTTTCTCCATGGTTTCTGTTAGCTGAGGTGAAGGGTTAGCTTTTTGTGATGCAGCAGGTTTTTATCACCAAAAATGTGCACCTTTTTAATAGTGAAATGGAAAAAAGGACCTGATATGACTTCTTTATTAAAGTGCAAAAATACACACAAAAAAACGTTATTTTAGAGAAGAGACCACGTTTGTGCAAAGTAGAATCAAACAACCAAGTAGCAGACATTTGCTCTTTCAATTATTAAATATCAAAAGAGCTTTGATTCAAAATAACACACAGTGCTGCAAAAGAAGGTCCAACACAATGCCTCAAACGCATCACAAATACACCTTTTCCATTAAAGTGTCTCTCATCAGAGTTGAGCAGCCCTGAAGAGGAACAAGGTTAGTACAAATACTGTTTACATTCTGTTTAGGGTTCTTTAAATACCTTGGTTTAATAAAGTCATTAAGGTTAAGGTTTAAAGGATGAACAAGTCTCATATTAGGGTAAAATAAAAGTACTAATGTGAAAAAGTTCATTAGAATGAAAGAACATTGTCATGATTATGAGCAACTTTATTTTATAACTGTTGTACACTATTTTTTGAATGTATAATGTATTCTGTCAGCTTTTATATTGATCCAAGGATTCTTAGTAACTTCTCAACCCTCAATCTTTACTATAATTCGGATGGGGCTTCTAGAGTAATGTTCTTGAAAATGCTAGAATTCTATTAAGCAACAGTACTGCAGTCTTAATCACATGAGGGATTATTCAAGGCTTAAGAAATGTGGCATGAATCAAAAGACTGGCTACAATGCCTCCACGGCTAATATTCCTTCACAGCAATATATGCATTTTGTGCTTTACATCTTTACCAGTATTCAATCCATAGTGCTTTTTCAAATGGTACAGAACTATATATGTGTATCTAGTAAACACAAATGTTAGGTGATTAAAACGTGAAGAAAGATTTTTGTAGGAAGGTGTTTAGTACAAACACTTGGATGGAGGGAATGCAGGTCTCTTGAGAGTTAAACAAAAATCAGATGTTTTAAAAGTTGGCAAAAACAGGATTGTGCTGCGATTTCAGCTCTTTGAGCAGAGACACCGCCCAGCCTCTAGGTGACGCTTGTTAATGAAAACCTTCCAGAAACCATAGAAGAAGATCATGCGCACGCGCGTCTAAAGTCTACGTCAGCTCTCGACCATATCAAGCTTCTTCAGGCTACGTGGCCTTCGGTCTTTTCTTCGACTTCTCCACTAACACGACAAACAGGTAAATTTGACGCTTTTCCTGTAAAACATTGTGTGAATCAAGGAATCTTTGCAGTAAGTCTTGAGAGCTCTGTGGCCTTTTTATTTTATTTAAAAAAACTATAATTTCATTTCATTGTAATTCACCTCGACCTGATTTTATGGCTGACGTTAGTTGGCTGTGACGGTTTGAACAAAAAACAGTCACGTTTGGTGATACTGGCTTACAATTAATGCTTGGAACGAGATATTTTAGGGTTAAAGTTACTGTGCATATAGTTTTGAGGTTTATGAATCGTCCGTGGTGTTAATCCCCGAGGCTGCTCAGGTCAACGTCAGCATTGAACGAGCCTGATCACAGCTGAAATTTGTCTTTTCCACCGTCCACAGCCCAGAACCATGGATCAGGTCATGCAGTTCGTCGAACCTGGCCGACAGTTCATTAAAGACTCTGTAAGACTCGTCAAAAGATGCACAAAGCCAGACAGAAAAGGTAGGATCTTGCTGTTTGGCAGCGCATCAATCCTGATAAACCCAGCTTTGTTGAGAACTCATGACATGATCGGAACCACTGAGCACACTCGGTTACTGCCTTTTGATAACACTTTGTGGATTTCTTACCTCTAGAATTCCAGAAGATCGCCATGGCTACTGCTATTGGATTTGCCATCATGGGTTTCATTGGGTTCTTTGTTAAACTCATTCACATCCCCATCAACAACATCATTGTGTAAGTAGTCCTGTCATAAATATTACTATCATAAATGATTGCGTGATTTAATTTGTATTGAAGTATCGAACTGATTACCATTTAAATGATCTGGTCAATGCCTGTGATTATCAGTTCAAGCAACAGAGAAAGTGTCATCTGGGAAATCTCATTCTAACTTTTTAAAGGAATTTTAAGTGTACAAATTAAAGTGTTTTGTGAGGGTGTGGATCTCTTATGCAGTTGATTATATAGAGTTTTCTGCTTATTTTAAACTGTCCTAACACTACTGGTATTTTCTCCAGGGGTGGTTAAATGCTGCTTTGGCAGAAACTCAAACATGAATATCTGGTTAAAGAAGACTGTCGGCAGATGGGACTGAGGACTGTAAGGATGGCATTTTTACATTGTTCCCAACATTTGTATTTCATTGTAAATAAAAACAAATGGGAACCCATGTAACGATGTGTCCTTGCTATTTTTGCAGCAATTAAATGTTTTTGTTTTTAACTGATTTGTGTGAGTGCTAATAAAGGAACTCATTTTTATCTTGGTCTTTTCTTGACTCTGGATCAGTTGCTGGTTCAATTAGCACTTGTGGGTTTGGTGTCTTGCTGTGGTGCTGCTTTTGGGGGTGTTCTGGCACCTTCCATATCTTGTTCTGCATGGTGTGGGGGTGTTAGTTCCCACCTATAATTTATTTTTATACATAATTTACATATTAAACTAATCTCTAACTGAGACCAAGAACACAGGAGGAAAATTATTTTATCATACTACACTATTAAACATTCCAGGCTTTAGATGTTGCAGTAAAGTAGCCCCACAGTTCTGAAAGATTATTGGTATGCAGCAATTGCACTTATGTTAAGATTAATAATGCAAAAATCAAGTCTTTAATGTTGTCTTTCATTCTTGGTATCCATGTATCCCCATGCTCCAGAGCAGTGGCTGGTCTGTGGTTACCATTACAGGTTTCCTGGGGTTTCCATGGGCAACAGGTTCATAGGTGTTGGAGGTGCTTACAAGCTTTCCAAACTGCAGGACCTGGTTATCTGTGGAGGACAGAGGAAACTGTTTAAATAGTGGTTTTGAGTGCTGTAATGCATTCTGCTGTTGAGGATGTCCTAATTTTAGTGACAATGTCTTCTGAAGTGATTTGTATGTAGAGGCGGTTTACTTGACTTTGAACGTAGACTCGATCAGAGTCCAGGTCAGGATCACAGACAGAACCACACATTTAGTAAACTCACTGCACTTGATAGTCCTACAGGCAGGACAAATACTCCTGAGACAGATTCAGCTGCCATTAAGAGGCTGACCAATGAGGTGTGAGGCTTTTGTTTGGGGATCCTTTCTAAAATCAAGTAGTTGGTGAAGGAGAATGAACTCAATTCCATTCAGAGGGAAAAAAATTGAAAAATGTTTTTTAAAAGGCTTGACAAACGCACAGTGTTTATGCTTAGAATACTAAAAATCGAACATTTGATTAATTTAGAAATGAAGGTATTTCCGGGCCAATCACAACTGAATCGGAAGCTGGCAGATACTGACACCTACTGGCCAAATCGGGGAGTGCAAAAATTAGTCCCAGTATGATTCAAATTACTTATTTTAAAGTAAATAAATATATAGCTTAATACCCATCTTTTGTGTGATACACCATAATTGAGGGCAATGTCCTGAGTACCCTCACGAACTATTTGATGTAACATTTGTGTAAATTTGCTTTATGAAAATTTAAATGTGAAAATTATAGCAAAGAATTCAATATGCTTCAGTGGGCCAAAATGAGAGAAGATTTTTTCCCCATTGTGGGTTGATTTAATTCACAAAGCATTCGCTCTGAATAAGCTGAGGTGACAAATGTCCTGAGAGTGGAGCTGTTGGATTGTGTCTAATGTAAAAATGTGCCTAAGGCTATTTCTACCTGAAGCTTTCTATTATTCATTTACTGTTATCTGCATTCCTCAAATCTACAGCAGATGGGGGAAAAAAGGACACTTTTACACTTAATTTTGTCTGAGCCAGCAAGTTTAAACAACAAAAATCCCCTCCTGCTCTGGACCGAGTTATTATGGGAAGCTTTCTCTTGTTTTTAATCTATATTGATCTTCATGATTTCATGTCTGGGTTCAGTCAAAAGTATTTTGGCTGTCAGATCTGTCTGAACTGTTCTGTCTATGAAACACAAATCATCAGGAAGTGATGAGCCAACTTTAATTGCCATGTAAATTAGGTCATTGTAATTTAAAAGACCAGGGAATATCCTGTATTAGCCTCCAGAGTACAGATTGTAACCACTGAGTTTCAGTACTTTACCATTTAAAACCTTCATAATGTTAAAAAGTTAAAAGCTGGAGTGAGAGTGAGCACCAAAGTGAGATGGAAACAGCTGTCTCAGGCCATTAGAAACTAGATTTTAGCACACTGGAAAAATAGTCCACACATGGGCACAACTGCCAACGTGGCCAGGTCTGGCTTTCCAAACAAGTTCACTCTGAGAGCAGACTGAGAGATGCTAAAGATGTCTCCAAAACCCCTAAAATGTCCTCCTAGTACCTGAGACAAGCATTCCTCTTCAGTCAGAACAGGTGATTAGCCCTTCTCTCTGAGGAGGAAACCTTTGCTCTCTACTGGTATAATAAACTCTGCTCTGAAGAGTCCTAAACTGATTTATTTGGACACCGGAACAGAGGACATGTTTGAACTAAACCAAAAACAGAATTCAAGGAAAAGAAGCTCACCCTGACTGTGAAGCATGGAGGTGTCATATTTAGGAACCTGACCAGCTCTCAACATAGAAGCTACCATGATGTTTTTAGCCTGAGGGTTCTCGAGCAACCTCTGGAAAGCCAAAACCCAACTGGACTCCTGCAACATGACAATGACCCCAAAGTGCCAGTAAATCCATTAACTGCTGACTGAAACCTGAGAAACAGAGGATCCCGGGATCGTAATCAATCAATCAAGACCCAGATCTTAATCCCACTGAGATGGTGGAGGTGCTGGAAACAGACTGTGCATGCAAGGAACCCCCAATCATCTCACAGCTGAAAGAGAGCTTAAAGAATTCTGCATTGAAGAGGGGGCACATATTCAGATAGTGGTAGAAAAAGCATCTCACTGAGGTATTTCCAGCTGGAGCGATTTTGTGGATATCGACCTACAATTATTAAATTACAGATTAATCAAAGCAATGTTACACATCGATATGTAAACATCTCTAAAACACTGGTCATTTAAAGAGATTTGCTTAAAAAAACCCTCATGTTCTAAAAATAATTAGTTATTGATATATTCTGTCCTTCATTTATGTAACTAACTGATTTCAATGTTGTGTTTAAGTTTCCAATCAACACAGAAAATATCTGATGGATGACATTTTCTCCCTATAATAGATAGAGAATTAAAAACTGATTTAATTTTAATGCATTTATTTATTAAAATGCTACATTAATTGCTGAGCCACAAGTTCAAGAGCCTTAAAAGCGCCAACCGTCGTGTACAATTAATGCAAAATATCTACAGATGTCTTTTTAATGACAATGATTCCCTTCATAATCCTTTTCTTTTATCAATGATGATGAACACATTCAATACTTTCCACAAGCAGGGGAATTTCCTGAATAAATGCAATTTCATGCAGAAAATATGGTTATAGAGTATGTTTCACCACATAAGTACATTGTTTCACCATATAAGTACAAGTGCTGGTGTTCATGTGTGGCGCATTTAAAGAAAACAAATAAATAAATAAATAACAGCTTCAAAGGGTGTACAGGGATGGTGTTAGAGCAGCGTGACTGAGAATGGTGGGGAAAATAAGCTGGATGTGAAGTTTGGGTCCTTAATAATTGAGTAACCACAGAGGTACAGCCACCGTGCTCAGGGTGCATGAGAATAATGTCCAACTGGGTTAAAGTGCTGCCCCTGAAGTTTTTACTCTGTGGGATAATGGTCCCCACTAAGTTTATACCCGCAGAGCTGCAAAGGTCACCAAAACTAGAAAATACAGACGAGGCACAAATCGCCGTGTAACACAAGAAATGGACCCGTTTCTAACATTCCTGAAAAGATTCCTGCAGGGGGGATGGAAAGATTACACAACACATCTTAAAGCTTGGCTCAGATGAAAATAAACCTCCTATACACAGTTAACTGGCTCACAAATCAGAATTTTGCAGTGAAATTAAAGGTAATCACATTTCATCAAAACTTATTTACCCATTTTAGCGATGAACATCCATCCATTAGCCTCTTAGATCTCATTTATGCAGCATCTCTCGAGGCTGTTCCAGTCACCAGTTTATCACTGGACGCACGTAAAGTACAGCAACTGGGAAACACTGATCTGACTTGTGTTACTACTGGGATGGAATTGTGTTACTGGACAGCGTGACACAGTCAATGGCAACAAAGAAAGAGGTCCTGTACTCAGGCTGCAAGAAAAAGCACAGTGGAGTATTCTGATGGCAGATGTCAGACAAACAAATGTGCCTCGTGCAACTCTTGAGGGTCAGACATTTCCTCTTAGCTCAACATGTTTGATTGTACAAACAGGTGATGATGGATCAAGTAATTAAAAAATAAATAAATCACAAAATCATTGTACGTTCACACTGTGTACATTGCAAAAAAGGGAAAATTAAATAGTAAAATAAGAAAATATACACCAGACATATGTTGTAGTTACTAAAGCCGCCACCAGAGGCAGCAAAGTGCAAGGGGTAAAGTATGAGAAGTGTAAGGGTATCTACATTTACTATCAAACATTACTTGTGCCCCCCATCCCCAAACACACACACACACACACACACACACACACACACACTCCTTACTGAGCAGAAAGGGTTTTCAGATGGCTTCATTAGTAATCCCCTCCTCAAAGCTGATAGTGATCAATAACGGCCCCCGTTGCAAAGGGGACCAAAATGAGCATCGCACCCTCCGGTGATAACAATGGAGATGTTTGCAGCCTGTAATTGCATTTCCAGCTCCACAGCTGAAAGAGCCCGTCAGCTGTAAGTAGACCATATTTACACAACAAATTACCCAGGAGAGAGGGAGGGTGAGGAGAGGAGACACACACAAGGCACTCACACTGCACAGGGCAGCTGAGAGGGGAATTATAGGTGGTCAGGGGCATTTCTGAAAAGGAGAGATCATTATGCTTCTCTATTTGTGCCCCAGGTAGTTCAGTGATATGTTAAAGGTGCAGCATGGAGCATTTTACGAGCTCAAGTGCTAAATTGTCTGCAGAACAGCTCAGTGTAAACACAAATAGGACCACACGAAAGGCAACTGGTCTTTATCTAAAGGTTGTTTATGTTATTTGGCTCAGGAATAATATGACAAAAAGGTTGACTTCATGTTCCCATAATCTCTGAATGAGCATGAAACACAAGATCTTTCTGCCAGACTTTCACCAAGACTCAAAAACAGTTTGACTGATGAACAACACCATCATTAGACAGATCTGAGCTCTGACAGAGTCAGCTTGAAAAGATTTGCAGATGCAGCTCAGCAGGAGATAAAACTGCCTGTATATCTTCACACGTTGCAGACATCCTCCCTCATCCGTTGTTCACAAACGCTCTCTGGTTAAAAAGATGGAGTGACGTGGCTTAAAGAAAGTAGACGGCTGTTTCGGTGTCCACTAGTCTGGTTTACAGCCGGAGTTTATGGAAATCTCTGATCCAGTGGGCTCTTTGATTCAAAGTGTCAGAGACGTGTGGCGCAGAGGCAGAAATGTTTCAAAACCCTCCTGGGTGACACAGCTGCACACCAGCTCAGCTATTGAAGATGCTTTATACTCACTTACGCCCAGTTGTCTGCTGTAGAAAAGCCTTTATGATTACAAAAAGTGCATGAAGGCATGCGAGAGAATCTCGATATACTTGACTATGTTTTTGTTTATTGTGCACATGCAGAAATCAGGATTTATTTATCTAGAGCCAATATCCAAAAAGTCAATATTGTAGCATTCTTTGTAGGGTCAAGGTCAATTTTTATATGTTACAATAAACAAAATGATTTGCATGCTAATTTTATTATACTATAAACTATAGAAGCTAACCATTTCCTAATATGCATACTTGTCCTTGTGTTCTCATGTTCTTATGAAATGCCATCATTTGCTGATGTACAGTTGCAATACTACGTACCCAAGCTCCCAAGTATGCGCCAAGCTTCTCCGATGTGTAGTTGTTTATATCAATCAGTCAGCCAGTCAGTAAGTCTATGTTATACATATCCAGTGTATGTATACATGTACACTCTGGACAAGTCTCCTGCTCAAACCCACAACATTCTTGCAGTGAGGTGACAGTACCAGTGCGCCGCATATGCAGTACATGTGTCTAAAAAAAGTAGTGACTTCACTTTTCTTCTTGACATGTATGTATTTATGGCTACTTACTGGTTATGGCATGAGGCAAGGCAGGCACTGCCATTGTTAGCACCATCTGCTGTGTAATGATAACCTCTTCCATTAAATGTTTATGGCACTACTGGTGGGTTTGTCTGGGAGTGTGAGGTGACAAATGTCATTCTGGCTTAAGGTCACCTTCAGATAAAAACTAAACGTATTCACAGTCAGTCAATAAACACGTGCAAACAGACAGCACGGCAATTTAAACCATATTTTTGTTGCGTCTAAAGCTCCAAAACAGGTGAACATGCATGCGAGTCATTTTCCTTCAACTCTCCAGGGGGATGTTCTAACAGTCATTCATATCAGGCTGCTCCAGCACACACCCACCCAACTTGTGTGAGGTGCACGGCTTCAGAAATCTTCACGTCCATACATAAAAGTGCAGCGCTCCCGCTTTCAGAACACTTTTCATTTCCCCTCAAGGAAATAAGAAAGAAAGAAGCTATTTTGGGAAGGGGCAACTCTGCTAAAAGGTCAGTGGCAATGTTGATATGTAGGTTTGACAGAGGGAGAGTGAGAATGCAGTAGGAAATAAAAGGAAAAAGGTTGGAGAAGACTTCAGATTTCCTGAAGGTCGCAGTCCAGATGGAAAAACAGAAGGATCAGGATGTATCAGTTTTAAAGGAGGGAAAGGAGAGTTCATACGGTAAAGATGTACGCCTCTGGCAGGAATGCTGTTTATGACCTTCCTGAACCGTGTTAGACACATTCATCCGCATGACTAAAAGAAGTACAAGAACATTTCTTTACTTTGAGGATGATTCCTTCAGGCTGGAGTGGCTTTATCTTAGTGACAGAAAAACTTTAAACACAACCCCGTCAACTCATTGTTGGAGTTATTGATTCTGAATTCATGTCAAAATGTTCTAAAAAGGCCTAGCTTGGCCCCTCTCCCTCCGAAACCAAGCAGATTCTGCAGCTTTGAAGATGACTTAAAATGTCAACACATGGAAATCCCTGCAGGTTTAGTCGTTTTTGACACCTAGTCAAAAGCATCTGCCTTCACAGGTTGGCCAGGCAGGAAAGTTAGCTTAAACGTTCCTTTAAGAAGTCACCAAACGGAATTAGACGTGAATACATCTGTAGCAACAAAGATGACCGACTAATTAAATACAGGCGACAGATCTTGATTGTGAATATCGCGTCTGTATCATCGTGTTCACAGTCAAACTAAAGATACGGAACAAACAGCAACTGCTTATTAAGATGCAACATTGTTTGCATGCTGATGTGTTTTAGAAGGCTCACATTTTAGAAACGGCCCACTCTCATTAACAGTGAGGGCGAGCCTTCTAATCTTACCCAAAGTTTATTTTTAATTAAGATTTCTCAATGGCGTCGTCTCTCTGAGACTATTCCATCTGTGATCACATTTGTTCTTATCAGACTCTACACCTGTGCTGGCTTTGTGTTCCTGCGTGTTGCTGTGCTGATATGCACAGGTGTTGGCATCTTTGGATGTGTCGGTGTCACCCAGCACTGGGAGAAGGAGTTTGGGAACCCATCTGGAGGATCATATGATGATTCTTCACCATTCCCCTGACATTTAAAACACTGCCTGTGGAATTCCTTCTGAGTAATTGAATATGTATTGAGTGGGAGATTTGGAATATCGAAAAGCTGGAGAAATGGGAGTAACAGAGCAAAACAAAATAATCACAAGGATACAAAAATGACAGCAAGGTTTGGATGATTTTACATTTACATGATAAACATCACAATATTTCTCTTTTAAACCTAAAACACAATATCAGCATAATTCACCACATCCTTCCCAGGTCGAGACTTCAGAGTTGTAAAATGTACGTTCATTAATGTAAGTTTGATCAATAAATCCAAAAATCCCCGAACATCAGATCATTTGATTGATTGATGACAAGGTTAATTCTTTAGCAAACACAATCAGGATACGGAGCCTCCTTTTGTCAATAAAGAGCTTTATTTAAATTTAGCTTAGATATGGATCAATTTTTTGGGACCGTTTTATTTGCATTAGGATCTGGAAGGATCAGCTGGTCCAGAGGTTTTTCCAATCCATTTCTTGGATAACTATAAGCTAAATCTATGTTCTAAGCAACAATATACACATGTATGGTGATTCATTTAATCAGAGCAAAGAGATCTGACCAACATTAGACTTTAAATTGGATACGTATGAGAATATATATATCTAAAAATTACAATTCCAGTTCAGGGTCTGCACATGCACATTATATTGCCTGGAGACGCTAAACTGTGAGGGCACTTTAAACCTGTCTCAGCTATATCCTAATCCTGTGCGTGGTGACTGCTGGGACAGACTTTAGCACCCCCCCTCCATGACTCTAATCAGGAATAAGCTGCAGTCAAAACAAGACGGATGGGTGATACATAAGGTCTCACCACCATAAATAACATTTATGGATGCATGCACCACCCATAACTGCATTTTTAACATTTGCTTGTGTCTAATTACACATTGGCACTGCCAATGGTGGCTACTTCCTCCCAATATTCCATCCTTAAATACTACTATATGACCTGTGCGTATAACTAATCTGACTTTAGTGTAGATAACAGTGATTTACTCAGCTACACAAAATCCCATATTCCAAAAAACCTTTGTCACATTATTTATTCCCAGCCCCGTGTGCTTGAGTTTGTGGCTGTTTTAACCCGATAAAGAGGAAATTATTAGATACAGAGGAAGAAATGTTGCGGGAGAACACGAGCAGCTTATTTGCATATCATGCTGAATGCAAACCTCACAGAGGAAATCCTCCTCACCCTTCCTGTGGGGTGACAGCCATTGTTCCGGCTCTTCACAAGTTTCTCTCCCAGTGTTCTCAAAAGCATTAACCTCCACGTCACCATGCATAAAGAGAAACTTTCACACAATGAACCACAAACAAGAGGACAATGTGTTGAATGCACGCGTGCATATGCACACTATCAAATGCAAAAACCAAGCAAATAAAAGATAAGATGCTTTTTTTAAATCCCCTCCCTGCTTCCCACGTATACCATGTGCACAGGAGCTGGTTTGCGGATGACAGCTATTCAAATTACTTGTTCATTATGATCCATGCTGAGCCGAAAACACCACCACAGTGCAGGTTTTATCACAAGTGCATGCACACACACACAAACACACACACACATCCTTGTGCTTCTATCTTCATGAGGACTTTCTTAGACATAAAGGCATGACCCAGCTCCTAACCAACCCTAACATCACAACTAACTCACCAGCTCTAAATGTAACCATAACCAAAACCCAATTCCAGCCTCAACCTTGAAGCCATGAACCCTCAAACAGCCCTGCTATCTTATATGCGTACAATATAAGTTTTTCCTATTTTAATTTATCCTTCTTAAATAAAATGCGCTCTGTAAATCTTTGATTATCAAGTTGGGAACATCTTGATAATCTTGTTAAGTTCTAATTTCACCCACTCCCCACACACATTTAGATGCAACTTCTGTTGTTAATGAGTTGTCCACTCAACCCTGTTCCGTATATAGTGAGTACAGTATCTAATTGTGAAGGAGTCTGTGATTTTGGACCCAGCAATAGATTATTATTTCTCCTGCGGTGGATGAACTCATCACCTCGTATATCTGTTAGAATCGGCACTAATTTCTGTTAGTACCTTTGAAAATCGCTCCTGTGAATGTCACGTTGAACATGTCGCAGCTTCCTATCACCCAATTTATATAAATTTTGCTAGGGCTTAAATTCTGACTGTGTCTCTTTGATGATATGCAGAAGGTGCAACAGGTCTGTTTACACAGCCTGGGTAATGGTGCACATTTTTTTTTCCTGATTGAATTATTCTGACCTTTAAGGCCAACGTGGATTTCAGTCATAACTAACTTTTTGTGTGGACTGCCACTTAGGGCATGGGGTTGGTATTTAATTAGAAGCTATCTTATCTCAGGATATTCTTTAAAAATAAGACTTTCCCCCTGGTGCTTAGCTTTAGAAGAGATTAATACTGAATGCACTATCAAAAAATGTAATTCTGTGCTTATACTGTAGGTAGAAACTTGTATGTAACAGCACACAATGATCATGTTTAACTGGATTAAAAGAGCAGTTTGATTTGCTGGAAAATAGAGCCAGCAAGAATTGCATAGATGGCCTAAAAAAGCCTTCCTTTTCACAAATGTGGACATAAGGAGGTTAGTTTGGAGCAAAAATGGAATTTTCCAATCAAGTAAAATATAAAAGTCATGTCTCACACACTGTGTTTGGTTTCTGGCAAAATATGAACACATGTAATAACCTTTATCTTAATCTGGAACTTTTAAATCATGTGAATAGTTTTTTGAAACTTTATCTAGTTTACATTAAGTCAAAATTAGTCACTTAAAAAATAAACAAATGTTGTAATTCATAAAACCTGCACAAACAAACTGTGCGTGTGAAGTCTGTACTTGATGTACCTCCCTACAACCCAGCATGATGGCTTAATTCATTCATGCACATGAGGAAGAACTTCAATCTCAGAATCTGTTGGTAGAATTATGGCTTTATGAAGGCCACTTTTATTAGGATACTTTATTAACCATGGCACGTTCAGAATTACAGGGTTTAAGAAGAGGAACATTTACTAAAGAGTACTTTTATGCTGTAAGACTGTGGTTGAAGATGTTGCTGAATGAATACCTGTGTATGGTTCTCCTCATGTAGCTAAGGAGAAAGAATGCATGATGCAAATGAGTTGAGGAGAGGCAAGAATTAATGACCCTGCCTTTTCAAGTATGCATTACATGTGTCTTATTAAAACAGGGAGCACACACAGCAGGGACAGGAAGTAAACCAGGTCACCTAAATTACAATATTACTTGAATATGGAGTATCAGTTTGAGTAGCAGACCACCTTGGCTTTGGCATATTCATAAGAATAAACCACACTGAAGCTTGCAGTAAAGGAATGGGTGAGGAAAGGGGGGGGGGGGGGGGGGGTTAACAGACAAATTTGTTCCAGTGCAGAGCCCCAGCAGCAGCCTTTTACGTCACATTAATGTTAACATTGGACACTTGCCTTGGCTGGTACGCTAACGGTCATTTTCTGCAAGGTAGAGCGAAGACAATGGAAGGCACAAGAGCAAAGAAAACGAGTGGGGAAAATCGAGGTTAGGGCTCCTTAATGCGTATAAATCGACAGGGGTCTTTAAGTGTTACTGCAGCTATTGCCAATCAAGAGTCAGAGGCCCAACCAGCAAAAGTCTGTCTGGGGTTTATGGTCCCAGGACTGGCTGATTCACAAAGAATTAAACCTTAATTCAGTCGGCGTCACATGGTAGGACATGCTGGGGTCAGCAAACAATTTTAGCATTCCATTTCAAGAAAGTAGTCATCTCCCCTTGATTTTATAATAAACATCTAGCGATTGGAAATGTGGTCATTTGGTGTGGCTTTGCCTTCCTTGTTCACACACACACACACACACACACACACACACACACACACACACACACACACACATTTACACACACACGTATTTACATGAAATGTAAATACGGAAATAAAAGTTGTAAAAGCAGCCTGGTGAGTGCGACAGAAACACATCAAGCATTTTCATCTAAAAGCTTTTGATTTTGTAAGTGTTGTGTGCATGGGTGTGTGTGTGTGTGTGTGTGGGAAGGGGGTTACACATTTTTCATTTTTCAGACTATTTCCTCCTTTGTATAATCATCATGAAACATCAAATAAGTGCCACAGCCTCAACATTCTTCCATTTCCTCCGTCTTAAATATGATTTTGCCAGTATAGAAAGACAGACATAAGTCATGTGACTTCCCCCTTTTATGTGGTTATTACATTTCATCTTTTCTCAGACTATAAGAATTATTGATCTAATGAGCATATCTCTAGCTAACATCCATGCTAATTTTACGGCAGCTCATTACTCAATAGAACAGCCTCAATTACACCGTGTTATGTCTCATTGGCATTCATTTGAACTTAATTTAAAAATATTATCCTCATCCAATTTCTTGTACAGTGAATGCCTTTATATAAAAGCACTATGACTGTAGAGTGTATATAATGTAGCAGGTGTGTGTTTATGTCACACAGTGTCATTTCAAAAATGGGCACAGCTGGTTGCTTATGCATCTGGTTTTCTCTTAATTACGCTGTAAGCACAGCAGTTAACATTTCTCCTGCGAGGGGGTGGTTAACAGCAGGAGCCTCACACAACAGGACCTTAAATGATAAGTTTTTTGCCCCTCTCAGGGCAGAAAGAAAACATTGGTGGGAGAGATTGTGTTGACTTAACTAACCAGGAATGGAAGCAAACTTCCTGACTGACAGGACTTGACGGACGTTGCTGGAGAAAAAACCCAAGTGGAAACTGCTCATGCTGCACAGCAGCACTACTTTGAACCCATTAGCTGTTTATATTGACCTTGATCCAAAAATCCGATGGCTTAAATCATCTGTCTTGATTGGAAACACATTTATTTCCAAATAAGCCCACCAGAAATTGACACAACAAATAGGGACAATTCAATAAAAGCAATGGTAACCTCTTATACCAGTATATATAAGTGTTTAACTACTATTACTTGACCTCTGTCTAAACACCACAACCCATGTTAAATACACATAAATTAATAAAAAACATAACAGCAATGGTGACAATATTGTGCATGTAGATTCCCAACAGAGATTAATTATTGCGTCCTCTGAGAGTCTAACAACTAAGAAGTGGAAATTCATTCTTGATAGTCAAGAAATAAAGACACTTGACAGCGGGAGGTTGAGAGATGAGGGGAATGATCTCCACTTGGAAGGTAAATATCAGGTATTCATATTTCAGTTCATTCCTTTATTGTGGACTCTCATCAGATTAATGACTGCAGAAAATGGACACTACCCTCCAAGATGTGAGTCTCCTCATTAGAGCAGACTACATTCTCCTTACATCCCTACCTGCATTTAGCACTCTGTACATTATTTCTGAATGCACCCCTTTCCTATACTTTTCTGTGTTGCAGTCCTTTCATTAGAGAGCATTCTCAGCAAAGCTGATGCTTCCCCTGCTGTTGAGCTTCATCCTTCATCATCCTCTATTATCTAATGCTGTCAAAAAGGCTGAACAAATTGCTGGATCCTCTTTATTTGTAGAGCACTTTTAATTAAAGAATCCAGCTTTATAGAAAGGAATATATGGTATGTTTAGGTAATACATCATGAACAGGCGGTGGTATATGCTCATTATATCATGGCCAAAGGGCGTTCTTCGGCCCAACACGAAGGAAATTTTATAAAACAGTTACCAACAATTTCAAGTTTGCTGCAGAGCAAAGGAGAACCGTAAAGCTACTCAGTCCAGGTAGTTTCCCTTAGAGTTCCTGTTTGGACGATAATAACAATGTTGTTTGGACCTCCTCTTAACATCCACTGACACACCTTTAGCCTGAAAAAGTCTTCAAAGTGCTTCATTTCCATTTTATCTCTGTCTAATTTATCAGTGAGGCTAGCATCACTGTGAGCTGTTTCTCAATCAATCAATCAATCAATCTTTAATTATATAGCGTCTTTTACAATCAAAATTGTTTCAAGGCGCTTTCCAGAATCCCAGGGCCTAACCCCAGACAAGCAACAGTGGCAAGGAAAAACTCCCCTTTAACAGGAAGAAACCTTGAGTAGGACCACGCTCATGTAGGGGGACCCTCCTGCTGATGGCCGGCAGAGAGAGAGGAGAGGGGGGAGGACAGGTAGAGGATAGAATACGTAGGAGAGGAGAGGAGAGGAGAGAGAGGAGAGGAGAGGAGAGGAGAGGAGAGGAGAGGAGAGAGGACGGGCACAGAGCACAGAAACACACACAAAAATACACTATTTATACAGCAGGTCAGCGGGGCCGGAGGTCATCATGCAGCTCCGAAAGCGGCGATACCTGTAAATGAATAGGGGGGGGGGGAGAAGCAGAAAAACTACACAAGAATCAGCATAACTAGTCTACTCGATGAGGAGGAGGAAAGGAGAGGAAAGGAGAGGATTTCTTCGATGTGGAGTGATACAATGTTAACAGGTAAACCTCTGGTATACTCATACCACGGCTAAAAACCAACCAGATGGCTTGAATTCATTTTTCCACTCTATATAACACTCCTTTGTTACAACTGCTGGAGGATTGAGCTGAGTAGTGGCTAGATGATAGATTCATCTTTACTGGAACAGAGTGAAAAGTACACAAGCAACTCTGCAGCACATGACCACCAGGACTTCTGTACTTTTATGAGAAACTCGCAAGCTGCATAAAATGTTGACAAGCTAGAAGGAGGTCCCGAGATGGCTACAAGACAGGAAATGATCAATATCTCATGGAGAGGCGGTGGCTTGAACAACTGAAAAAAACTCTTCCAGACAATCCTTTGAAAAAATGATTGGGGCAAATATTATGCCTCCAGACATCTAATTTGTCTAGACAGAAGATCTTCACAGTGTTACAGCACTTCAATACTCCAAGACCTTGCCTGTAATTTTTCCATTCAGAACAAAGCTTTTGTGTAATTCTTAGACACTATTAATGATAGAAATACCAACAGCTTTTGATCTTATTGCAAAATATTAATCACCCAATATAATAATGACCCTGCTGAACATGCTGAATAACTGTTGAATTATTTGAGTATTCACCATGAACCATAAATATATAAATCACTGCAAATCTTATTAGTTAAAGCAAAAGTTAAACCAAGTTCTCTAAAGTCTCCGGGTCAGCAGGGATTTAACGGCTGACAGACCAAAACTCATTTTTACAGAAAGATTATATACTTTTAATTACACGCAGGCTTTGAACACAAGTCGGGGGAAACATTTCAACAACTTCTAAAGCATTTTGCTGTCATCTCAGGGAGTATTTGCACACACGTTAGGCCCCATTAAAGATGCATCAAAAAGACCAAGATATAAAGAGTAAAAACAAAAGCACAAATCACTGACAAATAATCAAGATGACATGTCACTATGTAAACACATCATGCGCTCCAACATTTGAGGAAAATACCAGATTTCCTGATGTGGCTGCAGATTCTGGAACTTGCTCACAATCCCGATGGGAAATTATTACTTCCAGCCTCTAAATATGCATGTGATTAATTAGGCATCATATTCTAATTGGCTAATCTGCATAGGCCTCTCATGTGGACCTCCTCTCATTACCATTCACATGTCCGTTGGCAGGTGTGCTCAGTAAATACGGATCATGTCTGACCAAAGCAAAAACACACAAGTGTGTGCAGCTATCTTTGTGAGGACTTGTAATACATTATGATACAAACAGGCTCAAGAATTGCAAAAAATCGAAAGCTAAACTTATAATGATTAAAGAAAAAAGGTGCCGACATCCCTCCCAATGGTGGCACTTTAGTCTCTGCCAAATTTTTAATAACAAAACAAGTGAACATAAGGTCAGACAGAGGGGCCACAGGGGTCTTAAACAGCTGTCAACTATAATTTTACACAAGAGTTAACAATACAGCAAACTATGGTAACTTTTAACTTTGAAACTAGGAAAATGGCCCTTTTGTCCATAAAAACAAATGAGCAATTTGGTAATTTAAAATTTAGACATAACGTTGCAAATAACACAGGTTTTTTTTAATGGTGGTAAAAAGAAGCCATCTACTGGTCTGTAACAGAGACTGTAATATTTCTAACAACAACATCAACAACAACAACAACAACAACAACAACAATAATAATAATATAAAATACTAAAATGTTTGCTCACACCACCTTGATGTTTGAGGAGATTTACTCAATTATTTTTCAAAAAGAGGACTCACCCAAGTTCCATTTGAGACCAGTGGTTGTTGTCCGACAGGGTCCACCAACAGGAATAAGGCTGCACCAGTTCCCCTCCAGGCCAGAGTTCACCCCCAGTCTGTGGCTGCCCTGTCCACATAAAGAAGATTTACTTGATTTTGAGGCTTTCTTAAGAGCAAAAGAAAGAGGAAAAAGTTCTAGAAATGTAAAAACTCCTTCACAGAATAAAACAGTCTGAAGGAACATTGTTTCTGTTGCTTCCCATCACCATCTCATATCCAAGACCCTCAAAACTTTACATATACATATCTCCCCAAATGGACAGGGTGAAAAGCTAATTAATAATCTTGGGGCACTATACGGTGGTGCAGTGGTCTGTAATGTTGCCTCACGTGAATCGCTGTGCCAGTGTGGCTCCTCTTTGGGTGGTGCAGCTATTCTAAACTGGTTGTGGTGTCAACGTCAACAATTGTTTGTCTTTCAATGTCATCCCTCTGACTGGTGACTTGTCCAGGGTGGATCCCACTTCATGCCCAAAGGCAGCTGGGAAAGGCACCATGATTTTCACATAAAATAGAGATGCATTCAAATGTTGTGTTGCAGTTTCCCTATAGCTCAATGGCAATGAATAACACATATTCTCTGAATGCACTCTAATAATGTACTGAAAATGAACAGCTGAAGCTACATTTTGTTCTTTCCCAACAAAAAAAAAGAAAGTACATTTAATTTCAGTAAAAAAAGATATTTAAATAAGGACAATGGTTTCTGCATTTAAAAACAAGAAGCAAGTTTAAAGTCTGAAGTCATGAGAGTGTTGTGTTCAAAGACAGCGTTCCTCTGTGTGGCTTTTAGAGTGGCACGGTGTCATGAAAAAGACTGAAAAACGGGAACATTTTGCATTCTAAAAACTTCCCTGGGGTTGTTCTCTATACAATAAAAGATGTCTTGTTGTTCAAGTGTGTCAGAGAGAGAATGACAGATCACAAAAAACGGGGAGACGATGCACAAAAAAAGTTATTACAGACGGTTTACGGCTTGTGCTGCTTAAGTAATCAGGTCTTTTTTAAGCTGAGAAAAAAAAGTTTACAATTCTCCTCTGTATATATTTATTATAGTATCACAGTCAAACTAAAACTAATATAACTTGAGTGGTTCTGGACCAACCCTTCCAAGGTCATTTCCATATTATACTTCAGGTTTTTTACCCAAACAGAATGTAAGATCAACTTGCTCCAGCCTCCAGCCAAGTTTCACACCTCAGCTATCATACTTTATCATTGAAATCAGCTCTTGCACTGACAAAGTGTTACTCATCAAAAGGGCATCATGAAAACAAGTCTGCTTGTTTGACCCAGACTGTGTAAGCTTATAGAATGATTTATAGCACCATTTGGGCTGAGACAGCTTCCGCTCCATAGAGAGACGCCTATCTGGAGAAGAGGCTAGCTTAATTTTCATTGTGTAAGATAATAACAATAATGGCAGTGGTAGCAATATTAAATGCAATAACAATAAGAACAAAAATAATAAAGATTAAACAAACACTCTTATGAACTTTTTCACTTTCTTCTTTTGGTATAAAATGACTAAATTTAGCATCACTGACACATTTTCTCACCATGTAGGGACTTGGATGTCCCAGCCCAGAATATTGAAATGACATGAAATTATGAATGCAAACAACTAGGGAGGAACAAAAGGTGCACAATAACAATGATGCTAATAACAAGAAGAAGAAGAATAAGGATAATAATAATAATATTAACACATTTGACACCTCACCTAGGAAACAGAAGCTCAAATAAAAAGGTGTAGTCCTGGTTAGATCAAATAACTGGCATAAGTACACTACAATTACAGATGTAGTTTGAACAAACAGCAGTGAGTCTTTCAAAGGTTGGGTTCACCTTCATGTAAAGGCATCTGCGTTCATCAGACATAACTGAATCGGAGCCGCGTTGACAAATGAGCTTAATTTGCCCTCCCCAAAGTAAGATTAATTGAAGGTGTCGAGATATGAAGAGGCAAATGACAACGCTCCTTTGGAATAATGACAAGATGTAGGAGGGAAGTAAATAACAGAGGTATATGCGTATAGTTACTTTACTCCTGTGAAACCAGCAACAGCAAACTGATCAACGTCGGCACGGTCAACAATTAGTGGTTGCTTGTTTAATGTTCTATTATGTCCTAAATATTTACATTAAATAATCAGCACCTAGAATGCTCCAAGGATGATGGTATGTGTTGGTACGTGCACACTACTCTTCACAAAGCATTATGGGATACATTGGGCACACTAAATATAGGGTACAGTATCATTTGGACACCCCTAAAAAATAGAATACGGTACTTCCTAGATAGTGCAATTCATAGGGAATAAGGAGTCATTTTGGACAATTTTGAATGAAGTAAATAGAAGTAAAGTGTACGGATGCCATTCTCGCTGATCAGAAAAGATGGTGGAGGGTCTCCGTGTGTGTATCTCACTTACGGCTCTGAGCAGATATGCCAGGCTGCTGTCCTGTATGATCAACAGAGGCAGTTGTGTCATTGACAGAGCATGATGGAGAGTCTCAACAGACGCCATTGTCTGGTCAAACCTGCCGGCCAGGCCGCCTAATACTACGATGGCATCGACCTGGGAGAAAATAATGATGAAACAAAAAACACACAGCTTGAGAAATGAATACAACTTTCGATTTATGTGATGCAATGACTGAAAATACAGGAACACATTTTTATTTTCACCCCGTTATCCTGTTAAAAAATGATCCTCAAAAGAAAGGCTGTGAAAATGATGCTGCTTATTCCTTCCTTTCTCTATAAGCGATTTAAAAACACAACAGTGAGCTGCACTATTTCCTAAGGGGGCTTGTTTCTTTATTACCATACCATAAAGCCAGAATGTAATGAGCAACGGACTAATGCTTTAGTGGCTTTGCTCTTTTTATGGAATTTGTTGATAATGGCAAAAAAATGGAGTTTATAACAAGCATTGTCATTTGAATAAAAAGGGGAAAAATAAGCATGCAGCCCAACAAATACCAGTGGGACATTAAAGGGAAGAAACAGGAAGGACACAGAATTTTAATAGAGGACCCATAAAAGGAGAAGCAACTTGAGACACAAATGATGGTGAATTGAGTAAGCCGAGTAGGATTTTCTGCAGCTTGTGAACTAAAATTAGGTTCTTTTCCAATTTGAGCCAGCATGTGGTTTGAGTGCAACTTTTAGACCTCTCAGCATTTATACTCTCATGGAGTCCCTGAGCAGTCAAGCACCAGTGCTGACAGCATTTAAACCCAGCAGAGTTAAGAGGGCAGAGGTGCTGTCAGACAGTAGCGACTGACAGACACACTGGGAAGCAAAATAAACCTAATAGCATCAATCAGAAAGAGTGTCACATAAAAAAAAAGAAGGGTTGAGAACTAACAGCAGTGTTTTTGAATGGGCAGTGAAATAAGCGAACATACACAACGCAGCAAAGACCCAACACTAATGATGTCAGAAAACATCCAGAACGGTCCCTTTATTATTCCAGCTCATGTGTTTGCAGGTGATGTTTTCCTGGGCGATGGAAATATCCTTTAGGTTTGTGGTTCCAGAAAAAGGGCATTTTGGTGCAGGTCAGAGTTCAAGTGTGGGAGGAAATATGGAGCAAAGGATGCAGGTAAAGGTAAAGCGCTCAAATTATTGGTGATTCTAAATGTCACGTTCCGTCAGGAGTGACAAAAGAAAAACAGCACTATACAATATGAAAGTATTTTCCAGCAGGAGCAACTGCACATTTAAAAAAAATAGCGGTGTGATTCAAGAAGAGCGAGCTAAGGTGGTTAAACATGTCTTCTGGATTGACTTGGGTGGTGTTTCAGCCAGTCTGACCTTGAGGCCAAACAGGATATGCAGGATCTTCCAGGACATGCCAGGATTACCCTCTCCTGTCCAGTTCAGGAATAAAGGGACTTTATAATCATGAAAGAGTGAGTCAGTATGGTTAGGGAGAGGAGGGTTTGGGACTGTTGTCCCCATTGGCCAACAATGGGCCACAATTAAATTTGTTTTTTTGCCACATGAAAACAGATAGCTTACTAAACTGAATAACAACATCAAATCTCCATCTTGGGGTCACTGTAACATTTGGCTGACACCCCGATACATGCAGGCAACAATACAGTAAACACAAGGGAGATTTTTAAGTTGTCATAGTGATGTCTCTGAAAATACTTATTTTCCACAGTCATGACCTGTAAAGTTTAGATAGTTACTTTTCACAGAGAGCTACATTTATCTGGTACTTCCTACCATTCCAAATACTTTGTAACTTAACCTTTGGTAGAAAAAGGTTAGTATACCTCCCCTCTTTATACTTAGGTACAACAGGACTTTTTATTACCAGGTACCCCTGGAAGCATATATATGTTGCATGTATGTATCTGTTCTTCTTCTCTGCCTCTCTTTTTTTCCTTCCCTCCTGTCCTAGCCCCATTCCTCCTTTACCCAGCTGGCCATCAACAGAAGGGTCCCCCTATATGGGCCTGGTTCTCCTCAAAGTTTATTCCTGATAAAGGGATTTTGTTCTTTCCACTGTTGTTTGTTCAGGGGTCAGGCTTTGGGGTTCTGTAAAGTGCCTAGAGACAACTTTCATTGTAACAGATCCTATATAAATAAAAAGAAGAAGAAGAAAGAAGAAGAAAAGCACCTATCATCAGCCAGAATATAAAGGTCATGGTGGGATCAAGCCGAGCGAGAACAATATCAGGAAAGAATATCAGTCGTAGGAGTGAAAAGTGAGAAAAAGTAAATAAAGTTTAAAGAAAACCAGAAGTAAGGAAACACATTATGTTTGAGCATCCAATGACACACTGTCTCAATCTTACATTTCACATCACTACTTTTTGCGTTTGTCATGCATACCCCGTGTCAGCGAGCAAATTCTCCTCGCTACCCATTTCATATTGCTTACCACATACGAATATGAGCAAACCAAAGAAAATCTAACAAGTGAATGGATAAAATTCACAAAGATCAACACATCTGATCATATTCTTTCTTGATTGGCTATTGGAAGCAGAATGCGAAATGGTGCCTTGACAAGAGCCAACCATTTCACCATAAAAAAATCAATTTTCTTTTGATGATGAAGAGATAACTGATGTAAAATGCTTGTAAGAGTGCAGTGAGAGATAATCACAGCTAAGTCAAAAAGCACAGAAAAGAAAGGTTTGAAAGAAAGAGCAACACACAAAGAGACATAAACAGGAGCCAGAAATATTACATAAAGAATATATCAAACTCCACTGAAAACAGTTTGATCTTGTTATATAGATTCGACGCGAGTAACAAATTTCATAAATCTATGGTACCAATAAAACGCCTATTTGAATTGTTTAAATCAAGGTGTCGGGAGGCAAGCTGTGTGGGAGAAAACATTTAGGGGTTAATATGCTGAATCTAAAACAGGAGCACCGCGCTTGGCAACCACCCTGTTATTATTTAGTCTAAGTGCAAAATTCATTTAAACAGCCTAAGTGGATGGAAATAACTGAAGGTGCAGCTGAAGAGAAAATGACAGGCCTGATATTAAGCCATTAAAAAGTTCTGCCTTCATATAAACACCTCCTACTCATAAAAGCGTTTACAGGAACCCAAAATTTAGGGGGCAGAGAGTCTTGGTAAAGACACAAAAAAGCGATTATCAGCAACTCTTCTGGAGCATTTAATGTTGATTCCCGGGCTCCTATCTCTCCGAGGCAGATGGATGGACAAACACTCGCCACAACAAACACACAACAGTTCAAACACAGGGTAAATATTAGCCTTAACAATAAAGGCCCAAAAGCTGTGGAGGACAAAAGTATATCTTCCCATAAAGCTAGACACCAAAAACAAACTAAAAATGCACGGCGTAACCCCGCGGTTGTGTTTAGAACGGCGTGGACACCCTTTTTGTGTGAAGTGTTTACGCAGGCATCTTTTTGACGCGGTTTCATCAGCTTAGAGATGTGAAGTGATTTGGACACTTAACGGTGATTGGAGCAACACTCGGCACACGGCATTAATAAAAAGCTTAAAGAGAGAAAGGCTGCAAGCGAAAGATTCACAAATACACTCGGGCAGAAACAGAAACTTTGGGAAAATTCTTGAAAAAAAAAACTGGGACAGTGTTTTGTTTTAAACCATGTAAATCCCAATTTGTAAGTATAGATCGATATGTTTCTGTAGAGGTCTTGCGGGAGATGCTGAGGGGGCGTGCATGCTTGTTTCTTGCTGTATGCTGTTTAATATTCACACGCTGATGCATGCTTGCACACCTGCCTGCAGCCAAGCATGGTCTGTTCTTATTGACCTCTTCACAGCTCAGCCCAGGCACCTAAGGAATGAGTGTCTAACCTGAGGGCATAAAACTCACAGAGGCTGAAGAGAGGAAAGTTTTATTTATCTGTTTAATGCAGTGCTAACGTGCTGCTACTCATCTGAATAATAACAGACACTTTCTGCAAAAAACAATTTGCGACAAGAAGTTGCTGCTCCTCGTCCAAGAAATGTCCATCCCAGCATAAAGAGAGGCAAAATAAGCCAAATAATAGATAAAATGAAGTGTTTACTTGTTCTTTACCTTTCAGAAAGGAGGTGTTAGTGCTAGAGCAACACCACATATATAAAACACACCTATTGATATTTTCAAAGACGAACACAGTTTAATTCTCTTCTGTCTAGTGTGTGCAGTGTTGTTACCTTTAACTGCTGTTTCTTAATTTCCTCCAACAGGATTGTGAGGCATTTAGTGAAATCTGTTTGGTCCTGGTTGGCTGTTTCTATCAGTCTGCATCCCTGTGCAAGAAGAGAAATGGAAACAGAAACACCGGCAATAAATAATCAGATGCGCACACACGCAGATAAAAGTGAAACAAAAAGCAGGCAGAGATAAGGGATGGGGGACAGAAAGGTAAAGAAAAGCAGAAAGTGATAGATGGATGGAGAGATTAATCAGTGTTTTAGCGCTGTCTGGCTGTCTGCAGGCCGCACTGCTGAATAATGTAGAAGCTCCAGTCAGTGGCCCTAAACCCTAACATCTAGCTAAATAACTCTTTCTCTTTCTTACACACACGCACACACACACACACACACACACGCTCCTCTCACAAGTTCACACAAACTTGTTCACTATGTCGTTTGATCCCATCCATTCACGGCCTCTTCATCCCTGCCTCCCCTTGTCTCTCCGCTCCCTCCCTTGTGGATGCTTTTCTCTTCCTTCCTTTTATGCAGAGTTATTCACGCTTTCTCACAAATCTCACTGGAAACATTTCAAACTTTCCTTTTGTTCTGACGCTAAAACATTACCATAAATGTCATTTCACTCAATAATATTTTTAGGGATCATATACACACACACACACACACATACCGTACATACATCATTTGTCTTCATATTTTTTATCCATTGTTAAAGATGAGAAAGGTAATTCATTTTAATTTGTGCTCTTTTTAAAGATTATTCACCTTAACTGATAAATGTAAAATTATCAAACTTCTTTCCTTGTGGCCATTCTGATGATCGCACTGAAAATGTTCTCACCACTACAGGTGGGGGAACTCCTGCCACATCTACAGGAAAAAAAATAAATAAACTTTTTGACTTTCATCAGCTCTGGCATTACTTTTACATGATGTGACCTCAACTGTTCGCCTGCAGCACCATTCAAGCTTTTTAAGAACGTTCTTTTAGGACAAGTTCTGGCAGAGTGATGGAACATCTAACTGCTGGTTTTGAAAGAATCGGTGTACAAAACCAGGATAAGATCACCTGGAATCTCTTCATCATTATTCACAAGCACAGCAGAAGAAAACTGGTTTGGACGTTTATAGTGGAGACATGGCAAACGGTTACAGGCTGCGTTTATATATCTTTGACTAAAGCGCTTCACATTCAGTCTGACTCCACATTCATAAACTGGTGGCATCGACTCACAGGAGTAACTTATTAGGTATAAGGAATAACCAATCATGCACGTTCCTGCAGCGGGGAGGCCTGCAGGGCATCGACCCAATGACAATTGTATGAATGGAGCAGCCACTCTACCACTTCAGCTAAGTTCAAACTTCATTATGTCTGTCTGAAGTCCTTTGGCCTCTATTTCTATGCATTTCTGTGTGTACATCTGCAGTATAGTGTGTGCAAATTGTGTGCCACTCACCTTATCTGAAAAAAAAGCTCTGACCTCAGCTGTAATGGAATCAAAATCTCCACTGATATAGTCGGGGAGGAAGCTGGATAGAAGGACAGAAAGAGAGGATGAGTGACGGCAGAAGAGAGTTCCGATTGGGAGACAGACAGAGGGTGTGAGGCAGAGATAGCAGGGAGGACATCGGGGCATTTGTCAGCTCTCTGATATATGCTGCAAGGGAGAGGACTGACACCACCGGGGGAAGCCGAAAGACATGAGGAGTGACAGGGTGAGTCTTTGTGCTCTTACACACACACACACACACACACACAAACGCACGCACGCACACACACACACACACACACACACACACACACACACACACGTTTCCAACAGTGTTGGTGAAGCACTGAATCTGATAGCAACCATCCTTAAGAAAATCAAAGGTCTAGGCTACAAATATAAAACTTATATCATCAATCATTAATATCGCTAACATTTGTTGTGAGTGATTAAATAGCTGCTCAACTTTTAGTGCTAGAATGTAGCACAACAGATTCTCTAAGGGGTTCAGATTGGGGACATTTTCTGGTGGAAAACAAACATCTGTTTTACTTATGAGCCTCAGTGCATTTGTCTTACAAAAAGAAGCCCAAAATAAACAAACTAGTAATACATTATTGATAAATTATATAATCAAATTAAAGGCAATATGCACGTAATACCACAAATAATTAAAACTGATATATTTGGTTTATCAAAAAAATGAATTGGCTGCTTAAACTAAAGATTCATTGGTATTCATAAAATTAAAAAGCTTTAGAACCTTTTTACTCCAGAGTCCACTGTATGTGCCCAGTATTTATAAAAAGCAATTACAGATTTGAAAAAATAATATAAAAATTCCAATCTAAAGGGCTGACATTTGATTCAGCCAGCTGTAGGCTTCCCTGTAGCTTTCCACTCGTGTAAACACCCACTGAACAAATCGATGATAACAAGTAGTTAGTCATTCAGAATGTCATCAACAATAACCTAGGTACAACACAATGTTAATAAAGGTAATTAAGAAGATTACAACTGCACATCTAGGCTTTTCTGAATATAAATTTCACAATGCCTTTCACTCAACCAGAAAAAAAACACACTTTGTTTTGAGGCAACATGCACTGCCAGGCTTTAGGAATTAACGTGGCCCACCGGAGCCATCGCTGGAAAGACCGCAAATGTGCCAGCATCTACCGGGTAGAACATTTTTATTAGAGCAAAGACAGACAGCACTTTGTTTATTCTGTGCAAAGAGCAAGACCAAGCAGGGATGCCGTTGCCACTATCTGGAAGCACTAAGATGCCTTACATTACGATTTCATGGTTGGACGGATGGTATATTTGTTTGTTCGCGTGCGTGTGTGTGCATGTGTGCTTGGCCGTTCCCCAGCAAGAGCCAATAGCAATGTTCTGCTTGGTTGAAGTAACAGATACTGAGGGATTATCCCTACCCTTCCTTCCCACTGTTCCCATTTATGCCAACAAGATACAGCAGGACAAATAAGGACACACCAGCGGTCATCTGTGGTACAAAGCGATTCGACTTTCCTAGTCTGCACAAATTCACCTCCATTTCCGTAAAAGCACTTTTTTTGCTTCTTTAAACAACAGCCACCCACAACTGCATCTCACTTTAGAAATAGCCTTCATGAGACAGATGGGATGAGACGTGACATTGGGACTGATCAGACTCACACATCCCTCCGTGACCCGTGCGCATGACTCCATCAACTGACAACGGCTGGTCAGGGTGGGATTTGAAATTCCAAACTCGTGTCTGTGAGCGTAAATGCTGTTTGTGTGTCCATGCATTGTGTGCTTGGCACTCTTCGCGTCCACATTAATATTAACTGACACTTTAATTTGGATGGGAAATAGAGCATTTTACCACCAGTCTGACTGAGTATTGGGTGGTACGGCTGGCGGTGTGACCTTTGCCTGTGTTTGTGTTTGGCTATCAGCCTGCACATGGGTCCCTCTCCTCTTCACCCACTTTTTCCTCCTTCCAGGGCTGCTTCCTTCGTTAGATTCCCATCCAGTCTCGTTTGTGCTCTCCAATACTTGAATTAAAAGAAGCTCCCTCCATCTCCCTCATTTATTAGACCACCAAAACATGTTTTCTTGTGGACTATATTCCAGTTCTATTAAATCCTAATGCCATCCTTCCATATGACTACTTAATCACAACTAAATGTTGCTTTGTGTGTGGTTCCTTCTTCCATTATCTCCTTCATCACAGCATGATAAGCAGTCTTCTTCTTTCTCTCTTCTCTTCATCGGCTGAGTAGATGTGTCACTGATTATTCCCTCTCGTCCTTTCATTCTCCCAATCAGAGAGGATCCATGGAGTTGGATGAAGAAATTTTCCCAGATGAGAACAGCAATGACCAAAGTGCATAAACAAGTAATAGCAAATGCTTTGACACAGTCGGCAGTCTGGCTCATATTAAAAATGATGTGAACTGTAGGCAAAAACTAGCTGTCAAAAAAAGCAACCAGACGCAGACGACCAGAGATTAAAAAATGTTTTGGGCATTACTGTTAAGAAGAATTACTAATTGCCATCTTTTGATGTAAGTGTTCTAAATTTAAAGTAAAAAGGGATAGATGAATTTCCCCTCTTCCCTCAAAAGGAGCTGGTTCTGATTACATTTTCAAGGTGCCGCCTGTGATGGTGTATGGCTCTTGTTTTAATGTGGCTGAAGCATATTAACAGCAATCATGATGGTTGGAGTATGACTTTGACTCTTTTTTGATTTATTTACATTCTTCTCCTTAGTCTCAGATCAAGATGTGTGCTGTTTTATATTATTTGCTTTATTTTCTTCTGAAAAAGATGGCTGGTTCTTTTAAATTTGGAGTCAAGAGATAATTTTGACCTTGGAGCATGAATCATCAGACGTTCTAAAAAAGCCAGGGCAGGAATTTCCAATGGGTATGGCAGCCACAGCACCGCCATATAGCCAATATATTATTTTAAAAGTTGTGCTCTGCGGCCTTGCACTGTGAATGGCTAAAATCTGTGACCTGTAAAAGAATGCCTGACAAGAGTTATGTACTGTTTGTGACCAATACTGAAAAAGAATTTAGTAACTCACCAAGAGGTCTGTCAATATTTTATAAATGTCTCATGGCTAAAATAATAAAAGCAGTTATTAGCTATTATGTAAAAAACAAGACCTTTCGTTAAACACATCGTTACATTTTGGTAGATGTTGTAGCATATTTATTCGTGAACAGCTGGTCTACAGTGGGCCTTAAATTAATAATAATAAAGGAATGCAAATTAATGGTAGCAATATATAAAAAAAAAAAATAAATGAAAACAATACTAACACAATCACCAATACTTACAAGATCAGATCAGATCAACATTGGCGCTAGTCAAATATATTTTCCTTTACTGATTAATAAGTATGAATCACTCACTTGTGGTTTGTTGGTTAACACAGAACTACATCCTTAATGCTTTATTTTATCAGGTGATACTTTGAATGAGCTAAACAGGGTACAGTGATCCTCAGTTAACAATTTGGTCAGCCCTGAAGGTGTCAAACACCCTTGTTAGTGCACTATATAGGAAGCAGGGAGTGACTTTGGACACGGCACATGTCAACTTACGCGGCTCTCTCAGAAAAACAATCTTCTCCTTCAACACGAACTTTTGTCAAGCAAATAAAAAGTAATACTGTCAGAGGGAGATATTGATATGCCACTAAGCATTAAAAAAATAAGTAGTCGAGCTGCTGACACCTTCATTTGCTGAAGCTGACAGCATTATCAGTGACACCCCAAAATGCATACACAATGCTGACTACTGCTCCTAAAATCCCTTCCACACATGCACAAGCTCTAACACCTCCTCCTGCTGGAGTAATTCCACTCACACATCCGTGCTAGGCTGGAGATTTTATACACTCTGCTTCTGAGCAATTATCGCCTCCCACATTCAACGTTCCCATTCCTCTTCATCCATCTCTTGGCTTCCTATTCTCACAGAGGATTTGATGAGACGCAGGAATTATACACAACACAATTTTGTTTAGAAGGGGAGAAAATATGGGATTACCTTTAGAAGAATGCCAGAAGGTCTGAGCAGCCAAGTCAAACAAAGCTAAATAATACTTTAGCAAAGGTGAGAGTACTTTCTTTATGAATGACTGGTCAGTTAAACAGTGAAGGTCTAAAATGAGCTGAAAATCAGATAAACATTAAAGTAAAAGCAGGTTATTCACCCAACATCGATTTGAGGGATTGATACTTAAATCTTAGTTTCACTGTGCATGAGCTGCAAAGGAAGCAAACAAAGGTATTTAAGAGTCCACCTCAATGTCCATATCAACACATCCACATCTCTCTTCAGTTTAGACAGAACATTATGTAGCACTGTTCTTTGTAATCGTAGCAGGTCATCCATCGACTGAGTTCATGTGCCAGTGAGAGGCAACAGAAGCTCTAGAACATTTATTATTTTGTAATGGAAACACACAATGGCAGTAAGTACATATCACCTCAAACATATATCATTGTCATATGTACAAAAAAGTTCCTCGAAAGTCTTACATTGCTGCCCACGAGAAATGCCAGAACAAACGTTAAAAAAAAGTAGTATAAAAATAGTACAAAAAATATTGCAAAAAGAAATAGTCCAGAAATACTTTGGTTACAGCAATTGAAATACAATAAAACAAAGTACAAACTGTGCAGGAATAAACATGTAGTATATACAAATAATAGTAATGTGCAAGTGCAGTGCAGATATGTGCAAATGTGCAACAGAGGAATGTGTGTAAATCTATTGTGTGAGGTAGTCCGTGGTTGTAGGTCCTGTCAACTGTTCAGGAGTCTGATGGCAGTTGGATAGTGAGAGTTCTTCAGCCTGGAATTCCTGCATTTCACACTTCTGTACCTCTGACCTGAGGGCAGAAGTGTGAACAGTCCGTGCTGGGGGTGGGTGGGGTCCTTCAAGATGGAGGCAGCTCTACTGGGGACTCGGCGGTGGTAGATGCTCTGCAGGGAGGGCAGCGGAGTCCTGGTGAGCTTCTCCACTCAGTCTTCACCACTTTCTGCGGGCATTTGTTACTGAGGATTTCCTGCGACATGCCAAACTTCCTCAGCCTCCTCATAAAGTACAGCCGCTGTTGAGCCCTCCTGTCCAGCTGTGTGTTGTTACATGTCCAGTTAAGGTCCTCACTGATTTGGACGCCCAGGTTATTGAAGCTGCTCACCCTCTCCACTTCAAGCTCCCGGATGACTAGTGGCCAATGAAGTCTCCTCTCCTTCCTCATGTCCCCTATCATCTCCTTCATCTTGTCTGTGTTGAGGGTGAGGTTGTTGTCCTCGCACCATGACACCAAACTGGCCACCTCCCTTCTATAGGCCGCCTCGTCCCCGTCAGTCACCCCGTCCCTATCACTGCGGTGTCATCGGTGAACTTTAGGATGATGTTGTCCTTGTCGGAGGTGACACAGGGTGTAGAGGATGGGGCTGAGGACACATCCCTGAGGGGTGCCAATGTTTGTGGTGATGCTGGTTGAAGTCCTATTTCGTGACAGACTGGGGCCTGCCAGTCAGAAAGTCCAGGACCCAGTCATAGAGGGTAGGGTGCAGACCAAGTATGGACAGTTTGTGGGTGAGTTTGTGAGGGACCGTGTTCAAGGCAGAGCTGTAGTCGATAAAGAATATCCTGATGTAAGAATCTTTATTTTCCAGATGGAGGAGGGAATAGTGGAGGGCAGCAGCGACAGCATCTGAGGTGGACCTGTTGGGCCAGTAGGCATACTGCAGGAGGTCCAGGGTGTCCGGTATGCTGCTCTGAATGTGGGTCAGCACCACTCTCTTGAAACAAATCATAATGATTGGAGTGAGTGCTACTGGCCTGTAGTCATTCATGCAGGTGGGTGGACTCTTCTTGGGGAGGGGGACGATGGTTGTGGTTTTGAAGCAGAGTGGAACAATGCTCAGGCTAAAGGAAAGGTTGAAGATGGAGGTGAGAACATCAGCCAGCTCGTTGAGGGCCCGCTCAGGGATGTTATCGGATCCAGCTGCCTTGCGGGGGTTGGTCTTCCTCAGGGCTCTGTGTAGTTGGTCTGATGATACGGTTGGTGGGGGAGGGGGGGGGGGGTGTCCCAGTGTGTATATGTCGCCTCTCTGTGTGCTTAAGGTTTCGAAGTGGGTGTAAAAGGTATTGAGGTTGTCCGTTAGGCTGTTGTTGGGGCTGATGGTGCTGGTCCTGTAGTCTGTGATGTGCTACCTACCTTGCCACATCTGCCCAGAGTCAGCAGTGCTGTATCAAAACAGTAGCTGTTCACCAAAACTTTGCCATCATTTGCATGTTCAAAATCTCAACACCATCTGCAACTCATTTTTCAGTTGATGCTGCAAATAAACACACAAGATTTGCATCTGTTTGCCTTTTTTTTTTTTGAAAGCTTATGTAATGAAGTAAACCACAAGCAAAAATTATGATTGTTCTAGAAAAAATAATGAAACTGTACTCCATTACACCACTGTGTTTGAAATCAACCCTGAACTGACCACAGGTCGGCTGTAACCTTAACATCTCTAAATCTCCTTGAATGAAGTTTATTTAATGGGGGTGGGTTGATTTAGGAGTGAAAAGTGTAGAAGATGCCCACTAACACACAACACTGCTGATGTTTTTTATTATTTTTTTAAACCTCTAATCTTCCCCCCTTTATTTGAATGAGCACTCGAGTACTGTCTCTGTTGCCGGCACTCATAAAAACCAGCCTTTGATTGATTACTGCCATCTCACTCTTTATCCCTCCTCTTCCTCCCTGTAGCTCATTAGTTACTGTAATGTTAGGTTAAGTACATTTTAACTTCATGGTGATTGATTTATATACTACAACCCATAAACATTCTGCTTTTCTCCCATCATCATCATCCTTCATTTTTTTTATCCATTGCTCTGGGTTTTATAAATAACTTTTTGAGCAAGTGGTGCTGTTTTCAAGACCTTTGTTAAGAGGCTTCTGGCTGTCAGCTGCTTGGGTGTGTGTGTGTGTGTGTGGGGGGGTATCAGCTGTGTCAAACAGACAGAAATGACGCATCTGATTCACATATATTATTTAACTATGTATATCATTACTCTGATCTGTCTGAAAAAAGTCATATACACATCGTGTACAAAACATGTGCATGTAAAAATTATTAGAAAAATATACTATTATTATAATAATACTAGACGAAGGTTAAGCCAATGGTAAAAATACCCAAAAAAAACACTGAAATAAGACAAGGAATCAGAGCAAAAACAAGAAGTGGAGGAGGGAGAGGAAGAAGAAGAGGAGGAAGAAGAAGAAAAAAAAAGGAGGAGAAGAAGTAGTATCTATTTTCATGGTAAGAAAGGGTAAATGGCTCTCAAAATGAATGTTCACCCTTGAGATATCTACAACGTTGGACAGCTGTGATGGCAACAGTGCGACACGGACATTCACGCGTCACATTCACAGCCTAACACAACTTGCTTGCGCTCTGGTGCGAATGTGAAAGCTTTGACACTTCAGGGATGCACCGAAGCCAGATCCTTATAGCACAGGTCCATTTGACACACACATTGAAAACACACAGCAGGAAGCGCACAGACGAGAAAGCTTATTCATAAAATTTCATTTTTCCCTCAGACACTGACAATACAGTGGTGCTTCTGTAGAAAATACACAACATGGAACTGGAGGATAAGTGGGCCACATTAGCTGTCACAGACTGACCTGTCTCTGTCTCCAGCAGTTATGCTGTAAAGATGATTGGCAGCTCCATCAGCACATGCCTTCAAAATGGCTGCAGAGAGACAAACACAGTGAAGGTTTTCATTACTGGTGCAACTACATGTGAGTATTAATCACCAAAAGTTACTTTTCTATCTTCAACAAA